>NC_133503.1:197174038-197799615 GCF_049354715.1 Callithrix jacchus
AGCAAAAGCAGGCTGGGGCATTGCTTCACCTGGGAAGTGCAAGGAGCCATAGGACCTTCCTCTCCCATCCAAGGGAAGTGGTAATGGACTGTGCTATCTGCCCTGGGTACTATGCTTTTCCTAGGGATTTTTGCAATCTGTAAATCAGAAGATTCCAACATGAGCCTACAACACCAGGGCCCTGGAATTCAATCATGAAATTGGGCGGCTGTTTGGGCAACCACTGAGCTAGTCTTTGGTACCCCAGAGGCACCTACAACACCAAAGACAGGATAACTATCCACTCCCCTGGAAAGGGGACTTTAGCCAGGGAGCCAAGTGATCTCATTCTATGGGTCCCACTCCCATGGAGCCCAGCATGCTAAGAACTACTAGCTTGAAATCTTCACTGCCAGCATAGCAGTCAGTCTGGAGTTTAACTGGGATGATTAAGCTTGGTAGGGGAAGGGGCATCCATCACTACTGAGGCTTTGGTAGGCAGTTTTCACCTGATGGTGCTAAGGAGAATGGGAGGTTTGGTCTGGGGGGTATTCACCACAGGGCAGCAAAGCAGCGGTGGCCAGACTGCTTCTCCAGATTCCTCTTCACTAGCAGGACATATCTGAAGGAAATGCAACAGCACCAGTCAGGGTCTTACAGAAAAAACTCCCATCTCCCTGAGACAGAGCACCTGGAGGGAGGGGCAGCTGCAGGCACAGCATCAGTGGACTTAATCTCTCATGCCTGCTGGCTTTAAAGAGAGCAGCTGATCTTGACAAGGGGATTCTCCCAGCACAGTGTACCAGTTCTGCTGAGGAACAGACAGGCTGTTTCCTCAAGTATATCCTTGACCCCTGTGCCTCCTGACTGGGAGAGACATCCAAAGAGGGAATAACAGACATCTCATACAGGAGAGCTCAGGGTGGCATCAGGCTGATGCCCCCCAGGACAAAACTTCCAGAGAAAGGAACAGGCAGCAATCCTTGTTGCTTTGCAGCCTCCACTGGTCATACCCAGGCACACTGTGTCTGGAGTGGACCTCCAAAAAACTGCAGCAAACCTGCAGAAGAAGGACCTATTAGAAGAAAAAACAAACGGAAAACAGCACAACAACAAAAACACCCCCCCACAAAAACCCCATTCATGGACTATCAGCCTCAAAGATCAAAAGTGGATAAATCCACTAAGATGAGGGAAAACCAGAACAAAAACGCTGAAAATTCCAAAAGCCAGAATGCCTCTTTTCCTCCAAATGATCACAACACCTCTCCAGCAAGGGCATAAAACTGGATGGAGAACGAGACTGATGAATTGTTAGAAGTAGACTTCAGAAGGCAAGTAATAACAAACTCCTCTGAGCTAAAGAAACATGTTCTAACCCAATGCAAGGAAGGTGAGAAACTTGATAAAAGGTTACAGGTGCTGCTAACTAGAAGAACCAGTTTAGAGAGGAACATAAATGACCTGATGGAAGTGAAAAACACAGCACAAGAACTTCATGAAGCATACACAAGTATCAATAGTCAAATCGACAGAGTGGAAGAAAGGCTATCAGAGGTTGAAAATCACCTTGCTGATATAGGCATGAAAACAATATTAGAGAACAAAGAATTTAAAGGAATGAATGAAGCCTCCAAGAAATATAGCACTATGTGAAAAGACCAAACTTATGATTGATTGGTGTACCTGAAAGTGATGGGGAGAATGGAAACAAGTGGGAAAAGACACTTCGGCATATTATCCAGAACTTCCCCAACCTAGCAAGACAGGATAATATACAAATTCGGCAAATACAGAGAATGCCATTAAGATACTCCATGAGAAGATCAACCCAAAGACACATGATCATCAGATTCTCTAAGGTTGAAATGAAGGAAGAAATGTTAAAGGCAGCCAGAGACAAAGGTCAGGTAACCTACAAAGGGAAGCCCATCAGACTAACAGCAGATCTCGCCACAGAAACTTTGCAAGGCAGAGTAGCATGGGGGCCAGTATTTAACATTCTTAAAGGAAAGAATTTTCAACCCAGAATTTCATATCCAGCCAAACTAAGTTTCATAAATGAGGGAGAAATAAACTCCTTTCCAGAAAACCAAATGTTGAGGGATTGCCTCATGACCAGGCCTGCCTTTCAAGAGCTTCCGAAGGAAGAACTAAATATGGAAAGGAAAAGCCAGTACAAGCAACTGCAAAAACACACCAAAATACAAAGATATTATGAAGAAACTGCATCAACTAATGTACAAAATAACCAGCTAGATGATAATGGCAGGATCAGATTAATAATTAACAATACCATCCTTAAATGTAAATGTACTAAATGTCCCAATTAAAAGACACAAATTGGCAAATTGGATAGAGTCAGCACCCATTAGGGTGCTATATTCAGGATACTCATCTCACATGCAAAGACACACATAGGATCTAAATAAAGGGATGGAGGAATATTTACTAAGCAAATAGAAAGCAAAAAAAAAGTAGGGGTTGCAATCCTAGTCTCTGTTGAAACAGACTTTAACAAAGATCAAAAAAGACAAAGGGTATTACATAATGATAAAAAGATTGATGCAACAAGAAGAGCTAACTATCCTAAATAAATATGCACCCAAAACAGGAGCACCCATATTCATAAAGCAAGTTCTTAATGACCTACAAAGAGACTTAGACTCCCACAAAACAATAGTGGGAGACTTTTTAACACCCCACTGTCAATATTAAACAGATCGATGAGACAGAAAATTAGCAAGGGTATTCAGGGCTTGAACTCAGCTGTGGATCAAGTGGACCTAATAGACATCTACAGAACTCTCTAACTCAGCACAACAGAGCAGACATTCTTCTCAGCAATACATCACACTTATTCTAAAATTGACCACATAATTGGAAGTAAAACCTTCCTCAGCAAATGCAAAATGACAGAAATCATAACAGTCTGTCAGACCACAGTGCAATCAAATTAGAACTCAGGATTAAGAAATTCACTCAAAACCTCACAATTACATGGAAATTGAACAATCTGCTCCCAAATGACTCCTGGGTAAATAATGAAATTAAGGCAGAAATTAAGAAGTTCTTTGAAACCAATGAGAACAAAGACACAATGTTCCAGAATTTCTGGGACACAGCTAAAGCAGTGTTAAGAGGGAACTTTATAGCACTAAATGTCCACATCAGAAAGGTGGAAAGATCTCAAACTGACACCCTAACATCACAATAAAAAGAACTAGAGAAGAAAAAGCGAGCAAATTCAAAAGCTAGCAGAAGACAAGAAATAACTATGATCAGAGCAGAACTGAAGGAGACAGAGACATGAAAAACACTTCAGAAAAATCAATGAATCCAGGAGCTATTTAAAAAATAAATAAATAAATAGAATATTAGCTAGACTAATAAAGAAGAAAAGAGAGAAGAATCAAATAGACACAGTAAAACATAATAAAGAGGATATTATTGCTGATCCCACAGAAATACAAACTACCATCAAAGAATACTATAAACACCTCTGCATAAATAAATTAGAAAACCTAGAAGAAATGGATAAATTCCTGGACACATATACCTTCTCAAGACCAATGACAAGCTCTGAAATTGAGGCAGTAATTAATAGCTTACCAACAAAAAAAGCCCAGGACCAGGTGGATTCACAGTTGAATTCTACCAGAGCTACAAAGAGGAGCTGGTATGACTTCTTCTGAAACTATTCCAAACTATTGAAAAAGAAGGACTCCTCCCTAACTCATTTTATGAGGCCAGCATCATCTTGATACCAAAACCTGGCAGAGACAAAACAAACAAAATTTCAGACCATTATCCCTAATGAACATCAATGCAAAAATCCTCAGTAAAATTCTGTCATAAGCATATCAAAAGCTTATCCACCACAATCAAGTCAGCTTCATCCCTGAAATGCAAGTCTGGTTCAACATGCACAAATCAATAAACATAATCCATCACATAAACAGAACCAATGACAAAAACCATATGATGATCTTAATAGATGCAGAAAAGATCTTTGATAAAATTCAACATCCTTTCATGTTAAAAACTATCAATAAGCTAGGTATTGATGGAACATATCTCAAAATAATAAGAGCTATTTATGACAACCCCATAGCCAATACCATACTAAATGGCCAAAAGCTGTAATTCTCTTTGAAAACCGGCACAAGACAAAGATGCCCTCTCTCATCACTTCTGTTCAACAGAGTATTGGAAATTCTGGCCAGGGAAATTAGGCAAGAGAAAAAAATAAAGTGTATTCAAATAGGAAGGGAGAAATTCAAATTGTCCCTATTTGAAGATGACATGATTTTGTTTAGAAAACACTATCTTCTCAGCCCAAAAATTCTTTAAGCTGATAATCAACTTCAGCAAAGTCTCAAGACACAAAATCAATGTACAGAAATCACAAGCATTCCTGTACACCCACAGTAGGCAAGTAGAGAGCCAAATCATGAATTATCTCAAGGATCTGGAGCCTAATACCATTTGACCCAGTAATCCCATTACTGGGTATATACCTAAAGGATTATAAATCATTCTTCTATAAAGACACATGCACACGTATGTTTATTGCAGCACTATTCACAATAGCAAAGACTCCCATCATTGATAGACTGGAGAAAAAATCTGGCACATATACACCATGGAATACTACACAGCCATAAAAAGAATGAGTTCATGTCCTTTGCAGGGACATGGATGAAGCTGGAAACCATTAATCTCGGTAAACTAATGAAGAAACAGAAAACTAACACCGCGTGTTCTCATTCATAAGTGGGACTTGAATAATGGGAACACATGGACACAGGCAGGGGTACATTACACAGCAGGGCCTGATGGAAGGTGGGGATAAGGGGAGAGAGAGCACTAGGACAAATGCGTAAAGCATGCAGGGCTTAAAAACTAGATGACAGGTTGATGGGTGCAGCGAATCACCATGGCACATGTATATCTCTGTAACAAACCTGCATGTTCTGCACATGTATTCCAGAACTTAAATTTTTAAAAAAGTGGAAAAACATTACAACTGATATCACAAAATTGCAAAAGATAATCAGAGACTACCATGAACAACTGTACTGTCACAAACTAGAAAACCTAGGGACAATGACTAAGTTCTAAAAACATACAGAAACAGGTATTAATCATAATGTGTAAATATCAAAATTTGCATGTACTGTCACTGAAAAAGTAAATTTATACAATCAATTTAAAAATGGTTTGGTGTTATTTACTAAATGTCAACAAATCTTAGGATCCAGACATTGCACCCCTAGATGGAATTCCATTCCAACAGAAACTTATGAATGCCTGTGTGCCAAGTAATAAGAGGAGAGGTTGGAAAGAATCTTATCCTTCAAGGGTGTGTTGGGAGTAGGGATTTCATGCAATGACAAGAAATGAAAGAGATTGAAAACCAGAATTGACGTTTTCAGATCTATTTAGTAATGACCTTTATTCTCTGGACACCTTTATTGGGTTTATAAATATCTGGATGCTCTTTTAAACTATTTTGTCTTGCAGCTGTGGTTTCAACTGAGTTGTTATACACAGTGCTGCATTGTCGGGGCTCTGGATATAATAACTGTAGGTTATAGAATACATGATACTTGTGGTGAGCCTGCTTTGATGATTTTACTCATCAGAATCCTATCCAGAGGCAACTTCTGCTTGCCCTTTTAAAAATCTCATCCAGGTTCAACTTTCAAAAGTGTTCTTTTGTGGTCATCCCTTATTCGATTGAGGAACAGTATCCAATTTGATAATATAAGAGCAATGTTCTAGTTATAGGCATAGAAGAAAAACACATTGTTATTTTTACTTTTCTTTTTCCCTGAATTTACTTTTGCAATCAAAGACAGATTCAATGATTTTGTAGAAAACCCGATAAGCTTTAGCACAACTTCCTAGCTACCCTTAGGCCCAGCAATGATTACTTCATGGTGTTGTGATGCATGTTGTGTACTTTCTCCAAACTCTCAAATACAGGAATCTATTCCACTCACCTGTACATTGATTCCCAATGACAGAGAGTGAATGAGAGTTTACAGGTCCTATGCCTGAGAGTAAGAAGATGCTCAGAGAAAATGGTGATACAGACCATTCACCTTCTACACATCTTCTTCACCTCGGTACATTGGACAGTGTTATTTCACTTTACTGCAATGACCCCAACAACCCTCACCCCCCATCTTGATATCTCCTTTGCTGTTGGAAGAAGTATGTAGACAGCTCTCACCAAAGAAATAAAATGTGTTTAAGCGGAGATCATTAAGAATGAGCCTGTTTACTCCACACCCTTTTCTCCCATCCCAGCTGGATGTCATTGCTCAGTGGGACCTTAAAATTACATATGGAAGATACGGAGCTCCACCAGCCTGAATCCTTCAAAATCCTGCCCTACCAACAACCAGGAGCAACCATGTGGACTATTGTATGAGCAAGAATACAGTATTTTAGTGTGTTACATTGCTGAAATGTGAGCATTATCTGATACCATAGCTCGCAGTACCTACTTAACAGAGATTTAAATAGCTTTGTTATGAACATGAGTGTGAAAATATCTCCTGACATCCTACTTTCAATTCCTTTAGACACCCAGAAGTGAAATTGCTAGATCATATGGTAATTTTATTTTTTGTTTTTTGAGAAACTTCCATACTGTTTTTCATAGCTAATATACCATTTTAAATTGCTACCAACAGTGCATAGGGTTCTAATTTGCTCTCTCTCTCTGCGTGTGTGTGTGTGTGTGTGTGTGTGTGTTTATAGTAACTATTCTAATTGGTATGAGGTAATGTATTATTGTGGATTTGATTTACATTTTCTTTTCTTTCTTTCTTTTTTTTTTTTTGAGATGGAGTTTCGCTCTTGTTACCCAGGCTGGAGTGCAATGGCGCGATCTCGGCTCACCGCAACCTCCGCCTCCCGGGTTCAGGCAATTCTCCTGCCTCGGCCTCCTGAGTAGCTGGGATTACAGGCATGAGCCACCATGCCCAGCTAGATTTACATTTTCTTAATGAGTAATGATGCTGAGCATCTTTTCATAAGCTTAATCATTTGTATGCATTATTCTTGGAGAAATGTTGATTAAAGTCCTATGCCCACTTTTAAAAAATATATACATTTTTGTATTCTTTTTTAAAAACAAGAATACATTTTTATATTACATTTATTCTCTACATTTTTTGTATTCTGATATTTAAAACAAAATATATTTTTGTAGGTTTTTTATTCTTTATTTTTTAAATTGACAGGTAAAATCATACGTATTTACTGTGCACAAAATAATGTTTTGAATTTTATGCACCTTGAGGAATGACTAAATCTAGCTAATTAACATTCGCTTTACCTCACATAGTCATCGTTTTGTGGTGAGAACACTTGACATCCATTCTCTTAGCTTTTTTCACACAATATAATACGTTACTAACCATAGTCAGCATGTTGCACACTATATCTCTTGAATATATTCCGTCTGCTTGATGTGACCAGCGTTTCCAGATCTCCTCATCTCCATACCATCTATTTCAGCCCCTGGTAATCACCATTCTCTTCACTTCTGTGAGATCAGCTTTCTCCACTCCACATATGATTAAGATCATGCAGTATTTGCCTTTCTGTCCCTGGCTTATTTCACTTAATATGGTGTCCTCCAGATTTACCCATGTTCTTGCAAATGGCAGGACTTTCTTCTTTTCATGGCTGAAGAATATTCCACCGAGGATATACATCAAATTTTCTTTATCCATTTATCTATTGACAAATACTTAGGTTGATTCCATATTTTGGCTATTGTGAATAATGCTGCAATCATTATTGGAATGCGGATATCTCTTTGAAATGCTGACTTCATTTTCTTTGGATATATACCCAGTAGTGGGATCCTGGATCATCTGGTATATTTACTTTAAAATTTTTGAGAAATGTTCATATTATTTTTTATAATGGCTCTGCTAACCTACATTCCCACCAATAAGGTGCAAGGGCAACTTTTTCTCCACATCCTCACAAATATGTAATCCTTTGTCTTTTTTATACTAGCCATTCTAAGAGGTAAGATATAATATCTCATTGGGGTCTAAATTTGCATTTCCTTGGTGATTTGTGATTCTGAACTTTATATTTGGCCATTTTTAGATCTTCTTTTGAGAAATGACTTTGCCTCCGTCATAATACAGTTAACTGTTTTTTTTTTTTTTGCAATTTATTTATTTTGGGTATGATTTCCAAATAATAATAGTAGCATTAGATACTATTTTGGATATTAATTTCTTATCAGATGTATAATTTGTAAATATTTTCTACCATTCTGTAAGTTGTCTCTTCACTCTATTTTTCATTTCCTTTGCTGTACAGAGCTGTTTAGTTTGATATAATTCCATTTGTCTATTTTTGCTTTTGTTGCTTGTGCTTTTAGGGTCATATTTAAAATGTCTTTGCACAGAAAAACATCATGGGAATTTTTCCCTTTATTTTCTTCTAAAAGTTTCATAGATTTGGTTTTTACATTTAAGTATTTAATTCATCTTGAGTTTATTTCTATATATGGTGTGGGATAGTAATCTAATTTCATTCTTCTGCATGTTACTACCCTGTTTTCCCAACACCATTTATCAAAGAGACTATCCTTTTCTCATTTGTGGTTTGGAGACTTCTGTTGAAGATCAGTTGGCTGTAAATGTATGGATTTGTTTCTGAAGTCTCCATTCTGTTCTGGTATGTGTTTGTTTTTATGCCAGCACCATTCTGTTTTTGTTACGATAGCTTTATAGTATATTTGAAATTGAGTTAATATGATGCCTCCAGTTTTGTTCCTTTTGCTTAAGACTGCTTTGCCTATTCAAGATCTTCTCTGGTTCCATCTATTTTATTTAAGTATGTATTTTTTTCCTACTTTGGTGAAGAATGTCATTAGTAATTAGTATTCAGATAGAGATTACATTGATTCTCTAGAGCCTTTGGATAGTGTTGGCATTTTAACAATATTAATTATTTAATTTCATTAATATGAAATATCTCTCATTTATTTGTACCTTCAATTTCTTTTCACAATGTTTTAGAATTTGTAATGTGTGGATCTTTCACTTCTTTGTTAAAGTTCATTGTTAAGTATCTTATTTTTGTACCTATTGTAAATGAGTTTTTAAAAATTTCTTTATTTGTCATTAGCATATAGAAATGCTATTAATTTTTGAAAGACAATTTTATATACTGTACCTTAACTGAATTTTTTTATTTGTTGTAAAAAATGTTTCACTGGTTTTTGTAGGGTTTTCTATACATCAAATTAGGTCATCTGGAAACAGGAACAATTTAACTTCTTCCTTTCCAATTTGGATGCCTGTAATTATTTTTCTTTAGTTTAATTGCTCTAGTCAGGACCTTTACTGCTATATTGAATAGAAATTTCTAGAGTGGGCATTCTTGTCTTATTCTGTATCTTAGAGGAAAACCTTTCATCTTTTCCCCACTGAGTATGATGCTAGCTGTGGGTTTGTCATATCTACCCTCTACTGTGTTAAAGTACATTTTTTCTATACCTAATTTGTTGAGAATTTTTATTTTGAATGTAGAATTTTGTCAAATAATATTTCTGCACTTACTGAAACAATCATGTTTTATATTATTCATTTTGTTAATGTAGTGTATCCATATTCTGATTTGCATGTGATGAACTGTCCTTGCATTACTGGACAAATCCTACTTCATTATGATAAATGATGTTTTAAATGTGCTGTTGAATTAGGTTTGCTAGTATCTTATTGAAGATTTTTGAATCTATGTTCATCAGGGATAATGACCTATAGTTTCCTATTTTTGTAGTGTATTTATCTGGGTTTGATATGAGAAAGATGCTGGCCTTGTAAAATGAATTTCAAAGTATTCCCTTCTTTCAATATTTTGGAAGAGTTTGAGAATAATTAGTATTAGTTCCTCTTTGAAGGTGTGATGGAAATCAGCAGTGTAATCTTTAGGTCAAGGGCCTTTCTTTGATGGCATATGTTTTATTAGTGGTTCAATCTCCTTACTTGCTGATCTGTTAAGATTTTCTACTTATTCACAATTCAGTCTTGGTAGGTTTTATGCATCAAGACATCTATCTATTCTCTAGTTTATTCAATTTATTTCATATAATTATTCATAGCATCCTCATGATTTTTTATATTTCTATTATATCAGTTATCATCCCTCCCTTTTCATTTACGATTTTATTCAGGTCTTCTTTATTTTTTCTTAGTTAGCTTAGATAAAAGTTCATTAATTTTGTTGATCTTTTTAAAAACTTATCTTTTAGATTTATTGATTTTTCTAGTCTCTATTTAACTTATTTCTGCCCTGATTTTAATTTTTTCCTTCCTTCTACTAACTTGGAGCTTAGCTTTTTGTTTTTCTAGTTCTTTGAGGTGCCATGTTAGCTTGTTTATTTAAGTAATTCTTTTCTTTCTTTTTTTTTTTTTTGATGTAGGCATTTATTGCTATCACCTTCCTCTTAGAACTGCTTTTACTGTTATCTCTCAGGCTTTGGTGTACTGTGCTTTCATTTTCATTTGTCTCAAGAAGTTTTTAATTTTTTTTTATTTCTCTATTGACCCATTAGTGGTTCAGGAGAATGCTGTTAATTTCTATGTGTTTGGAAAGTTTTCAACGTTCCTCCTTCTATTAATTCCTAGTTTTATGCCGTTGTGATCAGAAAGTATATTTGATATTATTTTAATCTTCTTAAATTTGTCAAGACAATTTTTTTGCAACCTAACATATCTATGCTGGAGATGTTTCCATGTTCTGTTGAGAAGAATGTGTATTCTGCAACTGTTAGAAGGAATGTTATCTCCTAGTTTACATTCTCATCAGCAGTGAAGATGTATTCCCTTTTTGCCACATATACGCCAACATCTATTGTTTTGTTATTTTTTAATTATGGACATTCTTGCAGGAGTAAGGTGGTATTGCATTGTAGTTTTGATTCGAAATACAGTGTGGAGGTTTCTTAAAAAACTAAATGTAGATCTACCATGTTATCCAACAGTCTCTCTACTCAGTATCTACCCAGAGGAAAAGAAGTCATTATTCAAAAAAGATACTTGGACATGCATGTTTCTAGCAGCTCAACTTGTAAATGCAAAATCGTGGAACCAACCCAAAGGCCCATCAATCAATGAATGTATAAACTGTGGTATATTTAAACAATAGAATACTACTCAGCCACATAAATAGATGAATTAATGGTGTTTGTAATAACCTGGATGAGAGTTGGAGACTATTATTCTAAGTGCAGTAACTCAGGAATGGAAAACCAAATATTGTATGTAGGAGCTAACTTATGAGGATGTAAAGGCAAAAGAATAATACAACGGACTTTGGGGACTTGAATGGAAGAGCAGGAGGGGGCAAGAGACAAAAGATTATAAATATGGTGCAGTGTATATTGCTTGGATAATGGGTGCAGCAAAATCTCACAAATTGCCACTAAAGGACTTACACATACAACCAAATACAATCTGTACCCCAATAACTTATGGAAAAATAAAATAAAATAACTTCCAAGATTCTAACAAACAAACAAAAAAAAGGAATTCTGTCTGTGAAGTCCATTTGTTCTAGAGCAGCAATCCACAACCTTTTTGGCAGTAGGCACCAGTTTTATGGAAGACAACTTTTTCCATGGATTGATGGGCAAGATGGGGGGAATGGTTTCAGTATAAAACTATTTCACCTCAGATCAACAGGCTTAGTTAGATTCTCATATGGACTGTATAGCCTAGATCCCTGACATACACAATTCACATAGGGTTCATGCTCCTTTGAGAATTTAATGCCATGTCTGATCTGACAGAAGGCAGAGCTCAGTATGTAATGCTTGCTTGCTCACTGTTCACCTCCTGCTGTGATGTCCAGTTCATGGGTTTGGGGACCTCTGTCCTAGAGTGTAGTGGAAGTTTGATGCTTTCTTATTGATTTTCTCTCTGGATGATTCTTCTATTGCTAAAATTCCCCTATTGTGATTGTACTGCAGTCTATTGCTCCCTTAAGATCTATTAGTATTTGCTTTATATTTTTGGGTGCTTTGGCATTGGGTGCATATATATTTACAATTTTTACAGTCTATTGATGAAGTGACTCCTTTATAATTACACAATGACCTTCTTTGTATCTTTCTACAGTTTTGAATTAAAGTCTATTTTATCTAAAATAAGTGTAGGTCTTATTGCTCACCTTTGTTTTACATTTGCATAGCATACTTTCCATTTATTCATTTCAGTCTACATGTGTCCTTACAGATGAAGTGACTTTTCTGAAGGCAGAATATAATTGTGTTTTGTGTTTATTGTTTTCCTTATTTAACATATTTCAACTTTTAGATGTAGGTGGTACATGTATAGTTTTGTTACCTGGGTATACTGTGTGACACTGAAGTTTGGGCTGTGACTGATCTTATAACTCACGTACTAAGCATAATGCCCAGTAGTTATTTTTTTGATCTTTGGTCTCTCCTTGCCTCACTCTAGTAGTCCGCAGTGTCTACTGTTGCCATCTTTGTGTCCATGACTATACAATGTTTAGATCCATCTATAAGTGAGAACTTGTAGTATTTTCTTTTTTGTTCCTGTGTTAATTCACTTAAAATAAAGACCTTTGGCTGCATCCATGTTCCTGCAATGAACACAAGAGCCTGCAGAGGCTGTGTAGTATTCTATGGTGCATATATATATGATATTTTCTTTGTCCAATTCACCCTTGATGGATACTTAGGTTGATTCCATGACTGTGTTATTGTGAATAGTGCTGCAATGAACATGCATATGCATGTATCTTTTTGGTAGAACAATTTATTTTCTTTTGGATACATGCCAAGTAATGGGATTGCTGGGTCAAATGGTAGGTCTAAGTTATATGAGAACATTTCAAATTGCTTTCCAAAGTGACTGAACGAGTTTACATTCCCACCAACAATGCATAAGCATTTTATTTTCTCCACAGGCTTGTCAGCATGTGTTTTAATTTTATAACAATAGCTACCCTGACTTGTATGAGATGACACCTCATTGTGGTTTTGATTTGCATGTCTCTGATGATTAGTGATGGTGAGCATTTTAAAAATATTTTTGGTCACTTTTTTGTCTTCTTTTGAGAAGTTCTGCTTATGTCTCAGGGGAGCAACCTGGGGAACCCAGCAGTGACACATGCAGACCTATTTCAGGTGCCAAGTTAGTCCTGGGTGCCTCTTATCACCCAGGACAAACTGCATCTATAGCACCTCTCCTCCTGACTCGGGTCTGTGATGGGGGAGAGAGCACCGTTCCAGCACCTATTGCTGAGGTGCTTTCCACAATTCTGTCTGTGGAACCCCTCCATTTTCTGGTCCAAAACTAAAATGCCTGTGCAGCCATGCTGTCAGGGAGGCAATGAATGGCTAACTTTGTGTGCATTCCAATTAAAAATGGCATTCTACCCTCAGCTCCAGGTCTAGGAAACTCCCTGCAGCTTTTCCCAGTGTCTTTCCCTTACAGTGTCTCCAAGCCTGTCCCCAAGTTACCTCCCGGGCTTGGGAGAAACAACCTGCTTTCCCTTGACCTGTGTTACTCATCCCAGTGGAAAGGTGTGTCACAGAAGGAGGTTCTCTGGCTCTCTCGTGTGCTGGGGATTTACTCACTTTTCTCAGACAGACACTGCCACGGAAGTTATTTGTCCACATTTTCCTCCTCAAGGTCTAGGGTGTCCTTCACTATTCCAGTGGATTCCCATTTTTCTTCTTGAATAAAAGCTCATGAAGTTTATCTTTATGCAATAAGGTGCTATTTCCAAGTGGCTGAGGCAAGCTAGAATCCTCTAATATGCCATCTTGGAAAACAAACAAACAAACAAAAGCTTTTTAAAATATTCAGGTACTTTAAATCTTTGGATTGGAGATTTTAATTCATGTACATTCAAGGCAATTATTGATAGGTAAGAATTTACTATGATGCAATCTTTTATTGATTACTAGTCATTTTGTAGATTCTTTGTTACTTCTTTTTTGCTATCTTCCTTTGCAGCTAAAGGATTTTCTCAACTAGTATGTTTTGATTCCTTGCTTTTCAAATTTTGTGTATCTATTATAAGCTTCTGTATTGCTGTTGCCATGAGACTTACAAAAAAATTCTTATAGTTATAATAATTTATTTTAACCTGATAATAATTTAATTTTAATTGCAAAAATCTCACCCCTAAACCTGTTTTGTAATCAGAATATTTTTGTAGTTGTTGAATTTTAGAATTGCTTTATATATTCTGAACATTAATTGCTTATAAGATATATAATTGCAAATATTTTCTCCTCTTTCACAGGTTACCTTTTCACTCCATTGAGAGTATTGTTTGATACACAAAATTGGGTTTTTGTTTTTATTTAACATTTCCTGGTTATTGATAAAGCTACAAAAGCAATCCAATAGTGACAGGATAGACGTTTTGACAAACGGTGCTGAAATAACTGTGCATGCACAGGTAGAAAACAAATGAATCTTGGCTCAAACCTTACACCTTATATAAAGATTAACTCAAAATGGGTTATGGCTTTACATGTAAAACATAAAACCGGAGGGGGAGGTGGGGAGGGATAGCCTGGGGAGAAATGCCAAATGTGGGTGAAGGGGAGAAGAAAAGCAAAGCACACTGCCATGTGTGTACCTACGCAACTGTCTTGCATGCTCTGCTCATGTACCCCAAAACCTATAATCCAATAAAAAAAAAAAAAAAAACATAAAACCACAAAAGTTTTAGAAAAAAAATAGCAAATATTTAGGGTTTCAGGTTAGGTAATAGTTGTTACATTTTATACACTAGGTACAATCCGTAAAATCTGCACGATCCATAAAAATGGTTGATAAATTGGACTTCATCAATGTTGAAACTTTGTTTTTAATCTCAGAATTTTTGTTTTGTGAAAGATGGCATTAAAAATATACAAAGGCAAACTACATATAATGGGAAATGTCTGCAAATTACATATGCAACAAAGAATTGGAATGTGGATTATTATAAAGGACTCTCAACAATAAAAGAAATCTATTTAGAAAATGAACAACAGGTTTAAAAAAAAAGATATTTCATCAGAAGGGATGCACAGAAGCCAAAGAAGCACATGCAATAATGCACAAAATTATGAGCCTTTGTAGAAATAAAAATTGAAATCACCATGAGATGGATAGCACTACACATAATATCAGAATGGCTAAAATATGAAATAGTGGCAATGACTAATTTGGGGAATAATATGGTGTGGATTTTCCACTGTAAATCTCATATTGAAATGTAACTCCCAATGTTGGAGATGGAGGTTAGTGGGAGATAATTAGATCATGGGATGGATCCCTCATAGTTTGGTGCTCTCTTCAAGATAGTGAGCGGTTCTCACGAGATTTGTTTGTCTATAAGAGTGTGGAATGCAATCTCTGACACCACCCCTCCAACACACATTTTCTTTCTTGTTCTGGCTCTGGCCATGTCATGTGCCTACTCCTGCTTTGCTTTTTGCCATGAGTAAAAATTCTCTGAGGTCTCCCCAGAAGCAGAGAAGATGCCAGCACTATATTTGTGCAGCCTGCAGTACCATCATACAATTATGTTTATTTTCTTTATAAATTACCCAGTCTCTAATATTTCTTTATAACAATGCAAGAATGGTGTAACATAGGAAGAATATACAGAAACTGGATCACTCACACGTTGCTGTAAAATTGTAAAATGCTACAGCCATGCTGGATAACCATTTGGTCATTTCTAATAAAAATAACATTCAACTACCCATGAACTGTACTTTTGGGAATTTATCTCAGAAAAGCTAAAACATATTCTTACATAAAAACTCACAGATGATTGTCTCTAACAACTTTATTTGTAATGGCTAAAATCTATAGTCAGCCCAGACACCCTTAAACAGGTAAATCATTAAACACACTGTCTCATATACAGATGATAGAATACTACTCAGCAGTATAAAGGAACTAGCTGTTGATCTGTTCAATAGCTTGGATGAATATTCAGGAAAATTTGCTGAGTGAGAAAAGACAATCTCAAAATATTACATACTACATGATTCCATTTATGTAACATTTTGCAATGTCAACATTTTAGAAATGGAGACTAAATCACAGATTATCACAGGTTACGGATGACAGGGAAGTAAATTTGTATATCTATTTATTTTTTTGAGATGGAGTCTCATTCTCTCCCAGGCTGGAGTACAATGGTCTGATCGTGGCTCATTGCAACCTTCACCTCCAAGGTTCAAGCGATTCTCCTGCCTCAGCCTCCCGAGTAGCTGCGATTACAGGTGCCCACCACCATGCCTGGCTAATTTCTATATTTTTAATAGAGACAGAGTTTTGCCATGTTGGCCAGGCTGGTCTCAAACTTCTGACCTCAGGTGATCCACCCACCTCGGCCTCCCAAACTGTTGGGATTACAGCTCCCAGCCCAAGTGGATTTATTAAAGGCAATGTAAAAGAGCTTTATAATTATGAAACTTTTAGAATCTTAATTGTGATACAGATACTGAAAACTACACATGACAAAAGTGTATAGAACCAAATACCTATAGACACACACACATACTCTCTCTCTCTCTCTTTCTCTCACATAGGCATTCACTGAAGAAAGTTGAATGAAATCACTGAATTATATCAATGTTACTATCTTTGATGTGATATGATATTTTACAAGATGTTGCCTTTGGGGGAAAGTGGGCTAAGGGTTCATGGGATATCTGTATTCTTTCTTATAACTGCATGCAAACGTAAACTTTTCTCTATTAAAAATTTTAATTTAAAGTATAACACTTTCAAAACCTCTGGGTGCCTTTTCTTAATCATACAAACTTTCTCAGGACTACAAATTCACATTGTCATTCTCCTCAGTACTTGTTTTTGTAGAGCAATAAAGCCTTATTCTTTTTTAACTCAGAAAGTAATGTTATTACTGATGTTTTCAATCATTTTTGGCTTGTCCATCTGGTAAACAGAAAACTACAGTTCTCTATGAGAAAATGAAAATGAATGGAAGTATTAAAAATTAGAAGCACCACATCCACAACAAGATCTATTATTTAGAATTTTTTTTGATTATGGACATTCTTTCAGGAGTAAGGCGATATCACATTGTGGTTTTGACTTGAATTTCCATGATAATTAGTGACATTGAGCATTTTTCCATATGCTTGTTGGCCATTTATATATCATCTTTCGAGAACTGTCTATTCATATCCTTTGCCCACTTTTTGATAGAACTGTTTTTTTCTTGCTAATTTGCTTGGGTCCTTTGTAGATTCTAGATGTTGGTAGGAATGTAAACTAGTCCAACCACAGTGGAAAACAGTGTGAAGATTTCTTAAGGAACTAAATGTAGATCTACCATTTGATCCAGCAATCCCACTACTAGGTATCTACCAGAGGAAAAGAAGTCATTATACATAAAAGCTACTTACACACACACGTTTATAACAGCACAATTTGCAATTGCAAAAATGTAGAACAAGCCCAAGTGCCCAATTATCAACAAATGGATAAAGAAAATGTATTATGCATATACCATGACATACTAGTCAACCATAAGAAGGAGTAAATGATTGGCATTTGCAGCAACCTGGATGGAATTAGAGACTATTATTCTAAATGAAGTAACCCAGGAATGGAAAACCAAATACCGTATGTTCTCACTCCTACGTGGGAGCTAAGCTATGAGAACACAAAGGCACAAGAATGATACATTGGACTTGGGACTTGAGAAAGAAGTTGGGAGTGAGCGAGGAATAAAAGACTACATACATTGGGTACAGTCTAGACTGCTTGGGTGATGAGTGCACCAAAATCTCAGAAATCACCACTAAAGAGCATATTCATGTAATCAAACACCACTTGCTCCCTAGAAACCTATTGAAATAAAAAAATTTTTTTAAGGATGGCAAGGCATCTGCACTGTCCTCATCTGCCTCCTGATTAACAGCCTACAACAACCTTAAACACAAAAAGTGTTGGCCATGCCCTGGCCTGGTCATAAGAAAAAAAATTAGAAGAAACAGACTCCAATTATTTTAAGTGCCCTGTACCTTATTCACTGGTTTTCTTTGCTGAGACCTCCAGAAACTGTCTCTGGGGCATAAGCATCAAAAATAATACAATAGACTCCACACATGGGGCTTTGCAGTTAAATGCACAACTCTGTGAGGACATCAATGAGGTGGCCTGAACCATTTGTTTCATCCCAGGAAGGCAAATCTTATATTCATTAGTATTGATTTATCTGTCTGGAAATGGCAGCCACTAATTTTAATCATTTCATGACATCTAGCTTTTTGCGATTCAGTGGTGCCTTTTTCTGGGTCACTGCTCTGAGAATTTCATCACCATCATACATCACTACATCCTGACATAAATTACTTTACCTTATGTAGTAAAAAGTGCTCCTTAATTTGACTTTAACATTGGTTTACTTGCCTGAATTGCTGTTCAAGATGGGTTTAGCTTGAGTAATTCTCCAGGTTTAAAACATTTTGTTTCATCCATGGGACTAAAGAAAAACACTGGAAAGAATTAGGTTTGCTTTAGAAAAGAGCAGCTCTGGCATGGAGATACCTGAGGCATCTTAGTTTCGAGGGATGCAGGGAAGATGAAGGCAGGTCTGTGTACATACCTTTTTGTAGAAAGACATGAGAAGAAAATTCTAAAGCCCAAAGTGGAAGCAGAGTCATACATTATTTCCGGATTGAAGTCTGGAGTCATTCTAGTGCTGGATGAGATAACGGGGGCAAGGCCAGCCTCACCCTAGTGGGGGGCAAAAGCTGTGGGGTTAACTTGGAGGTTTTGTGGAGACCTTTACAAGAGAGCTATAGTTATCTATTCCAGTATCCTTTGCTCACCCATCCTTGTTAATGAGACTTCAAATTTGTTTAGGGCAGCAGTGTGCCCAGCTAAAGGATAGCAAGGTGCACAGCAACCCTTGAGACTAAATTCTAGCTATGAATTACTAGCAGGAATTTTGGCTGAAACATGCAACCATTCCTCAAGAAGGATTAAAAGCAAGGCCTTTCCTCCCTTTCTCCTGTCTCCTGTCTGGAACACAGATAACTAAAAATTAGTAGACATTTTGGGTTAAGAAAATGCTGCCTTTGCAATTAAGGTATACAAGTGAAATAATAGAAGTAGTTTGGATCTCCAGTGGTCCCGGAGATGCAAAACCAGCCCTGGATCATCTCCTTCAAGGATTATTTTTCACAAGAGGACATTAACCTTTTTTAAATTCTTTTCCCTGTAACTAGCAGGGAGACAGATTTTCTAAATGAACTAGACTCCCACACATGCCACCCACTCAAAATACACATAGGAACACACACAGCTGAGATGCCACTCATGCTTACCCACTGACTTATATTCATCTTTTAAAATTTGAATATTCCTGAAGGAAGTAACTTCTGTTTTCTCAGAGTCTTCTATTATTTCTTTTCTTTTTGAGAGAGAAGGGTACAGATTTTAATTCATTCATATAATTTGCAAATATCAATTCACTGTAATTGAGCTATCTATAACCTTAGTTATTTATCCTTTATTTATGCTAGAAATACTCAGTTATTCTTTTCTAACTATTTTGAAATATAAAGAAAATTATTGTAGTTGCCCTACTGATCTACAAAACACTGGGTCTTATTTTTTATATCAGATAAAATACATCTCTGTCTGGTTGTAACAGATGCCTGAGAGAGACAAATGAGGTAGTAAATATGAGAAAGAAGAGCTGCTGGCAAAGGAAGCACAGCGGAGAATTTTCTTTTAAAATTTCATATTGTGATTTAACAACATGGAAAGCATGCATATTTCAATTTGCAAAAATTGAAAGAAAGTCAAAACAATTGAAACAATTGCTTGGATAGAATGTGATGATGGCTTGAATGCCTTTTTTTTTTTTTTGAGATAGAATTTCTCAATTCTTTTGAGATGGATCACACCACTGCACTCCAGCTCTGTCATCCAGGCTGGAGTGTGGTGATGCGATCTCCACTAGTGGCAATCTCTGCCTCCCAGTTTCAAGCAATAATCATGCCTCAGCCTCTTGAGCAGCTGGGATTACAGGTGCTCACCACCACATCTGGCTAATTTTTGTGTTTTTAGTAGAGACAGAGTTTCATCATGTAGGCCAAGCTACTCTCAATCTCTTGACTTCTTGAGTGATCCAGTTGAATAGTTTTAATTTATAATATTCAAAAATAATATAAATAAATTATATTTTCAAATAGAGAAAACAGTCTCAATATTTTTATTGTAATTAACTTTAAAATACATTAGAATAGAGTTCTCTTTCCAGGTAAGATATAGAAATATGACCTGGATGTAATTATTCACCTTAAACAACTAAAACACTGGACAAAATATGCAAGTAGTGGTTTTTAAAACACTGGACACCAGGTAAAATAACAAGAACAGCAATGATTTCTAATAAATGGAAAACCAGAAAGACAATCCATAGGATTATCCCAGTTTTTGGCCTAGGAGAATCTACAGGCCATGGCATAATGGCATGAGTGAGGGTGGAGTCAAGTGGCTTCCTGAGTTTTAGGGATGGAGCCAAGAGTCTGCAAAAAATAAGGCGCTTATAATTCACAGGACAGAATAATGTGAAAGACAGAGGTACACAGAGGCCCAGAAGAATGTAGAAGATCCCCATCAGGTCTTTAGTTAGATATAAATTAATGCATGCATGTAAAGAATCTGAGGTTGGGGAGAAACACAACAGAGTTATAACTACCAAGCCAAAATATAAAGGACAATTTAAAATTATAAAAATGCTAGTTCTGACATGTAAAGACCTAGGAAGTCATCACTCTTATCTCAGCAACAAGCAAAAGCCAAACAGACGGAATAAATGACTTTTCTAGGGCCTGTTACAAAAGTGAGGTTCCACAGCAAACTTCCGTTTTGAAATGTGGATAGACAGCTGAATTTAAAGAGTCAGAGCTGAGATCTGCCTACATGAAGATGTAGACACTAGAGCCATGAGTTGGCTTACCCTGTCAGAAATGTTAAAATAAGTTCTTCAGGAGAAATAAAATGATACATGGGACATATGCATATAGAAAAAAAAGAAAAAGCATCAGAGATGGAACAGGTGAAAGTGAAATAAAACTTTAATCTTCCTTACCCTTAATCTAAAAGATAGCTATTTGTTTAAAGTAGGAATACTAACAATATATTGAGTTACAAACCTGTATAGTAAAATTATAGCAATATTTGGCCCATGGTAAAGCACAACCCTACAGAAGGGTCAGCCAGCTACTCAATGGCAGGTTGATTACATCAGACTTTCTTTCCATTATGGAGGACAGAGTTTCTTGTTTGTAGTAGAATATACAGTAGGTATGTTTGCCTTCCATTCTTGTGATGCATCTGCTAAGACTACCATTCACACACTAATAGAATGCCTTCTCTATCATCATGGTATTCCACAAATTATCACTTTTGACCACAGAACATATTCCCCAGTAGATGGTATATGCCATTGGTTTCATGTTCATGGTATTTAATGGTATCACCATGTTTCCCAACATCCTGAAGTAGCTGCCTTGGCAAGATGGTAGAATGGCCTTTTCAAAACTCAGGTAGGTGTCAGCTGTGTGTCAACACCTTGTGGAGTGGAAGCAAAGACCTCCAGGGTGTAACATATGCTCAAAATCAGTATTCAATGTATGATGTTGTTTCTCCTTGTATTAGTCCATTTTGTGCTGCTGATAAAGACACACCCAAGACTCGGCAATTCACAAAAGAAAGAGGTTTAATTGATTTAGAGTTCCATGTGGCTGGAGAAGCCTCACAATCACAATGGAAAGCAAGGAGGAGCAAGTTACATCTTACATGGATGGCGGCAGTCAGAAAGAGAGAGGTTGTGCAAGATAACTCCCATTTTTAAAAACCATCAGATCTCATGAGACTTAGTTACTACAATGAGAACATGACAGGAAAGACCCATCCCCATGATTCAATCATCACCCACCAGGTCCTTCTCACAACATGTGGCAATCATGGGAGCTACAAGATGAGATTTGGGTGACAACACAAATTTAAACCATATCGCTTCTATAGCCAAGAATAATTGTTCCAGGAATCAAGGAATGGAATGATAGAGACTCCTTTCTCTATTACCCTTGCTAATCCACTGGAAAAACTTTTGCTTCCTGTTTCTTGGACATTAAATTCTGCTTTGGTCTGGCAGTCTTAAGGCCAAAGGAAAGAATGATCTCACCTGGGGATAAAAAAAAATAAATTATTCTACTGAACTGGAAGTTTAGACAGCTACCTGGGGACGTTGAGCTCCTCATGCTTCTGATTCAACAAGCAAAAATATGGGTTTTGATACACTGGCTGGGTTAGTTGAACCTGGGTCCAAAGGGAAAAGTGTGTTGTTACTACGTAATGCAGGTAAGAAGTATGTCTGAAATGAGGATCATCCAGGGTGTCTTTTAATATTCTCATGTGCTGTGATTACAAAGTTGGTCAGGTGAGGGTGGCTCATGCCTGTAATTCCAGCACTTTGGGAGGTGAGGAGGGTGGATTACCTGAGGTCAGAAGTTTGAGACCGGCCTGACCAAAATGGCAAAACCTAGTCTCAACTAAAAATACAAAAAGTTAACTGGGTGTGGTGGTGGGCACCTGTAATCCCAGCTACTTGGGAGACTGAGGCAGGAAGAATTGCTTGAACCCAAGAGACAGAGGTTGCAGTGAGCTGAGATCACACCACTGCATTCCAGCCCAAGCAATAGAGTGAGAATTCAACTCAAAAAAAAAAAATTAAAAATGAATAAATAAAGTCAATGGAAAATTACCACAGTCCAATTCGAACAGGACTCCTAATGGCACAGACCCTTCCAAAATGAGGTTTAGGTAACCGCATTAGGCGAAGCAATGGTACTTAAGGCAAGCTGAGGTACTTAAGGAGAAAAGTATTTAAAAGTTGCAGAAAAACGTATTTATAAATACCAGCTATGACCACATAATCAGTTCCAAAAGTAATAACTATGTTATGAATAAGTATTTGTTTTCATATAAATATGCATATTAATAAAATAAAATATTTTTGTTTATTTCCTCCATATCTTTATTATCTAACAAAATATACATTAATAATAGATGAAATTACGTCTTAGTATTTAAGTTATAGAACATCAAAGTAGTATGAATCAGCTAGAAGAATGAACATCACCCCAAAGGGGAAAAAAAACCCACAGAACTCTGCAACCTTTCTTAGGGAAACAGTGAGCATGTTTTCAGTTGTAGGTGGAATATATGTTAGAAGTGACTTTGATGGTGTCTTTAATTGGAGAATAAGTATGTTAATGGAGTAGCATATGGATATCAAGTTGACAAGGGATGGACTCAGATAGCTTTAAAATATATTAACTTAGGCTGGATTACATCTTTCAGAATTCACTTTCTTGTAGGTTTCTAGTAATGACAGACTAGATTTTTGAGAGATCTGGAAGGTGAAGAGAGATGGTGATCAATTTGCAGCACACATGCTTTGTTGATCTGCAGACTTACCTGTTGATATGAAGCAGCAGCTTCATCTGCAATTGCTCTACATTCCCCTGATCCTCCTACATCTTCTCTAACCCCTGGGCTAAATATGTATGTATGTTTAGCTTTGTGAAGAAAGGCTCCGGATTCTGCAGGACCTCAGCGTGAGACCACAGACATAGATAACCATGACAAACACCACTTTGAGTTAATTCTCATGGGGTTCCAGCTCATGCTTGTGAGTCCTGCATACTCATGATCCTTACCTCCTGACTACGTGGCCCATGCATTTCCAGCTTTGCCATTAGATGAGAGATAACAGCTTTACATCTATGGAACCAGCCCCCACAATTCTGTAAGCCACTTTTCTGTGACAAATCCCTTCATACATCACCTACTGCTTCTATTACTTTGGATAAATCTTGACTGATACAAAACTAGTACACAATTCAAATATCCATCAGAAAAATAATGAATAAATGCATTTTTATACATTCGCATGTAGACTACTGCTTATTAAATAGGAAAGGAACACATTATTGATAGACAAAACATCGTGTATGACTCTCAGACATTATGCTGAGCAAAAGATTCAATATGGAAGTGTGCATACTACATAGTATCATTCATGGAGAATTTGAACAGAAAAAATTAATCTATGGCAGAAAAAAGAATCAGTACTTAGATTGTATCTGGAGCAAAGGAATTCACTAGGAAATAGCTCAAGAGATCTTTTTGTGTAAATGGAGATGTTCTATATCCTGATAGTGGCAAGGTTTATACGAATGCATGTATTTGTCAAAACTCATCACATTGAGCACTTAGAATTTCTTCACTTCATTATATATAAATTTTACCTAAATATATTGTAAATAAATATTGTACTCTAATTGCTAGACTTGATTTTCATAGTGGTATATGTCAACAGGGCTGAAACTAATCATAAGTAAACATCAGACATGCTGAGCCTAAGGAATATTCAACAAAATAACTGGCATGCACTATTGAAAAATAACACGGTTAAAAAAGTAAAAGAAAGGCCAAGGCATTTCTAGATTGAATGATGTTAGCAGCAATTAATCCAATATTAATTGCATCCTAGATTATGAAAAAAATATATATATATATAAACGTTATTACTAAGACACTTGAAAAATTTAAATATGAGTAATACATCAGATAATATTTTATCAAAACAAAATTTTCTGATTTTGATCATTGCACTGTGGTTATGTTAGACAATACACAATAGAGTGTTTAGAGGTAATGGAGCATTATGTCTCAAAATTGCTTTAAAGTGATTCCAAAATAATACATATAAATATATATGTATGTACATTTGAGAGAGAAAGAAAAAGCAAATAGGGCAAAACAATTTCTGATCTTGTATAAAGAATATACAGAAGTTTCTTGTACTAACCTTGAAATTTTTCCCCACATGTGAAATTACAGCAAAATAAAAAGTTATAAAAATAAAATTATAAGATTCATTTTTAATGGAGGAAAAGGGAGTTTGGAGGGCATTTCAGACTAATAGAAACAAAGTTGTTTTCTCTGGGAAATCACTTGATAATGTTTTTAGTAGCTACAAATGTATAACTATAAAATCTATTACTGTGCATATGCAGTTTTTTATGAAATCTAGATTTCACTAAATGCAATAGTTATGGCTTTTCTCTCTTAATCATTGCAAAACTATTATACCTAGTCACATCTTTTACTTTACACATTGCACCTTTGTGATCTAGCCAGACACCTTCACAAAAAGCAGCTGCTATGTACATACCACATGTTGCTTGCTCTGTTAGCTAAGTGTTCATTGCTTTTCACAGCCATCATATAGCCAATCGTTTAAGACCTGGCTACAGTCATGTTCCTTAATTAGTGGAGCTTGCCTTTAAAAATATTTCTTTTTCATTCAGGTTGTTCAATACTTGCACGTGCAGACTACACTGGCTCTGGTTAATTACAAAGAATACTCACTGGTAATTTTACATGAGAATAGTGATGAACAGAAGATATATAGTAGTGAGTGCCTTGGCAAAGAGACATTAACAAGAGTGGAGAGGACGGGACTCACTGAGGAGGAGATCTGTGAGATAAGTAAGGACCTTAGCATGAGATCGGAGAGTGATGACTTGGGGAATAGCCTTCCAGGTAGAAAACAACAGCCAGTGGAAGACCCTTGCTTGGCTTTAGTGAGGTTGATAATGAGAAAGTCTACTGGCTAGAGGAGAGTGAGGAGAGAGCCAGTGAACTGAGATGAGCCTGAGAGATGAAGGAATGACCACAAACCACATAGGACCTAGGAGGGAATGCAGAGGAGTATCAGTTTTATTCTAGGTGGAATGGGGAGATCCTGATAAATTTTAGAAAAAGATTTTGGTGATTCTGACATACTTAACCATATTCGTTAGTTTTCCATGGCATGTCTGCATAATTGGCCTGTGTTTCAGAAAAGCTGCTTTTACAACTCTGTGTGGGTTTCCAATATGTCTAGGCATAAAGTCAAAGTTTCTTGATTCCTCTTACATTCTTAGGATACCTACCAACAACAGTAGCCCATCTCATCATGTCTCCTAGCCCTTTCCGTGGCCTGTGATAATCCAAGGGAGATTCAGTTCCTTCCAACTATAAGAATCTAGTAGATGCAGATAGGAATAAGGCTGAGTTAACATGACTACCACCTTCACCACGGCTACCCCACTATCACCATCACACTCCCTAACACCATCATCACCATGAAAAATAACAGCCCACAATCACCACTACCAACAACAACAATAACAGCTACCATCAATGCGTCAAAACCACCACCAATAACAACTGCTCATCATCACAGTGGATCACAGTGATGTCTCAGCCCCTGGCTGCCGTGTAAGTGCCTTCATCTGAAAGCCAGACTAGGAAGAATGCATCACCTGTCTGTAAACTCTCCTGGCCATAAGAAAAACATTTTCAGGGCTCTTGATCCTGGATGTGCCATTCCTTAAAAGCAACGGCAATATTTTTTGCTAAAAGTATAAATATACTTCAATGGGTTACACATTTAGTCATTAGCACTACAGTTGGACATGCCAGCTTACAGTGGGTATTGAACTGAATCTCGTTCTGCCCTGTTGCTTTTGTTCCTTTCCACAGGTGATTCTCCTCTGAATGTGAATGGCGATGAGCCCATTTGATATTATGAACTGTATGTGGTTGGAGTTATTTTGTTCCATTGTATTTCAATTATTTCAGTCTGGTGAAACTAAAACGTGACTGCATTTCTGAAGACCAAATCTAGATCGTTAGATACAAGGGTTATTTTTGTTTTTAAGATAAAGATCATGCATATGTTCATTGCAGCATTATTCACTATAGCAAAGACTTAGAACCAACCCAAATGCCCATCAATGATAAAGTGAATAAAGAAAATGTGGCACATATACACTAGGGAATACTATGCAGCCATAAAAAATGAGTTCATGTTTTTTGCAGGGACATGGATAAAACTGGAAGCCATCATTCTCAGCAAACTAACACAGGAAAGCAAAACCAAACACCGCCTGTTCTCACTCACAAGTGGGAGTTAAACAGTCAAAACACACGGACACAGGGAGGAGAACGTCATACACTGGGGCCTGTCAGGGTGTTGGGGCAAGGGGAGGGAGAGAATTAGAACAAATAACTAATGCGTGTGGGCTTAAAAACTAGATGACCGGTCGATAGGTACAGCAAACACCATGGCACATGTATACTTATGCAACAAACCTGCACATTCCTCATATGTATCCCAGAACTTAAAGTAAACTCAAATAAAATAAAAAGTTTTTTCAAGTACATGGAAAGATGGAGGTATAATTAGTAGTGCTATATTCTGAAAGAAAAATGCACATAACATAAGAACAGACTCCTGGATACAACTAACTTACTAACACAAATTAATTTCATACAGTTTTCCAGAGGACCTCCTCATAAGCCTTGTGTATTTTAGTGATAACTGCTTGAAAGCATTGGTTTCTCTCATATGGTGAGTAATGATACTATTTTAGGCAGGTGCCATATTAAATATGCACAGACAAAATTAATTAATTAACTTGAAACTAATTTATTTAAGTAAGCCTAATCTTTATTTAAAGTTCTTGAAATATAAGAATGAACAAGGGTCCCTGTCCTTAAGGGCTTATGATTCTAGACTTCAGTTCTTTTCTGTGGACTCTAAAGGAAGAGATAACCTAGGTTGTGGTTTGGATTTGTGTCTCCACTCAAAGCTCATGTCAAACTGTCATCCCCAGTGTTGGAGAAGGGGTGTGGTGGGAGATGATGGGATCATGGGAGTGGATTTCACCCTTGCTGTTCTTTTGATAGTGATTCCTCATGAGATCTGGTTGTTTAACGCTGTGTGGCACTTCTCCCTTTGCTTTCCTCTTCCTGCTCTGGACATTTAAGACAGGCTTCCTTCCTGTTCATCTTTTGCCATGATTGTAAGTTTCCTGAGGCCTCCTCAGCCATGCTTCCTGTACAGCCTGCAGAATTGTGAGTCAATTAAACCTCTTTTCTTTATAAATTACCAGGTCTCAGGTAGTTCTTTATAGCAACGTGAGAGCTGACTAATGCAGCCTATAAACAAATTATTAGTATGAAGTCAGTTTACCACTGAGATAGATGTGAAAAATAAAAGATAAAACAAGAAAGTTGATGTCATATGCTTATTTATAAATATGATCAGATATTATAAATGTTTTCTTTTTAATTTAATACTTTTCAAGGCACATTTTATGTTACCTCATTCAATTCTCATATTTAAGAAAATTGATATAACTTTCATGTTCTGAAAAGAAAATGGTTCAGAGGCCCAAGGTTACATGACAATTGTGAAGCCAATTAACAGTAAAAATAAATGACAATATGTAGAAAAGTCCTTCAATAAAATTCAATATCCCTTCATGTTAAAAATTCTCAATAAACTAGGTATTGATGAAACACATCTCAAAATAATAAGCACTGTTTATGACAAACCCACAGTCAATATCATATTGAATGGGCAAAAGTTGGAAGCATTCACTTTGAAAACTGGCACGAGACAAGGACACCCTATCTCACCATTCCTATTCAACATAGTATTGAAAGTTCTGGCCAGGGCAACCAGTCTAGAGAAAGAAATAAAGGACATTCAAATAGGAACAGAGGAAGTCAAATTGTCTCTGTTTGCAGATGACATAATTCTATATTTAGAAAACCCCATTGTCTCAGCCCAAAAGCTTCTTAAGCTGATAAGCAACTTCAGCAAAGTCACAGGATACAAAATCAGTGTGCAAAACTCACAGGCATTCCTATAAGCTAAAAATAAACAAGCAGAGAGCCAAATCATGAATGAACTCCCATTCACAATTGCTACAATGAGAATAAAGTACATAGTAATACAACTTAAAAGGGACATGAAGAACCTCTTCAAGGAGAACTAGAAACCACCACTCAAGGAAATAAAAGAGGATACAAACAAATGGAAAAACAATCCATGCTTATGGATAGGAATAATTGATATCATGAAAATGGCATATTGCCCAAAGCAATTTATAGATTTAATGCTATTCCCATCAAACTACCATTGACATTCTTCACAGAATTAGAAAAAAACTACTTTAAATTTCATATGGAACCAAAAAAGAACCCATATAGCCAACACAGTCTTAATCACAAAGATCAAAGCTGGAGGCATCACACTACCTCACTTTAAACTATACTACAAGGCTACAGTAATCAAAACAGCATGGTACTGTTACCAAAACAGATATATAAACCAATGCAACGGAACAGAGACCTCAGAAACAACACCACACATCTACAACCATCTGATCTTCAACAAACCTGACAAAAATAAGCAATGGGAAAAGTATTTCCTATTTAATAAATGGTGGTGGGAAAACTGGCTGGCTATATACAGAAGACTGAAACTGGATTCTCTCCTTACACCTTATACAAAAATTAACTCAAGATGTATTAAAGACTTAAACATAAAACCCAAAACCATAAAGAAAACCTAGGCAATACCATTCAGGACGTCGGCATGGGCAAGGACTTTATGAGGAAAATGCCAAAAGCAATTGCAACAAAAGCCAAAATTGACAAATGCGATCTAGTTAAACTAAAGAGCTTCTGCACAGCAAAAGAAACTCTCGTTAGCATGAATAGTCAACCTACAGAAGATGACTTTTGCAATTTTTGACTCTTTAACACTTGAGCCCCTTTTCCTTCTTCAGCTTTTTACATGGCTCCTTTCTTTTGGTTTTCTTTTGTTTTTCTTTGGTGTCCTTTTTTTCTTTCCATCCACGCTCTGTCCTCATTAGTTTCAGTATCTTCCTTTTTTCTCTTTTCTTCTCTTCTTTTCTTATTCCTTGTCTTTATTCCTAAACTAGTTCAAATGCAGAATAGACATGTTTTTCAACTAGTCTTTTGATAAATAAAATGTTATTATCTATTGATTTCAAATGCAGACATTTAGCATTTTTCATTCTTTTTTAACTTTTTTCTAACGTGGTTCTGTTTACATCTATTTATGTAATTTTATCGTTTAAATGAAGGCATCATGCTACCTGACTTCAAACTATACTACAGGGCTACAAGAGTTAACTGCCTTGACCCTATATAGTATTTCCTTTGAAATTAACAAAGTGACTGGTTTAAATCATTCCATCTTGTATGAATAGTGTTATTACTAAGCATATCGTAAACTCGAATCTCACTAGTACATGTGGGATAGAGGAATTTAAGAATCTTAAGAGCAACTTATATAACTATATCCACAAAGGACATGATTTAACCTTCACTGGAACAAGTCTACAAACCACATGGTATTTGAGATTTTCTTCTATATGCAACATTTTTTTCTAGTCTTAAATATAATTCCTATGTTTGCAAGAAAAGTTTTGGTGCATATGGTTTGCTGTGTTGTTATGAAGGTGAATGCTCAGGTAAGAAGGTAGAAAGTAAGTAGAAACATGAATGATTGTTCTGGTTCAATATACTATGAGCTCTTCCCAATTCCTACCCAAATACATATTTGCTCAGAAATAGCTGTTTGGGTGTGCCCCACATTCCTCTGGGAAAACATCTGTACTTTATTTTCAATCCATATGCCTCTGGCAGTGATGACTCCAAACCTCCATTCCCTTGGTGTTGCCATGTTTCTCAGTTGCATCATTAGCAAGAGTTACATGATTTCTCTTTGTCCCACTTTTAGTGATAGTATAATTTAGTGAATATAGATGCTATCTGTTGGTATTTCCTTTACACAGGTAAATCACCAACTTTTCATCAAATGCTATTAGCAGCCATTTATAGCAATTGATTCCCTAAAGTAATTTTATTAGAGAGGTCAAAATCACAACTCTCTACTACTATCCCTTCCATGCTATAAAGCTCCATCTTTTTAGTATCACCTATCAAGCATTTTGGTCAACTCGGCTAATTCCAATTAATACTAATTATTATTTTTTCTAGGCTCAATTTGTCCCAACTAAGTCAACATCCTTCTAAAAAGAGCAGGTTCTATTCAATGAAAACTGCTAGAAAACTCACAAAATCTGTCATGAGGATGACGTACATTATATTTCTATTTTATTTTCAGAATTGAAAATAAAACAGAATGTGGACCCTTTCACTCTAAAAGATAAATCATTCTCTGTTATGCTTAATTATGTTTTAAAGAGTAACTATAAAAAATTTGCCCTAATCCTATTAGAAATTCATGGATGAAAGATTGTTATGATCCATGACCACTGGTCTGGTCATAAATGGGTTTAGTTAGCCTCAATAATCTTAGAAACTAGGGAGCGAATAATGTAAAAGGTTTGTCAGGCTTTAGTTCCATTATTTCCTTCAGTCCTCAGTGGAAGCAGATAAAAATTCTGGGATAGAAGCCGTATCAACATATATCTTGGAGGACTGATGTCAATCATTTTGACCTTGCAAGTTACAAAAATAGAGGTTACTGAAAACATGAAGTAAAAAACATGAAACAAAAAGTAAAAAAAGGAACTTTTATACTCTTAGCACTCATTGCTTATATATTAATGCTGTCTTCAGTGTATTCAATGAAACGTTCATCTGATGCTACTGTGATTTGTTTATCAGAAGTTTCTAGAGTTAACTGCTTCTACTCTACATAGTATTTCCTTTGAAATTAACAAAGTGATTGGTTTAAATCATTCCGTCTTGTTTGAATAGTATGATTATTAAGCATATCATGAACTTGAATCTCATTACTACATGTGGTTTAGAAAATTTTAATAATCTTAAGAGCAATATATATAACTAGGTGCATGAAGGACATGATTTAAGCTTCACTGGAACAACTCTACTAACCACATGGTATATGAGATTTTCTTCTATTTGCGACATGTTTTCCTCATCTTAAATAGAATTCCTATGTTTGCTAGAAAAGTTTTGGTACACTTGGACATTCTTCATTATCAAAATACTTCAGAATTTCTATTTTTAAATGTAAGTACTTTTAAATAAATATTAATATTGGAAGTTCTACAGGAACATGGAAGCAAAACTCTGGAATCAGCTTTATCACATATTCCAACAATTCTCTAGTTAAAAGCCAGGTAAATATTTAAAAATAGGAAGTGAAAGTTATGTTTTTAAACAGCCTATAAAATCGCTGTGGTGTTATGTATTTCTACAAATGTATCAAAGTGGCACTTTTTCTAGAACCCAAAAGACTATTCGTGTTTCTATGACAATATAATGTTGGGAAAACTATTATTCAAAATAATTTTTTTCTTAAAAATCCTTATTGAAGTATAATTTACATGCTATAAAATTTGCCCATGTTAAGTATACAATTAAATGATTTTTAGTAAGTTTATTGTGTTGTGCAATAATCCTCATAATTCAGTTTTAGGTTATTTTTATCACACCAATAAGAATCCCTCATGACCACTTACAGTTAAACCTCATTTCCATCCTCAGTTCTAGGAAACCACTAATCTACTTTGTATCTCTATAGATTTTTCTCTTCAAGACATTTTTATAAGTGAAATAAAACAATACATTGCCTCTTGCGCCTGGCTTCTTTTGCTTAGCATTTTATTTTTGAAGTTCATCCATGTTGGAGTGTTTAATCATCATTTTGTTTGTTTTTATCCCTAAGCCATATTTTATTCCTAAATTGTATAAATATACCTTATATGGATTGTGAATTCCAAACTTCATAAAAATTTGGGTTGTTTCCACTTTTGGCTATTATAAATGAGAAATTTATTTATAAAATATAAACATAACACACCAATGACAGGCCTGGGCATTGTCTACTTTAGAGAATGGCTCAAGTGATTAGATTCAACTATCGGGTCAATCCACTGGGTGCCCAGCTATCCCGGTTGGTCTGGAACAATTCCAGTCGGACTGTTGTTTCAGTATAATTGTTAATAGTGCCCAATGTACTCTCCAAAGTGTCTTGGTTTGAAAGTTAAATCATATAATTACTCTAAAATAAGGATATGTTTTGTCATCCTGGCAAGGCTACCACATAAAAGACTCTCAGTCTTGATTAATTCGAAGTGAATATTTAGATCAGGAAGTGGTTGGGTTGGTAGATTGCCAGGGTCAACAGCAGGAGAAGTCACAATTACACTGTTGATGAAAGCCAAAAATGCCATCTCTAATTGGTGAAATAAAGATTGGACACCTTATAATGGGCCCTATAAACAAACATGTGCTAATCTGTGAACCCCAATGTCTGGGAGGTGGATAATTTGAAACATATTTCTGGATAATGTGCCCGACTAATAGCTCTGAAATCCTCCTACCTGGCTTTGAAGCCAACTCTGCAATATCTTTGTATGTGTGACCTTGAACAGGATAACACAACCTCCCTCAAACATTTCTTTTCCTTTTCTTTCAAACACAGTAGAGAATAAATAGACCAAACGCTTACTTTCCCAACATCCCTTGCATGTAGAACACAGTAGTGTGGCCAGATGCCGCATAAAAATGCAAGACACCTCATTAATTCGAATTTCAGATGAACAGTGAGTTTTACATGAGACCTAATTTTCATTTAAGAGTATTCATTGGCCGGGAATGGTGGCTCACACCTGTAATCCAAGCACTTTGTGATGCCAAGACAGGAGGATCTTTTGAGCCTAGGTGTTTGAGGCCAGCCTGAGAAACTGAGTGAGACCCCCCCATCTTTATCAAACATTAAAAAATTAGCCAGGTGCAGTGGCAAATGACTGTAATCCCAAATAGTAGGGAGGCTGAGGTGACCCCAAGAGTTACAGGCTGCAGTGAGCTATAATCATTCCACTGCACTCCAGCCTGGGAAAGATCCTGTCTCTAAAAATAATAAGCAAATAATATTTTTAAAAAGTATTCTTTGAGGGTCAGGCACATTGACTTACACCTGTAATCCCAGCACTTTTAGAGGCCAAAATGGGCAGATCACCTGAGGTCAGGAGTTCGAGACCAGCCTAGCCAACATCGTGAGACTCCCCCCAATCTCTACTAAAAATTCAGAAATTAGCCAGGTGTAGTGGTGCACACCTGTAATCCTACTCAGGAGACTGAGGCAGGAGAATCACTTGAACCTGGGAGACGGAGGCTTCAGTGAGCTTAGATCATGCCACTGTACTCCAGCCTGGGTGAGAGAGTGAGACTCTGCCAAAAAAAAAAAATAAAGTGTTCATTGAAGTTTTAATTTAATTGGACATATTGCATTTTTTCTGGCTATCCTTCTATAGGCATGTGACTCAATTCTGGCTGTGGGAAACAGGGAAAATTTGCTGAGGGCTTTCAGAAAACATCTTTCTTCCTGATCATGACATATAATTCATCATCTTTTTGCCCATTCTCCCTTCCTTCTATAGTAACAGAATTTTTAGCTGGAACAACAGCCCTATCATATGGACTAAATTTCCTAATTAAACTCTCAGCTAGGTAGGATAATACCACTAAGTTCTGGGCAATGGTAAGTAAGCAAAGAGTAAGCAGGAGCTCCTGAGAATCTTCCTCAAAAGACAGAGACCTTTTTTTCTTCTTACTTGTTTATTTTCTACTCTCTGCTTGTATAAAAGTAGTTATAATTACTGGGCCTCCAGTGACCACTGTGGACCACACAATGAAGATCAAACCCCAGGGACTATAGAGTATAATAATGGATGAAACGTAAAACCGTAGTAAGTTAATTCATAAATAATGTAAGAACATCTCTGCTTCCATCAACCTGCTAACACTATATCTTGTACACTGAAGCCACTGTGAAATTCAGATTGTGAATGCCTACAACTGAACCTAACGTTTATTGATATACTGATAAAGAAAAACCAGTGAAAAAAATGTATTTTCTTCCTGGCTTTTCATGTAGTTGCATGAGGATATGATACCAAGAAAGGTGGCAACAACCTTGCAACCATGAGGAGCCAAGCCTGAGAGATGGAAGCATCCTCACTGACACATGTCAAATAGGACATAGCACACGAAACAGTTGCACAGCAAAAACAAACAAACAAACAGAAAAACCAGTCAAGCGCTGGCTAGGAGAGGTGCTCCCGATGCACATTTTTACGTTGCTGCTGCACTCTTATACATAGTGTCCCCTTTAATAAGTTTAACATAGCAATGTCTCCAAAGTCTTGTCTCTCTACCTCTCCTACTTGGATGAGAATGTTTATTATTCTCAGTCTTCTTTGCATTTGGTCAAGACCTTGGAACTGTCCTGGGTCACAGAAATCGAGCAGGAGTGTCAGGCCTCCTTCCTGCTTCTTGGCTGAGGTCAGCAGCAGTGCACGCTGGTTCTCCTGTCTCTCAACCTCTGTCCCTGGAATGAGAAGTTCATGCCATACAGAGAGGCAGCACCTCCATTGTGAGGGATGAGGCCTCCTGCCACTCCATGTGAATATTCTCTGTGAGTGAGAACATTATATGAGGCCCCTAAGCTGCTGGGGCTATTTCTGCCTAATCTACACCTGGACAAATATATGAGGTAGCCCATATTGACATCAAAATATAAAAGTTACCGGTGCTAATAAGTTCAGCCAGTTCAACCAACTCAGAAAGCTATAATTAATGAAATAGAAGCTCCAAATGTAGTCTGTCTTTGCAAAGTTAACCACTATTATGTTTCTAAAAATATTTTATGCAAATGGCAATATATACATATTTAGAAAATACATATTTTTTGAAAAACAAACATATATATATATAAACTCAAAATTTTTATGAAACCAAAACTCCACACACTTTGTCATCTTGCTTTTTAAACTAATCATGTATCATGGCAATATAGTTATATGTCATTTAAAAAAATGTAACACAAAGATAAAACCTAGTTAACCAAGTTGTGGGAGTTTTAGGACAGGACAGCAATAATCTTTAATAAAACCTGGTAAAATTGGTCTTTGGGTGTAGATTTTTACCCCGTGCATTAGTCCATTTTTATAGTTCAGTGAAGAAATATCCTAGACTGAGTAATTCATTTAAAAAGAGGTTCATTTGTAAAGTATCTGTTCATATCCTTTGCCCACTTTTGAATGGGCTTGTTTGTTTTTTTCCTGTAAATCTGTTTGAGTTCTTTGTAAATTCTGGATATCAGCCCTTTGTCAGATGGGTAGACTGCGAAAATTTTTTCCCATTCTGTCACAAGAACAGAAAATGAAACACCGCATATTCTCACTCATAGGTGGGTGATGAAAAATGAGAACACATGGACATAGAAAGGGGAGTACTAAACACTGGGGTCTATTGGGGGGAAAAGGGGAGGGCCAGTGGGAGGGGGTGGTGGGGAGGGATAGCCTGGGGAGAAATGCCAAATGTGGGTGAAGGGGAGAAGAAAAGCAAAGCACACTGCCATGTGTGTACCTACGCAACTGTCTTGCATGCTCTGCTCATGTACCCCAAAACCTAAAATCCAATAAAAATTAAAAAAAAAAAGAGGTTCAATGGACTCAAGAGTTCCACATGGCTCAGGAGGCCTCCTAATCATGGTGGAAGGTGAAGGAGGAGAAAAGGCACGTCTTACATTGCGGCAGGCAAGAGAGTGTGTGAAGAACTGTCCTTTATAAAACCATCAGACCGCCCAAGACTTATTCACTATTATGAAAACAGCATGAGAAAGACCCACCTTCATGATTAAATTACCTCCCACAGGGTCCCCCCCATGACGTGGGGATTATGGGAAATACACTTCAAGATGAGATTCGGGTGGGAACATGGCCAAACTATATCACCCCTATTTAAAATACACCTCACTGTGACAATTGACTCAATGTGTTCAGGACTAGAATCACAGCACAGGAGAAGAAGCCAAATATCTGCCAGAGGATTTGGCCCTCAAATGAATTTCTCCATGGACTTTTAAATCAATTATTTTTCTTACCTCCTGGCAAATGTTTAAACAAGATTTTACATTAATCTTTATCATTAAAAATTAATCAGGATAAATGAAGGACTCATTACTGGAGCTGAGGTAGACTGTTTTATCAGAAAGTCACCAATTTCAGATAATTACACAGAGTTTTAAACACGAGGAAAGAAAGTGGAGCTTGTATGAGAGTTGCTCACTTTCCACCCTGTGTTTAAATGCGATAGTATAGAGACTGTTTTTCACTGTTCTTTTACCTTAAATCTTGTAATATCAACTTGCAAAAATGTTCATTGTTTTGTCCAAAAATCCTTTAGTGAACCACCACGATGGTCTGGACCAAGGGACGCTTCCTCCTGGGTCAGTGTAAGCAGGTAACAAATACTAGAAACCAGGCTCAGATATCAACGCTATCTTTCTGTTAACAGCGAAATACGTCCTGACCAAGCTGCCACAACCACATGGATATGTTACAGGAGGCAAGTTTGAAATAATGTTTAGTCCTTGACGCGAGTTCCAAGGCAAGGGCATGCATGAGTGCTTCTAGGGGAACACACACAGAAGGTGAAGATCAAAGCCACATTGTGCAAATACATAAAATTAGAGAGCAGCTGCTTTCTCCTCCGTTTAAATAGGAATAAAATGATGTCCCAGAGGGGATCCTGGAGAGAGATGCTGACATGGAAGGAGAAACAAAAGCAAGTGGCTTCAAGAAAGGAAAGACTTGAGAGCAGTAGGAAACAGAGAGGGAGATGAATCAGCAACAGCCCTTGGAGAAGCCAGAGCTGCTTGTCTGATTTCTCCACCAAGATCTGTGCAGTTAAGTCTAAAACCTGCTTTTCACACTCTGCAGAAGAGCCTGTACATCTTGCATCTCATTTATTTATTTAAAAAAATAGTCCGGGTGCTCACTAAAAGGGCCCATCTGGTTGGGGGTGGAAGAGGGAGGAAGTGAAGTGAAGGAGGGAGACAGTGAGGGAGCAGTACCTACTGCATGTGGGTACTTGCAAGGTGTTGTTGGCAGTCACCACTGTGGGCTCCCAACTTTTCCTCTGGACAAAAAACCTCACATAATTCATGTGTGACACCTGAAATTCTAGAATTAGCCAACATTATTCATTGCTCTTTCCAGACTAAGGCATCATACAGCAGGAGTGCATAGCACATTTGCTCACAGGTGCAGTCCCCAGATGCTTCTATCCCTGTAAACCCCACCTCCACCCCAACTCACTGCCACCCAAAGCCAAAGAAGACAGGGCTCCCAGGAAGCAAGGCACGAGTTACAGGGAAGACATTATGGAGAAATGAAGATTCCTGCAAAGTCAGAAAGGAAGGAGTGATTAGGACCAAATCTAAGCCTGCATCAGAAGGCTACCCAGGCTTCAACTAGAGATAAACAACCACAGAACTTGTGGGCCTTAGTGAAAAATGAAAATGCAGAGTCCTTCTTTAAAAATTATTAAGAACCAAGGTGACAATAGGAGAGCTTTGAATGAAACCTGGAGTCCTTCTGCCATGGGGCCCTGTGTAATTGCTCAAGTTGCAGATTCATGGCTGGCCCTGACTCCGTGACTCCTTGCAAACATCTAAGGAGAGTCTTGGGATACTTCATCAGAATAGGTGGCGACAGGTCAGTTTTGAGGTAACACAGCAGCTATGTGCACAGAAAGACTCACATGTTGCTTTAATTTTCTACTGGAATATAGAGCGCCCCCATAAGGAGCTCTTCAGTAGCAACACTACCTTTCCTACCTTGGTGTGAAAGATGACCTGGGAGATTAAACCCTGTCATGGTGAGAGAATTGCTCCTTAGGATAACAGCTGTCTCAAAGGGCGAGCACCTCATTAACCTGACTGCTTAAGCATGGTAAGCTACAGAAGGACTTCAGGAGAGGGGCAGGAAAATTAAAAACTTCAGTACTTCAGTAACTATACTTAATAGCACCTGGATTTAATAAGACCCAAGAGATACCGTAGGACACAGTCCTTCGATAGAACACATACACAGAAGGTGCAAGATTCTAACCAAGTGGAACACCCCAAATAACAAATGTAAACCCCTAGACAATATTTAAAGAAAAAGATGCAAAACTGAAGCAAAGAAATTACTTCCAAATAGAAAAAGTCAAATGTCATCACTGCAAATGTTATAATTATTTAATTCAATCATTCCAACTTCTCCCAATGCAACTCTGTGAGTACCTCTTCCCTCCACTGCTGTTGGGCTCAAATGGTTTACAAAGTGATTTGGTGAATAAGTCCATTGCTCATTATGTAACAAAACTCAAGAAAATAGGACAGGTGCGGTGACTCACACCTGTAATCCCAGCACTTTGGGAGGCTGAGGCAGGCGGATCATGAGTCAAGAGATTGAGACCATCCTGGCCAACATGGTGAAACCCCATCTCTACTAAAAATACAAAAATTAGCTGGGCATGGTGGCGTCTGCCTGTAGTCCTAGCTGCTTGGGAGGCTGAAGCAGGAGAATTGCTTGAACCCGGGAGGCAGAGGTTGCAGTGAGCCAAGATTGTGCCACTGCACTCCAGCCTGGCGCCTGGCGACAAAGTGACACTCTGTCTCAAAAAAAAAAAACAAAAAAAAAGAACATCAAGAAAATAGATTAAAATTAGTAATCAGGTCAATGTCTGATAAGATTTGGATCTGTGTCCCCACCCAAATCTCATGCTTGATTGTAATCCCCAGTGTTGAAGGTGGGGCCCGATGGGAGGTGATTGGATCATGGGGGCTGTGGCTGTATCTCATGGTTCAGTCTCATCCTGCCTTGGCACTGCATAGTGAGTGAGTTCTCACAAGATCTGGTTGTTTAAAAGTGTGTAACCACTCCCTGCTCTCTCTCTTCTTCCTGCTCCTGCCATGAGAAGATGCCTGCTTCAGCTCTACCTCCCCCAATGAGTAAAAACACCCTGAGGCCTCCCCAGCCATGTTTCCTGTAAAGCCTGTGGAACTGTTAGTCAATTAACCCTCTTTTCTTTATAAATTACACAGTGTCAGGCATTTCTTTATAGCAATGCAAGAATGGACAAATACAAAGTCACAGTATTCTGTGTATAAAATGAAAATTATGATCATTGTTCAGTATTATTTATTCTCTTTAGCCTTACAAAGCCCACTCTGTTTTTTAGTAACATTGGCAAAGATGCGTGGTTGAGCATATTTCTCCATTGAAAGATTAATAAAATGCACAAGTAAGCCTACATCGGAACCCTGAAATAACACCACTCAATTTTACATTCAAGCTGGCTTTACTTTTTTTCACAGACATATGACACTCATTTTCAGAGGTCAGTGGCGTTGCCATTTTCCTCAGAGGCTCATGGTATAGAATCTGAAGGTGAAAGGGAAATACAGGAAGCAAAGTCTGTTCTGTCTCTGGATGGGTCCTCACCTTGTGAGGGTGGCCTCCCTGCCCTACTCAGGACACTTGTGGATTTGGATGGGTCCTCACCTTGTGAGGGTGGCCTCCCTGCCCTGCTCAGGACACTTGTGGATTTGGATGGGTCCTCACCTTGTGAGGCTGGCCTCCCTGCCCCGCTCAGGACTCTTGTGAAGTAGGATGGGTCCTCACCTTGTGAGGCTGGCCTCCCTGCCCTGCTCAGGACACGTGTGGATTTGGATGGGTCCTCACCTTGTGAGGGTGGCCTCCCTGCCCCTCTCAGGACTCTTGTGAAGTTGTCTTTTTTCTCCACCATGGTCAGTTCTCTTGCTGTATTCGAGATTGTCCATAGATAACATCTGTGCATTATCCACTAGGTACTCTCTGGACCCTGGGTCAAAAACGGGGCATGTTTGCTACAACCATGGGTAAGAAGAGTGCAATGGGACCTCATGCGAGCCCACCTAGGACACTGAGGAGCCTCAGTGTCTGTTTTCAAGTGAGCAGAGTCGCGTGAGAGAGACTGATGTCTGAAGAGCCTATGACTGGCCCATTTTGGTGAAGCTGGTGGCCCACAGGGTTTTAAAGAAGAATAAGTTGATGAAACCAACACCCAAAGAATTGCAGACAAGGAGATTTACTTAAAACAAATGTGAGATAAACCTTCTCATTTCCCAAATGTTACAGCAACTTTTAGGTCAAGACGGGAGAACAAAACTCTTTGAAATAGAAATGGAATGATCAACTATGTCATGGAATTGGGAAATAGGAGTAACCAGGCAAGACAGATGACTAAGCAGATTTTCAATGCCTTCAGGGATAAACATTCCCATTAAAGACACTATTCTCAGTAGAGATATTACAAGAATTGAAAGCTCAACACACTAATTCATTCTTAAATATGGAGCAAGCCTCTGTTAAGTCCCAGACCTCCTACCTATGTTGAGAATGCAGTGGTAAAACTGTCATTCACAATTCCTGCCTTTGGGCAGCCCAACTAAGTAGAAAGATGGTCAATTAAGCACATATTTATACAAAATTCAGTATATATCCACCAATTACTCTATATCTCACCACCTCATTCTGTCTCCAAAACCAAGTTCGATTAGATTCAGTGTCGTATGTGTGAAAGTATATTAAATCAGAAAGTCTCTTTGCCAATTATTTCAACTTGTCTAAGCCTCTGTTTTCTCTTCTGTAAAATGGGGATACTCATACTTATTTGCTCTATTATTGTGAAAATAGAGCATGTGATGACAAACAGAGAGAGGTTGCTTATTTTTTGTTTGTCAATATCATCAAGAGAGTGGGTATTTATTTGTACTATATGATTTTACATGTGAACATTCAGGGAATCGGGCTTAAAAGATCTTTGAAGGTGTTTCCCGGCTTAGGACACAATGTCCAGACTTTGCTCTTAATACTTGTTGCTGTAACACCAACAACACAGGCAAGAATCACCTGCTGCTAAAGTGCTGACGGCACCAGGTGCGGCTGGTGGGTCTGAATCAATGTTTTATTAAAACTTGTTCTAGGAAATTGTGCCCAAGGAAACATGGTTTTATACTCTTTCTCATGAACTCAGGAAAGGAGCAATGGATGATATATGGTGCACAAATAAAAAATTAATGAGAAAAAATTCAGGCGTTCAGCGTGATAATATGTGAAGAAGCAAGATTCAGCAGGTAACAGAAGATATTTTCTTTTTCATCCATGTGGGCTCTTTTTATTCCTAATCTCCCTCTTAACATTCAGTACGCTTGACAGTAAAAATGCAGTTAGCTGTACCTCATCTTTAAACATTTATAAACTTATATTTCACTAGTGCTTTAGACTCTTAAGTGTTTTTGCAACCCACAGACTCTTCGAGTGTTGGCAAATGCATAACTAACAGCCCTGAACTCCCTAGAAACAATTAAGAGAGAAATTGCGGAGAGCTTGAAATACAGTCCTGGACAGATATGTACGCCTACTTTTAAAATGCATTTCATAAAGATTATACAACTTTGAGAAATGCTTTATTTACTTAATACTGCATCATAATCACTGTCAATTATTATTAAGTATTTTGTAGATGCACAAAGACAACACAAAAAGTATTTTAGAACTTACTATTCATCCAGCTCTTACAGAGTCACAGGCTATGAGATTTTTCACTTGTAGGTAAAGCCCAAAATAATTGTGAGTCAATCCTAACCAAATTTTTGGAAATCTAGGGCTCAACTCCCTCAGAGAGAGAGAGAGCTCTGTGTCTCACATGGCCAGTGGGCTGTACCTTCCCTCTGGATCTTTGAGATGTTTCCCAATTGAGTCCATGGAGACATCAGACCTCAATCGAGTTTCCTTGCCGGGCACACTATGTCTGTATTTAGCTAACTTGGGTTGCCAGGACAAAGTACCACAGGCTGAGTGGCTTAAACAAAAGATATATGTTGTCTCATAATTCTGAAAACTTGAAGTCCAAGGTCTAGATATTGGCAGAGTTGGCTTCTTCTACAGTCTATTCTCCTTGGCTTGTAGGTGGCTGTCTTTTCCTTGTGTCTTTCAGTCTTCTTCCCGTGTGTGTGTGTGTGTGTGTGTGTGTGTGTGTGTGTGTATCCTAATTTCATCTCATAAAGATACCAGCCATAGTGGATTTGGGTCCACCCTGTGACCTTATTTTATCTTAATTACCTCTTTAAAGGCCTTATCTTTAAATATAGTCATATTCTGAGGTTTTGAGGGTTAGGACTTTAACATGTGGATTTGTGGAGGACACAATTTATCCCATAAAAGTCCCATAGTAAGAAAAGGAACCCACCCAGTGCCAGTTCCTCATTCTTATGCTACCCAGCCCTTTCCTAGTGACCACAATACAAACATTGACTTCTGATACATACATACCTACAATAAAGTTTACTTTATAAATTAGGCTTAGTAAGAAATTAACAACAATAATCATAACAATAATTACATAATAGAAAAATTATAACAATATACTGTAATATAAGTTATGTAAATCCTTCTTCTGTCTCTAAAAAATTATACTGTACCATGGATAATGAAAACTGTAAAACAAAACTGCAGATAATGGGGGACTGCTATATTTCTGTGTATTTGTTGTAAAATCTCTTCTATTTCTGATTGCAATCATTTGAGTCTTTTTCTAAGTTAGTCTAGCTAAAGTTTTTTAACTTTGCTTATCTTTTAAAAATACTCTTGGTTTTATAGATATTCCCTATTGTCTCTATTTTACTTATTTCTTCCCTGACTTTTATTATTTTCTCCATTCTACTACCATTTGGGCTTAGTTTATTTTTCCTGTTTTAATGTATTGAGATGAAAGTTTGTTTACTTGAGTGCCTTTTCCCATAACGTAGGCATTTAGGGCTATAATTTTCCCTTTGAGAGCGTATTTTGATGCATCACGTAAGTTTTCGTATGTTGTTTCTAGTTTTGTCTCAAGATTCTACAGGCCAGAAATGGCAAATAGTAGCGCTTAAGTTTGCTAATTGGTCTCTCAACTTTGTAATTATATTTCTTTTCTCCAAACATCATTCTAAAAAAAGATGTTATTTTCTCACGTGATCTACATGCTGTGTTAAAAGTCCTCCAGCCGACTCAAATGGTTATCCAGTGCTGGAAGCAATGAATAGTGTTTGCCATCAAACATTGCCTTGAACAATCCCAGGTGTTGCCAGAGAAGAACAAGTCGGACTTATTGAAGACTCATTAACATTGTACTTAAGCGTGGTTTGATGCATTAAAAGAAAAACAGTAATTGTGATAAAGTACAGTTTGAGAAGATTTGGAAGCTCTCAGATGATATAAAAATGTTTTCCATTTATGATTCAGTCTTATATAAATGCTTTTATTTAAAGGCAGAAGATAAAAAGAGTTCTATTGTATATACAAAAAGGAAACTTCTTACATCTGTTTTAAACAAAACAAAAAAATCTCATGTCTTTTCAGTGTTTGCAACACTTCTTTTTTAGTGTTTGCAACATATCTTAAAAACATATGTAAATCATTAACTCTGCTGTGAAGATTAAAAGTTTTGTGTGTGTATAAAATACAAAAGTACACATGTAGCATCTTAAAATAGTAGAAATTTTTAAATATTACATAATCATGATTTGTTAACAACTATAAACAAGTTAATAAACAATTATTCCTAAGACACCTGTAAAATAAACCTTCATCATCTGGGGATAAATATTTAGCATGTAATGAAAAGTTATTTTAATCTGGCCGTTGCTAACTCCTCCATCATTGCCTGCCTTCAACCCTCCTACAGCCCTGCTTTTCTCTGTGGCGTCCTTGCTCTCTACTGAATCTGTCAACTTTCCTTTCTATGCAATTTCTTGCTCCCTTATTCTCCTTCTCTCCTCTTTGCCTGGATAGCTTCCCTGTTTCATTTGCCTTAACTGTTTTTTTGTTTGTTTGTTTGACTCTGGGCTGCCCCTCTCATGTACCCTTCCTCTGGGCTCCCATAGCACTCTGCCTGTCTGACTTCACTAGACTCTCAAGGTTAAGGACCAATATGCCATCTCTATATCACCAGTTCGTGCATTATTACAGTACAAAGAGCACAAGTTCTTTGTTGTTAGTTATTTTTAGTCATTTTGGTCATTCAGAATTAACAAATAAACATGCAGCTATTAATTAAAGGATGCACAGCTCTTCACATATAATGCTGTTTCTACCACAACAACTCCGGCATTTGGAAAAAATGGAAACATTTGTGTCAACTTATTCCTTTTTTAAAATTAAAATAGAACAAAGTCAAAACTCTGGCAATAAAACTAATTTTGAACTTATAATTACAACGTTTAAATTAAAGTTTATCATTTTGTCGGAAATAATCTCTCATAAACTTATTTCAAGTGAAATTACCACAGTGATTTATATGAAATATTGATGAAAAATTATTTTTCAGTTGGAATGGTATGTAACCATTTTTCTGTTATTTTTAAGGGCCCACAGCTCTTGATAACATTACTTCAAAGTTTGAGTAAACTGAGTTGCTCAGATTTAATAGTGTTCCTTTTCCTTTTTCTATAGAAATTATTTTGGAAAACAAGAACCAGATGGCTGAGTAAAGGTGAAAAGTTTCAAACATCCTTATGTTTTGAACAGTATATATACTAGAATTTATTGTGACAGCAGTATTTTAAAAACCAAATGACAGCTAATTGGCTTCTCTGAATAACCTATTTCAAAGCACCTGATCACACACTTCAGAATGACCCTCATATGAAAATTGATGACAAGTGAAACTTAAATGTAAGACAAATATACAACTTGTATTTAATATTTTAACTAAAAATATACATTAGCAGCTAGTGCCAGGCATTATTCCAGAAAAATTTTCATCTCTGGAGGAGATGAGTTCATCATAGGGTAAGTAGATTTATTAAATAGGTTCCATTTCACAATTTCATAGGCTAGTCAGTACCTGCGTTAATAATCAAACCTTTCTTCAAATGTTTAACAACAGCAGACACAATTACTTTGAAACAGAATCCAAAAGAGAAACTATCAAGGCTACGGACTTCCATGGGAAGGAACGGAAAGAAAACAAGTCTATGATGCACATAGTGAAGGAAAGCAGTTGCTCACTCTGCTCAATGACTATGCTTGTTTTCCTATGTTAACTTCCTATGTTAAAGCTTGTTGCAATAGTTCCCCCTTTCTATTCTTAGTGAGACAGACTTTGGCCACACACATTCTAACACACTCAGGTTATTGGCAAGAAACATTGCAGTTTCCACTTGTAGATCAGGTATTACTCTTATCCTTGTGGTGCACACGGAATATTTTTGTTAGAATTTTACAAAACATACATGCCAAAATGAGAAACATTTTCCAAAATAATGGAAAGAAAATGCAGTTGGCCTATTTTTTTATTATAAAGTGATGGGTACATTATATTGCAAACCAAAAATTAAATTCTAATCCCTCAATCCATTGAATGAACCTCTCCTCTTGGCCACGAGGATTCCAAAGAAACCTAAAAAACTAGCTCAGCTAGTTTTTCATGGGAAAAGGGGAGTCAGACATGACTTTTTATACTCTCTTCCCTTTGAAATTCAGGCACAGTTTACCAACATGGACATCAAAATAGAGATCTTAAGACTGATGTAGCAGACTCATTGTAGCAGTAATATATCAAATTGCAACCTGACTCTTGTATACCATTGCATGAGAGAGAACAGATCTGAAAGAAATAAAATATTTTACCCCAAATATATTTATTTGACATCTTTTGAAATAGCCCTGCAAAGCTGCCTCTTGAAGGGGAAATTTACATTATGTAGAGAATCCTCTTCCTTTCCCAGGTCTTTTCCTGTTCCTGAAGAGATTACCTGAGAGTCTAGCACCTTTTCAAAGTCTGGATTGAAAGTATTTCCCATCTATTGCCTCTGAGGATGGCTGTCTATGAGACCTCATCTACATAATAAGAATATTGGTCTCCACAGCTCCTTATTTTAACTCAGACATTCTTTTCTACTGATTCCAGGTCTTTAAATAATAACTTAAATCTTGCAATCACTAGCCAGTCAGAAAATCTTTGAATTCACCTTTGAACTATAAGTTGCTTGCTTCAAGTTGTCCCACCTTTCCATACTGAAGCAATGTATACTTCACATGTATTGATTGATATCATGTCTCCCTAAAACCTATAAAATCAAGCCATAACCCCACCATCTTGGGGATATCTTCTCAGGACCACTTGAGGCTGTGCCAGGGGTCATGGTTCTCACATATTGCTCAGAATAAATCTCTTCAAATATTTTACAGAGCTCGGCTTTTATCCTCAACAATATTATACGGAAGAAAAAGGTCAGTGAGTTTAAGAAAAAACAGGCATATAAAATCACATATATTCAATTCATTTCTTGTGGCAGTGAGAGGTTGTGCTTCTTTTAGGTCCCAGAAAAAAGAAAAAGAATAAATCTCACCACCAATTTCCAGTAAATGTCCACAATAAATCCTTATTCGAAGTTTGCCTTTTGAAAAATTAACTCCTTCTCTCTAAGATGCATTTAGAGGGCACTAGAGAGAGCCCATTTGCTTTGAAGAATGTCTGGATACTGCTGGGCCCTATTGCAGATGCCTAAGTACCTGTGTAACAAGACCTAACACTGGAATGCATCTGTTATAACACTAGCCCTGTTTCCCTGTAAATTTCTAGGGGGGCAAGGAATGTGCTCTGTGTTTATTTTATACTCCATCTGTTGTTGGGGTGGATCTACAGGGCCTTAAGCCTCCTGAATGGAAAGCTCCATCCACAAGTTTGACAACCTGAAACTTGGCACTCAGATGAGGTGCAACCTGAAAAGGCCCTAATAAAACCTGAAGAGCTTGCAACTACTCTGTCTAAACATTCACATAGGAGCTCCCTGTGCCAAGGCCTTTGGCTGAGTGGTCACTAAGCTGGCTTTGCATTCAGGCCCCCTGGGCTCAAAGCCCTCCTCACAGCCTTATTCTGTCAACTCTGTGGCTCTGGTCAGCCTCTCTACCTCCCAACACCACAGATTCCTTACTTTCAATTGGGATCCCTTCAGAAAGTTATTGCGAGATTGCAGAAAACAATTCCTTAGAAGCTCATAGCATAGGGCCAATTGTGAAGTAATGTGAGTTGTGATAGTTACTGTCAAGTCATTCTGTGCACACAACACAAATTAGTGAAAAAAAGAGCAAGAGGACTCCCTGCCTGACTTCAAGTCTAAGCTTTTACAACTTCTTAAACACTCCGTCTCTGTCTCTGAAGCAGAGGAACGTGGTCATGAACACCTCTGAAAATAATTATCTTACCTTCAGGCTGTATATACGGAACCTTTCATGCAAGATGTAGTCCATTACCTTCAAGGCAGAAAGAAAGTACTCATGGTGCTTTTAGAATGGGCTTGCGTGTCTGCTAGCTCACGATGACTTCAGAGGTTAGAATGAATCTCTGATTAACTCTTATAATAGATTAAGCCAAGACAATTTGTTGTTGGGGAGGAGACCAGCCCTATGGTTTAGAGGTCGGGGTAATTTATACCAAAAAACCCTACAAATCTGCCAGGCATAGTGGCTCACACCTGTAATCTTAAAGCTTTGGGAGGCCAAGGCAGGCAGATCATTTGAGCTCAAGCATTGGAGACCAGCCTGAGCAAAAGAGTGAAACCCTGTCTCTACAAAAAATACAAAAACAAAATTATTCAGGTATGGTGGTGTGCACCTGTATTCCTAGCTACCTGGGAGGCTGAGATGGGAGGCACCCTTAAGCCCAGGAGGTAGAGGCTGCAGTGAGCTGGATCATGTCACTGCACTCTAGCCTGGGTAACAATATGAGACCTTGTCGAAAAGAAAATCCTACAAATCATGAATGGTTATGTTGGTTTGAGTCATTTTACAGTGTAACTTTCTATTTCTCTTCAGGTTTTCAACAAGTCATAACCACTGTATTTGACAAGTATTGAGTTATTTTCAGGAAACTGTAGGTTGCCCTCTACTTTGTATGATAACCATATGTGCATATTCTCACTGTATGTAAATAAAACTACCTTTGCAAAAACTGTAACTGTGAGAAAATTATGACAGTGAGCGTTCTGACCTAACTAACTCCATTTTGCCTTTAACCTCCAAGCTGAGCTGTTTTATTCCTGGATGTAGGCCAAATTAATGTGAGGAGGAATTTGGTTTATAGTTTAAACAAAGATGATAACAGCTCCTCCACAAAACCAATCCCCTCCTTGCCTAGGAAACAGACTGCCTTTGTAAAACTAACATATTAGCCAAAAGATTAAAAATTATGGCTCAGGAGTCATGCAGTCACAGGCCATATGATAACTAACCACCCCAATTGCTGCTATTGATAACAGTACTATCATAAAACCTGAGATTGGTGTTTGAAATATTTTTCAGGCCCTGAATTCCAGTGGATCAGCTGGTGCCACTCAGGTCAGTAAATTGGCTCATCTGATCTTATGGCTCCTAACCAGGAACTGACCCAATGCCATAAAACAGCTTTGCCTCTCTGTGATTTTGATCCCCAAACCAACCAATCAGCATTCCCTCTTACCAAGTCTTCTGTGTGACAAACTATCGAAAACGAACAAAACAAACAAACAACTCCAGCCTCCAAATTTTTTTTTGGGGGGGGCTAATTAGAGCAATAATAAAGCTCAAGCCTCCTGCTTAGCTGACTCTACATGTATTAAAAACTCTTTTCTCTATTGCAATTCCCCTGTCTTGATAAATTGGCTCTATTTAGGCGGCAGGCAAAATGAACTCACCGGGAAGTTACATGTGATTTTTAGCTATTGTCCTTATCTTTCTTTTATAAATGAACATGAGGAATAATAAAAGTTACTGTTGGAGTAATTAGGGATCCCAAATTTTCCTTTCTGCCTTTCCCAGTTTTGCTACAGGCTATTTGTATAAGAATTGTGTGAGTTGTGTGTGTGGACATGGGAAATGGGGGGAATAATATTGCTGATATGGGGAAAACATAATTAAAAGCAAAATTTTCTTCCAATCCTGCAAAACCTCTCCAGAAATGTAGCACAGAAAGAAAATAGTTTGTTACTGAATGAGCATTAAACCAGAATGGGATGCCTATCACAGGCAGTTTACTAAGAGATTGCACAGACAAAGAAATCTTACTGTTTTATAAGCCAGACATAACTCATTACAAACATGTTTTCAAAATAAATAACTAGTCCTCAAGAAACAGGAGTTGACACTACTATTTGTTACACATAATTTATCCTAGATTCACCTGGTAATTATGGTCACCATCTGTTAGCTAATTGGCTTTATTCAAAGGAAAAACCTTTGTGTGTGACAGGAGGTAGTGTTACAACTGGGAGCCAGGTGTCCACAGAAGTTAGGCTCCTACCCTCCCATAGATAATTGGAGATAAGAGTGTTATCTTTGATGATTTTATTTCAAAGGGATGGGTCCCTGTTTTTTGAGAGAGATGTTAATGGGATATAACACTGGCAAAAAGGTTTATTTGGCTTGTAAAAAATTTACATGTGTTTCAAGGATAGAAGGAACCTACAATCTGGAGTTTTCTAAAATGAATTCTCCAAGGAATAGAAGAAAGAGCTGTCTCTTTCTTTATTTTTTTACAGAGAGAATTAATTAACCCTCTTTTTATTTTTTTGAGAGAGAGTGTTGCTCTTGTTGCCCAGGCTGGAGTATAATGGCATGATCTTGGCTCACTGCAAACTCTGCCTTCTGGGTTCAAGGGATTCTCCTGCATCAGCCCCCCAGGCAGCTGGGATTACAGGCATGTACCACCATACCCAGCTAATTTTTGTAGAAACAGGGTTTCACCATGTTGGCCAGGCTGTCTCAAACTCCTGACCTCAGGTGATCCATCTGCCTCAGCCTCCCAAACTGTTGGGATTACAGGCATGAGCCACTGCACCTGGCCTACCCTCTTATTTTTAATTTGCATTTGCTCTTACATTGAGTGATGGGGACCAAAAAGTACAATGCAAAGTATTGAATTCAATTCAGTTAAATAAAGATATTTAAAAGTTAAATTGGAACTTAACTGTTTGTTTCTGTAATATGAGAGAAATAGAAATACTGTACCCCAAAATATACTTTGTAGAGTATATTTTGAGATGGATGTTCAGAGAACCAGCAAACAGAAGTGGCCTTGCAAAGCTGCCTTAAGTGGGGGAGGTTTGTGTCTGTGCAGAATCTGCAGTGATGCCGCCAGGTTTTCCTTGTCTGGGTATATGAAAGATTAACTGAAAGTCTGACACCTTGAAAGGTCTAAAAGACACACTTAAAATCTATTCTATCTAACAGCTGCTACCTGTTAGGTTTCATCTGCATAGCAAGACCACCTTTGCCAGTCAGGCTACCTCTTCTCCCTCTCCTATAATCTGTTTACCATGATAACCTGTTTTGCCATGATCCAAGCTCCCATTCTTTCTTCCTTATGTGTACATTAATAAATCTGTATGTCATGTTAATCTCCTTTTGGGAGTTGATTTTTCAAGCAAACCTTCAGAGGGCAAATGAGAAGCTTTCCCTTGGCCTTTACAAATATATTTAAGATCAATCATTTGCTCCTGTAAGGGTTCTAAAAATAAACAGCATAAAGTTCATTTGGAACCCAAGTCTAAAAATAATTATAATGGAAATTCAAATGTAGAGGAGAACTTGATCAGGTGCAAGCTGTTTTTATTGGGGCCATCCTTGAAATCAGACAATAGTAGTACTTAATTAATGAGATATTATTCTTTAAAAATAATTATTAAATACCCATAAGCAATACCTCTGTTAAACAGACACAAAAAACGTCTGGAACTAAAACTCTAAATTATAAAACCAAATTCTATGTTAAATTTCCAAGTTCAGGCAATGCATAAATATTTCTAAATAACAGATAATTTTAAAAGGCAAATCCTGACTCTTCAGCTTTTACTATGAATACCAATTTGCTCCTGGCCTTTTAAAATGTGTCACTGGAAAGTTATGATTAATTATTTAGAGGCCAAAAATGCCTTTTACCTATTATCCTTAATTTTTTAATCAATAGTACTTGCATGAAAGCAGCTTTGAGCTTTCAGAAGAGAATGGAACTATTTCAAAGCAGGGCCTGCTGCTCAGAATACAATATTGTCTCATTAACATAAGGGTCCTCAGCTGAGCAGCGGCATTAGCCAAGGTCAAAAAAGAAGGGTGAGCTTTCATTACAATTTTTTAAATCAAAATTCCATATTTAAGTCAATCTCTTAACAATCTTAACCTAAAATATAAACTCATGATCATCTATTCTTCAAAAGCCAAATAATGATCCTCTTCACTTTATCTCATCTGAGCCAGAACGAAATGTCAATACTTTGCTTCTTCCAGAGAGTGATGAGGGCTTTCAGAAATCAGTGGGAGGTATTGAGGTTGCAGAGGTTCTGGGTAGAAACAACAGAGAGAAACTTTCCTGCTGTAATAAGGTTCTCTTTGGTTGCTGTTGCTGTTTATATCAGATCTAAATATAAGTAGTTAAGAAATTGTCATGACATATGCAGTGGACCCTTGAACGACGTTGGAGTTAGAGACACCAGTGTCGCTTGCAGTCAAAAAGCTGCATATAACTTTTGATTCGCCAGTAACTTAACTAATAGCCTACTGCTGACCCAAAGCCTTGCTGATAACGTAAAGTTAATTAACACATATTTTATGTTACATAGATTATATAATGTATTCTTAGAATAAAGTAAGCTAGAGAGGAGAGAATCTTGTTTCAAAAATAATGTTATAGAAAATAAATGTATTGTTCATTAAGTGGAAGTGAATCATAAAAGTTTTCATCCCTGTTGCATTCACATTGAGGAAGCTGAGGAGGGGGAAGACAAGGGGTTTTGTCTTGTTGTCTCGGGGGTGATAGAGGTGGAAGATACGGAGGAGGTGGAAGAAGAGTCAGGAGAAGCAGGCATATTCCGCATCACTTTATGAAAATACATGATAAATTCAGTCTGGCTTCCTGCTTTCTCATTTCTCTAAAACTGATTTTATACAGTACCACCGATTCTTTTTATCATTTGCTTTAATCTTATTGCCTGTATCACAGCAGGGCCCACATCATAAAAGAAGTCAAAAGCATTCTTGAATAACTGGAACCCTTTTCCCAGAGTGTCTGAAGTCAACTTGTTTCCTGGCTCTGCATCTTTTGTGCCGCCTTCCTCATCATCTGGCAATGGTTTGAAAGCACTCATCTCCATCAAGTCTTCTCTTGTGAATTTCTCTGGTGTAGCATTTAGGAGTTCCTGAATTACTCCAAGATCCATATAGTGAAACCCTTTACCCCCCGCTTTTTGCCATATGCACAATCTCTTTTATGATTTTGTTGATTGGCTCAGTCATAAATCCTGTGAAGTCATGCACATCTAGACAGTATTCTCCAGCAGGAATTTGTTTTTTCAGGCTTGATGGTTTTCATGGCTTTTCTGTAACAACGATGGCATTGCCAATGATGTAATCATTCCAAACTCTCATGATGTTCTATCAGGGTTGTTTTCCATAGCATTGACACTTCCTTCCATAGAGCAGCATATGTAAGGAGCTTTAAGTGTCCTTATAGACCTATTAAAAGAACTATAAAAATTAAAAAATTTTGGCAAGCCTAAGCTTGCCATCCACTATTTAAAATGCCTGAAAATGAACTGAGATAAATGCATATCTGATTGCGTCCTTCAGAGAGGCTAATCAGAACCTCAAAAGAATGCAACCATTTGTCTCTTATCTACTTGTGACCTAGAAGCTCCCTCCTCACTTCGAGTCTTCCTGCCTTTGGTTCAAGTCATTTTGCATTTCCAGACCAAACCAATATTCATCTTGCATATGTTGATTGATGTCTCATGTCTCCCTAGAACCAAACTGTTCTAGAGAGACATGAGAACCAAACTGTATGAAACCAAACTGTGCTCTGTCTGAGCACCTTTGGCACATATCATCAGGACCTCCTGAAGCCGTGTCATGGGTGCCCAGCCTCAGCCTTGGCAAAATAAACTTTCTAAATTAACCAAGACCTGTCTCACATATGTTCTTTCCAAGAAGAATAAGTGGTGGTCTTCCTCTAATGTTATTTCCAGAAGACCCAATCTCTAATTTCTAGACCATAAAAGGTTTGATTTTCCTCAGTTGGTGGATCAGGTAAAGCGTCCTTTATCTGGTGAAAATACACTTTGACATAAGCATTAAAGCCTTACAGTATTTAGTCATATCAGAGTTTACGACAGTGAGATATGCAGGAGGCTCTACTCTTACAGAAATAAGCCTTCTGGTAACTCTTTCATAAAAGGTAAACAATGTTTTTTGATGGCAATGTATCTGGTTGCCATGAAAGCCAGTGGTGGTAACTTTGCCCATGACAACCCAATTGACTCAGTTGATTTTGCCAATTTCAGTTGTAACATACTATTTGTTCTTTCAGCCATTCCAAAGAAACTGAAATTAATAGGGACACTGGTAATGCCACTGTGTCCCTAACATTTTACTTAACTTCTTAATAACTTGCCCAGTAAAGTAAGTTTACCTCGTAGTAGAGATTTTTCCAGGAATACCCAAAGAAAGAAACACATTTTCAAAAAAATTTTTAGCTACTGTCACATCAGTTTTCCTTCATGAAAGAGCCTCTAACCAACTAGATAACATAAAAATATTAGAAAAAAATGTGCTAATACTCTACTGAGGATCATATCTGAATAAAGCTCATCTGTAAATGTTCAAATCAGATGGTGGAAATACACCATTTAAAGTTTTCATTGTTTTCCAGGGATTATGAATTAGAAAAACCAAACATTGGTTATAAACTGTTTTAGCAATTTTGAAAGTCACCACACCAATATTTTTTTCATAATTTGAATCTTTTGCCTGTTCTGTGATGAATTTTGGAGTGCAGAGCTTTTAACAATGGAAGCTTCAAAGACTGAAGAAGAACCAGGCAACCATCCAAACGCTCTGTGGGTCCACATCTAACACTGAATTTACATCCTTAGATGCCAATTTTTTTTTGATAATCAGGGTCATTGCGCTGTTTATTAAGTCAGTCACCACAAGAGAGTTGACTTGGATCAATCTGATGAAATTCACTCAAATTGCATAGTCTAGCAATGGCAACACTAGCTCATTTAACACAAAAGTCTGCCTAAGTCATTTCCTTGATAATTCAGGTTCAGTTCTACTGGTGTGAGCTTCAATCTTAACAATGTAAATCTGTAATTGTCACAGGATAGCTTAAAATCTGTTTCGATAGGGGTCCCAGTAGAGGTGAGAAACCCTCATTGTTTTCATAACATGCCAAAGTCATGTAAGAACCCAGAAGTGTATTTGCTATCTGTACAAATATTTAACTGACTTGTCCTTAGTTGTATGACAAGCTCTGGTGAGAATAATAAGCTTCATAAGTTGAGGTGACTGAAGTTAACTAAGTTTCCTTTTCTGTTAATTCATTTTACGTGGTAACATCATACCTCAATGATATTTTTCTTCTGAGTTTTTGCCATAGAACCCAATAACAAAAAGTCTTAATTTAGGATTATCCAGTGGAGCATCTCATAAATCAACAGGAGGGGACACTATTTCTGATATTACATTTGCACAGTTGTGGTCTTCACATCATCAGGCAGGGGTAATAGAGTAGCAGGCCTAGGTGGGTTTCAGCATTTTCGATCAAAGATTAGGAGACAGAAGAAGAATTTCACAGGATGTTAATCTACTTGGTAAAAAATGCTGAGTCTAGCAGGAATTTCATAGACTTTCCACCTCATGTGGGACTTGCAAATTAAGTTTATTTATTAAAACCAGGTAGTTGCTTCTATCAAGCAGGGTGCTGCTTCTATGGCTTTTAGACAATTAAGATATGCTTCAGTTATTGGGTCTAATTGCAGGCTATATTATGCCATGGCCCTATTTTCCCCATGTTCTTGGTAAGAACTCCTAGTACCTGATTCTCACATTCATGGAGGGAACAAGGTAAAAGATTTACTGTATCTTGGAATTTCTAAAGCAAGGAGCTACTTTAAGGCCAATTTCATTTCGTTAAAAACTAATGCACGACTGTCTTTCCAAAGTTAAGATCCGCGTACTCACCATCTCAGAACAGAAGGGTGGGAAGCCAGAGCTGCCTGCCATGCCCCAGCCAGTCCCACAGCATTAACAGGGTCTCCTTGGCAGCCATATTCTGGAGTCTGGATGGTGCTCTGCAAGATCTTTAATAAAATCTTGTACAAAGACAAAAAGAAGACTCAGGTGCTGTATTTCTAGTGAGTTCATAGTGTGGTGAGGCCATAAAGGAAAAACTCGGGATCCAGTATCTAATATTCTACAACTGCAGAAAAAAGAAAAAAAAAAAAACCTTTTGTTTTGGTTACAGGGCAAGAAAAGCTTTGGGTAGTTTGTATTATTTTAGGTGAGAGGGAAACTCCTTCAGCAGTCAAATTATGTCAAAAGCAGCCGCCCTTTTCTCTTGAAAACTGAAGTTCACCATCATAGCCCTGTGACCTTTATGTGCAACCTGCTATAAAAGGTCAATTGAGTAAATTGCAAAGCACTGTTTAGTGGCAGAGCGCATAACAACAGGTCATCTACGTGCCGAATATGAGTAGAATTTCAAGCACTCTGTAGGGTTATTAAGTCCTGAAGCAATGCCTGGGAAAACTACATTAATTACTGTGGCATTACCATCCAGGTGTACTGCTGATTTTTCCAAGTAAAGCAAATAAGAATGGACTCTGTTTATGAACTGGAAGGAAAAAAAAAAAGAAAGAAAGAAAAAGCTGGACAGAGGTTTGCAAACCACCTTGAATCAGTGGGTATAATAGACATTAAGATATCAGTATTCGGGACTACAAGAAAACTTGGTATTACCATTTTATTAATTGCCTGTAAATCTCTAACCTTGTCCATTTGGTTTGATAACTGGTAGGATTAGAGTGTTACAGGACTGGTTCACAGAATTATAAGTCCTTATTTAATTGAATCTTCTACTACCGGTGAGAGCCTTTGAACTGATTTGAGTTTTAGTGGATACTAGGGTAATTTAGGCAAGGATTTAGGATGATTTATTTGGACTTTTAAAAGTTCCACATTTTTAATTCTTTCTATATCAGTTAAGGAAGGGTCCCATAAACCTTCAGGTATTTTAGAAACAATATGGGTTTATAGGCCTGACTTCTGATCTTACCAATTTCTGTCTGTAGAGAGCATAACTGTTCTGACTGAGGAGAATAAAAAACTCTTAGGATTATTTCTCCCTTACTGAAGAATTCCATATGCCCTCTTAGCGATGAAAGTGATTCTCACCCTAGCAAATTTACCGGGGCTGTATCACATAGCAGAAAGGTACATTTTTCTGAAAATGGCTGCAAAGTAAATTGGATCGGTTCAGATATGAGAGCCTCTTGAACTTGATTCAAAACCCCCACCAGAGAAATGACCTTTTTACTCAGAGGGATTTGTTGATCGATTTAAGTGGAGTTTATGGTAGATAATGTGGCTTTCATACCCACCGGTATTTTACAAGATTACCCATTTATTTTAACCCTGTTTCTTCAGGTTTATATAAGGATATCGTGGAGAGGAGTGGACATTTAGTTGGGAAGAGGACAAGGGCAATTTACAGGAGAATCCCTGGGGCCTGCACAATGTCTTCTATCACCACGAGGGCCAAGGTCTCTTGGGCTGCCTCTAGGGAAGAAACAATTTGGCTTAAAGGGAAGAGGCTTGTGAGTGGACTGATATAAAATTGGACAACCTCTTTTCCAGTGTCCTTGTTATTTGCAATAAAGACAGATATACTGGAGTAAAGAATTTCTTATTCTCTACTCCTTAGTTGTGATTTAAAATAAAAACAAGAAGGTCCCTTTGGTCTCGGACTCTGTAACCATCGTAAAAGGATAGACATAAGCTTGTTATCTTTCTGGGGTTTTGTTCTTCTCTAGAATCCTCTCAAAATATTCAGACAAGGCTATCCATTGAATCACATCTATACCTACCCACGTAAGTTTATGTTTTTAAATTAACTGCTGAGTTAAGGACAGGATCTATTTATAGAGTAGTTAATGCCATTTCAATACCTTCAGAAAAGAGTGCTTGCTGTATGTTTTGCCCAGAATGTTTCAAAAACAGCATTTCTGAGTTCTGTAATCTAAAACTGGATCAGGGTTTTGTTTTCTCTTTTGCTTTTGGCCTACAAAATTGAATGATAAACCAATTAATTTTCTGTGGAACGTATGTAGAAATTGAATCTAAAGGGTTTTCAGCAATTTTTCATAGCTCTGTTTGGCCCTTCTCATGAGGGGGTGTGAGAGGATCTTTAATATCCTCCTTAGGTTTGTCCCAATCCACTGCTGTCATCAATTTCTGAGCTTTCCTAGATCCCAATGTCATGGGAATAAATCAGTAAAGGTCAGAAAGTCCTGGATCGTAAGCTTCTATGATGATTCTAAATTTCTCAATACATTTTTGAGGATGTTCCCTTGAGTAAGGGAAGTTCTTTACACTGTCTCTATGCTCAGTATGGTCAGTTTTAGACCATGAAGTAAAAGGTGGTAACAGCCCAAAGGCCTGGCTGATCAGAAGGTCATACTTTGTAAAGCATCTGTCTAACTCCTCTGTTCTCATTATCAACAAGGTGAAAAGGTTACTTAGCAAAAAGGTTAGTGGACTCAGAGAATTTAGGTAGAGATAAATAAAGAGAAGGAATAGTTGGGGTTCGTTCAGTCAAGAGTACAATCTCTTGTGTCCTGTCCTTAGTCTGTGGCTTAAGCTTTTTGTTTGCTTTTTTGCAATGGCAATTTTCATTCATTTAATTTTTTAGATGCCTTCACATGCCAATTAAAGAATACATGCAATTGCTTTTGCAGGCTTTTTGGTCACCCCTTTTCTAATATGCCTTTTAAATACACAATTTTGTTTAAATTAAAACTTCCAACCAGGTATGGTGGCTCATGCCTGTAATCCCAGCACTTTGGGAGGCTAAGGTGGGCAGACCACTTGAGGTCAGGAGTTTGACACCAGCCTGGCCAACATGGTGAAACTCTGTCTCTACTAAAAATACAAAAATTTGTTGGGTGTAGTGGTAGGCTCCTGTAATCCCAGGTATTCAGGAGGCTGAGGCAGGAGAATCACTGGAAACTGGGAGGCAGAAGTTCCAGTGAGCCGAGATCACACCACTGCACTCCAGCCTGGGCAACAGAGCAAGACTTTGTCTCAAAAACAAAGAAATAAAAACCTCCCCACTGTGCCATTGTGGCTACCTTAGTTCTACATTGTATTTAGTAAAGTTAACCCATCTTTCTAAAATGACACAGTTTTGGACTCCTAATTTTTATACTTAAAATTAGCTGGAATCCTAGAAAATGTAGTTCCAAACTCCTCGGATTGAGACAAACTCATTATCACAAAGGTCACTATCTGAAGTTCCAGGCCTTCAACTAAATCTGACCTGGTGAAATATCAAATCCAACCTGATCCTGCAGTCAGTCCAGCTAAATATTGTTTTTAAAATTGCTCAGAACACAAATTAGTGGAGCTCAGAATCCAAAGACAACTTTTCCATGACCTCCAGTTATAAACAAGAGAGCAAGGAGCACAGTGGGCTCTGCAATGCCTTGCCTCCTGGTCACCTGGTGGTCCGAGGGCCACTGGAATTTTACTTTGGATCCTCACTTCTGACACCAGATCTGTTAATAGGAAAAAACCAAAACAAACGTTTAAACAAATTAAATTTAATACAATCTAACAGAATCTCATTGAGAAAGAAAAATAAAAGATTCTTGAATCAGGCAGCTCCCAGCATCAAGACACATTCAGAGAGACTTCAGATTTGCCACATGGTTAGATAAAACTTATGGAGAGAAAAAGGAAAATGACATATAGAAAATGAAAACAAACTTCAGAAACAATTGTATTAGTGACAGCTCAGGTTTGTCTTATTTGAGCAATAAACAGTTGGTTGCCTGTGAGTGGCTGCAGTCTGCCTGCTGGGTTTGGCTGAAGCTCAGCTATTTTATTTTATTTATTTATTTTCTTTAAAGGACAGAAAAAGAGAAAGGGGGAGAGAGAACAGGAGTCTTGCTCTGTTGCCAAGGCTGGAATGCAATCTAAAAATAGGTACTAAAAACCTCTTTTATGCTGATAATTGTGCTTAACAGTGGAGACAGGAAGGAATAAGAAAATAAGATAACAAACAAACAGCCAACCAATATTTCATTTAAGTCTGTGAAATGCTATGCAAATGCTGAAGAGTGATTTACTTCCAATTATGTGGTCACTTTTAAAATAGGTGTAATGTGATACTGAGAAAATGTATGTTCTGTGGACCTGGGGTGAAAAATTCTATACTCACTGAGTTTACTTGTTCCAGGTCTGAGTTCAAATCATAGATGTCCCTGTTAATTTTCTATCTCATTAATCTGCTGAATATTAACAATGTGGTATCAAAGTCTCCCACTATTATTGTGTGGGAGTCCAAGTCTCTTTATAAGTCATTAAGAACTTGTCTTACATATCTGGGTGTTCCTACATTGGGTGCATATATATTTATGATCATTGACTCCTGTTGTTGCATTGATCCTTTTACCATTATGTAATGTCCTTCTTTGTTTCTTTTACTCTTTGTTACTATTAAAGTCTATTTTGTCAGAGACGAAAGTTACAACTCCTTTTTTTTTTTTTTGCTCTCCATTTGATTGGTAAGTCTTCCACCATCCCTTTATTTTGAGTCTTTGTGTGTCCTTGCTTATGAGATGGATCTGAATACAGCGAACTGATGGGTTTTGACTTTTTATTCAATTTGCATGTCTGTGTCTTTGGGCCATTTAATCCATTTAAATTTAGAATTAATATTGATATTTGTGAGTTTAATATTGTCATTTAATGCTAGCTGGCTATTTTGCCCATTAGTTGATATAGATTATTTATTATGGAGATACTCTTTACCTTTTGGTAAGTTTTTGGGATGACTGATGCTGGTTGTTCCTTTCTGTGTGTAGTGCTTCTTTCAGAAGCTCTTGTAAAGCAGGAATGATGGTGATGAAATCTCTGAGTGCTTGGTTGTTCTGGAAAAATTTTAGTTTTCCTTCATTTATGAAGCTTAATTTGGCTAGATATGAGATTCTGGGTTGAAAATTCTTTTCTTTGAGGATATTGAATATTGACCCCCACTCTCTTCCAGTTTGTAGGGTTTCAGCTGAGAGATCTGCTGTGGGTCTGATAGGCTTCCCTTTATGGGTAACCTGACCTTTCTCTCTAGCTGCCCTTAGAATTTTCTCCTTATTTCAACCCTGGTGAATCTAACAATTATGTGTCTTGGGGTTGCTCTACTTGAGGAATAGCTTTGTAGTGTTCTCTGTATTACCTGAAGTTGAATATTGTCCTGCCTTACTAAGTTAGGAAAGCTTTCCTGAATAATATCCTGAAAAATATTTTCCAGCTTGGATTCATTCTCTTCATGACATTCAGGTACACCTATCAAACGTAAATTAGGTCTTTTCACATAGTCTTATATTTCTTGGAGACTTTGCTCATTCCTTTTTACTCTTTCTTCTCTAAACTTGTCTTCTCGTTTCATTTCATTAAGTTGGTGTTTGACCTCTGATATCCTTTCTTCTGCTTGATCAATTCGACTGTTAAAAACTGTGTATACTTTGCAGAGTTCTTGTATTGTATTCTTCAGTTCCATTAATTCACTTATATTCCTCTCTAAATTGTCTATTCTCGTTAGGATTTCGTCAAACCTTTTTACAAGGTTCTTAGTTTAGTTTCTTTACATTGGACTAGAATATGTTCTTTTAACTCACAGAAGTTTCTTATTATCCACCTTCTGAAGCCTAAATCTGTTAATGAGAGCACTGCAGAATCAGAATTCAAATAGAGATCATGTGATTTCAAGTACTCTTTCCACTACACAAAACTAAATCAAATCACACTTTACTTAACTGTCAAAGATTTACATGCTAATTTGTGTCTAATCTAGAATAATGATGATAATTATGATGTTTAAAAAAATACCCAGGAATGCCAACATGGATGAGAAAGAAAGCTTTAGAAAAAAATTAGGAGAAGCAAGAGATAAACACAAGTGTGACATTGCAAAACTCACTGAGAAAGTAACTGGCAGAAATTAAAGAATGTTGAAGAAAAAGATATGGTTTTAAGGAAGTACAGGAAAAAAACATTCTTTATGCAGAAGGTATTGCATATTAAAAAAATGCCAACATCCTACCTGAATTGAATCCTCTGGACCACAGAAGCTACAGAAGAAAGAACGTTTGCTGCAAAGACAGCTTTTTCCAAGCCTCATGTTCTGTAGAAAGAACTGAAAAGCAACACTTCCTTGGTCTTCTTCCTGATGCCACTGTGTTTCTTGTAACCTTGGCAGCTTCAGTTGACAGTTTTTTGGGGACGGATGTTTTCTGTCCATCTACTCTAAGAGTGATGGAAATAAGTAATAAAATATTGTTCTCTCTTGAGAAGCAAAATCTCTCTCAAGCAAGTCTTTTTTAATTTTACATTCTACACCACAGTCATGTCACAAATACACCAGCCTTTGCTAAGACCCATGGAGAGTAGACATGAGCAGTGAAAGAGAAACGTCCTTTGAAAGGTGCCCCCTTTTTAAACGACTGCTGTACAATCAGAACCCTGGCTTGGAATGAGCAGAAATAGCCACAGCTCAAGGTTCTCTGTAGCAACTGCTTCACAGGTTAATTGTGAGGAATAAATAATATATTATGTTTAAAAAAATTGTTTAGCAGGGGACCTGGAACATTAATTAAAATTTGTGTGAATGTGCTTTTTTATCCCTCAGCATTGGTTTCAGATTTTGAATCAAATGGTGTGGAGAGTGCTCCAACCACACCTCAGACTTTTCCTGCCAAGAGTCATGGATGCTTTCAAAACCCCATCACTGGCAGTGCACCTAAGGAGAGCTGTGTGCTATAGCCAGCTGCATAAAAATGGTGGATAATTAGAATATATGATGGTAGTCTAGGCAATGAAAGTTCAAAAAAATCTCCATAACTATATAATGATATTCACTGCCAGGAAGCACTCAATACAACCCAGAGTGTCTCAACAATCCTCTAATGATCTTGACAATCTTACACCCTAATGTAGCCTTTGCTCAGATGGTATCTACTCAGAGCAATTTCCCAGAAAACTCTACAACAAGCCCTAAATCCTACCACTTCAGGCTCTTTCTCTCTCATCCATTTTTATAACACACAACCACATAAACACACAGCTTGTTTGTAACATCTTTTTCTCCCCAACCAAAATGTACACTTGAAGAAGATGGAAGTCTTGTGTTTTTACTGTCTCCTGTAGCTTCACTACAAATAATTAGGCAAGCAGAATCTTGATAAATGTCAATCTGTTGGTTGTGTAAATGTATAAATGAATATAGCCAAAAGGAGTCATAGTTACTAGAGAAGGCTGTAAAAGTAGCTTGAGTTTGTATTTTATTCCTGCTATTTCAACTGTATGTCCTAGGGTCATGGGATAAAATTAGAACCAATCTCAAAGAATGGATTTGTGGACTGGGTTAATCCATCAAATGCCTGGCAATGGTAAGGGCTCAACAAATGATCTTTATTATCTCCAGGGCAAGAATTCAGCCATGTGTCCGTCTCTAAGTAAGCCTTTGTCAGGGGTAGTTGATATGCCAATATTGACCAAGACTCATCACAGTCCATCTTCTCCTAAGAAGCCTGGTGTATCTTAGCACATAGGGTGATTGCTGTTAAGGAAGCCAACAGGAGCATCTACCTATTCAGAAACACATTACATTCGTGTTCTGTGTTGTTACAATGTGCTGTATTGTAATAATAAATTATTAATAAGCAGTTTATTACATAGTTTGATGTCTGGGTTAAGGCTTTTCTAGCTGGTCCTTTTGTTATCTGAATAAAGGAGCATACATCCTTGTAGGAAGCAGGATAAGACAACAGAAAGATCACAGAGTTGTTTCTGTGTTTCTAGCAGATATTGTGAAGTCTCATTCCTCACCAAAGCATCTATGCCATAGATAAAACATCCTTAATAATTTGCCATTGTATTAATCAGTTATGGACACAATATACTGCATAATAAATCACCCCAATTTCAGTACCTTAATACAATTTTTATTGATCCTCATGTTCATGAATCCATAAGTGGACTTCGGTTGACCAGGGAAGACTGGACTCTATGTTCTGGTTTCTAGGATCCAGGTGGCAGGTAGGGTTGAACTCTTTTTCACATTCCTCATCCTCCTCCGCAATCTGACTTGCTTGGTGAATGGGATGGTCATGGATATGATGCAAATGGAGATATGAAAGGTATTTGACTGTCTTGAGCCCCAGCAGTCACTGCCCTTTCAGCCTGGACTGCGGAATGAGGCACACGCTATAGACCAAATGCTGTGAGTCATCTATTAAGTCAGTAACCATCACAACTACATCAGTGGAATCCAGATTAATGTGAAATAATACCTTCAAAGCACTGAGACAATGTAACAATAAACCTAGAACTAGGTATCCAGCAATAGTGTTTCTCAAATTTAAGAACAAAATACATATATTTTCAAATAATCTTTTTTAAAATTATACTTTAAGTTCTGGGATACATGTACAGAATGTGCAGGTTTTACATAGGTATACACGTGCCGTGGTGGTTTGCTGCACCCATCAACTAATCATCTACATTAGGTATTTCTCCTAATGCTATTCTTCCTCTATCCCCCCACCCTCCAACAGGCCCCAGTATGTGATGTTCCCCTCCCTACGTCTATGTGTTGTCATTGCTCAATATCCACTTATGAGTGAGAACATGCAGTGTTTGGTTTTCTGTTCTTGTGTCAGTTTGCTGAGAGTGTTGGTTTCTGGCTTCATCTATGTCTCTGCAAAGAAGAACTCATCCTTTCTTATGACTACATAGTATTCTATGGTGTATATGTGCCACATTTTCTTTATCCAGTCTATCACTGATGGGCATCTGGGTTGGATCCAAGTCTTTGCCATTGTGAATAGTTTTGCAATAAACATAGGTATGCATCTGTCTTTATAGTAGAATGTAGAATGATTTATAATCCTTTGGGTATATATTCAGTAATGAGATCACTGGGTCAGATGCTATTTCTGGTTCTTGATTGTGAGGAATTTCCACACTGTTTTCCACAATGGCTGAAGTAATTTACAGTCCCACCAACAGTGTAAAAGTGTTCATATTTCTCCACGTCATCTCCAGCATCTGTTGTTTCCTGAATTTCTAATGATCATAATTCTAACTGGCATAAGATGGTATCTTATTGTGGTTTTCATTTGCATTCCTCTAATGATCATTCGTGATGCGCTTTTTTTCATATGTTTGTTAGCTGCATAAATGTCTAACACCATGATAGTAGCAGGAGGTGGACAAACTCCTAGACAAGCAAGGATAAGTTCTCAGTGAAACCTGACTTTGAAACCAAAACCAATTTAAAGCCTGAAAATAAGACTGCCAGTTTCAGAAAGAATCCATGACCAGAAGGAGAACTTCCTCCATGACTTTTAGTCCATCAAATGCTTTTCCCAGGCTCACCTGTAAACTAATCAGCTTGCACTGCAACATTCAAAGCCCATAAAAACTCCAGACTCAGACATACGTGGGGCTATTCACTTTTGGTTTCCCTGTCACAGATGGCTACACATGTTTGTGTCAAGTGCCGATCTGTTACTGAATAAATCCCTTTTCTGCTTTGCTCTCTCTATATCCACTTAACCTCATTCTTCTTGGAGGCGGGATAAAACCCAGAACCCACCCATCTAAAAAACGTGACCTGTAATTGAATGAGCTGTAACATGCCCCCACTCCCATTTGCCACTTTGTGGGTGGTGGAAAGTAGAGAGAGCTATAGCAGTCTTTGGGGTCTCAGACCTTAGGACTCCCCAGGCAAGAGCCATAACACCCCTTGGAGTTCTGTGGTTGCTTGCATCTCTGAGTTTTTGGGTTCCACTGCATTCTCCTCATCCAGACACTGGCTCCCAAGGCAGAAGCATATTGTGGGATGCCCTGCCCAGCCACAGGCTGAGCACAGAGTTGCAGTGGGCAAGAAATGCAGTCCAGTAGCACAAGCCAAGTGCAACCTGCCATGCTGAATGGGTGAAGTGAGCCCAGTGGAAAGCCCAAAGCTGAGTGAGACCTGGGCAGGGGTGACACCATTGCAGAAATTTCTGGCTAAGGCAGCATCAAAAGAACCCTGTGTCATTTTTGGGGGCTCACCTGGGATCTGTGGAAGGGTAACAGTAGACTTTCTATTTTCATTTCTGAGGCTTCTTGTCCTCAGATTTTTTGTTTTCTGAAAACAGATGAAGCACTGGCTCTCTCTTAGCCAGTTAAGACCAAATGGTGTAGCTGCAGAGAACAAGCTTATTGGGGAGAACTTTGTCAACCATTGCCACCCCTGTCACCCCCAAATATTGGGAATGCTGGCATTGTTCCAATGTAGTCTTCCTTCATGGAGTCTTGCCATCACGTGAGAGCAGAATATGGTCCTGGGGCAACTGAAGGTATCTGGCCAAGGCTACACCTCAGTGTTACCCAAATGCTCCTGGATCAGCCTGGACCAGCCCCAATCCTTGACAGTGCATTTGGGTGTCAGCAAACACCTCCAGTCTTTTCTATGGCATTTCCTTCTTTCTTTTGTGGCTGTCATGGCTCCTATCTCTTTTTTATATACGGTGTCTTCCACAGTGGTTGAACTAATTTACACTCCCATCAACTGTAAAAAAGTGTTCCAATTTCTCCACATCCTCTCCAGCATCTGTTGTCTCCAGATTTTTTAATGACTGCCATTCCAACTGGCAGGAGATGATGATGGCTCTCTTTTACTGGGGACTCTTGGCTAAACCTCTGAGAGAAATCTGACTGCATTTTCCCTAAACAACACCTTCTGTCAGTATGAAGCAGTAAGAGACGTCACAGTCAGTTAGATGTCCCTCTTCAGAGGGGAGATTGAGAGCAGCAGAAGGCAGAAAAATTCCTAGGCAGACATGGACGGGTAGCTGGTAAAACCCAACCTTCAAACCAAGGACAATTTAGAGCCTGAAAACAGGGCTGGCAGTCTGGGTACTGTCCATGACCAGAGTGAGAACTTCTTTGATCCCTTTTAGCTAATCAAATGGTGCTTTTCTCAGGCCTGTCCATGGACCAATCACCTCACACCCCACCCATTCTGAGTCTGTAATTACCCCAGACTCTGCCACACGTGGCTATTCACTTTTTGGGCCCCTCTCACACAGAGGGTCACCCACTTCAGGTCCCCTCTCATGACAAGAGATGTTTTGTTACTCAACAAAACTCTTTTCCACTTTGTTCACCCTCTGGTGTCCATGTAACCTTCTTGGATACAGGACAAGAACCCAGAAGCCACCAATTGGGAGAAACAAATGTGGGCTGTAACATGTACAATCTGTAACATGCCAACCCTGCCCCATTTGCTCATCTGTGGGAAGGAGACAGAACAGTAAAAGTGCTTGGGGTTCAATCCTTGGGACTCTGTAGGCAAGAACCATAACACCACTTGGGGCTCCTTGGTTGCTGGCATCTCCGTTTTCCAGTGCCACCACATTCCCCTCATCCAGACACCAGTGCCCAAGGTGGAAGCAGGCTGTAGCATGCCCAGCCCAGCCGCAGTCTGAGCATAGAATTCAGGCCAGTAGCATGAGCTGAGTGCAGGCTGCCAAGCAGAGTAGGTGGAGCAAGCCCAGCAGCAAGCCTGAAGCCAAGCAAGGCCCAGGCAGGGGCGCCATTGCCACCGAGATTTCCAGCTGGTGAAGTGGCACTGAAAGAATTCTGTGTCAACTATAGTGAGATATGTCACTATGACACTAAGTTATGAACATGGAAAATACAGTGTATATTTTAAAAGCTCACAATAAAACTGAGGGATTTCCCACCCAAATCTCATCTTGAATTGTAGTCCTCCTATGTATTATGTATGTATTTTGGTAATTGACTAGTTTAGTAGTAGAAAAAAATAGAACTTAATAGTTATAAAAATACCACAAATCAAAATTGGTAGAAGATATTAAAATAAGCACTAGGAAGGGAATATATAGTTTTAAATATTTATATTAGAAAAGGCTAATCACTAGTAGTTAAATATACATATTAAGGTAACTTTCTAGAGTGTAAGAACAGATTGATGCAGTAAATTGATACCTCAGAGTGTGGGGTGCTACTATACAGATACCCAAAAATGTGGAAGTGACATTGGAATGGGGTAACAGTTAGAAGTTGGAACAGTTTGGAGGGCTCAGAAGAAGACAGGAGTTACATAAACAGATCAAATAAATTAGACCAGAGAGAATGAAAGATAATGAAGATAAAATTAAATAACAAAAAATAGAAAACAAAGATACAACAGAGAAAGTCAACATATCCAAAAATGTTTAACAGACTAAAGAAATGGACAAAATAATGTAGGCTAATAAAAAATATCCAAATGAACATTTAACATAAAATATTAAATTTAAAAAGAAACAATAGTTTTTATTTTTAAATTATAACACAAACAGTATGAACACACTTATGACAATAATTTATAAAGCAGAGATTAAATAAACAATTTTCCAGGAAACTATTACTGTGCTGTGGGTCACCAAGGCCATCCCCAGGTTTGATGAGGACTCAGCATACAGCCATATTCCTGCCTACAGTTTATTATAGCATGAGCATACAAAGCGAAATCAGCAGAGAGAGAAGGCACATGAAGTGAAGTCCAGAGAAAACCAGGAGCAAGCTTCCTAGAGTTCTCTCCCTGTGGAGTCACACAGGATGACACATTTGATTCCTCTAGCAATAAGGATATGTTAGCATGTGTGAAACACTGTATATCAGAGAGTGTTGTCTTCCTGATTTCCATAAAGGGAATTTCACACTGAGGTAAGTTTTATACTGAGTTCTACTACAATTTCAAAGTATAAATTTTTAATATATATTACAAACTCTTCCAAAATTTTAAATGTTAGTGCTCCCCAACTCAGCTGATGAGGCATAAATAAGCTTGATGTTAGGCAAGAAAAGCATAGGAAAAAACATACAGGTAAATCTCATTCTCGAATAAAGTTATGAACATTAAAAATACAATGTATTTTTAAAAAGCTCAAAATAACAAAACTAAGGAATTTCCCACCCAAATCTCATCTTGAACTGTAGTCCTAATCCTCACATTTCAAGGAAGGGCTGTAACATGGTGGGAGGTAAGTAAATCATGGGGCAGTTATCCCCATGCTGTTCTCATGGTGGTGAGTGAATTCTCATGAGGTCTGATGGTTTTATATGGGGCATTTCCTCCTCTGCTCAGCACTTTTTTTTGCCACCATGTAAAGAAGGACATGTTTGCTTCCCCTTTCACCATGATTTTTAAATTTCCTGAGACTGCTCCAGCCCTGTGGAACTGTGAGTCAGCTAAACCGCTCTCCAGCTTCTGGCAGTTCTTTATGGAGTGTAAGAACAGATTGATACAGTAAATTGATACCACAGAGAGTGGGGTGCTGCTATACAGATACCCAAAAATGTGGTAGTGACTTTGGAACTGGGTAACTGTTAGAGGCTGGAACAGTTTGAAGGGCTCAGAAGACAAGAAAATGTGGAAAAGTTTGGAACTTTCTAGAATCTTAAAGTGTTCAGAAGACAGGAGGATGTGGGAAAGTCTGGAACTTCCTAGAGACTTGTTGAATGATTTTGAACAAAATGTTGATAGTAACCTGAACAATAAAAGTCCCGGCTGAGGTGGTCTCAGACAGAGATAAGGAACTTGTTGAGACTTAAAGGTGATTCTTGCTATGCTTTATTAAAAAGGCTGGCAGCATTTAGCTCCTGACCTAGAGATCTCTGGAATATTCAATTTGAGAGAGATGACTCAAGGTATCTGGTAGAAAAAATTTCTAAGTGGCAAAGCATTCAAAAGATAGTAGAAGATAAAAGTTTGGAAGATTTCCATACTGACAATGCAACAGAAGAGAAACACTCATTTTCTGAGAAGAAATTCAAGCCCAAGAAGAAATTTGCATAAGTAATGAGTAGCTGAATGTTAATCATCAAAACAATGGGTAAAATGTCACGAGGGCATGTCAGAGAACTTCATGGCAGCCACTCCCATCACAGGCCTGGAAGCGTAGAAGGAAAAATGGTTTTGTTGGCTGGGCCCAGGCTCCTGCCAGGACCAGGGACACCAGCTTTGTGCAGCCTTGAGACATGATGCCCTGTTTCAGCTCCAGCTAAACATAGTCAGTGTAGAACTCAGGCTATTGCTTCAGAGGATGCAAGCCCCAAGTCTTGGCAGCTTTTATGTGGTGTTGGGCTGGCACGTGCACAGAAGTCAAGAATTGAGGTTTGGAAACCTCTGCCTAGATTTTAGAGGATGTATGAAAATGTGTGAATGTCCAGGCAGAAGTTTGCTGCACTGGTGGGGCATGGAGAACCTCTGCTAGGGCAGTGCAAAAGAGAAATGTGGGGTTGGAGCCACACACAGAGTCCCCACTGGGGCACTGCTTAGTATAGCTGTGAGAAGAGAACCATGATCCTCCCGACTCCCATAATGGTAGATCCATCAACAGCTTGTGCTGTAAACCTGACAAAGTTGCAGACACTCAAGGCCAGTTAGTGAAATCAGCCAGGAGAGGGGCTGTACCCTGCAAAGCCACAAGGGTGGGGTTGGCCAAGGATGTGTGAGCCCCCCTTATATCAATGTAATCTGGATGTGCAGTATGAAGTCAAAGGAGATCATTTTGGAACATCAAAGTTTAATGACTGCCCTATTGGGTTTTGGACTTGCATGTGGCCTGTAGCTTCGTTTTGGTCAATTTCCGTCATTTGGAATGGGTGTATTTACTCCATGCCTGTATCCTCACGGTATCTAGGAGGTAACTAAGTTGTTTTTGACTTTACAGGCTCATAGGCAGAAGGGACTTGGCTTGTCTCAGATGAGACTTTGGACTTGGACTTTTGAATTACTGCCGGAAGGAGCTAAGACCTTGCGAGAACTGTTGGAAATGTATGACTGTGTTTTGAAATGTGAAGAAATGAGACTAAGGAGGGGCCAGGGGTGGAATGTATGGTTTGGATGTGTCCCCACCCAAATCTAATCTTGAATTGTAGTTCCCATAATCTCCACATGTTGTGGAAGACACCCAGTGGGACATAATTGAATTATAGGGGTGGTTACTCCCATGCTGTTCTTGTGATAGTGAGGGAGTTCTGGTGGTCTTGTAAGAAACTTTTCCCTATTTGCTTGGCACTTCTCCTTCTTCCACCATGTGAAAAATGTGTTTACTTCCCTTCCACCATGATTGTAAGTTTCCTGAGGCCTCCCCAGCCCTGTGGAACTGTGAGTCAATTAAACCTCTTTCCTTTATAAATTACCCAGTCTCTGGCAGTTCTTTAAAGCACTGTGAAAATGGACTAATATGATAAGCATAATATTATAAGTATCCTTTAAATCAGAAATAAGATTTACATAATTACTGTTAGCACTTACAGTCAATGTTATACTAGAGGTACTACACAATATTGTAAAATAAAAAAAATAAAGAAAATGTATACATTAAGATTGGAAAGCAAGAAATACAACTCATATTTGCTGACAATATGATTTTCTATAGATCAAATCTAAATAATATACAGGTAAAGTATTAGAATTCATGCGCAAGTGTCTCAAGTTTAATAAATATACAATAGCAATACAGAAAAGCCAATCACATTTATGTACATTAGTAATTATAATTTGAACATGTAACTTTTCAAAAGATATAATTTTAAAACAGTAAGAGATACATTATATCTAGTAATAAACTATATGTATATGCATAATATGTATATATGTGTGTATATATATACATAATAATATGTATAGAGCCTATATAAAAACATGTAAAATTGAACTGAAAGATATATAGAAAGATCTATATAAATGGGGGGCTGTATATTGCTCCAGGACAGTAAGCTGGAAAATGATAAAGCTTTCATTTCTACCAAAAAAAAAAAAAAAAAAAAAAATCTTTGGTTCAATACAATACTAATCAAAATTCCAAAAGCGTTTTTTAAAAAAACTTGATGAGCTACTATTTTGTTGCACATTGAAAGATGAAGAACTAAGATTGGCTAAGATATTTTTGAAAAGATAAAAATAATTTTCCTATCATAATTTAGAGAAAAATTCTTAAACTTACAACAAAGTAACTTTAGTAACCAATAATGCTAATTAAACTCACAATTAGATACTTTAGCACCATTAGTTTGGAAAACAAAACATCTGAACATGTCAAGATCTTAGTGACTAGAGGTGTCAATATGCTGGCTGAAGTTAGTAAAGCTGCTTTTAAAAATCATACCACTATCCTGTAACGTAAATGAAACATCAGTACACCTTATGGCCCGGCAATTCTGTCCTTAGAAACACATTACAGGAATGTGGATGCATACGGAAGACATGTATACAAATGTGCATATGAAGAAGTGTTGTCCATAACGGGGTGCATTGGAAACAAGCTGAATATTCTTCTTCAACAAATGGATACTTAAATTTGGATGTACTTATACCTTGCAACATACTCAGCAGTAAAAACAAATTAAGTAAGGATTACATGCACAAGCATGGAAGATTCCTGTGGAGTGAAGCATGTTCTCACAGATTAGTCCATTGTAAGAAGACCATTCCTAAAAATCGTCTAAGCTGGCTATAAAAGGACAGAGCCCAAGAGGTGTAAGGACCATGTCCATGAGAAGGAGCAGCCATGCTTGGGTCAAAGCTTGAGGTGGGTGGGAAGATGTCCATACAAAGGAATAAGGAGTGTCAAAAATTGAGCAAAGTCAGAAGCCTGACCATGATCAGCTAATGTGGAATGTCAGAACCTGTAAGATGGATGTTGGCATGAACGAGATTGGTGTATCAGAGCCCAAGCATCAAAAAGAGGGTTTTTTCTACATTCCCTCACTCTGTGAATTGAGATTAGTTGGGAGCAAGGACACCCCAATAATTATAAGCAAACTGAGATCCCAGATTTTGGTTTAAAATATCACTTTTCACTAAAAGAAACAAGGGCTCTTTGGAGAAATATATAGCCAGGTAAAGTACAATACAAAAACATCTGTCTGGAACTTTTGGAACCAAAAATCAAGGAAGGACTGAAAGAATGATGAAAAAATATCAGAAAGACAAAGGCTCGTATAAATAGTCTCCCATGGGCCAAATCTGAAAGAATTTGAGCATCAAAATATATGATAGTGACAGATTATAATCCAATGAATGAAATAAGCCACAATGAATCCTACTGATATAAACAATTAATGTGAACTTTCATGAGGAATATGCTACATGCATAGTTTTAAAGAACATCTCCACCAAATGCTTGTTTGTTACAAAGGAAAAGAGAAGAACTTTGCAGCAGATTAATCTGGAGGACACTACCTTAATTAAGTGATCAAAATATATATCACAGGCACTGGAAAAGACATGATGGCTAAATATTGATTCTATAATGATTAGCTGCTTGATTAGTTGACAACTAATGTATGACTCTGAACTGATCCCTTCTACTGTACATAAAAAGCATTATGAGAACAATTAGTAAAACATGAATGGAGATCAAGGATTGTATGGTAATTATGCATCAACAATTATTTCATGATTTTGATTGTGCATTGCAGTTAGTTCTTGTTAGTAAAAAATACTAAATATTTGGGGGTAATCAGATTGGCAACTTACTTGAAAATAGTCTAGAAAGAGTTATTTGTTAAGAGAAAAGGTAGAAAAAAAGTTATTTATTTATACCTACATTTTTTCTGTAAATCTGAGATGCCTTCAAAATATTACAAAAGAAAGTAAAAAAAGGGAAGGCAATGATAACCATACTACATAGGTAACTGATTTGCTCTGCAGAACAGGATAAAAAAGATAGGATAGAATTTTTTAAAGCCTTACGAAAGATACAACAATAGATCTAAAACTCCTGCATGTTCCTAAGTTGGGTAGCAAATTCATGTGTCTTCATTTGAATACGTATCATAACTTACATGTATGTTACATTTTATTTTCTACCTGTATAAAATATTATGGTAATTTTTAAAACTTGCATTTTAATGAGCATAGGATTGAGAGCATAATAGACCTAATTTTGAAGCCTGTCTGTGCCATTTATTATCCACATGAACTTGGGTAAGAAACTTAGGCTAAATTTCAACTTCCTTATCTGGAAATGAGACTAATGAGAACTGTGAAAGGAAATTAAATTTTGGGACTCTAAACTCATTTAGCCAAAGGGAAAAGTCAAGCTGAGAATTGGGTCAGACAAATCCACCTCCCCCTTTAGGTTCCTAAATAAGATTGCCACAATATGAAAAGCTCCCTCACATTTTGCCCAAAGGAAATTCCTAGTGAACTGTTAAAATTTCACCATGACAATGTTAATTGGCAGCTTATATTTACAGATAAAGTTACCCTGGCCCACCAGACATAAATGCATATCTGATTGCTGCCCTGCCCCATTTTGTCTATGCTTATGTTACATAAAATGCAGATTCCCTGCATTTTTCCTCTGCCCCACTTGTTACCTCATCTTATGTAAAAAAAAAAAAAAAAAAAGCAGATTCACTGAGCTAAAGGCATGAGTAACTATGTTTCCCTACCCTACTCTTACATAAAAATTATGTACTTCTTTTTTTTGCATTTTAGGTTTTGGGGTACATGTGCAGAACATGCAAGATAGTTGCATAGGTACACACATGGCAGTGTGATTTGCTACCTTCCTCCCCTTCACCCACATTTGGCATTTCTCCCCAGGCTATCCCTCCCCAGCTCCCCCCAACGCTGTTCCTCCTCTATTCCCCCCAATAGAACCCAGTGTGTAGTGCTCCCCTCCCTGTGTCCATGTGTTCTCATTGTTCATCACCCGCCTATGAGTGAGAACATGCAGTATTTCATTTTCTGTTCTTGTGTCAGTTTGCTGAGAATGATGTTCTCCACATTCATCCATGTCACTACAAAGGACATGAACTCATCGTTTTTGATTGCTGCATAATATTCCATGGTGTATATGTGCCACATTTTCCCAGTCCAGTCTATCATCGATGGGCATTTGGGTTGGTTCCAGGTCTTTGCTATTGTAAACAGTGCTGCAATGAACATTTGTGTGCATGTGTCCTTATAGTAGAATGATTTATAGTCCTTTGGATATACACCCAGTAATGGGATTGCTGAGACAAATGGACTTTCTATTTCTAGACCTTGAGGAATCGCCACACTGTCTTCCACAATTGTTGAACTAATTTACACTCCCACCAGCAGTGTAAAAGTGTTCCTATTTCTCCACATCATCTCCAGCATCTGTTGTCTCCAGATTTTTTAATGATCGCCATTCTAACTGGCTTGAGATGGTATCTCAATGTAGTTTTGATTTGCATCTCTCTAATGACCAGTGATGATGAGCATTTTTTATATGTTTGTTAGCCTCATGTATGTCTTTTTGTGTAAAGTGTCTGTTCATATCCTTTGCCCATTTTTGAATGGCCTTGTTTGTTTTTTTCTTGTAAATCTGTATGAGTTCTTTGTAAATTCTGGATATCAGCCCTTTGTCAGATGGGTAAATTGCAAAAATTTTTTCCCATTCTGTTGGTTGCTGATTCACTCTAGTGACTGTTTCTTTTGCCGTGCAGAAGCTGTGGAGTTTGATTACATCCCATTTGTTTATTTTGGCTTTTTGTTGTCAATGCTTTTGGCGTTTTGGTCATGAAGTTCTTGCCTACTCCTATGTCCTCAATGGTTTTGCTTAGATTTTCTTCTATGGTTTTTATGGTGCCAGGTCTTATGTTTAAGTCTTTAATCCATCTGGAGTTAATTTTAGTGTAAGGTGTCAGGAAGGGATCCAGTTTCTGCTTTCTGCACATGGCTAGCCAGTTTTACCAACACCATTTGTGAAACAGGGAATCCTTTCCCCATTGCTTGTTTTTGTCAGGTTTATCCAAGATTGTATGGTAGTAGATATGTTGTGATGCCTCTGATGCCTCCTGCTGTGTTCTTTTTGCTTAGAATTGACTCAGCTTTGTGGGCTCTCTTTTGGTTCCATATGAAGTTTAGGTGGTTTTTTCCAGTTCTGTGAAGGTCATTGGTAGCTTGATGGGGATAGCGTTGATTCTGTAAATTACTTTGGACAGTATGGCCATTTTCACGATATTGATTCTTCCTAACCATGAACATAGAATACTTCTCCATCTGTTTGTGTCCTCTCTTACTTCGTTGAGCAGTGGTTTGTAGTTCTCCTTGAAGAGGTCCTTTACATTCCTTGTTAGTTGTATTCCTAGGTATTTTATTCTCTTTGTAGCAATTGTGAATGGCAGTTCATTCTTAATTTGGCTCTCTTTCAGTCTGTTATTGATGTATAGAAATGCTTGTGATTTTTGCACATTGATTTTGTATCCTGAAACTTTGCTGAAGTTGCTTATCAGTTTTAGGAGATTTTGGGCTGAGAATGGGGTCTTCTAGATATACTATTATATCGTCTGCAAATAGAGACAATTTGACTTCCTCCTTTTCTATTTGAATACCCTTTATTTCTTTTTCTTGCCCGATTGCTCTGGCTAGAACTTCCAGTACTATATTGAACATGAGTGGTGAAAGAGGGCATCCTTGTCTAGTGCCAGATTTCAAAGGGAATGCTTCCAGTTTTTGCCCATTCAGTATGATATTGGCTGTTGGTTTGTCATAAATAGCTTTTATTATTTTGAGATACGTTCCATCGATACCGAGTTTATTGAGGGTTTTTAGCACACAGGGCTGTTGAATTTTTTCAAAGACCTTCTCTGTGTCAATTGAGATAATTATGTGGTTTTTGTTTTTGGTTCTGTTTATGTGGTGAATTATGTTTATAGACAAGTGTATGTTGACCCAGCCTTGCATCCCTGGAATAAATCTTACTTGATCTTCGTGGATAAGCTTTTTGATGTGCTTTTGCAATCGGCTTGCCAGTATTTTATTGAAGATTTTTGCATCTATGCTCATCATGAATACAGGCCTGAAGTTTTCTTTTCTTGTTGAGTCTCTGCCGGGTTTTGGTATCAGGATGATGTTGGTTTCATAAAATGATTTGGGAAGGATTCCCTCTTTTTGGATTATTTGGAATAGTTTCAGAAGGAATGGTAAAAGTTCCTCTTTGTGTGTCTGGTAGAATTCGTCTGTGAACCCATCTGGACCTGGGCTTTTTTTGTGTGTGGCAGGCTATTAGTTGCTGCCTCAACTTCAGACCTTGTTATTGGTCTATTCATAGTTTCAGCTTCCTTCTGGTTCAGGCTTGGGAGGACAGAAGTGTCCAGGAATTTATCCATTTCTTCCAGGTTTACTAGTTTATGTGCATAGAGTTGTTTGTAATATTCTCCGATGATGGTTTGAATTTCTGTGGAATCTGTGGTGATTTCCCTTTATTGTTTTTTATTGCATCTATTTGGTTATTCTCTCTTTTCATCAGTCTGGCTAGTGGTCTATTTTGTTGATCTTTTCAAAAGAAACCAGCTCTTGGATTTATTGATTTTTTGAAAGGTTTTTCATGTCTCTATCTTCTTCAGTTCTGCTTTGATATTAGTTATTTCTTGTCTTCTGCTAGCTTTTGAGTTTTTTTTTTTTATCTTGTCTAGCTCTTTGAATTTTGAGGAAAGGTTGTCAATTTTAGATCTTTCCTTGCTTCTCATGTGGGCATTTATTGCTATAAATTTTCCTCCAGACACTGCTTTAAATATGTCCCAGAGATCCTGGTACATTGTGTCTTTGTTCTCATTGATTTTAAAGAACATCTTTATTTCTGCCTTTATTTCATTGTTTATCCAGTCAACATTCAAGAGCCAGTTGTTCAGTTTCCATGAAGTTGTGTGGTTCTGAGTTAGTTCCTTAATCCTGAGTTCTAATTTGATTGCACTGTGATCTGAGAGACAGTTTGTTATGATTTCCGTTCTTTTGCATTTGCTGAAGAGTTATTTACTTCCAATTTTGTGGTCAATTTTAGAGTAGGTGTGATGTGGTGCTGAGACGAATGTATATTCTGTGGATTTGGGGTGGAGAGTTCTGTAAACATCTATCAGGTTTGCTTGTTCCAGGTCTGAGTTCAAGTCCTGGATATCCTTGTTAATTTTCTGTCTGGTTGATCTGTCTAATATTGACAGTGGAGTGTTAAAGTCTCCCACTATTACTGTGTGGGAGTCTAAGTCTCTTTGTAAGTCATTAAGAACTCGCCTTATATATCTGGGTGCTCCTGTATTGTGTCCATATATGTTTAGGATCATTAGCTCTTCTTGTTGTATCGATCCTTTTACCATTATGTAATGTCCTTCTTTGTCTCTTTTGATCTTTGATGCTTTAAAGTCTATTTTATCAGAGATGAGAATTGCAACTCCTGCTTTTTTTTTTTCTGTCCATTTGCTTGGTAAATCTTCCTCCATCCCTTTATTTTGAGCCTTTGTGTATCCTTGCATGTGAGATGAGTTTCCTGGATACAGCACACCGATGAGTTTTGGCTTTTTATCCAATTTGGCAGTCTTTGTCTTTTGATTGGTGCATTTAGTCCATTTACATTTAGGGTTAATATTGTTATGTGTGAATTTGATACTGCCATTTTGATGCTAGCTGGCTGTTTTGCCCGATAGTTGATGCATATTCTTCATTTTGTTGATGCTCTTTAGCATTTGGTATGTTCTTGGAATGGCTGGTACTGGTCGTTCCTTTCTATGTGTAGTGCCTCTTTCAGGTGCTCTTGTAAAGCAGGCCTGGTGGTGACAAAATCTCTGAGTACTTGCTTGTTTGCAAAGGATTTTATTTTTCCTTCAGTTATGAAGCTCAGTTTGGCTGGATATGAAATTCTGGGTTGAAAGTTCTTTTCTTTAAGGATGTTGAATGTTGGCCCCCACTCTCTTCTGGCTTGTAAGGTTTCTGCCGAGAGATCTGCTGTGAGTCTGATGGGCTTCCCTTTGTGGGTGACCCGACCTTTCTCTCTGGCTGCCCTTAGCATTTTCTCCTTCATTTCAACCCTGGTGAATCTGACGATTACATGCCTTGGGGTTGCTCTTCTTGCGGAATATCTTTGTGGTGTTATCTGTATTTCCTGGACTTGAATATTGGCCTGCCTTGCTACGTTGGGGAAATTTTCCTGGATAATATCCTGAAGAGTATTTTCCAGCTTGGATTCAGTCTCTTCAACACATTCAGGTACACCTATCAAACATAGATTAGGTCTCCTCACATAGTCTCACATTTCTTGGAGACTTTGTTCATTTCTTTTTGCACTTTTTTCTCTGATCTTGGTTTCTCGTTTTATTTCATTGAGTTGATCTTCGACCTCTGATATCCTTTCTTCTGCTTGGTCAATTTGGCTGTTGAGACTTGTGCATGCTTCATGAAGTTCTCGTGTTGTGTTTTTCAGCTCCAGCTATTCACTCATATTCCTCTCTAAGTTGCCCATTCTTGTTATCATTCCTCAAATCTTTTTTCAAGGTTCTTAGTTTCTTTGCATTGAATTAAAATGTGTTCTTTTATCTCATGGAAGTTTCTCATTACCCACCTTCTGAAGTCTGATTCTGTCATTTCGTCACACTCATTCTCCGTCTAGCTTTGTTCCCTTGCTGGTGAGGCATTGTGGTGCCTTGTAGGAGGTAAGGTGTTCTGGTTTTGGGTGTTTTCCTCCTTTTTGCACTGGTTTCTTCCCATCTTTGTGGATTTATCCACCTGTCATCTGAGTAGTTGCTGACTTTCTGATTGGGTCTCTGAGTGGACGTCTGGTTTGTTCGTGATGAATTATTTCTTAGTTTTCCTTCTAATAGTCTAGCCCCTCTGCTGTAGGACTGCTGAGGTCCACTCCAGGCCCTGCTTGCCTGGGGAACACCTGTAGCTGCTGCGGAACAGTGAGGGTTGCTACCAGTTTCTTCTTCTGCTATCTTTGTCCCAGAATGATCCCCACCAAATGTCAGTTTGATCAGTCATTTGTGAGGTGACTCTTTGGATATACAGGGGTCAGGGAGCTGCTTGAGGAGACAGTCTGTACTTTATGGGAGCTCAAGTTCATTCAGGGCTGCTAGGCAAGTACATTTCAGTCTGCTGCAGCAGAACTCATAAAGCCCCTTTTTTTCCTCAGGTGCTTTGTCTCGGGGAGTTAGGGCTTTATTTATGAGTAGCTGTTGCACTGTCCTGCCCAGCAACGAGGCAGTCTAGTCACTGCCGAGGCTATGCTGATCTGCTCTGGGCTCTGCCCTACTGCAGTGGCCTCCGCCCTGCTGCCTTGTGTAATTCCCTGTAGTCCTGTTTATATGGGTGTGGTTAGACCTGCCGTGGCAATCGTGGCCCGCCTCTGTAATGGCAGTCTCTCTCTGTTATGGTGGGTTGCCTTGGCAATAGCAGGCTGCGTCAGCAATGGCAGAGTACCTCCATAGGGGTGGAGTGCCTCGGTAATGACAGACGCCACTCCCCCCCGAGCTGCACTGTCCTGGGTTCAGCTGTGCTTGCCGTGAATCTCTCAACCTGGAGCGTTTCCAATTGCTGTTTTGCTTGTTTCTGTGGGGGTTGTACCCACCGGGCCTGATTACCTGGCTCCCTGCCTCAGAGCCCTTTTTTTTTTTTAAGTTGAACGGTTGACTCTCTCCCAGGTGTTTCAGTCACCTGCTGAAAGGGTGCCAGGATTTGTGTGATTTCCTGTGCGGCGACCCACTGCGCCAGCTAAAACAACTTCACTGCCCGGGAATCTCCTGGCCTGGCTTACTGTTTAAGTCCCGTTTAATCAGATGAATGTGCTAATCTGCCTTCTCAAATCTCAAATTGCTAGTTTAACAGGGCAACCAGACCAGCGTATTTTGTACAGCTTGCCGCTGCACTGCAGCACCGGCCAAAACAGCCGCACTGGCTGAAACGACCGCGCCAGCCGAAACAGCCATGCCGGAGGCCCATGGGGCTCCTACACCTGGGAATCTCCTGGTCTGTGGGCAATAAAGATCCATCTGGAAATGTGGTGTCCACTCACCATCTGCGCTTTCACTGTGAGCTGCAATCCTGAGTTGCTCCTATAGCGCCATCTTCTCCTCTCCCCCTGAGTATCAAATTTTATACTTTTCAATTTCCCACCCTTTCCTCTTGAAATTTGGAGCCCTCAAAATCATCTTTGGAGAAGGACAAAGACCTGTCTCTCAGCACATTAACTTTGGCAAATCTCCTGAAATGCTTAAGACTTATCTTGTTATTTTTCTCAATCGACAGAACTAAGTCTGTAATTGCCTTGAGGATTCAATAGACAATATACATCATCAACACCCTTTACCTAAAGCCCACCAGAACAGCCCTATTGACAAGTTGGGGTTATTCCTCCTTGCAACTAGTGAGAAGACACAGAATAGGGAACCAAGGGGTGTCTTAATAAGATAGCATTATAAAGAACCTCTTAAGGGAAGTGGGCTTTGTTTGGGTGAACTGGTAGAACATCTAAGGAAGTGAGGGCTTGCTCCATATTGCAGGGTCTCAGAAATTATATGTTTCTGGGTGAATCTATAATTGAATATCTCAATAAATCTTAGCCATATGGAAGGCAGACTAGAATGAAGACAGATCTATCTTCATGATAAACAATGGTAAAGTAGCAGGCACTTATTTGGTAACAGGAATGTTTAGAACTTTGTGTTGCAGAGTGACCTTGTTATTGTCTCATTTTATTATGTTTCCAGACTTCCCTTTTTTGACATTCTGTGAGACTGTACATGCTCAAGGGCAGAACACTAGAGTCTGGCCATGAACATTAGACTAGCTTGTATTGAGGTCTAAATGTGAATGTCAGATCAGTTCTAGATGTCACAGGCTGTTTTTGTTTGCTTTCAACATAAATATGTGGCATAGTGTTTAGCACCTGGGTACGTTTAGCTTGTTTAATAAGGATCTGTGCTAAACTCTGCAGATCAAGCAAACATGAGTAGCTCAACACCCTTATAGCATCTGAACTGGATCTTCACCTCTTTGGCTATGCCTCTGGTAACACTGATGGTTTACATACACACAAACAGAAAACAATAAATGCTAAACTTAGGTTGTTTAGACATAAATAAACTAATCTATGTTAGCATTCTCCCTCTCTCTGAAAAATTATTTTAACAACAAAATGGTTCCTACCTTAAGAAAACCTTGATTCATAAGCTCTGGCCATGAATATCTAAGGGTTCTCAAAGACAGTTTGGATTTCCTTTAAGTATTAACCAATAATATTTAAAATGAAAAATATTAGCATTCAATATAGATGAAAATATGGAAAAATAGATTTAAAAACAAGCATATATAAGGAGACTTTTATTAGCAACTGAGTTAATGCCCCTCTGCAGATGGGGAAAGTTTATCATGTCAGCTTAAGTGTTTTAAACATACTTAAATTAGGTTTTCACAGTTTTGATGTAATAAGCCACTTTGATATGTATGTAATTTAAGCCAAATTGCACCAACAGAACAACTTACAGGCTTCCTAGATTAATAATCTGCATGACTCACAACAGAAGGCACTTAGAAACACCTGGCCCTGGGCACATGGGAGTGACTGGGCAGTCAGCAGGCCGCTTGGGGTATTGGTTTCCTACTCATTTAGCTCCTGATAGATCTAGCTTAAACTTGAATAAGCTTATGAATTCTCACCTAATGCTTAAAATGATAAAATAAAGGATTTACTAAGGCCTCAGGATCCAAATAAAGTTGCCACTTATGATCCTAATTTATCCTGGCTGCATTTTATAGAAGAGGAATAAATTATGGCCAATTGAGTGAAAATTATATAACAAATTTTTAGTACTCAATAATACCCACACTAGAGAGTGCTCACTATATGCTAGGAGCTATTCTAAGTGCTTCTTCACAAAGTGACTTATTTTATTCACATAATGTGGCAAGGACTCCCATCATCCTCATTTAAAGATGAGAAACTGAGACACTAACCAAATCACAGCTAGTGTCAGGGCATTTTCAAACCCATGTGGTCTGGCACTAGAGTGTATGCTTTCAAACCACTATGCTCTACTGCACCTCTGAAGTGCCACAGTTCCTACTTTTGTGACTTTAGACCCTGATTTTTCCACCCATCATGATGTAGAAATGTTTGCTGAGGAACAAGAGATCACAGAGAGCACTGCATGTTTGGATTCTTTAGAAATTATTGTATGTGCAGTTGTGCCCCTCTTTTTGATCATGATGCCTATTTCTGCCTTTTCCTCACTTTTTAGTGATTTTAATAACAGGTTTAGGTTTATTATTTTTAAACAATTTTCTGTCATTGCCTTTTTTCTATTTCCTTCTACTGGCTTTATTTAATTATTCTCTTATCTAGCTCTCTAACTTTAAACAGATTTGTTTACTTGACTTTTCCTTTCTTCTTTTTTTTAATATGGGGAAGAAAGGAAAAAAAATGTGTTTTTTTCCTTTCTTCTTCTTTTTTTTAATACGGGGGCTCACTTTTTCTTCCAGGCTGGAGTGCAGTGGCATGATCAAGGCTCACTGCATCCTTGCTCAACCTCCTGGGCTCAAATGACCCTCCCACCTCAGCCTCCCAAGTAGCTGGGACTACCTTACATGCCTGGCTGATTTTTCTACTTTTTGTAGAGACCAGGTTTTGCCACATTGCCTAGGTTAGTCTTGACTCCTGGACTCAAGTGATCCGCCCTCCTTGGCCTCACAAAATGCGGGAGTTGCAGATGTGAGCCATCATGCCCAGCCCCAGTATGTCTTGAACTCAAATTCTCTACCAATCATGGATTCTTATTCTCCTTGATTCCTCTTATAACCACTCATGTTAGGTTTTTGTGCCTACCACTCAATGAAAATTGCTCCTCAGTCCCCATGACCTGAATATTGTCAAATCCTATAAATACTTCTCAGTTCTTCTCCTACTTGACCTATCGATAATAATAGACCTGGTTGCCCCTTAAGGTTCTTCTTAAAACACTATATTGTTCTGTACTGTTTCACTATACTGGCCATCTGTCTCAGTCTCAGCTGCTAATTCCTCCTCTTCCTAATTTTTTAACCAAAATCCTCCTGCAGCATTCATTTTAACACCCCTTTCAGTATACAACAGAAATATAAACATGTAATAACAGGCGATAATCATGTTCTTGATTCATTTGTGTTTAAAACAACTGAAAACAAAGAGTGAATTTTAAGCTTTTATTTAAATTAAGAATATTTTACATTTGAACTAAATTTTGAACTTTCTAAATGAAAATTTATGACTTAAAGTTCACACTGCTGTACTGCTATAAAACTTAAAAGCAAATAAACTTTGTCAACTAAAATCAAAGTCACCAATATCTGGTCTGCCTGTCTCTACAATGGCCGCACTGTCACCATATCCATCATTCACAGTCAGGGACCCTTAGACCAGTGCTTACAGAGATCTCTTTCAAATACGGCACTGTGAAGATGGCCACAGAAGGTTCTACAAAAACCAAGTGCTCAACTTACCGCTCAACATGTTCAGCTTGAAATAACTGCTACCTTTGCCTTCACTTCCTTCACACACACCTGGGTATACAAATATCTTTTATGTCCTTGTGAAAGTAAATAGAGGGAACTCCCACGGATAAAGGAAGGCAAAAACCAGGAGAAACCTGAAGCGAAAACCTGGAGCAAATTTTAAGAAGGAAGAGATGTCACATTTTCACATCTCTGCATGGTTCTCCCATGGAGAACTTGAGTTAAATGTAATGATTACATGTGGCAGAAAGATGACTCTAGCAGTTTTTATTTCACACAGGCTGCTAGATTCATTCCACAAGCTCAAAGATTTTAATAAAAAACATTTCTGCTAAATACTTTATATTCATCATAAAAAATGCACAGCCATTAAAAAAGTGTCAAGTGCCCTAAATGAGAATTGACAAAGCACAGATCACCTTTCAGAGAATTTATTTCCTTGTTTCTGATAAATCACAAACAGAACTGGAAAACTTTATTTAACAAATACTTATTTTGGCCAGGCATGGGGTTTACATTTTACTGTGTGTGCACAGGAGAGAAGGCCGGGAGAAGTGATGTGAGAAAGTGAAGACTGGTCAGGCAATGACCAGTGCTACAGAGATACTGAGGCAGGGGAAAGGTTGGGGAGTCGTGAAGTAGGCAGGGCTGCTAAATTTAGATAGAAAGGGGTGCTAGAAGAGGTTGCCTATTTGTGGTAACAAACCAGGTCCTGAACCCCAGTGGTGCAGCATAAGTTTATTGCTTACCCACATTCTATGTCCACCACAGGTCAGCAGTGGCTGTGATCTAGTTATTCAGGGACACTGGTTGATGGAGGCTGCATTATCTGAGACATGGGGGCACCTTCATTGTCCTGCCAGAGCTGCAAAGTCACACACGTACCCTTAAAGGCTCTAACCCATCAGCCATAACTAGTATCATGACCCCAGCTACAGTAAGAGGACTGAGAAATGGGAAGAGCTCATAGCATGAACTATCAATAACTGTCACTGACGTCCAGGGAAGTCTTCTCTGACACAGGAAAATCTAAGCCAAGACAAAGTGAAGGAAGAAGCTACACTTCCTTCTTCCTTATGGAAGTTGGAGACATTATGTTGTCATTTATGACTCCAAGAAATATTGTCTGCCATTTGTTTCCAGTAAACAGCCACACCAAATCTTTTAGATATTCTGATACAAATAACTAAATGCATTAAAAATGTCCCTTTCTATTTCTACACTTAGTTCAAATAATATCTTAGCTCAATTACTTTAAGTCTTACATACCATTACCTTACATGCTTCAACAATGATCACCTCCTGAATAAAATCGTAATTCAAGGGCTGACAAACTTATTCATTGACACACATCTCGCCTCCTCATTCATTACCTTTCCATAGGTTATTAGTTTCTCATTACCTACCTAAAACTTAGCATTATAGATAATGAAAAGGGTTCTGAACATTACATTAAGAAATTCTAGAATAGTTACAGAGAAAAAAAGATTGAATAAAAAAGTTCCTTAAAAGGTTACTGTTACCTGCAAACATAGCTTTTTGAAATACAGCTTCCTATAAACATTTACACACATTAAGATATTATTCTAACACATACTGGCAAGATAGACACTCTGTATATGTCTTCATTTTAGGAAGAAATGAAGCAACACTATCTTTAATAATAGACTTAGAAACAATTCATAACTTGTAGTATTTGTGGGTTAATGAAAAATACTAGGCAGCAAATCACAGCAGAGTGTAACTAAAGCCTAAAATCGTGTTTCATCTTCCACAGCTACCTCTGTGCACTCACACAGGTGACTTTATTTTGCTTTGCATTAGTTGCTTCTGTAATACGGGGTCATCTGATTCGCCCCACCTAGTTGTTTCAAGTAATCAGTGTGAGAAAGTCTACTTATTGTTAGGCATATTTGTATATATTTGACTAGTTATTTCATACTTGCTCTGAAATACTACACATTAAAAATGCTTGAAAGTAGACAATGTCAATCTCATCAGCCAAAACCAGCATCGGATGTGAATATTAATACCTGAATGAAATTACAAAATATACATCTCTAGTCTCATAAAACATGAACTTTATAAGCACTTTCATAAACATTATGAGCAAAATAGCTTTGACAATAGCTGTTTGAAAAAATTAATAATCTTTTATACTGTACATGTGCATTAAAATGCAATAACCCCAAAGTTCATTATATTATGGAGGGGATACTTTGTAAAAATTTCATATTATTTTTAATTATTAAATAATTTTGGCAGAGTAAGTCCATAGGACTTAAATGTCCAGTCAGCCCTAGTATCTACATCTGGACCAGGAAGCCTTTGTGTATACAGATACAGACTCCCTGTGAAGTTCTCCAGGGTGTAAGGAAGGCCCCAGGGAGATGCCCACTGGGAGCGAGGGCCTGCCTCTCAGCTCAGGGGTGCCTGCAAGCAACAGAGCCGTATGGGGAGCAGGTGGCAGCTGGTGATTATGTAACATCAAACCAGGACGGTTTCTTCTTTTTAAAGAAAATTTTGCGGAGTGTTTACCTACCCCCATCCATACAAATATGCTCTCTAGGAAATGTGAAAGTATAAGCTTCAGAAAAATGGTTTTCTCATCCTTTAATTTCTAGTTTTATGATCAAATTCTGAAGACACTGCTAATTTTTGATCAAAATAGTTGACATTTTCATTGCTTCTAGTTTTTCAGCTCCTACTATGCTTACTGTGTTTGTGTCACTGACGTCTTTGGCTATTTACCATCTCTAGAAAAGAAAAAAAATATTAAAATTTTAGGATGTAGGATTCACAATAAATCTCTTACCAAATTCTCCTTAAATCTCTAAACTTTCTACCTGGCTCTAAGTCCAAGATCACTCCTTCAGTTCCCTCCGTGTTTTTCTTTGGAAAATTTCATTTCCTAACCTTTCTACCCATCCTTCTCATCTACTCTTAGGTCTACAGCCACTGTGATAGTGCTAACTTGCAAACTATCATGTCCTTCCTGTAGTCTTTCAAAAATCTTCCTACTTCCCGCAGAGTGAAGTCTAAACTATTTAACAGGCATCTAAGAACTTTCAGGACCTGTATCCTGTTAACCTGTTAATTTATCTTTGTGTCTAACTCCCTCCCCTCATCTCTCAAGGCACATCCTGAAAGTACTAAACCTGGATACATTTTTAGGAAAAACACATGTATACACACACGCACACACACGGAAAAAAGAGGAAGCATAGCTTAGTGGTTAAGCTACATCTAAACTGCAACTTGCCTAAATAATTCAGTATTTATGTTTTAATAAAATTACTTTAATAAAAATACATGAAATTGATCTATGTTTTCTCTGAAATGCCTTTGGCTAAATTCATCTATCTTTGGCTGTTCAAACATTATACAATGTTACCATGTGTTACAGAAAGATGTCCCTTCATTTATAAAAGACAGGTAAGATATAGTGTAAAAATTTTAGAGTAGGATAAATCTGCAGCTACTCTACTAGAGATATGCTAAATTACCGTTCTGATTAGAGTTAACTACCATTACCTTGAGTGAGAGAGAGAAAATACTCATCATTAATCTAGGGATAAGAGAGAAGTTAAACTCCAATTCAGAAATAGAGCAGTTCAAACTCAGAATCTAGAGTCAGATTACATGGGCTTGATACGGGAATGTGCCCTTTATTAGATGTGTAACCTTGGGCATCTGCTTGATTGAGTTGATTTTAGATTCCTCATGGAATGAATATATTAAGACCTGATAAATGCAATTGGACAATGCCTGAAACAGTAGTCCTAATTGGGTATTTTTGTTGTCCCAGTTTTTGAGGAACAAAATCAAAGGCAAGTCAATGAAAAGTGCAGGTTTCTTGATTCCATCCTTATACTTACCAAATTAATCATAGAACCCAAGTGAAACTGTCTATACTCTCAAAGAGTTCGAAAAACAGGTCTAATACTCTCAACATTGTCTTAGTTGACATTCACAGATTATCAAAAGTAAAGCACATTCATAGTTTTCATCCTCACACTTTCTAAATCTGAGGAAGTGTCAGGAAAGATATGTAAGGAAAGATCTAAGCTGAAAATCAAATCACACTTGAGGTTTTTAAACTGGAACCAAGTTGTAATTAAAATTAAGTTTATGCTTCTCTGTCTACCTAAGGGCAAATTAAACCTTAAAGAAAGCAGTTTATGCTTCTCTGTCTACCTAAGGGCAAATTAAACCTTAAAGAAAGCAAAGGATAAAATCACTATTTGCCAACACATTAAAAAATAAAATAACTGGATGTATCTTCTTCAATTCTCCACTTCTAGAGATGAGAACTGCACAGGAAAACAGAGGGCATTCAACACAGCATCTGTTAAAATGAGTAACTCCCAAAAAGTACTACGTAAAAGGCTATATAGTTATCATGATCCAGTACTGCGGAAAAGTTGTGTTGAAAACCTTACCGCAGCTAACCTGTGTGTCATTTTCCAGGAGCCACATACATCCCCAGGGCTTCCCAGATCAGCCCCCTCATCCCCGGGACAGACCCCACATCCCGGCACCACCTTCCCACGACTCCCAGCGGAGGCCCCGGCCTCGGCAGGCCCAGGGGCGGCGCCGCAGCAGCGGCGGGCAGGGCTCACGGCTGCGTCCCGCCGGGTGGGCGCTCGAAAAGTCCCAGGGTCCCCGGAGTGTGCCCCTCGCCGGCACTCCCCCCGTTTTCCACGTCCCCGCGTACAGTTTCCCAGGGTCTAGAAACCGTCTAGAGCCAAAGGCGAGGCAGGCGGAGAAGGGCCTCACACCGTCCCGGAGAGGCTGACGGGGGACCCAGAGACGCGCTCCCGGGGTCCCCCCGGCCGAGCCCGCACCAGCCCCCGCAGCGCCCCTCGGAGCCTGAGGGGTGTGGGAACCACGCGAGCAAACCGGCTGCCCTTCCCGCCTCTGGAAGCGTCCCTATCAGGCCAGTGCTAGGGGGGCGGCTGAAAGCCGAATCACTACCGCGTGAGCGCTCACCATGGTGGCGCGGGCCAGGTATGCCCAGGAAGCGCTACCTCCACCCAGCACGCACTCATCCGCACACCCAAAGTGCGCACGCGCGGTCCCCGGGACCAGTAGGAATCTCGGTCTGAGGGTCGCTGGGGCCAATCACAGCGTGCCTGGAGTGTGGGCGTTGTCTCCCCGTGTTGCGCATGCGCGGAGCTGCTGCGCAATAGTGTCTGTGGCTTTTCCGCAGCCACGAGAGGTGAACTGAAGCGTCGGCCTCTCGCCTCCCTTAGCCGGCTCGGCCAGCGCGTGTGTTCCAGGAACTCCTGTCCCGTGGGATCTGAGGTTCTCTCATATATAAGTGGGCCGTGTCTGGAGTTTCCCTCCTTTCTGTCCTGCTGAGGTGTCCCCGCTTTGTCCGCGAGGCATTTAGGTCTGGGCGGGCGGCCTCTGCCCCGCATCACGATCCTTTTATTTTCCTGTTTCATTCTTTCTCTCACTTTCCTACTTGCTAAACCAAATGTTTTCCTTCATGGGCATGACCCCTCTGAGGGCTACACATGCTTCGACGTATCCGACATTTGACGTTTTACCCAAAAAATCGACTATTTTCTAAAGCTAGTTTGATCCTATCCAACACAGTTTTTTCTGCAAGCCTTAAAGTGTGCATACTCTAGACATGCGTGGCCTGCGTTTGAACCCATCTGCTTCTAACTTGTGTTGTCTGGGAAGACTAACCCCGGGCTTCAGTTCTCATATATATAAACTGAAGCTTTATAGGCTCGCTGGTGGCCTGTAAGCCTTAGGTTGAAACGTGGAGCATATCAGAACTGTGCCTGGCACGTGGTAAATGTTCAAAAGTTAGTATTGGTATTAGGTGCTGGGCACCTTTTCTAGGCTTTGGAATAAAGGGATCAAAGTCCCTGATGTCCTGGGTGTTTATAAGGTATTGTGAATACTTTGTTATTCTTTTGGAAACAGATCTTTATTTTCATAAACATGGATAATTTTCATTGTGTGAAGTGTGATCTCAAATGATACTTTTCTGGTATTTCATCATTATACTTGATTCTTTTTAAAATTTGGGTACTGTTGAAGAAAAGTGACAATGAAATGATTTTGTTAACATAGCAAAATTCATCTGCTGTTGCCACACTGGGGCGCTGGCAGCTTTATGAATCACGTTCACAAGTCACTCTTGTGTTCGTGCTTCTTTTCACTACAGCCACCATTATTCAGGATGAGGTTTTTCACACCTACTGTAAAAGTCTATCTGCAGAAAATGGTAATGACCTTGTTCTGGTTGGCATCCTGTTATTTTCCCAAGTACATTCTTAGAAGAGAGTGAACAAGATATTTAAACATGGGTGAATAGATGTTTTGCAGTGGGCTAAAAAAAACACTCACTTTACTAGAACAGTTGCTTCATATTCTGCAGCAATTTTGCAGAGTTTTGAAGTGGAAGAAAAAGACAGCGATGGAATGCTGCTAAAAGAAATACTAGAGAATAACATCTTTGGTGCTTGTTAATCTCATTTTTTTAAGCTGTCAATTACATGTTTGGTGACTGCTTTGAAAATTCTGATTCTGTTGCATGTGGATCCACAAAGTAGCTTAGGAAGCCTGATGGCAGAATACAAAAATTGTCTTAAAAGTATTCACAGATACTCACAATCTTTGTATTGAAGAGAATATGATGAAACTCCCCAACTCCAGTTAGGGCAGCATTGGGAATACAAGGTGAGAATTTGGAAGAATTGACCACGAAAAGTATTGTGTCTGTATTCGTCCATTCTTGTATTGCTCTAAAGAAATACCTGAGACTGGGTAGTTTATAAAGAAAAGAAGTTTAATTGGCTCACAGTTCTACAGATTGTGCAAGCATGGTGCTGTCATCTGTTAGGCTCCTGTGGAGGACTTGGGGGGCTTTTATTTATGATGGAAGGCCAATCAGGAGTAAGAGAGAAAAACGGTGGGGAGGTGCCATAATTTATCACAACCAGATCTTGTGGGAACTCAGTATCAGGAAGTCAGCATCAAGCCATGAGAGATCTACCTCCATGACCCAGACACCTCCCACTGGGCCCCAGCCACCAACATTGGGGATTGCAATTCAGCTTGAGATTTGGTGGAACATATATTCAAAACATGTCAGTGTCATTCTATGAAATATTTTGGGCCAAAAAAGTGGATCCACAAGCAACTTAAAAAGAAGATAATGAACATCTCAGTTGACAGTTTCTAACATGAATCCTTAATAGGCCAAGTGTGCAGCATGCTTGTGGTTTTGGATCAGACACTGCATGTGATCTCTCTTTTTCTTAGGGCTAACCAAGAAATAGATACTAAGTCTTAGAAAGTTTTAAATACTTTGAACACAATAACATTTTTTAAACTAAGCCCTAGAGCAACATGTTGCTGGACTTTCTGAGCAAAGAAAGTCAACTGATATAGAAAACTGACTCCTTCAGGCCGGGCGCGGTGGCTCAAGCCTGTAATCCCATCACTTTGGGAGGCCGAGGCGGGTGGATCACGAGGTCAACAGATCGAGACCATCCTGGTCAACATGGTGAAACCCCGTCTCTACTAAAATTACAAAAAAATTAGCTGGGCACGGTGGCGCCTGCCTGTAATCCCAGCTACTCTGGAGGCTGAGGCAGGAGAATTGCCTGAACCCAGGGGGTGGAGGTTGCGGTGAGCCGAGATCGCGCCATTGCACTCCAGCCTGGGTAACAAGAGCGAAACTCCGTCTCAAAAAAAAAAAAAAAAAGCTGGCTCCTTCAAAATCCATTTTGAATGTAACAGCAGAAAGTTTTCCCCCTTGTAAATTACAGGCATATGTCAGAGATATTGGGGTTCAGTTCCAGACCACCTCAATAAAGTGAATATCACAATAATGCATGTCAGATGAAGTCCTAGACAGCATCTCATTCCATATAAGGCTATTTTGTCTACACTGAAATCTGTTGTGTAGTGTAGCCACCATTATAAATGATCTTAGCTTGATCTTCTGGATAACTTGTGGCAGTGTCTACATTAACACTTACTGCTTTACCTTGTACTTTTATGTACGGAGGCAGCTTCTTTCCTTAAACCTCACGAGCCAATGTTTTCCAGCTTTAAACTTTTCCTCTGCAGCTCTTATGTCTCTCAGTCATCATAGAAAAAGAGAGAATTAGGGCTTCTTTCTGGATTAGACATAAGCTTAAGGGAGTGAAATGTCTGGTTTGAATCTTCTACCCAGACTACTAAAATGTTCCCCAGGTGAGCAAAAAGACTGTTTCACCTTCTTACTATCCCCGTATTCACTGAGGTAGCACTTTTTTTTTTTTTTTCAAGAACTTTTCCATTGCATTCACAACTTGGCTAACCATTTGGCACAAGAAGCCTGGCTTTCAACCTGTCTCAGCTTTTGACATGCCTTCCTTGCGGAGCTTAACCATTTCAAGCTTTTGATTTACAGTGAGATACTTGCAAGTCTCTCTTTCACTTGAACATCTAGAGGCCTCTATAGGGTTATTAATTGGCCTAATTTTAACATTGTGTCTCAGGGAACAGGGAGACTTAAGGGGAGAGAGAGATGTGGAACAGCTGGTTGGTGGTGCAGTCAGAACACACACGTTTACCAGTTCAGCTTAAAGTCTTACATGGATGTGGCTCTTGGCACCCCCAAACAATTATAATAGTAACATCAAAGATCACTTGCCACACATCACCGTAACAGATATAAGAAGAAGAAAACACTTGAAATATTGTGAGAATTACCAAAATTTGACACAGATACATGAAGTATGCACATGCTGTTGGAAAAATGGCACTGATAGACTTGCTCAGCACAAAGCTGCCACAACCCTTCAATTTATATATATATATATATATATATAGACAGTATCTGTGAAGCACAATAAAGCAAAGTTTACAATAAAACAAAGTATGACTAAATGAACTTTTACTCCCTCAGGTTTTACAATTAATCAAACCACTTAGAAAAGTCAATTACTTGGCCTGAAAACTTGCATTTTGTTTACAAAACTAAAAAATACGCTATTCCCTCATTTTTATTCTTTTTATGCGTAATGCTGTTAAACTCTTAATTCATGTTCACTGATCAAATATAATCTATCTGATTTATGCTAACCATATTTAGGTCTTATTTTCTTCACTAGTGTCAAGATGAGCTGGTTATAACTTATACTAGAATAATTAGTGTTTGAAATTTTGATGTTTCAGAGTCCAGGAATCCTTTACACTCAGCAATATTCTTTCTTTTCCATAATGATCTAAAAAAGAAGTCATGTGGTAAAGCATTTGAATTAGAAGAAAACGGTTAAAGAAATTTAACCATTTTATGGAAAGGGAAGTAGGAAGTTTCCAGAAGAAGATCTTTACTGACCTAATGAAAGAGTTGCAATATAATTTTAGGGAAAATATTGATAAGGATAACTACAATAATAAATGTTAAAATCTCTCTTGAAAGACCCTGATTTCCAAATGTCACTTTGAACATTTTCTTAAGAGGGTTACTTTATTATTTTATATTAAATCAAGTCTACTTAAACATGTCAGATGGCTGGATCTCAGTTAAAGGAAATATATAGTGAGGATAAATAAAGAAAAATAGATCATATTATTTTGGGGATAAATATTTATAACCATTGAATTATGCAGAAAATTATTTAAACTAGCAACAAAATATTTTTATATATAAATGTGAAATTTTGGGGGAACATGAAAGTACAAATAAGTAAGAAGGAACTTAATATAGATAAGCCTTTCTTAGAGGTGGTGAGGGAAACTGACAAGGGACACTCTGACGTTAAGTCATAGAAAGTATGCGAGTTTTATTTGGTCAGATATAAATTCTTAATTGTCAGGTTGAGAGACAGAACAGGAATGGCAAGAAAGACAGGAATGCGGGATCATAGGTAGTAAAGGCTCTAAAGTTGGGAAAATTGAGTCTGGGTTCTTTCATCATCAGATAATTCTATCAAGAAGGAACAAGAAAAAGGAAAGACACTGCCATTATTTACTCACTTAATACCCATCCATGTCAGGCCATGTACCAAGTATTTTAATTATATGCCAACGATGTGACTTGGGACAAGTTAATTCTCAAGCCACAGTTTTCTTGGAGATGAAACTAGTAGAATTGTGTGAGAATTAAGCTATTCAATACATGTAAAACACAAACATGGTAGCACAAAGAAAGTAAGTATACTATAACTATTCTAAAAATTATGTCTGATTTTGTCACTATGCTGGTGCCTCACCTTACCTTTGGGGGTCTGTTTATTCATCAGTAAAACTCAGGGAGAGGGAGGTTAGGTTAGCTGATCTCTGAGATTATTCATAAAGTATTCTGGTTCTTTTGTTTTAGAGAGTGAACGAGGCAAAGAGAATAAAACAGACTGAATGGGAAAGAGACTTGATAGATTCTAGTATGTTAAAGTACCCAGTTAAGTAGGCTTTCTACTTGGAGGCTAAGCTCTAAAGCATTGTTTCTTCACTTTAAATCAGGTATTTAGTTGATAATTCTTTTCAGATCTGTGCTATTGAAAATGATGTTGTTGACCTTTAGTCTAAGAGATTTGTAGACATAGTTTATCTGATTAGAAGGTTCATGAACTTTCAGAAAGTGTAAAGTATGTATCATATACATGTATTTTTTTGGAGACAAGCTCTACATCACATTGTTTTCAAAAGCATCGGTGACTCCCCTTCTAAATCCTGATAATTACTGATTTAATCCCTTCTACATACCCCATTCTGTACCCCAGCATTTCTTTCAGAGCGTTTACAGTGGAAAAAAAAATATTTTTATACTGTGACTATTGAGAGGACTAGCTAGCCACACACCTCTTCCCCACACCTCTTTGTTACCCATTTTTCAATTCTGTTCCTTTGAAATTTTGTATTATCTGGGCAATCTGTTAGGTTATGTACATCGATATATACCGCTGATAATTTCCTTCCAGGAAAAATGAACACCAGGGACATTTTTTGGAGTTCTACCACAGAAAGGGTTTCCTTTGCCACAGTCCTTGACAGTTCCTGAAGAATGGGGCTGCTGAAGGTGTTTCCTGGATGGGGCAGTAATCTTGCAGTTCTCCACTTTTAGATGATACCAGCATGTTACATAGAATCACCTGTAAGCCAGACTCAGTATTTTCCTCCTCCATCAATGTTCTAGTATGCTTAGGTTGAGAGAGAGCAATTAATGAAGCAAGAGGAGGAGCCATGCAAATCTGAGCCTCTCACTGTCACGTTTGGGTCTGGCTTGAGCCCAATCTCATATATAAAACTAAAACTCATAATATATGAGTGCTACTGTGCACACTATTCTTTGCTTTATGCTTCGGACATCTCCCAGTTGTTGAAGGGCAGAAGAGGTTAAATAGTTACTTAGTGGCTTAGAGTCAGACATTCTGTCTCTGCTAGGGTCCAGTAGCAGTGCAGGAGCTGTCAAAAGAGAGCACTCTGTGTGCAAATGACAAAGCTTTGCTCCAACATCCTGAAGTTGCACATTGTGCTTCTACAACGACCTCGCAAAGGTTCTAAACAGCATTTGCACGTGCCACAAACACGTCAGATACTTTTGGATCTGCTGGGTCATGAGGCCCCAATAGCAGATCAACTTGTATAATAGCCCAGACCTATCTGTAGAGCAGTATTGTCACCATTCAATGCTGTGACAGCCTCTAAGATTTATCATTAAAAAGGTCAAAGTAGCATACTACAGATCCAAAGAGGCCTTTGCCCTGTATCTCAATGTGCCCTCTGAATGCTGGACCTCTCGCCAAGATGTCCAAGAAGGTGGGAGTGCATTGAATTTTTAGGTATTTATTCCCTTTCCTGGAATTCATGTGTGTCTCTGGTCAGGGTGCCTGGGATATTTGTGACTTTGTGCTCCCCAGGTCTGATCAGCACTGTAGAGGGCCAGCATCATGTCCTGTGGAATGCAGAGGTCACCAAGATTCCCTTGGACTGCATTATTATATAGGACTGAAGAGTTAATGTTGATAGAGTCTTAAACAGTTTTACAGATTCTGCCAGCTGACAGCAAATTGTTTCAGTATCCTTCATGAAAAAATATAGACATAAAAGCATTCACCAGATTCATAGCTACATAATGTGGTAATGGATTGTATTCATTTTTTTTCAATTAAATACACACAACTGAACAGCAGCTACCATTGAAGTCACCATATGGTTAAGTTTATGGTATTTTATTGCTGTTTTCCAAGATCCAAGTCTCCTGAACAGTCCCTGCATCTTTTAGGTTCCTGATGGAGCTGTCTTCCATTTGTCTCCACATGTCTTCCATGAGGGTGGTATTACTTTTATTACTTTGATAATAGATAGTTCAGCTTTACATTTCTTCTGTAATAGTTGTCAGTCCACAACTCAGGAAACCCATATAGAAATGTTTCCAGGGCTGAGAATTTTGATTCCAACTGTGCATTTTGGAATTGGAAAAAAATATGTACACTGAATAAATTTGAGGACTTTCTGGCCCTATGTGAGATAGAACTGTGCTAAAACTACATTAATCAATTCTGTAAACTCCTACTTTGATTAATGAACCATAATAACACTTTGGGTTCCTAAGAATAAGTATCACTTTAGAGCCTGTGAAGAGTATTTATTTCTCTTCCACAAAGCACAGTGACCTGGTAAATAGATTCAGAAACCTTTGAAAATGGATAAGAGGAAGATTTAAATTATTAATTTCTGACCATATAGTGTTCCTTCCCTAAAGAGATCAGGCTTCCGTTCCATTCAGAAGGCTCTTGGCCTGTGAATAGGGCTATAAATTCTATTGTGGTGATTAGAGCGAGACATCCATTTGTTTACTAGCCATAAAAGCTTTCTGTTTGATTATACAAATAAATAACTTAAGGCTCCCATTTTCCAAATCTTTCTTAAATTCCTTTTTTGAACTGGAAACTTGAATTTTAGCCAAGTGCGATGGTGGTGTGTGCCTGTGGTCCCAGCTTGAGGGGCTGAGGCAGGAGGATTGCTTGAACCCAGGAGTTTGAGGCTGCAGTAAGCTATAATTGTGCACTTCTTTCCAGCCTGCTCAAAAGAAAGAGACCCAATCTCTAAAAAAATAAAACAGAAAAAAAGTGGAGCTCCTCAAGGAACTGGGAAATATAGTTTATAACTTTATCCAAGTTGATGCAGCGCAATCCAGCCAAAGATAGGTGCATGGTTGATCACAGTTTAATATGGTGTGCACGCTCACACTGAAATGCATGCAAAATGCTATGGTATTACACAAGAATTTAGGACTTAAAGAAAATCAGAAAATGATACATGAAGTGATTTGTGGGCTGAATTTCAGAAGGAAATATGTGCTGGGAGTGATGTGAGAGCATTTCCAGCATCATCCCAGATAGGGCATTGACAAATGATGAATAGTTTACCATACCGGAATCTGTGATGCATTGCATGCAGAGTAGTAACCTGAGCTGAGGCTACATCTCTTTTTCTGACATGGTATAAGAAACAATCTCTAGCTCAGCTATTGTGCATGCATTTTATAAAGATAATTTAGGCTGGTAAAAATTTACCTACACTCATCAAAATAGGACACACATTGAGATTTTAATTGAACAGTGATTCCATATTTTGTATTAAGTTCCTAAGACACGTTGCAACAGTTCAGTTAACAGTTACTTTTTTCTAAACCATAATATAAATGGTCAAATAGTGTTTTAATTATTTGGAAAACTTTCTTTTTTTTCTGATTAGATATTTATTTTTTCATTTTTTTGAGGAAGAATATTAAAGCTAGATATGGATTTGTGTGTATGTGAATGGTGATCAGTTATGAACGTGTGAAACCAATGCTTTCACTACTGTCTGTGTGAACCACAGAGTAGGCCTTCATCTTGAGACCTAACAGGATTTAATAACACAGGATCATGATGTGTTGTATTATATATCAGCAGAGGTAGGACATAGCACTCAGTTTTGCCAGTTTTGAGTCAAACACCAGTCAAATTGTCACTAAGAAGATTTCTTTAAGATGATATTAACATTTCAATCAGTAAACTTTGAGTAAAGCAGGTAACCAACCATAATGAGAGTAGGCCTCATCCAGTCAGTTGAAGGCATTAAGATAAATGACTCAGGTTCCCCAAGGAAGAGGGAATTTTGCCTTCAGACTGCCTTCAGGCTTGAGACTGTAACATCGATTTTCTCCTGGGTCATCAGCCTGCCAGTATTACCTGCAGATTTTATGCTTGTCAGCTCCCCAAATTGTGTAAGCCAGTTCTTTAAAATAATATATATATATATATCCTGTTTTACGCATATACACACACACATATACACACATATTCTCTGGAGATAACAAACATACTCACATACATTCTCTGGAAATATATACACATGCACACACATACACACAAACATTCTTACACACACACACACACATATTCTCTGGAAATAATTGACTAGTACAAAAATAAACCTAACATTGTTTTAAAATGTCAAGTTTAAAAGCAGTTTTTTTGTGTGCACAAAGAAGTTACTGTTTAAGTTTTTAAAAGTATTGTCAATTTGAATAAATCTTTGATAACTTATAATCAAGACTGGATTATTTATAGTGTTGGGAACAATATTGGCATGAGGAACTAAGTTTAAACATGATCTCTAAATTCAATTTTTACCACTAATTTTCAAACTATGAATCAATTGACTCTAAAACGAATAGATGTTTTTCCTATTTTACTTTATTATAGTGCTGCAAATAACTATTAAAATAGCAAAAATATTGAAATACAGGGGAGGAAAATGTCATAATATCATCTCCAAGTTGATGATAAGCACTGGAAAGCAACATGGATGAATCTGGAAACCATCATTCTCAGCAAACTGATACAAGAACAGAAGACCAAACACTGCATGTTATCACTCATAAATGGGTGTTGATCAGTGAGCATACATGGACACAGGGAGGGGAATATCACACACTGGAGTCTGTTGTGGGGTGGAGGGCTAGGGGAGGGATGGCAAGGGTGGGGAGATTGGGGAGAGATAATATTGGGAGAAATACCTAATGTAGGTGACGGGCAGATGGAGGCAGCAAACCATCATGGCATGTGTATACCTCTGTAACAGTTCTTGCAAGATCTGCACATGTACCCATCACTTAAAGTAAAATTAAAAAAAAAAATCTAAACCAGCCAGATTTATTGGCTCACATCTGTAATCTCAATGCTTTGGGAGGCTGAGGTGGGAGAATTGTTTGAGGCTTGGAGTTCAAACCCAGCCCGGACAACATGGTGAGACCTGATCTCTACATAAATGAATTTAAAACAAAATTCAACATGGAATATACAGATTGGAAAAATAGGGCAGTATGGTTATCATGGCAGAAAATATATAATTGTACAAATTTATGGTTGCTGTGAGTTGAACTGTGTCCTCTAAAAATTCAAATGATCAAGTCCTAAGTCCTAGAACCTCAGAATTTAACTTCACTTGAAGATATTTCTTTATAAAATGAGAAATTTGGAGACAAACCCCAACATAGGGAGAATGCCATGTAAAGTTGAAAGTAGAGATCAGATGCTTCAAGAAAGCCAAGGAATACCAAAGATTGACAGCAAACCACCAGGAGCCAGGGATAATCATGGGCCTGATTATTCCTCAATTCTGCAGGCACCCTGATCTTGGATTCCTAGCTATGACACTACGCTTCTGTGATTTAAGCCACCCAGCTTGTGGTACTTTGTTGTAGTAGCCTTTCTAAAGCAACTTAATAATACTTGTCAATTTTTCTTTAATAAACATAATGAAGAAATGTAACTGTTAAGTTTCTGGTTACCCAACTAATCTCAGAATAATTTTAGATTGAGTATCCCTTCTCTGAAATGGTTAGGACCAGAAGTATCTAGGATTTCAGATTTTTTTTTTTTGATATTGGAATAGTTTCATAGGTATGCTGAAATATATTACGGATAGGACAAAAGTCTACACATAAAATATATTTATGTTTCATAGGTGCTTTATACATCTAGCCTGAAGGTGATTTTATATATTTTGAATAATTTTGTGTATGAAATAAAATGTGCACACTGAACCATCAGAAAGCAATGGTGTCACAATCTCAGCCATCCACATGGACAATCTGTGGTTGCTTGTCATCCTCATAAGTCCTGACTTTGAATTTATATGCTACCGATAAGCAATCATTTCTTTACGCTTATTTATACATAATTAATTGACAGTAAAAAAATGACATACTGTTAGTACAGTGAAAATTAATATGTTCAGAGTAATTAAGCAGCACAGTAGCATCCCCTGAACACTTTATCAGCTGTTAAACAATAGCAGCAACAAGCAGCAGGCATTCAGTTTTCACTTACGATGTGGCATTTTTATTAAAATGTTACTATACACTGCATTTCATTTTACTTTTGGGTGAGAACATCAGAAGCAATTCAGGGACCAAGTGGGAACTCTAGAGATGAGAGACATTCTACTTGGTGGCTTTTTAAAGTTTCCTCCAGAGTCCTCTGCCTCATTAACAATGACTTTTGTGTAAGAAGTCTGTCTTTGATTTTATAAACTGACATGACTTCTTGGTCTGTTACAAATGCTTACTGCCGTAGTCCTTCAATAATCCCATCACACATCTTCACCAGGTCATCTATAGGTGCTTTATCTGCAGTGTAAACATCATCTTAATCATCACTTTTTTTTTTTTTTTTTTTTTTTTTTTTTTTTTTTTTTTTTTTTTTTTTGAGATGGTGTTTCGCTCTTGTTACCCAGGCTGGAGTGCAATGGTGCGATCTCGGCTCACCACAACCTCCGCCTCCTGGGTTCAGGCAATTCTCCTGCCTCAGCCTCCTGAGTAGCTGGGATTACAGGCACACACCACCATGCCCAGCTAATTTTTTGTATTTTTTAGTAGAGACGGGGTCTCACCATGTTGACCAGGATGGTCTCAATCTCTTGACCTTGTGATCTACCTGCCTCGGCCTCCCAGTGCTGGGATTACAGGCTTGAGCCACCGCACCCAGCCCATCATCACTATTACAATGATCACCTTGATTCAGAATCATTGCACCTGCTCATCAGTCAATGAATGAACAACTGCAGTGTCATCATGGATAGTAAAAACTTCCATATCTAATTCTTTCAGCCTACTGACAGACTCGGAAGTTATATATTTCACATATGGCAGGAGGTCAGACTTGTTAATTTCAGCTTGACATATAGAATCCTTTAAAGTCACCGCCTTGTTCATCATCATCTCTGAGCATACTTGCAGGCCAGATATTGCACCAGACAGGCACAATTGTGTCTCTAGTCATTGTGTTCCAAATCTTAGAATGGCATATATGGCATCTTTTACGCCAAACTCTTTTTGAAAACTTTCCACAACCATGCTCCTCTACACTGCTGATGGCATGGTGTTCAAGAAAGTGTTTTCATATTTACTATTCTTCTAAGGTGTGAAAGGAAAATACATCTCATGACCCCCAAATCACTAAGCAAATGAAAAAGTCAAGCTGGGAACTGCAGCAGTTAATTTGCTTCACATTTTATTTCTGAATAAAATAGCTACAAAGATAAAAAAAAAAAAAAAGAAAAGAAAAAGAAAGTAAGAGAAAGGAAAGGAAGGAAGGAGGGAAGAAAGGAAAGAAAGAAAAAGAGAAAGAAAGCTACATACCTTCCTCACAATTTGCCCACTTGGAAATTCCTTAAGGGCTCAAGATCTTTACCCTAAAATGATTCTGTTGAATTTTACTCTGACAATGTAAATTGATAGCTTATCCAAACAGGTGCAGGATGAAAGACACAACCCTAAGTCATTTCTCTGCTCATCTGAGACAAATATATATCTGAGTGCTTCCTCTAAGGTAACAATGCAAATTCACTGAGCTAGTCATATGAAGGCATAAGTGACAATTATTCCTCTACCCATACCTGGTCCCTGCCAACATGTGAATTTTGTATTCAGTGAGAGGCTGATCAAAGACAAGAATGTAAACATTTGTCTCTTATCTATCCACACCTTTAAAAAAATGTATTTCTTTTTTCCCCGATATCCACCTTTTCCCCTTTAAATATTGAAGCCCTCAAAAATCATCGTTAGAGAAAGGCACAGTCCTGCTTGCTTGGTACACGTCTTTAACCTTGGCAAAATTATCTTTCTGAATTGATTTAGACCTGTCTCAGATACTTTTGGTTTACAAAGGATACCCTGGTCACGTGGTTGAATTAATTAAGTCACATTTGGGAGAAAGAACGTGGCATAAATATTTTTCATGAGAATTTCAGTTGGAGGAAGAGCAGTACGGTTGTCAAGGAATGTCAAAATCTTGACGTTGTCATCCAGTCCGGCATTCCTGCAGTGACCATGAGCCACTGGTACAAAATGATTGCAAAACCAGTCAGAAAAGATGCCCCTGGTGATCCATGCTATTTATTAGCATAATAGACTGGTAAAAACGTCACTCCTGAAAACAGTAAGCATACACGTTTTGCCTATCACAGCAAGTTTACATGTATGCACACCTGCAGCGTAAGCACATCCCAGAATAGCTGTTGTGTCCTTGGCATCCAACATTCCAGTAGGGGCTCTCTCATCAGCTGTAGCCAGTGTCTTTCTGGGGCATTGAAACCAGAACAGTGACGTTTCATCAGCATTATAGACTTGCTCCGGCATCAGATTTTTATCACTGATGATCCAGGCAAAGTCATTCATCAATTTCTCCACTGCTTTGTGATTAGCAGATGCTTTATCACCACAAATATTTAAACATTTAATGCTGTATCTTTTCTTAAATTTCTGTAACCAGCCTATTGACATTTGTATTTTCTTCAATTTTTAGTTCATCGTGATAAATATTCACTTGTTTTGTCATCGACATACCATTGGGTGTCATGTGTTCACTGCAATACTGATGGATCCACCCTGTCTATTCAATACCCGATTAAGATCTTCATTTTTAGCTTTATGCAGCATTTCTCTATTTTTTTAAATTTCTTTTATGAGGTGAGGAACTAGGATGTTGAAAAGTAAAAAAAGGAGAGAAGGAGAGGAAGAAAAAGAGGGAGAGAGAACAGGAATATTGCTTCATTCTAAAAATGGGTATTAATAATGGCCAATCAATATTTTGTGTATTTAAAATGGAGAACTCTGTAAATATTTATTGAGTTTACTTGTTCCGGATCTGAGTTGAAGTCCTGGATATCCTTATTAATTTTCTGTCTCGTTGAGTCTAAATCTCGATATGGGTCTTATGTATCTGGGTATTAAGATCTCTTATTGTTGCATTGATCCTTTTACCACTGTATCTTGTTGTTTTGAAATCTATTTTATCAAATGTGAGAATTGCAACTCCTGCTTTTTGTTTATTTATTTATTTTTGCTCTCCATTTGGTTGGTAAATTTTTCTCCAACCCTTTGTTTTGGGTCTTTGTGTATCTTTGGATATACTGTTAAGTTTTGGCTGTATCTTTTGATTGGGGTATTTAGTCGATTTAAATTTAGGGTTACTGCCATTTGATGTTAACTGGCTATTTTATCCATTCGTTGATGTAAATTCTTCGTTAAAATTACATCTAGAAGTGGTAAATTAACTTCTGTTTACCACTTTCAGCAGAGAAGTTCCAAAGTTTATTTTTCTGTTTCTTTGGGTCATATATAATGGTCATTCTAACAGCATACTCTTCCATAAGACATCTTGTATTTACACTGCTGTCATGATTCTTCAACAGCTTAACATTCTGTGCTGCAGACAAATACAAATGCTTTCTCTTTTTCATACCACTGTTACCCATAGGGGTATCCGCCGGCTCTTTTGACATTTCTAAGAATACCTTTACACAACAGATCAGAGAATAAATAAAAATACCCAGGGGGGATACGTGCTTTTACCTTGGCTCCATGAAGGATATGGAAAACTGTTGATGGTGCCTCTGTCCTGCACACTTGCTATTTAATTAGCTTTGGTGGGCTTAAGTAGAGAGAGATGGGCATTTTCAGAAAGGATATATTGCAGCTGAAGGGGACCGGGAGGGTCTTTTATTCCCTTGGGGATGGTAAACAAACTGTTTTCTGCATTTTAACTGTAACTCATCATGAGGTCACACAAGGTCTCAAGTCAAAATTACACATATTTAATACTGAGAAATTATGTCTGGCAGGGAACCACATGGCTCTTTTGTATGAGGAATACAAACTATATCTTCAGCGTCATAGAAATAAAGACATTGAAAAATATAACAGATTAAAGGGTAATTGATCATAGATTTAAGAAGTATTTATTCTTTAAGCTCTGATACGGTTTGGATCTGTGTCCCTACTCAAATTTCATCTCCAATTGTAACCCCCATGTGTCCAGGGAGAGAGGTGATTGGACCAGGGGGGTGGCTTCTTCCATGATGTTCTCCTGATAGTCAGTGAGTTCTCAAGGTCTGATGGTTTTATGAGGGGCTCTTCTGGCTTTGCTCATCTCTCTCTCTCTCTTGCCACCTTGTGAAAAAGGTGCCTGCTTCCCCTTCACCAGGATTGCATCCCATGGATGCAAAGTGAAAGTGCAGTTTCAGGTATCACACTCATCAAATCAGGAGGAAATCTTTCTTCTGTGAATTCATTTCTAGAACTCCCCAGCAGACCAATCTTCACATCTCTGGGGCTATAGCATTACACACCTACCCTTATACAAGTTATTGTCAAAAGGAAAGGATCCTTGTAATTTAATTAGATCTAAATTTACCCAGAGCTAATGAAATCTAAATTTACCCAGATAACTGAAATATTGAGGATTTATCTCCCTCCAAGGAAAAAAGTGGAATAATATGTTTGGTACAGGCAACTAATAGTTGTAGCTCCCAGGATCTGCTTTGTAAATCTTGCTATCCACATGGGAATGTGTAGGACATTACGAGGGTAAGAGAATGGGGAAATAAATGAAATCGTATCTCCTCTCTAGTCCCTTTTATTATCAACTTCCTTTTCTTGTCTTGTACTTCTTAGAGACATCTGACACCTTCTAGGTTCCCAGAAGCCAACAAAATAACCCACTATCACCTGTGAACTCGGCATGTTTTCACCTCTCAGTGCAGAGGAAGAAGTGTTGTTATAGGCCTGTGGCCGATTTCCTTCTGCGTCCTCTCTTCTCAAGGAATGTGTTGCTTTGATTATGTCTTTTCACTGCTGCAGCTACTTCTCTAATGGCTACTTCCTATTAATTAATTTAAAATCTTGCTCAAATCTTTTCATTTTTAAGCAATACAACTAACAAGCTGAACACAATGCACCTGTTTTGTTGTTGCTGCTGTTCTTGGGAAGAAAGTAAAAAAGTCATATTCTCTTTATTAGTTTTCACCAAACTCTGAAACTAGGAAGAGAGTCAGGCAGATGGAGATCAAGTAAGATTTGTGACTTATAGAGCTGCTTAAAGGAAATGGGTTCATGAAGTGCCCTGAGAAGCAGGAAGAAGCTTTAAGTCTTACTTGTTTCTCTCATTTTGAGTGGAGTATTGTCTCTTTCCTATAAAATCTTCAGGAGAGGAAATAAACAGTCTCTCCCATCACCGTTCTCCTTTCACATCCAAGTTTCTTGAGAATGAGTAATCTTAGCTCCTGCCTTTAACAAATTCTGAACATCCCATACCTCTGTGTTTAGCTTCTGAGCCCCATCACTTAACTGAAACTATCCTCCCTATATTAACAAGGTCTAATTACAAAACTCGAGGAATGATTTTAAGTCCTTATCTTAACTGGTTTCTTGGAGGGATTTTGTGTCACTGACTGCTTTTTGTCTGGAAGGAGCTTCTCACTTGGAAAACGCCACTGGGCCAGTCATAACTGGTTCAGGTTCTGCATTTCTGCACTTGATCAGTTTTGGGCTCCTTTCTCTTGCCAGACCTGTAAGCATGTATCTTTCCTGAACATTTGATTCACATCTATCTTGTCTTCTCTCCCACTATTCTCACTTCTAAAGCTTTTTTTTTTCTCTTCCTATTCGTGCCACAGCTTCCCCTCTACTGCCACATGTGTAGCTCTGGACCTGCATATGTTGTTTCCAATTATTAATAAACGTTTCCACAAGAAAAGCCTTATGGAATGGGTGTCTAGACTTAAATTGGACTCAAAGTCTCTAGGGGGTCACTCACCATCATCACTGATATTTGTAAATTTGTAAGGAACAGAATTTCTTGTACTGGGCATTATTCAGTGTTGTGAGCCCAACCCCCAAATTCCCAGTACCAGCAACTTGCCAGGCACTTTACCTACTCAGTCCTTCAATTTTCCTTCTGTCATTTATCTATCCATCTAAACACCCATACAGCCAACCAGACATCCATCCATCCATCCATCCTTCCTTCCATCCATTCATCCTTCCTTCCATCCACCCATCCATCCATCCATCCATCCATCCATCCATCTGCCCATCTACCCAACCATCCATCCATCCACCCAGTTCCATTTCAGCAACCATTCCTTTCAGAATTCTTGGTGCCTTAACTATAAAATCTTAAATTGTGGCTGTCAAGATTATAATCTTAAGTTTTCCAGAGCTGTAGGTGTCAACTTTTCAGATTTTCTTGGCCTTATCATTCTCATGTTCATCATATGACATTGTCTCCTCTTCCCAAAGAGGAATGGAGGCTCTCAAGCTGTTACAGTATTATCATCTATCCTACTTTGCCTGAAAGTCTTGTTTATGTGTAATTAGTAGCACTACTATCCCTTTCATTGACCAGAATGTCCTGATTTAAACAACAAATATGTTGACCTTAAGTGTAGACTCATTTAAATCATTCTTCTTAACTGAAAACATCCATTTCCTAGAAGCATACAAGCAACTGCATGACAAGCAACTGCAAGCCTCAGAGGCATTCATCAACAAAGATTTGTTTTGTTTGTGGGTTTGTGGTGTTCACCTGTGGTGGGTTGGCTGATCCTGGCTAGGTTTACTCCTGAATCTGTGAACACCTCCAGGTTGGCTAATCCAGGGTGGTCTTTTTGGGATGATTGAGGTGACTCAACCTTCTCCCATGCAGCTCATTAGGGCAACTTTCCTGGTAAGGGTAGCAGCATGAGAGAGCAGGTGAAAACAAGCACTTTTCCAAGACTTGTGTCAAGTCTGCTATCATCCTGTTGTCCAAAGCAAATTCCACAGTCAAAGTCAGAGTAGTAGAGCTCTGCAGAGTGACGTGGCAAAGGACATAATTATAGGGACAAGTGAGGATTGGAGCATTTGTGCAATCAATCAGGCAAATGATGCACTGGAGGCTGACAGTGTTCATGTGCACCTCTTCTTTTGCCTCACAGCATTAGATAACATGGTGTCCCTCCTTCAGTTTGAGGGCTGTCTTTGAATCTTTTCTTGTTCTGTAGGGTCCCCTGTTTCTCAGGGAAAATGCTCTTGGTTAGTGAAAATGGTATTCTGATTTAATCCCTCAGAATATTGTATTGAAAGAGTTACATAAAGCATACTCTGATGCCACAGTCTTAGAGAAGTTTTAGTGAGTAATGTAGACACAAAGACTGTGCCTACATTACTGTTCAGAAGATGTTTATAAGTTACATTAGTCTGTGGGACATTCAGTGTTCTCATGTCCTCTAGACTCCCTCATTCCCTATGACAAATGCACTTGGTTGGCAGGGATGGTATTGTGCCCTGCCAAATTGCAGGAATTCTTGGATAAGAGGTCACTAAGCTTCTTGTAATTCATCCATATTGTCCTGAAACTCCAGCATAAGTAATTATCTTTCCATGAGTGCAGAAGCATCCCTCTTGGGAGCCAGATTACTCAAATATAACATTTGAGGTTCAGATACAATGTTTTACTACACCATGCATGCCACCTTACCATAGGTTGTATAATAACCTACCGTCATCACACATGCATAGTTGCACCAATCTATGCATTACAGAGCAGTCTGCTATCCTCAAGGACCAGGAGAGCATGAGTATGTAAGGCACAGCCACTGCTCACCCTTGCGTTTCCAGTTTTGCTTTTTTCTTCCCCTTCATAGGTCCTTTACTATAAAGTCAGTCTGTTTTCATCTTTAGCTCTTGCAGCTGTGCCACTTGTATACCACTCCTTAAAGGAGCGATGCGTGGCCTCCTAAATGTGTCGTGGTCTCTCTGACCTCTGTTCCTTTACAAATGGCATCAATTCTGACATTAGTTTTTTTTGTGTGTGCCTCTTGGGTAATTCCTGTTCCTCCTTTAATTCTCCATTGAATTTTCATTTCCCCCAGACTTCATTAGACCTTGTTCATTTTTTATCAGCACCATAGATTATAGTACTTACTTCTGCAGTGTTAGAATTCTTGGTCAATCCTTGTCTAAAAGCGTTTAGTTCCTGATAGGAGAAACTATATTGGAACTCGACCCCCAATGTGGTAGTGTTGAGAAGGGGGCCCTAGGGAAGGTGTTTTTAGGTCATGGGGCAGATCCCTCATGAATAGATTAATGCCTTTCTTCAGGAGGGAGTTTTACCTCTCACAGGAATGAATTCGTTCCAGTGAAAGTGGGATGTTAAAAACAGTCTAGCTTCCTTCATTTCTCTTTCTTCTTCTTTCACCTTGTGGTCTGGTTGCATGCACCTGCTCCTTTTACACTTTCCAACATGAGTTGAAGCAGGCAGAGACCCTCACCAGATAGGCTGCCCAATCTCAGACTGCCCAACTTCCAGAATCATGAGCCAAATAAACTTCTTTAATTTTTAAATTACCCAGCCTCAGGTATTCTGTTATAACAATGCAAAATGGAGTAAACCAATTACCTATTTCAAGTGTGGTAAAACCTGAAAGCTTTCTCTTGGGCGTCCGAGTTTCTCTTCGACATTTTCCCCTTTTACTCTTTATTTTAGTCACTCAGCTGTAGCCGTACTGGTTTTCTGACTCTTTCTAAAAAACTGCCAGACATTTGTATTTGCTCTTCCCTCCACATGTAAAGCTTTTCCGTTAGATATTCAGTTGACCAAATTCTTCAATTCCTTTAAGTCTTTGCGCAAATCTCCTTTTCTGAATGATCACATATTCAACATTACTGTTCCCCATCTAGCATTCCTGAACCCTATTTGTTTTCTATAACAATTAGCAGTTTCTAACATACCCTAAAATTTTCTAATTTTCATGATTATTGTAATTGTCTCCCATTACTATAAAGCAGATTCCACAAAGCAATTATATTTCTATGGCTTTTATTCATCAATCTTTCCTGAAAGCTGAGAATGGTGCTTAGCAATACAATTTTTTGAATACATTAATTAATGACTGCTTTATGAAATCCTTAATGAGCAGAATAACACCTTTCTCATTTGTGTACCCAGCACTTTATTAATTTAAACATAGTCCACACTCAATCAATAATTTTAGGATGAATATGTGAAAAACAAGTTGTCTTGATAAGCAGCAGAGATATGAAAACGACTGTTAAATGAAGAGAAGGAAAACTATATTACTGATGATCCAAAAGAAAACAACAGATTAATCTTCTTTAAGTCAATTGAGGATGAGAAAACTGATAAATCTGGCTTTCACAATTCTTTGTAAACGCTATTTTCAGTTGTTTTTAATTAGCTATTTACTGAGGCAAGTGGGTCATTCAAATATATCACTGACTAAATCAGGAACCCCAAATTATGTGTTTGGTAATAAATATAAGTTTCAAAGTCAGATCTCTTCTCTGTGCCAAAAGAGCTCTTAAAAACAAACGTATTGCTGGGCGCAGTGGCCCACACATGTAATCCCATCACTTTCGGAGACTGAGGCAAGTGGATCACCTGAGCTTGAGAGTTCAAGGCCAGCCTGACCAACATGGAGAAACCCCATCTCTACTAAATACACAAAATTAGCTGGACATGGTGGCACATGACTATAATCCCAGCTACTCGGGAGATTGAGGCAGGAGAATCACTTGAACCTGGAAGGCGGAGGTTACAGTGAGCCGAAATCACACCACTGCTTTCTAGCCTGGGCCACAAGAGCAAAACTCCATCTCAAAAAATAAAAAAATAAATGTATGTGCTTAGTATACTGCTTTAATAGATTTAAACGTTAATCAGTTAGTAACCTTTTTTTTAAAAAAAAAAACTATTCTTTAAGGCAGTTTACTAAAGCAAAGTTAATGTCTAATGGTTCATGTCGAAAACAGAGATGCCTAAAATAGAGATGCAGTAAAACTTGCCTTCCAGAAAACGAAAATTAAGGAAACAGGAACCGTATTTCCAAATTAGAATGTGAAGTTGAGCTCCTGAGTGAAGACTGAGCTGTACGCCTTCAACAGGGGGAACTATCCCCCTTCATCAATGGGAACTTAGAACAACTGTGGCGCAGTCTTTAACAGCTCAACATGGAAATTCATATTGTCTACCCTAAATGATCCTAATTTATTTTCTGTTTGTGAATAAGTAATCTGTCCCAGTTGTCACAATGAATTTCCCAGTTTTTTCTCTTCTTAGGGTCATAATCTCATATTGAAATAATCCACTTACTTATCACCTATCTAAAAATATTCTTCAGCAAAATCACTTTATGAGTATTTTTTAAATAAAGGAGATTCAAACATTAGCTCAATTTCTCCTGGCTTGAAATGCTTTGAAGATGTGAGCTAAGCATGAAATAGACTCTCTTGTGGTTTAAAAATTAGCAGCCATTAACTTTCTGGTGATTAAAGATAATTTGCCTGGAAGAAATAAAAATCCTCTCTGTGCTTAACTGAAGGAGAAATCATTTCTGCCTAACTTGAAGAGAAGTGTTTTCTGGAGCTCAGCACCTCTCCCTGGGAGCAGGCACTGACTCACCAGCCAAATAACAGCCAGGCTGGGGTGACTTTGCTGGGCTCTGTCCAGGACAGTGAGAGCCTGTTTGGCAGGGTTCACACGAGAGTACCCTGGAAATGTGAAGCATGTGCCCTCAGTGCTTCTCGGCCTGATTACATTTACTAATGCAGATCATTCATAAATGGAAGTGGCAGTCACAGAACAAGTGAAATAAAGACACATGGAGATTGGGAATAAAATTGATTTGTGTAAGAACTCCTCGGACTTTAACACAAAGACAAAGAAGGACTATAAAATAAAAACAAAGACCAAGAGTAGGCTCCTCATGTTTTGTTAGTAATGCCCTAAAAATGTGTAGCTTAAATTTACATATTTAAAATTGCCATGAATTAGTGAGCCCTCCTTGTTTGTCAGATGTCTTTCTTCACCCAGCAAAACATCATAAAGGCAAAGAAGCAAACTTGTGTACCCTCAAACCTAGGAGGAGAGTCTGTCACCTAAAAGATGAAATTCACATGAATGCTGCACAAATAAGGTATGCCTCATTATACACTATGCAGAACTTCAATGTATTGCATAGAATTGTGTTATCATTGATAAGTCAAGCAAATGGTTAAGTGTTGATTGTCTGATGATTAGTTCTTGGAGGAGTAAGCCCTGATTTACACTTTTCATTGTCCTGGCATAAATATGGAATGCTGTTTCCCACTCAAAGGTGTTCCAGTTTGAATTATAAGTTACATTGTCACCCTATTTATAGAATACTCAGGTCTAGGCATTTCAGCAAATTTGCTCCAAAAGACTGCAGTATTTTTTCCAGTAAACATCATGTCACAATTAATCATTTAACACTGTACTTTAAGAATTTATTTCTAGGTGCTTCGGCCTTTTCTTTATCCTGGTCCACATCTATCCTTCAGTTTCTCTAAAGCAGTTACTTCCCCAAAGAGGTAGGCATCAAGGCTAAAGCGATGACATGGATTATTCTCTAGCTGAAGATTGAAGAGGATGTTTTATAAGAACAAAATAATGCTGCAGTTCAATATATACCTTCTGCTAAATATTATTTTTTTAAATATAAATTTAAACCTTTGAATTACATTGCTATGTGTAAAATACTTTCAGAATTCTTGAATTTAGATTAATGTTGTCAAAATTATTTTCTTTAATTTTTCCCTTACAGTTATTTTCTATATTCCTTTAAAAATATTTTCTTTAATTTTTCCATTACAGTTATTTTCTATCTTCCTTTAAAAATTTTTTATTTTTATTTCAATAGTTTTTGGGGTACAGGTGGTTTTGCTTTATATGTTGATATGATTTGGCTGGGTTCCTACCCAAATCTCATTTTGAAATGTAGCTCCTACAATTCCCATGTGTCCTAGGAGAGACCTGGTGGGAGGTAATTGAATCATGGGGGTGGGTCTTTCCCATGCCATAATCATGATAGTGAGTAAGTCTCATGAGATACGATGGTTTTACAAGGGGGATTTTCCCTGCACAGATTCTCTCTTGCTGCCACCTTGTAAGAAGTGCCTTTTACATTCCACCATGACTGTGAAGTCTCCCCAGCCACATGGAACTGTGAGTCCATTAAACCTCTTTTTCAGTATAAATTTCCCAGTCCCGGGTATGTCTTTATAGCAGTGTGAAAACAGACTAATACACATAAATAAGCTCTTTAGTGGTGATTCCTGAGATTTTGGTGCAACCATCACCTGAGCAATTTACACTGTACCCAGTGGGTAATTTTTTGGCCCTTACCCTCTTCTCAACCTTCCTCCCTGAGTCCCCAAAGTCCATTATATCATTCGTATGTCTTTGCATCCTCATAGCTTAGCTCCCACTCATACATGAGAATATGTGCTATTTGCTTTTCCATTCCTGGGTTACTTAGAATATTGGACTCCAACTCCATCTACGTTGGTACAAAAGACATTATTTTATTCCTTTTTATGACTGAGTAATTCATGGTGTATATATACACTGCATTTTCTTTATCCACTAGTTGGGTGATGAGACTTAGATGTGTTCCATATCTTTACAACTGCATATTTCCTATACTCTTAAGTGCTATTTATGATCTTTCAGGTTAACTAATTTTAAAAAAATAAAAGCAACCTTCATTTTTAATTTAAAAACATAATCATAGGCAGTGGTAAGTGAAGTAATTTTATGTAATATTCCTAAGTGCATGTTGTAAAGATACGTCCATATATCACCTGGCAACAAAGAACATTAAGTTCTTTTTCGATCTTTTTGTTGTTCGTCTACTCAATGCTAAATGTCTCTGTAAATTGCAGATTTTTTTCCGAATAATCTCAGTGACTATTTTACATTACCGTTTTGGAAACAAAGCTGTAAAACAAGATTCTTAAATTAGATACAATTTCTTTTTTGTACATGAATTTTTATAAGAAACTGTGAAATTCACAAGTAAATATGCTATCCAAGCATGTGTGATGAAAGCTGTATCTCCATGCATATGTGCAGGCACGCACACTTGAGATCATTCCACAGGCTGACATATGCTTATGCCTTTTTTCTGCCTTGCTTAATTAACACATCTTCTGCTCATGTGTATCCATAAGAATATTGTACAAAAGCATCCTCTGATCTCTCACTCACATTCATTGTTGATTAGAAAGTGATACCCGCTTTATAATTTCCTTTATTAACTCAGAATTGACACAAATTAGATTTGTGACAAGTTGTACATTAGCAAGAAACAGAGGTTTAAATATAATGAAAAAAAAAAACAAATTGCATTCTTTTTTATTCTTTCTGGGGAGATTGAAGCCTCTCTTCTACCCCCAAATCAAACTCATTGCATCTGTAAAATGCAGGCCTATGAAGGTACCTGCTGTCTGAGAGTTCCATGGGTCAGTGGTGAGTTTAAAGATTATTTCTTTTTCTTACTGTCTTTGGAAAAGGATAAGGATGCTGCTGGCTTAGCTTCAAGAGGCTCTTCTGTCTCACAAATGGAGCTTCCTGATCCAACTGAAGACCGCAGTCAGGGGTCTTGGAGGGCCACACTGCAGGTGATTGATATGTGCTCCCAAATGTCATCTGGCTTCTTGATTACAGTAACCTGAATGGCCTTCAACACATTATTTCCTGCCTTAGTAGGAAAACACTCGTTTGACTATTTTTATTAAAATCACACTTAGTTAAAACACCATAAAAATAATTTTTGGATAAAGTCAAGCTCCAGGTGGTTTGGAGACATCAGGGGAGGCTTTTCTATGGAAGGAGAGGGATATGGGGACAAATCTACATGAGAAATGTGAAGGAAGGCTGCTTTCATGGAGTGGAAAACAGACGTGCCATAGACACACTATGGTACTTGTTGCACACTGAGGTCCTGGTGGGCACTACCTCAAACACCATCTCTGGACCGGAACCATATACTCTCCAACAAGGACCTTGTTTCATAAGCTCTTTAGTGATCACCACTTCCTGCTCCCGTGCACTTGTTCTGTGACATTCCTGAGAGCACTTAGAGCAGTGAGATGAAGTTCCCTCTGGACATTTTTCTTCTCCTTCAGTCACTTCCAAAACCCTCCCCAGCCAATCCCCATAGAAACTTGCTCATCGTTCACACACAAGTTCGGAACTCCATCTCTAAGAGCTTGCCAGCTTGGGATCCAAAGCCATTGAAGAAGAATCTGAATTCTGTTCTTGAGTATTGTTTAGATAATTCATGTATTTTTGACTTACTGTGGTTTTTTGTATACTTTGATGCAGAGGCTCTGGGTCAGATGGTACAAGTTCAGACTGTGGAGCCAAATACCGAAGTCCAGTTCATTATCTGTCTTTAGGTGAGTGTATGTGAGTCTTATTCTTAATGTTACTGGCTCCTCTTATAGTTACATAATGCCTTTTAATTGTTCTCCTAATTATATGTCCATTGGTGCAACTCACCTTCACCTACCAAAGTACATGTCCAACTCAATTGCCCCAACAAATGCCTAGTTATCCCTGAAAATGTGTTCTAACGTGTAGAGTTGTTGTCTACATATTTCCATTCATTCTGTTGTTATAATTATTCTAATTGCTCTGTAAAATTCTGACACTTGCTTATTAAATAGAAGGAAGAAATAGAAAAAATAGAAGCAAATCCAGTTGTTAGGCTTTTAAAAGATAAATTGAGGCGTTCCACTATGTATGTAATGGCGTAAACAGGTGCAATGCCTTATACCACCTGACAGAATGTTGTACAAATAATGTTTGAGGTAGAGAAGAAATTATCTCCTGACATCTAGAAGCCGACCTGACACTCACAGCTGGGACATATTCTGCTCCTGTTGGACATACACATCATCAGAGAATACCACCCTCAGACAAGTTTCCTCGGAGACTGTAGTCAGACAGTGAAACAAAGCAAAACAAAGCAAGTCCACATTACAGTTCTGTTGAAGCATAGACAAAAACAGGATCATTGTGCCACATGAGATTGGCGTGTACTCCCTGCCCTCTGCTAAATGAGTGACTGCTGGTTTTTTTTAACCTCATCATAGGTTAAAAAATAAAAACTTTCATCATAGGTTAAAAAAAAACCTGGTAACTCCAGCTTTCTAACAATATCTCATCCAGTGCAAACCTCTTAGAACCTCCCCTCAATGACCTACTGGAATCAGAATCCTATAACAGGCTCATTTTAACACTTTCCTTCGGAGACACCCACCGTTCTATTCTCTATGGCATGTGCTCACCAAACTTGCCAACCACAGGCGTGTTCCTGGTGGTCTTGGCTTTGTTTACTTGTTAAAAACATTGACAGTCTAAGTAATTCTCAAGTTTTTCTTGAGTTTGCTCAATGAAGTTAACAGATTTGCAGAATTTTGTCAGCTGCATCTTTTTGCTTTTAAGTTAATTATGAGGCAAGAAAGTTGTAAAGCAGTGGGCTTTTCTCGATACCCTTTCCTCCTCGAAATGGTTTCCCTAGCAACCTAGAAAAAGGAGAGTAAGAGATGGTCCTCAGAGCTAACAGAGTCACCGGGCACCGTAATCACTGTAATTGCTAAAGCAAATTTAGGTCAAACCATTAAAGTGCATTTTATTTCAATTATCAAAAATAAAAAATCTTTTCCAAGTTCTTCCCAAAAGCACTAAAATTATTTTCAAAATACGTTCGGATATCTGTTTGAAGACAAAACGTTTTCACGTTCTGCATAAAACAAACATGAATAAAGATATATAATATTTTATCTTTTTTTTTCCTCCTCTGCCGTAAGTTTTCAAAAAAAAAAAATAGCTCTTTCATTTGTCAAACACTTTGTGTCACTAGTAGTGAAGAATTTCTGCTGGTCATAATGTGCAAAGACAAGTATTTTTCTAAAATGTGTAGCAAACTGTGCCGATCATGTTTGGTGTTAGCAATAGCTGGTTGATGTGGAACCTAATTAACACAGTCTACTGATGTGCTTTGTTCACACCAATATCCCATCATTCTGAAGTGAGATTTTGCCACCATATTCTGTGTAGGAAAACTGCTCAATTGTGTCTTCCCCACCCCCACCCACCAAATCTATATGTTGAAGCCTTAATTCACAGTGTGATGAAATTAGAATAAAAAGATAAAGTGAAATTGATGACCGCGGTAGGCTGTCTGGTGCACTGTTGCCACCATGCAGGTCACTGCAGGGAGGCCATGAGGAGGAAGCAGACAGCTCACACTCCAGTGGGGGCCGCTGCAATGGGCCCAGGCCCGGTTGTGCCACTGGGTGAGGGGGAAGCTTCGGCTGCCCATGAGTGCTGGGGCCACAGCAGGAGCTCAGGGTAATGTTGCCCCTGCCCCAGGCCCAGTGAGGAAATGGAGACACTGTCCCAGGCTGTGAGGGTGCTCAGCTGGGTGTGGTGCTCCATGGAGCTGGGGAAGCCTTGGACAAGCAGGAACCCTGCCCCTTCCAAATTGACTGGGTGGGAGCTCCCCAGGTGCAATGGCAGGCTTCCCAAGCCAAGGCTGCAACCCCAGCTACCCCTGTGCTCTCAGGAGCTTGGAGTAGGTGCCCACCTCTGCCCTCCTGGGTGGGGCTGCAGCTACACAAGTTTTGGCTGCAGGTCCTGGCCTCCCACTCCACAGAGCAGGCAGGAGCCTGACCCATTCCCCTAATCCCATTTGCATAGCTGCAGCTGCCCAAACTGGGGCTGAAGACCCAGGCATCTCTGCACCCTTGCAGGCTTACAGATGCCTGCTCCTGCTGCCTGGCCTCTTCCCACTGCCTGCAACAGCTCTCATCTCTGCATAGAGTTTGGGCCAAGCCCAGGGGTTGTCACAGCCCAGCTGGGTGTGTGCACGCTTGGATCAGTGCTGATATGCTAGCACCCCACTGCTTTGGCCCCCTCTGGACTTTGGGGATGGAGGAGTGCAGGAAAGGAAGCTGAGTAGGGGCTGAGGGAGGCTGGGGGCTGGCCTGCAGGTGGCGCTTGGTGACAGCAGCCTGGATGCCATGAATGGCCCCAGGAGACAGACAGGCTCCTGGGCAGAAGGGGGCAGGTCCCTAGTGAAGCCCCATCTTCAAGCCAGCATAGTCCTGAAGCCTGGGTGCTGGCCTATCAGTACTGCAGAAGGGATGGGAAACTCACAGTGCTTCTTCCTGGGCCCTCCCATCACTGCCCATGGACCATTCAGTATGTCCTTCCCACCTCTGATGCCCGTAAAAGCCCTGGGCTCAGACAGAGCAGGGAAGAGATGCAGAGACTACAGGTGACCAGCTGCAGAGAGGAGATACCATCTCTGCTGATAGCTGGAGACAAGCAGCTCACCTGCTGGCAGCGCAGAGAAAAGCCACCCTCTCCAGGGCCTCCTCTCTGTTGAGAACTCAACAATCCAGATGACCTGCCTACTCAGAGGGGCTACCCACTGTGCGTCTTCTCTAACCTGTTGTAATACTCAATAAAGCTCCCCTTCATCTTCTTCACTCTCTACTTGTCTGCATATCCCATTCTTCCTGGACAAGGGACAAGAACTCAAGCGGAGGCACCACTGGCCATAGAGGTTTCTGGCCACCAAAGTGTCACCCAAAGATCCCATAACAAAAAGAGATAATAAGGGTGGGGCCTTAATCCAGTAGGGCTGGTGTCTTTATATGAAGAGGAAAACACCAGAGCTCACTCTCTCTGCATGTGAGAACATTTAGAGGAGGAGCTTCACCAGGAGCCAAACCCTGCTGGAACCTCGAGATCAGACTTCCAGCCTCCAGAACTCTGAGAAAATGAATTTCCGTTGTTTAAGCCTCCAGTCTATGGTCTTTTGGTATGATGGCTTGAGCAGACTAACATAAGAGTGAATCATTAAGCTGTTCACAGGGACCCCTTCCTCATTCACTATATTAAGAACAAGTGTTGTCTAAAAGAAAAATAAAAGATTACCTTCTTGGAAAAATTTTTACCAGTTAAGACAAAGCAGAATATTATAGAGATAAGATTTTCATTTTTTCTCTACTTCACTTTTCCCAGCCTTCTTAAGGTATAAATTACGTACAATAAAGGTCTCACAATTTAATTGTGTACTTTACAAAGTTTTATCAGTTGTATACAAGTATGTAACTACTACCCCAATCAAGATATAGTACATATCCTTCAGGTAACATATTTTCCATGTCCCTTTGTGATCAAGCCCCTACTTCTAATCATCAATACTGAAAAGGGAAGTACTAATCTGCTTTCTATCACCATAGACAGTTTTCTTCTAAAAAATGGTAGTGTAGGTCATACAAGTTGAAGTTATGGGAGCAGAGAAGTGTAAGGTTACTTTATTGCTCAGCTTTCACGACGAAGTGAAGAAATGTTTCTACTGAAACATCTATACTTTTTATTTTAATGTGACTTCAAGTAAACCCACAAAACAAATTTTAAGTTTCCCTCCTGGGATAACCAAGGAAGTTTCCGGAACTTCCCTTCCTCACATGCTTACAAGAAATAAACAGAGCATTTAAAGAAAGGCCATACAGTTTCCTGTGGAACATGTAGCATATTCTTGTTTCTTTTCCTGCTCCTCCCCGTGAAGCACAACTGTAAACCCCGGAAATAATTCAGGACACAAGCAAAAGTGGACTCTGAAAAAAAGAAGAGGAAAGTGAGCTCATTTGGAACCCCAGTGATATGGTTTGGCTGTGTTTGCACTCAGATCACATCTCGAATTCCCACATGTTGTGGGAGGAACCAGATGAGACGTGATTGAATCATGGGGGCAAGTCTTTCCCATGCTATTTTCATGGTAGTGAATAGGTCTCATAAGAGCTGATGGTTTTATAAAGAGGAGTTCTCCACCGGGTGCAGTGGCCCATGCTTGCACTCCCAGCACGTTGGGAGGCAGAGGCGGGTGCATCACTTGAGGTCAGGAGTTGGAGACTAGCCTGGTCAACATGGTGAATCTCCATCTCTACTAAAAATACAAAAATTGGCTGGGTGTGGTAGTGGGTGCCTATAATCCCAGCTACTTGAGAGGTGGAGGCAGGAGAATTGCATTTTTCAGTTCTTTAATTTCCATTGACTTTTTTTATAACTTCTTTTTCTTTGATAAGATTTTTCTATTCATTACATTGGTTCCAGAGAATGTATAATAGAATGCTGAAGCATTTTTCTGATGGCTGCTTTAAAATCACTGTCAGATAATTCCAACATGTCATTCATCTTAGTGTTGGTATCAGTTGATTTCTTTTTTCCATTCAAGTTGCGACGTTATTCTTTCATAGTATGACAGGTAAATTTGTGTTGCATCCTGGACATTTGGCCTATTATGTTAGAAGACTAGTCTAATGTAACTATTTTATTTCAGAAGACAGCCACTGTGATTAGGTGTAGTATACAGGACCTGTGACATTTTCGAAGGTTGTGATTCCAATGACAGTTTACTTGTTATTTCAGTAGGTGTCGCTTTATTTGCTTGGTTTACGTCATGCCACCCGAGCCATCCTGGTCCCTGCTGGCGCTGCCTGATGGAGTAAAAGTGTATCCCCAGACTAGATGCAGGCTGTCTCTCTGTGGGAAAGAGGAGTCTTAGGCCTGCAGGCACCAAGAGAATTCCCTGGATGGGTACTTGGTATGGCAAGATCCCTCCTGTCATTGGGAATGTAGAGGACTCCCTGAGCTGGGTGCTGATACCCCTTTTCTGCACCAGTGTTTTGGGGTGGGGGAGTGGAGTCTCAGTTCAGGGGACTCAAAGAGTCTTCCAGGTTGCTTACTGACTGGGTTGGGTTCTGCCCTCTGGTTCTACATGCCCACCTCGGTATTTCTTAACAGAGGAGGGGACTCTCACTTGCAGGATAAAAGAGAGAGTCCTCTATCTGCTTACTGTTATCACCCCATTGCTAGTGCTGTTGAGTTTGCCTGATGCTGTCAGTGGGGGAGGAATATTTAACAGAGGGAAGGAATGGATGTTCTGTTGCTACATTAGAGGTCAGGGAGTACCAGACCTGGGTTGCCTTCTGTGGGGTGGAGGGTTGTATGACATCCTATCTCTGTGCTTTTCTCCAAGCATGATGTGTGGGTAATCCCCCATATAGGCACTAAGGAATGAGAGCTAAGCAGAACCCTGGCACAGTTAGGACTTGAAGAATATCTCACTTTATAGTGTTACTACTCAGCAATTTCCTTTTATATAATCCTTATATAATTATATATTAGTTTATAGAATTAGGGCTTGAAAAATCCCTTTATATAATCATATACTAGTTGATAGTATGAGTGCCTAAAGAATATTTTCCTACACACACATATATATAATTATATCTTAGTTTATAATCAGAGGAATGCCTAGAGTGGAAAAAGTACAGAGCACCAATTAAGGAATAAGCAGCTTATAATTGAAGGAATGCCTAGAGCAGACACAGTGCAGAGCATGATTTAAGGGAAAAACAGTTATACCAGGACAAGAATTCATGGCCCGGGTGGCAGCGTTCAGTATCGTAAAGATACCCGCTGTATGGCAGGCTTGGGGCAAGAGCCTCTCCTCCTGATGAAGGAGTTCTAGGACCTTGCTCCAGTTCTTGTGAAAGGCTGCCCCCAGACCGGCAATCCACCCTGGTGACTGTGAACTTTATCAGCTCTTGTTACTGTGCTGCTCGAAAAGCATCTTCCTGTAGAACTCGTTGGAAACTTCCAGAAGGTGGTGGTAACCTTGACAGCTCTGTCACTGCTATGTGACTTAAAGCATCCTCCTATAAATCTTCTTAGAGTAGTTTGCCCACTGCAACTATAGATAGAAGTATTGCACACTGCACCCTCTTCACTGCGGATGGCCCACCTTCAAGCATCGGTGACCTAATGGGGGTAGACCGCTTACTGCACACAGCCCTTGCCTTCATGGGAACGGGCCCATTGCTGCGCACTGCCTACCTCCTGGCCTGGATGACCTAATGGGGGTGGACCCCATGTTTTATTGCTCATGACCCTATCACTATCCTTAAAGATGATTTCACTCAGTGCCCTGCCCCCTAACCCATACACAATAAATACTCACGCTTCTGGACATTCCGGGCCTCGCCTGACTCCGCTCATAGGTGGCGTGGCCCCTCGAGCCCAGCTGCGTTTTCTTTGTACTTCTGTGTCCTGCCTCTTCATTTCTCAGATCCTGCGCCTCAGCACAGCATAAGGCTCACCCCACGACCCTGTGGGGCCTTCAGCCCTACATGATGCTCCAAACTAGTTCCCTTCCTGCCACCTTTCAGAAGTCTCCCTTGGTTGCTTTTTTCATTTCTTTTGAGACGGAGTTTCGCTCTTGTTACCCAGGCTGGAGTGCAATGGCGTGATCTCGGCTCACCGCAACCTCCGCCTCCTGGGTTCAGGCAATTCTCCTGCCTCAGCCTCCCGAGTAGCGGGGATTACAGGCACGCGCCACCATGCCCAGCACATGTTTGGTATTTTTAGTAGAGATGGGGTTTCACCATGTTGACCAGGATGGTCTCGATCTCTTGACCTCGTGATCCACCCGCCCCGGCCTCCCAAAGTGCTGGGATTACAGGCGTGAGCCACCGCGCCCGGCCCCCTTGGTTGCTTTTTACATTATCCCAGGGTTTAGAGTTTTATTTGGTGAAGAAAGCAGGGAGAAATGGGTCTAAACCATGTTCTCAAGATCAAAAGCCTGATTTGCCAAACTGAATTTTCTAAAATGTGCCATGAATTTTGACTTGGATGCCATGTCTTAACACAAAATTTAACTCGAAATGGATCATATACATCAGTAGAAAGCAACTGAAATTAGAGAAAAAAAAAGCATAAGAAAAAAATTAAGAATTCAGTTAAGCAAAAAGTTTTTTAGATTTATATTAAAAACATAATTAATAAAAGGAAAATTGATAATTTATGTATCATATAATTTTAAAATATTGATATGTAAAATGTCCTGTAATGCTAATGCCAAAGAAAGCTACATACTGATAGGAAATATTTATGAACCATGAATCCAACAAAGAAATGATATTTAGAATGTATGAAGGAGTCTTGATATGCAACATTAAAATAAAGCACACAAAAGCAAAAAACAATATGACTAGCAAATGGACAAAAGACGTGAAGGGATATTTCACCACAAAGGATGTACCCATGTCAAATACACATATGAAAAGATGTCCGAAATCTTTTACCAGTGGAAAAATGCATACTAAAACCATAATGAGATTTCACTACACACCTATTAGAATGGCTAAAATAAACAACAGCAAATGTTTACAAGGATTCAGGAAAGCTGGATCACACATGCATTGCTGATGGGAATGTAAAATGCTATAGCCAAAAACAGTTTGGCAGATTCTTATAAGAATAAACGTGACTACCATACAACTCAGCAGCTGCACACTTGGGCATTTATCCCAAGCATGCTTCTCGGCAATAAAAAGGCACAAACTGCAGACACATTCACAGCATCAATGCATCCACAGGGAATTATTCTGATAGGAAAACCAATCCCAAAGAGTTGTAATACTGCATGTTATTTTTGTGTAGCATTCTTGAAATATCAAAATTATAGAAATGGAGAATAGATTCATGTGGCCAGGAATCGGGGTTGGGGGAGAAAAGGAGATGGACATGGTGTGCAAGGGCTGCAGGAGAGATCCCCGTGGGGATGGAGCGTCTCTGCATCTGCATGGTGTCAAGTCAATATTCTGGATGTAATACAAAACTGATTTTACAAGAGTTTACACAGGGCAAGAGGTATGTGAGACCTGCCTATAATGTTCATTACAACATGTGACTCTACATTGATCTCAAAACAAAAAGTTTAATTAAATAAGGCCACATTCTCAATCTGATTCCTGATAAAAGACAACCTGAAACATGCAACTCTAGGTCTGTTAGAAAATGACTCTTTATACTAAAACTAGCATTAGGCACATTTGGTTAATATATTATATTAGTACAGAAATGTATTCATGCACAGTTTTTCATCCCAAGCGCATCATTAATATATTAATATAATATGTATTATTTACAACATTCTTGTATTATATGAATTGTAATTAATATGATATATGAATATAGCATATTAGAACATGTATTTATGTAATTAGTATATAGCATACAGCATTGTATACCAACATATGTATAAGCATGGACCCAGGAATTTTTTTTATCCATTGGGTTATAATCCAATTCCTTACTATTTATTTTGCTACTCAAACCAGCTTTGAATACTGAGGGCTCTGTTGATAAGTTCTTATGTCTTTTGGGGTGCTAGATGTGCTCAGTTCTACTGGGTATAGGTAGTTTATTCCCTTGCAGTGGGCAGAGCTTGTGGATGTACATGTATATGTGCATACATATATGTACACATATATGTATATGTACATACACAAGCTCAATATATATATGTTGATATAGATACATATGATATATCATATATACATCACCAGATAAATATATATCAACAGATATGTATATATAAACAGATATATATACACATATCTATGTTTACTTTATGGAGAGAGAGAGAGAATGAAGATGAATTTATTCTGATAGCCATGACCTTAATCTAGCACTAGAGAGTTCATTCCAGTTTTTCCTCACTGGTTACTTGTAATTTCTTTCTTTGGCTGTGAGAAATTCAGAAATCTAACTTTCACATGATGTACAATATATTTATTTATTTTCGAAACCCTAGTATTCATCCAAAGTATCTTCATAATTGCTAAAGTGTAACCCTGAGAGAAACACATTTACCATTACAGCACAGTGTCTGGGTACAGGCTTTTTTTTTTACTTTAACCTTATAGTTTCCACTTTAAAAAAAAAAAGTTTTTCAAAGTTACTCAGGTCAAACCCCTTCCCACCCTAATATTATATTATAAACTTGTAATCGAGTTATATTCATCTGTCATAGTCTGTCTTCCATCCTGGATTTCTCCTAACACCCTGGTAATTTTTTGGATACAATAAAAGTTAAACTTTATGAAATAAAGCTCAGGGGATACTCACAATTGAATAGAATCTTGGATCCTTCACCACAGTCCCATAGAGAACAGAATGGCCTCATTCCTGTGAAAATTTCCTTTTGTTCCTCAGCCCCTTACCTTACTCTCCCTCAAACCCTGGTGAACAGTGACCTGTTTTCCTCTCCCTCTAGTTTTGCTTCTTGCAGACTGTAAGGTAAAATGGATTGTTATAATGTTATATGTTTCCTTTTGGGACTGATTTCTTTCACTTTAGCAACACACATTTAAGATTCATCCATGTTTCTCATGAATAGTTTGCTTTTTTTTTCTGAGTAGTGTGTCATTTCTGTCACATAAGGGCATTGAGTTATTTCCATTTTTAGGCAATTATGAATAAAGCTACTATAACAATTTACATATAAGGTTTTGTGTGTATGCAAGTTTTCAATATACATATGGTATTGTGTGTATAACTTTAAAAGAAGCTGCAAAACTATGTTTCAGAGTGGTTTCACACGATTGGATTTCCATCGCAAATGAATGAAAGTTTCTGTCGATCCACATTATACCTGACAATTTCTAGTATTAATTTATATATATGAAGCCACTCTAAATAAGGTGTAAGGGTATCTCATTGGGTTTCTGACACACACTTCCCTGATGACTAATGGTGGTGAGCATTTTTTCATATGCTCATTTGTCACCCATATATTTGGTCACCTCATTCCATTTTGAATGAAGTGCTTCAACAGATATTTGCAACTATTTTTATTGAATGTTTACATAATTGCTGTGTTTAACTGTTCTTTGTATATTATTGCTACATAATCCTTTATCTGATTGTGTGATTTGCAAATACTTTGTCCACATCTTGTCTTTGGCATACTTTTTCTTTATTTTAGCAGAGGCTTTCAAATAAGTTATCTAAAAACTCACTTCCAAACTGTAGGTCATGTGGATTTTCTCCTACATTTTCTTCTCAAAGTGTTATAATTTTACAATTAAATTTAGGCATATGATTAATTTTCAATTAATTTTTAAGACATTAACTGAGTAAGAAATAAGAAATGTATAAGAAATGCAGTTTGTGTTGAAGTCCACTTTTTTCACATGCTGTGTTCTAGAATTATTTCTTTAAAGACATATCATCATGGATTTAACATTACAATTTGTCAATAAGTGACTGTATTTGTATGTATCTATTTCTGGACTCTATTCCGTTTGTCTATGTGTTTTTCTTTTATATAACACACTTCTGTCTTAATTACTGTAGATTTATGATAAGTTTTTAAATCAGGAAGTGTAAGATCTCTAAATATCTTTTCCTTTACCAGAATTATTTTGGATATTTTAGTTTTTGCCTTTCTATATAAGTTTTAGAGTTATCTTTTTAAAAGTATTGCAGTTAACAATAGATTAATATTGATCTTCCAATCCATAAATATGATATATAATTCTATTTAGATTTTCTTCTATTTCTGTCATGTAGCTTTTGTTGTCTTCAGAATGCAAAATTTATACATTTTTTGTTAGATGAACACATAAATATTTTCTTTCTGATGCTATTTATAAATGTTAAATATTTTTTTCTTTCTTTCTTTTTTTTTTGTTTTTTTTTTTTGTTTTTAGAGGGAGTCTCACTCTGTCACCAGGCTGGAGTGCAGTGGTGCAATCTCTGCTCACTGCAACCTTCACCTCCCAGGTTCAAGTGATTCTCTTGCCTCAGCCTCCTGAGTACTGGGATTACAGGCACCCACCATCACACCTGGGTAATTTTTGTATTTTTGTAGAGACAGGGTTTCACCATGTTGACCAGGCTGGTCTTGAATTCCTGACCTTAGATAATTTGCCCACCTTGGCCTCTCAAAGTGCTGGGATTACAGGCATGAGCCACCATGCCAGGCCTGGTTCCATGTTTTTACTATTGCAGATTGTGCTGCTATAAACAGGCACATGAAAGTATTTTTTTCATATAACGACTTATTTTCCTCCGGGTGGAGACTCAGTACTGGGATTGCTGGATCAAATGGTAGTTCTACTTTTAGTTCTTCATCTTGCTGCTAAAACCATTTTTCTGGTCTTTCGTATCCTCTATTTTTTCCATTACAGATGTTACCGTATTAATCATAGGAATTTTTATTTCCCTGCCTGATAGTTCTAATACCCATGTTATCTCTTAATCTGATTCTAATAATTGCTTTATTTCTGCGGATTGTATTTTTTGTTGTTGCTCCTTTTTTATAAGGTACACACACATTCACACACAATGTGGATAAGCTATACCGGATAGTGGATACTGAAATATCTTCTTTAATGCTTGAATTGGAGCACCCTTTCCTTCTGCTAAGTTTTAATAGGGTGATTTATAGTGAGGTAGTCAGGAGTTAACTGGATTTGAAGGGTTTGTTGCTACCATTGCCCTCAGGGCAGCCTAGGCTTCAAATTACCCTAAGTGATCTTTCTCTGGTTTCTGGGTTTAAAGTGTCAGTTCCTTTGCCAGTGATGTTTTCTTGGTGACTCCTGCTGGCTTTTCCATGGGGTCATGAGATTTCCCTTTGTGCTGCTTGACAGAGATAATTTGGCTTCTGCAGCTCTCCTCTTTGTGTTCCTCTCTTATTTTTACTGAAGTGTTATTATGGGGTCACAGTGGAGAAAGACTAGCTCTGATGTTCAGATTAAACACTATGCACCTGGTGCCTGAGGTGCAGCCTTCACACCAGGGGCTCCTGCCCTTTCATTTGTTGTGCTGGGCCCTAGGGATAGGGGGTATTTTTAATTACTAATTTTTTTATTTTCCCCAGCTGTAGTGGTCTCTGTCAGTACCTCGGGTCACAGTTTCCTTGCTCTTTCCCCTGGAGATCACCCCGTGGTGGTTGATGTTTCCTATGGGAGATAGAACAGAGGGATCTGGATAAACTGTCAAGGTTGATTGCTTTTTTCTGCCCTTCCGACTGCAACGGGTTTCTACTGTGCTGGGCCTTAAGGAAACAGTTTTTGTTGCGTTTCCTCTACAGGTTAAGGCTGTTACCATATAATAAATGGGGGAAGTAACTCGGGGAGAGTTTCTCCTTTTCTTGCTGTTCTGCTCCCCTTGCTAGCACCATGAGGGATGCTGTCTTGGGACTCCCCAGAGCCTCCTGTGAGCTCACGGTGGGGTTTCCGGAGGGGACGCTTGCCAGCTTCAGAAGCTTCACAGTTCCATGCTAGCCCATGCTCACCCTGTAGCAATTTAGGAACTTTGTAGCTGAATTTTCTCTGCAGTTTATGTGTTTTTTGATAATGTCTGTCCCAGGCAGGCCAATGCTCCATTTCTATTTCTCTCTGCAGACGCCACTTCTTTCTCAAAGTTTCAGGTTGCTTGTGCTTGTTTGCCTTGTGCCTTGAACTTTCTGATGGGTGCAGGAAGTCATCGATTTACAATTAGTTCAGAGGTTTTATTTTTTGTCTTTCTCTGCTAGAGTAACCTTCTTATCAGCGTTGCTCCTGTCCAGGCTGAAAACAGAAGTCTATAGCGAACTTTTAAATTATTGATGTTTTGATTGTAAAATTCTTCACAGTAACACTGAGTAAATCAATAAACTCTTTCGCTACCTACCAGATCTAGGGAATTTATCCTGGGTAATCTCCCCTTCTGACTACATGTTTAGGTTCACAAGAAATCACCTTGTAAAATCGGTGTCACCACGCACAGCCTCTTAAGAGTGGATACGACGGAAATAGCACCACACAGTACAATGAATAATTCCTGTGGAAATGTGGCACGGGTTTCCGCAAGACGCTGGCTCTGAGGAGGAAAATAAAATCAAAGAATAGTTAACATTAGGACTAGTTATTAAGAAATTTCAGAGTAAGCAGAAATAAGTAATCCCTCCCAGCTTAGCCCAGCTAACTGCAGCTGCAAACTTCTCTCACAGCCCACATTCCAGGCTGGTCATAGCAACTGCATTTAGAGAAAGTACGTAGAGCAGACCTAGCACCACCCTGCTCTTGACTCAGCTCAGAGCACCAGAGCGTATCTGTATGCCTGCAGTCCGCACAAACTTCGGAAATTCCTGCTGCAAGCTTAAGAGGTCAAGATAACCACAAAGAAAATATATGTTTTCCCAAGATTGTAAAACTTGATCAACTGTCTTTGTCAGAAACCTGTTTCCTGCCCTATTTTCCCACCTCAGGTTGTATAAAAGCAACACATTCTCTTTGTTCAGGGCTGGCGGCCATGACAGGTATTAACCTTGCCTTGAGTGGGTGCACCAATCAATTCCCCTGAGTCTCCGTGTGCTCTCTTTGCCCTTCTTATCTTGAATTCCTGCAACAGCTCACCTAAGCTTTCACACTCAGATAGAAGTTAAGATTTGCCGATTCCCAAACTTTCTGTATATGGTTAGGTATTGTATTAAATATTGATGAGAAAATTTATGTAGAATATGTACATCATCTTTTCTTTCGGCTTGCCGGTGTTTTGTAGTTATGCTAGCATATGTGCGCTCATGATATCATCTTCGGTACTAAGTTTTCATAGAAGGATCTGTGCTTCAAAAATCTGAGTGCCTCTCTTGGAAATACTAAGCATAAAGTGCAATTAAAATTTTCTTTTCCTTATTCTTGCTTTTTCAGATGACATCTGTTTATCACCTTGGGAAAGTATGCGACCTCTGTATACTAGAATTGGCAAATTCATTAGAGAAATAGAAAAGAGATTTAGATACAATTAAATTAAAAGAGTGATCAGGAGTGATACATTGTCATTATTCATCACATAAGTGCAGACATCTCAATTAAACAACCGCAAACTATTCCCGGGAGTATTAGTTACAGAACGAAATACTGCAGGCAGCATCTTAAAACTACACCCAATTTCACGCTGCTGTCCCCGCAGTAATATAAACAATGAGCTTATTTGTTTTTTGAAAAGTCACAAACAAAAATTTTAAGACCAAAAAATCAGACCCAGCTACTGCGTTTCTGTATGTGGGATATTCTGTGCAGTTTTAATTACCAGAAATCTTAACCGATAGATTTTAAATGGTGAAATGAGACATTTGTAATGATCAAGCAGATGGGAAGGCTGCTGTTGGAGGTGCAAATGAAGAAATTTGACTTTTCTTAGGATTCAACACATGTTGGAGGCAAGAAAGAAGGGAGAAAGGAAGCAAGTGAGTAAGAGGCATGATTAAAGTCTGTTAATCCTGAAGTACAGAGTTTGATGATTAGGGACTTGTTTAGTGCAACCTGGATCTCACAAAACCTAGCTTTGCTAGAAACAGGACCCATCTGCTGTAGGTGAAAATATTAAGCGAAATAAATACAAGTATTTTCTTATTTGATGAATACTAGACTAGACACACAACTCAGTAATTTAAGTGGTGTTATCATATCAACAATCATAATTTTAAGCCACATGGGAGCAGTCATTGGGGATGTTTCACCATCTTATTTAGGACATGGTCCCTGAGCCATAAGCCAGTGCTCTGGTTTAAAGCTTGATGATCAGTCAGGCTGGGTGCAAGACTGTATCCTTCCCTCTGACCTCGTAAAGCTTCATCACCTAACCTGTGGGATGCCATAGACAGATTGGGACATTAAATGAGGTGTTGAACCAGTCCGTGAAATTCATCCAATGCCAACCTTCTCTAATTCTCCTTTTATTTTCTTTTGAAATATGCAGGACATTTTATCAAATGCTACACATATATTGTCTGCTTTTTAAAAGCATTATACTTTTGAAAAATATAAATCTCTAAACTATTTTTTTTTTAATTTTTTATTTGATTATAGGTTTTAGGGTACATGAGCAGAGCATGCGAGACAGTTGCGTAGGTACACACATGGCAGTGTGCTTTGCTTTTCTTCTCCCCTTCACCCACATTTGGCATTTCTCCCCAGGCTATCCCTCCCCACCTCCCCCTCCCACTGGCCCTCCCCTTTTCCCCCCAATAGACCCCAGTGTTTAGTACTCCCCTTTCTGTGTCCATGTGTTCTCATTTTTCATCACCCGCCTATGAGTGAGAATATGCGGTGTTTCTGTTCTTGTGTCAGTTTGCTGAGAATGATGTTCTCCAGATTCATCCATGTCCCTACAAACGACACAAACTCATCATTTCTGATTGCTGCATAATATTCCATGGTGTATATGTGCCACATTTTTCCAATCCAGTCTATTATCAACGGGCATTTTGGTTGATTCCAGGTCTTTGCTATTGTAAACAGTGCTGCAATGATCATTCGTGTACATGTGTCCTTATAGTAGAACGATTTATAGTCCTTTGGATATATACCCAGTAATGGGATTGCTGGGTCAAATGGAATTTCTATTTCTAAGGCCTTGAGGAATCGCCACACTGTCTTCCACAATGGTTGAACTAATTTACACTCCCACCAACAGTGTAAAAGTGTTCCTTTTTCTCCACATCCTCTCCAGCATCTGTTGTCTCCAGATTTTTTAATGGTCGCCATTCTAACTGGCGTGAGATGGTATCTCAATGTGGTTTTGATTTGCATCTCTCTGATGACCAGTGACGATGACCATTTTTTCATATGATTGTTGGCCTCATATATGTCTTCTTTTGTAAAGTGTCTGTTCATATCCTTTGCCCACTTTTGAATGGGCTTGTTTGTGTTTTTCCTGTAAATCTATTTGAGTTCTTTGTAAATTCTGGATCTCAGCCCTTTGTCAGATGGGTAAACTGCAAAAATTTTTTCCCATTCTGTTGGTTGCCGATCCACTCTAGTGACTGTTTCTTTTGCCGTGCAGAAGCTGTGGAGTTTCATTAGGTCCCATTTGTCTATTTTGGCTTTTGTTGCCAATGCTTTTGGTGTTTTGTTCATGAAGTCCTTGCCTACTCCTATGTCCTGGATAGTTTTGCCTAGATTTCCTTCTAGGGTTTTTATGGTGCCAGGTCTTATGTTTAAGTCTTTAATCCATCTGGAGTTAATTTTAGTGTAAGGTGTCAGGAAGGGGTCCAGTTTCTGCTTTCTGCACATGGCTAGCCAGTTTTCCCAACACCATTTGTTAAACAGGGAATCCTTTCCCCATTGCTTGTTTTTGTCAGGTTTATCAAAGATTGTATAGTTGTAGATATGTTGTGTTGCCTCCGGTGCCTCTGTTTTGTTCCATTGGTCTATATCTCTGTTTTGGTACCAGTACCATGCTGTTTTGATTACTGTAGCCTTGTAGTATAGTTTGAAATTCAGTAGTGTAATGCCCCCCGCTGTGTTCTTTTTGCTTAGAATTGACTTGGCTATGCGGGCTCTATTTGGTTCCATATGAAGTTCATGGTGGTTTTTTCCAGTTCTGTGAAGAAAGTCAATGGTAGCTTGATGGGGATAGCGTTGATTCTGTAAATTACTTTGGGCAGTATTGCCATTTTTATGATATTAATTCTTCCTAACCATGAACATGGAATGTTTCTCCATCTGTTTATGTCCTCTCTGATTTCGTTGAGCAGTGGTTTATAGTTCTCCTTGAAGAGGTCCCTTATGTTCCTTGTGAGTTGTATTCCAAGGTATTTTATTCTTTTTGTAGCAATTGTGAATGGCAGTTCATTCTTGATTTGGCTTTCTTTAAGTCTGTTATTGGTGTAGAGGAGTGCTTGTGATTTTTGCACATTGATTTTATATCCTGAGACTTTGCTGAAGTTGCTTATCAGTTTCAGGAGTTTTTGGGCTGAGGTGATGGGGTCTTCTAGGTATACTAACATGTCGTCTGCAAATAGAGACAATTTGGCTTCCACATTTCCTATTTGAATACCTTTTATTTCTTTTTCTTGCCTGATTGCTCTGGCTAGAACTTCCAGTACTATATTGAATAGGAGTGGTGAAAGAGGGCATCCTTGTCTAGTGCCAGATTTCAAAGGGAATGCTTCCAGTTTTTGCTCATTCAGTATGATTTTGGCTGTTGGTTTGTCATAAATAGCTTTTTTTACTTTGAGATACGTTCCATCAATACTGAGTTTATTGAGGGTTTTTAGCATAAAGGGCAGTTGAATTTTGTCAAATGCCTTCTCTGCATCAATTGAGATAATCATGTGGTTTTTGTTTTTGGTTCTGTTTATGTGAATTATGTTTATAGACTTGCGTATGTTGAACCAGCCTTGCATCCCCGGATGAATCCTACTTGATCATGATGAATAAGTTTTTTGATTTGCGGTTGCAATCGGCTTGCCAATATTTTATTGAAGATTTTTGCATCTATGTTCATGATGGATATTGGCCTGAAGTTTTCTTTTCTTGTTGGGTCTCTGCCGGGTTTTGGTATCAGAATGATGTTGGTCTCATAAAATGATTTGGGAAGGCTTCCCTCTTTTTGGATTGTTTGAAATAGTTTTAGAAGGAATGGTACCAGCTCCTCTTTGTTTGTCTGGTAGAATTCAGCTGTGAATCCGTCTGGACCTGGGCTTTTTTTGAGTGGTAGGCTCTTAATTGCTGCCTCAACTTCTGACCTTGTTATTGGTCTATTCATAGTTTCAGCTTCCTCCTGGTTTAGGCTTGGGAGGACACAGGAGTCCAGGAATTTATCCATTTCTTCCAGGTTTACTAGTTTATGTGCATAGAGTTGTTTGTAATATTCTCTGATGATGGTTTGAATTTCTGTGGAATCTGTGGTGATTTCCCCTTTATAATTTTTTATTGCATCTATTTGGTTGTTTAGTTTTTTCTTTTTAATCAATCTGGCTAGTGGTTTGTCTATTTTGTTGATCTTTTCAGGGTTGTTAGGCTGCTATGTTTGGTTATGCTGCAACAGAGCTCATTAAAAAAACCCTTTTTTTCTCAAATGCTCTGTCCTGGGGGGTTCGGACTTTATTTTTGGATGTCCGTTGAGGTGTCCTGCCCAGCTAGGAGGCAGTCTGGTCACTATTTGCCTGCCGAGGCTCCACCCTGCTGTTGTGAGATTCGCCCTGTTGCTGCAGGCTCTGCTTTTCTGCTGCGGTCTTCACCACAAGCTACGCCCTGCAGCAGAGTCTCTCTGTTGTAGCGGGTTGCCTCGGCAATGGCAGGCTGCGTCAGCAGTGGGCATGTATCTCAGTAGGGGTGGGTTGCCTCGGTAATGGTGGACGCCCCTCCCCCACAGAGCGTCTTAGGGACCGTCTGCATGGGGAACGTTTGAAATCACGGTTTTGTTCGTCCCACTGGGCTACCCCAGATGCTCTGTCCCTGCAATCTCCTGGGCTGGCCCACTGTCCAAGTCTCGTTCAGTCTCAAGTCCAGCCCTCTCAAGTCTCAGGTTGCCAGTTCAACAGGGCACCCGGACAAGCGCGCCCTTTGGGAAGCGCTGGGTAGGGCCGGCCGCCACCACCCCGGCTGCCGGCTTTGCCAGGCAGAGGTACTGCCTGGCGTCCCGCGTCTCCTTTATACTTGGGAATTTCCCCATTCTGTGAGCAACAAAGATCAGTCTGGAAATGCAGCTCCGACTCACCTCTCCGCGGCTTCAAGGAGAGCTCCAATCCTGGGTTGTTCTCACAGCGCCATCTTGAGTCCTCCCTCTTGCCATTTTTTAAAGTAAATTGTATTTGTATAGCATGTGATAAAAATGTTCTGCGTGCTATAAAATGACATTTAAAAACCCAAAGAATTCGAGAATGTTGAAGTTTAATGGAATGTACATACCTGGTTCAAAACCTGACTTAATGTCACAAAATTTCTGTGGCATCTCACAGATCAGGTAAGGAGGCTTCACGAGGTATTGTACCCATGGTATATGTACCCAGTTCTGGCTGATCACTAAGGGAGTAGATCTTATGTCAGTGCTCTTATCACATACACACAAAAAATGTAATAATGAATAAAAGTAATAATCAATATGAAGATGAGAGAAAACTTTTGGTGGCAATGGAGAGGTTCATGACATGGATTATGGTGATGGTTTTATGAACACAGGAAATCTGAGACAGCTCCCAGTTAATTTAGAAAGTTTGTTTTACCAAGGTTGAGGATGTACTCCTGACCCAGCCTCAGGAAGTCCTGAAGACGAGCCCAGGGTGGTCGGGCATAGCCTGGTTTTATACAGTTTAGAAAGACTTATACAAGTCATCAGGCAATATATGTAAGAAGTATATTGGTTCATTCTGGAAAGGCAGGACACCTTGAAGCAAAGGCAGAAAGACTAAATAAGGAGGGGGCTTCCAGGTCGTAGATAGGTGAGACACAAATAGTTGCATTCTTTTGAGTTTCCAAAGGAGGTAAGTAGATATGCATCTATCTCAGCAATCAGAGGGATGACTTTGAGTAGAATGGGAGGCAAGTTTGCCCTCAGCAGTTTCCAGCTTGAGTTTTCCTTAGTGATTTTGGGGAAACAAGACATTTTCTTTTCACAGTTTCATGGAAGTGTACTTACCTCCAAACTCATCAACTTGCACATGTTAAATTTGTGTGGCTTTTTGAATGTCAATTATAGTTCAATATGTGTTTTTTTTTTTTTTCAAAATAATACATCCAAATATTAGAATGGCATAAATGGAGGTTTCATATTGTTATGGACAGGAAAATTCATTTCTAACCAAACAACTTATAAGAAATTCTGATGAGAATCAGTCATTTTTAAGTTAATAAAAATAAATTTTAAAAGGATTATGATTTCCTGATTCAGTCCTCTGCTTCAGGAAAGCTTAACCTTTGTTTTCCTCCTATGCATTTTGCTTTTTGACAGAATGCATTGAACCCGATACATTGCCAGCCTCTTCAATATAGCTCTGAATTAGATTCTCAGCAGTGGTCAGGTTTTATTTTTCTTACAGATGCCACTTTCTTATTCATAGTTTTGCTCTACTTAAATATCTCTTTCCCTTTATTTCTCTTTTTTCTCCTTCTTTTCTTTTCTCATCTCATTTCTCTCTCCTTCCCTAGTTCTTATCATGGAAAATTTAGCATGATATTTCTCTGATTTGTAGTAAGTGTATTCTCTAGTTGGGTGTATGATATATTCTAACATACAATAATAAATCAAGGCAATACATCAAGTGTTAAGGTTTGAATATGCCTTCTCAAAAATTGGTGGGTCATTTAAGAGGCAATTAAGGCTTGAGTGTTCCTCCATCATGATTGGGACAAAAGCCTTCACAAAAGAGGCTTCAGACGGCCTTTGGCTGGCTTGCCTTCCTGCCTCTGTCATGTGAAGACATCGCATTTGTCCCCTCTGGAGGATGCAGTAACAGGGCACCATCTTGGAAGAAGTGAGTAGTCTTTATCCTTTGCCAGGCACTCAGTGGGCTGGCAACTTGATTTTGGACTTCTCAGCCTCCAGGACTATGAAAAATAAGTTTCTGTTCTTTATAAATTACTCAGTCTAGGGTATCCTGTTATAACAGTACACATGGACTAAGAAGCAGGGATAGACTTTTTACAGCCCATGTGAATGATATTACAGTATTATATGCACTCTAGATGCCCATGTGAAGGATATTATAGTATTATATGTGCTCTAGATGCCCATGAATGATATTACAGTATTATATGCACTGTAGATGCCCATGTGAATGATATTACAATATTATCTGCATTCTAGATTCCCATGTGAATGATATTACAGTATTACCTGCACTCTAGATGCCCATGTGAATGATATTACAGTATTATATGCACTCTAGATGCCCATGTGAATGATATTACAGTATTATATGCACTCTAGATGAAACTAGCATAATTTTCTTTTCATGGCCTTATAAGCCCTTTCCCTTAACAAGTAGAGTCATAAATCTATATTATGTTCTTGATGCATTTCGATTTGGATACCTGATTTATCAAAAACATATGATAATATGCAGTTAGACAAATAGCTTCCAAGTGACTTAAAATATGTTGAGGAGTTTCTATGCATATGCTGTGTAAATCGATGTCAGCAATAACTTCTACTCTATGTTTTTTTTTTCACTTTTGGTTTTCAATCTTTATGATGGAGCTGAGATATTCTCTAAATTTAAGGTGAACTCTAGAATGGGAGAAATGCCAGGATGGGAACTTCAGGAAAAATTGAGAAGCGAACATGTTTGCACACTTCAATTACACAGTGTAGCGTATTCAGTTTCCAAGTCGCCCTCCTCTGCCTGGGGTGGCCACAATCAGCTGTGGGTGTCCAGGGATCTGGTTTCAGGAACGTGACCTGTCTTTCCTTGCAGTGGAGCATTGAGGACCAGAACCTGGACATTAATCTGATGAAGAGGAACTTGCAAGATAGTCAGAAATTGATTCTGATGCATGAGGTGGTGCAGCCAGTGACCACAGTGCCCTCCTTCACAGAGGACAATGGTTGCTGTTCCCATCTGGTCATCATTATTGTGCAGAGCAGAGACTTGCTTGTCCGTACCATCAGCTTGGCCACAGCTAGGAGTTCTGCCCTCATCTGAGGAGTTTGCTATCATCTTTTGATTTGGGGTTTTAGATTCTAAATGTGCAATTTCAATTTCAAGTTTTTTATCTGCCACTTCTCCTTGCAACCAGCAAACCCCACACTGCTCACTCATCTTTGTCATTCTCTGCACGTCTTGTTTACAGTTTGAATTATTTTCATACTTGGGTCATATTTTAATTGGAAAGACAATACTTTGTGCCCTCACTATTGCTTTTTAACTTTTCAAAATAGCCATTTCCCAGCGAAACCATTTAGTTTGGGTAATTTAAGACAATAAAACATGTTGGTGGTGATATTGTGCTATAAAAAAATGATCCTGTAATCATCATGGTAATTTCTGATTGGTTCAAAGATGATACAGCAAAATACTTCTTCTGTAGCATAGTACGTGGAATCAAATTATCTCTTAAGCACAAATAGTAGAATGTTTTATGGAAAATCTAGGGGACAGGGCTCATCAAGGTATGACATTTAGACCTGTTCAATTTCCAGAGTAGCTTAGAGTGTGGCAGGAGAGTTTCATATCTTCTTTCTTTATTACTCATAAGCTGAGGATAGTGGAGATTGGCTTCAGGGGGGCCCTTTCGGTTTTGCACACTTGCCCAGCATTTCCTTGTCTTAAGTTCTCCCTCATCCGCCTCCCTTCACCTGAGATTGCACCCACAACCTCCCTATTCCTGCCAGTTCATTCTGCAGCACAGAACCCATTCACTCTTCCCTTTCAGTTTGATTGATACTTTCTCAGAAAATGAAACAATTGTTTTTATTCTAATAATATATTTCTTTAAGAAAACTCACTTTGTGGATGTACATTTGTTACTTGGTTTGTTCCAGTCATAAAGTTGCTGCTATCTACTGAAACTTTACTATTTGTGGAGTTTATTTGAAGCACTGGAGAGTAAACTGGTGAACAGGCAGGTATCCCCTGGCCTCTTGGGGCTTACATTCTTGAGGAGACAGCAGATAATAAACAGACCAGCCAGTAAGATGCCAGAAAAGTGATGGCCAACAGACACAGTGGAAGCAGAGACAGACATGGCTGCAGATGCCAGGCAGGCTCCTGTGCTCACTGGTCAGCATCAGGCTCCACCAAGAGGTGGTGATTAAGCTGAGTGCACACTGAGCAGGCAGGGGCAGCCCTGCACCCATGAAAGAAAGGGCCAACACACTAGATATGGGACTAGTCTGCTGAGGGCAGTCAAGTAAGATGAGGACAGATGTGAGCACTGGATAGGGCAGATGGAGGCCACAGCTGCCACTCAGGGCCAGCCTGTGGGAGGAGGAGGGGTGTGGGCCAAAGTGAGGTGAACACAGCGGCTAGGAGAAGCTTCTCCAGAAGTGATTCAGGTAAGGCATGTGGAGCATTGATGCCACATCTGGAGGGCATGGGAGGTCAAGCAAGAAATTTTGTCTGTTTTTTAAGAGAAGAAAAGGAATTACCATTTCACTGTCTATCTTGCTCACTTCTGCAGGCAAGAATTCTATCATTTTCTGCCATTTTTATCCTTAATGTCTCCCAGGGTGCCTGGCACACAGTAGGTTTGCAGAGTAAATCAACTAGAACTTTCCATAAGTGTTCCTAGTTTTTCATCACAAATGTTTAGGCTAATGCTACACGATTAGAGCCGTATTGTTGTAATTCTAGGAGGTGACAGAGGTCTTCATCAATACCTAAATAGGCTGTGGAGTGAGGAGAGATGGTGTTGGTGGGACGGGGCTGCTCCTGAGCAGGACTGAGTGAGTCACTGCAGAACTTCAACTCAGCAAGATTTCTTACATCTGTAGACTTCTGATCCTTTCCCTAACAGTGGCTGTGAGAAGGTGATGTGTGTGTCCATTATGTTTGTAATGACTTGGTTTTGGAGGTTTCTGATGATTTCTAATGAAATTGGAATTCATTAATCTTGGAAGAGTTGACTTATACTATTTATGAAGAATAGAACACTTATTTTGAAGAACAGAACACTTGTTTCAGATACACTTATTTTCTCACACTTTCTCACACTATTGACAATATTCCTGTATCAGGTAGTACTGTACGTGAACATTTTTATTCCGAATAGTATGTATGAACAGAATGCAAATCTAGCCAAACAGAAGATCTTACATAAGTCATACACTCCTACATAAAATTGCAGTTAATATTAGTTGCTTTTTATGTAATGCAACCATCTAGAAGTTTGGTTAAGGGTTCGTTTTGAATGGTCTCATGACTGGACTGTGGTCCTCCTGAACACTACAGTGAGAAGCTCCCTGGCCTTAGCAGCAGAAAGTATTCCAGGCTGTCTCATCATACCCAGGGTTGCAGTGAACTCTTCCATAGGCTTGTTTGTGTGTTTATTTTAAATCCTTGGCTGTTCACAAATTAAAATTATGTAGCACACAATGTCAAGTTGTTGCTAGTTCAAATCATAGGCTGCAATTGTGGGTGAGGATGCCCTACACAGAAGTCTACTGCAGTTTCCATTTCTCACTTGTCAGTTTCCATTTCTCACTAGTTTGTTAACTCAAAGGGAGGGGGAGTGTGCAGTGGAGGAGGTACCTTCCTGCAGAAAGCAATCACGGAGGTACAAAATCCTGGGAAGCCCTGCCCCCAGTTGTATGTGGTAGGTAACGCAGTGTGGACCCCCAAAATTTTTGTGGGAAACTGGATTCTGAGACAGCATTTACGTTTGTTTAGACCAGTTTGACAATTCTAACTTCATCACCTCTATAAACAAGTTTCAGGTCTTATACATTTTTTTAGATCTTTCCATTTTAGCTATTACAGCCATCTTAATGAATTGTGAGGTGGATATCATCTTTTGCAAGAATCAGTTTGGAATCTCAGGCTTGGAAATTAGGAAAAGAATTCAGGTTTGGAAATAAGTGTATTTTATCACATTTTGATTTTACTTGAACAACCATAAATTGGAGAAAACTTGCCAATGGCCATTGAACATGTTGGTTTATATAATTTTTCAGTGTAACATAACTATTAAAGTGAATTAGACCCCTGGTACTGGTGCAGCTTAGCTAAGATGCATCTTGCTGCTACTGTGATGTTTCCCCACTGCCACCCTCCAGCTGAGGCAACAGCCTCCCCAGACACATTCTGGGTTAGCTTTCTTGCTGATTCCATGTGTCTTTCTTGTTGGAAATCCAACCAGGGCCAAGCACATCATTGGAGCCCTGATTGTACAGATATTTTAGCAACTTCTTGGAAGGTCTTCTTAGAGAAGAAGGCACAATGGCAAATGGTAACTCCTTTAGAATGTCAATGGCTGGAGTTCCTTAAATGACTGTGTCTTGTATGCAAATGTTTGCTCCTTTCCTCTCTATAAAGATAACATTAAAGTTGTATGTGACGTGTGTATTCTGGGACTCTTGTCCTTACTTCCCTTATAGAACCCTGTCTTTTCTGCCTCTTCTCCGGGCTCTGTGCTTATTATTTTCCTAGCTGCACTTCATCTGCCTACCCCTCACATGTTGCTGTTTCTCTGGACTCTGCCCATAGCGAGTTACGGGGAGCTTGTCAAGTCAATGTAGGAGGATAATGCTTGGAAACCGAAAAAGCCACTTCAACTTTGTTGGCTGTCCAGATGTCGGCATGTGATAGTAAGTGCCACTGGTCCTCACTCACTGTTGGTTGCCATCTTGTACCTACTGACCATATAAATGCAATTAGGTGATTGTTCTGGGATAGATGGCTTCAAGTACAGGGACACACTTTTTTTAGTCTTTTTCTTTTTTAGAATCTAATTCCATCCAATCAAAAAGGATATGAATTATGGTAGATTCTGCTTTGTGAGAAAAGTGGTAATAACAACACAGTTGTATTTTGCTTTGCTACATTAAGTCCTTCATTTTGAAATATAACAGACTAAAGCTCCTCAATTGTATCATCGCACACTGTGGCTGAGGACTCGTTGAGCTGATAGTGCCTAGCCTGCAGTAGACTTTAGCCTAAGAAGTAGTTTTCTTGAACTCCAGACAGAGAGCTTAATTAATATAGAAAAAGAAATCACAGTTATGCAGTGACTCTCAATACAGATTTCTGTTTCATTACAGGATAATTTATAAATTCAATAAATATTTGAAACAAAGTTGTGCTTTGCTTATAAGCTCTGGCTGTTCTCTATGCTTAAAGGTTTTGTGTCGACTGTTAAGAGGTAGTCGTTATTGTGTTAATCAACAATAATTTGGTGAAGAGAGAGGGCTGATTACACTTTATGGAAATAAGACAAAGCAATAAAAATCAAGATCAGGAAATGGGCATGAGAATATGGGATCCATTCACGGCTTAAATAAGTGCCTCAGTGGAATTCCATGTTGACCATCAGCACCAAAGCTTCATCTTAGAAATTCTTGGAAATAAGAACACAGTTGTTCATTGTCATTTGATTAATCTCTCTTCTATTTAGAACCTTGTGGTGCTAAGATTAAATAGGTCTTAGGAGTACTCAAGTCTAAGAAACTGGAGAAATCTGTGGAAAGAACATAAGGAAATGCATATCTTCATTGTTCAAAAAAAGATTAAATTAGTAATTTTTCCATGATTCACTACTCCTACCAACCTTCCCACCATGATTTTGGGTAGCTTATTACTAAATCTGGCATGTTAAAAAGTGTCAAATAAAGTTGTATATATTAATAACTATATATCCATATTTATATATATTTTATTGCACTTTAGGTTCTGGGGTATGTGCAAAGAACATGCAGGATTGTTGCATAGGTACATACATGGCAATGTGGTTTGCTGTCTTCATCCCCATCACCTAGATCTGGCATTTCTCCCCATGTAATTCCTCCCCAACTCCCTACCCCCCACTGTAACTCCCCTAGTCCCCCCACCACAGACCTCAGTGTGTGATGCTCCCTACCCTGTGTCCATGTGTTCTCATTGTTCCGCAGCCACCTATGAGTGAGAACATGCAGTGCTTGATTTTCTGTTCTTGTGTCAGTTTGCTGAGAATGATGGTTTCCATCCAGGTTCATCCATGTCCCCAAAAAGGACACAAACTCATCGTTTTTATGGCTGCATAGTATTCCATGGTGTATATGTGCCACATTTTCCTTGTCCAGTGTATTATAGATGGGCATTTGGGTATTTCTTTCACAGACATTAAAAATATAGACAGCCTCTTCTGTTTTCTAAATGTAATGAAATAGCTGACACAATTTGGAATAGAATATAACTAAAAGATAAACACATTGGGATTCTGTTATATTAAATACAAAAGTAATGATTTTTCACAGTTGAGATAATAAAAGAATAGAAGAGATTGAAGTACTAATTAAAAGCCTTCCAACAAAGAGAAGCCAAGGCCCAGATGGCTTCCTGGCTGAGTAATACAAAATATTCAAGAATGAATTAATACCAATTATTCTTAAGCCCTTCCAAAAAATTGAAGTAAGGGGAATTCTTTCAAACTCATGCTATAAGATTACCATCACTTTGACACCAAAACCAGAAAAAGGCATCCCAAAAAGAAAGCTATAAGCCAATGTCTCTGATAAATATAGACACAAAAATTCTTTATAAAATACTAGCAAACCAAATTCAGCAACATGTCAGAAAGATTATACACTATGGCAAAGAAAGATTTACCCCTGGGATACAAGGTTAACTAAACATTTGCAAATCAATCAATGTGATACATCACATTAACAGAATAAAAGATAAAAACCACATGATCATCTTAATAGATGCTGCAAAAGCATTTGACAAAGTTTAACTTTAGTTTATAATAAAAACTCTCAACAAAATAGGTATAGAAGGAATTTTTTTCAATATGATAAAGGACTTTTATGGAAAAACCGACAGCTAACATAATCAATGGTGAAAGGCTGAAAGCTTTTTCTCTAAGATCCAGTGCAAGGAAAAGGTGTATCCTCTAACTACTTTATTCAACATAGTACTAAAAGTATTATCTAGAGCTATAAGAAAAGAAATATTAATAAAAAGCAACCACATTTGAAGAGAATAATAATTTTTTTTGCAGATGACATGATTCTGTATGTAGAAAACCCTAATGACCCAATAAAAATATTAGAACTAATAAATAAATTCGGTAAGGATATAAATGTCAAGACACAAAAATCATTTGCATTTTTATGCAGTATTAGTCTCTCTGAAAAAGAAATCAAAAACAATAATTCCATTTAAAATAGCATCAAAAAGAAAAAAATATATTTAGCAATAAATTTAGCCGAGGAGATGAAAGAGTTCTACACTGAAAACTATAAAACATTGATGATGGAATTTGAAGAAAATGCAAATAAATGAAAACACATCCCATGCTTATTAATTGAAAGAATTAATGTTATTAAAATATATATGTGATCTGAAGCAAACTACAGACTCAAAATAATATCTATCAAAATTTGAATGGCATTTTTGTTTACAGAAATAGAATAAAAGACAATTCTAAAATTTATAGTACTACAAAAGACCCAAAATAGCCAAAGCAATCTTCGCATAGAAGGACAAAACTGGAGACACCATATTTCTTGATTTCAAATTATATTATAAATATATAGCAAACAAAACAGTATAGTATGAACATACAACAGACACATAGGACAGTGGAACAGAATAAAGAGCCCAGCAATACACACAAGCATACAGAGTCAACTAAATTTTGACAAGGGTACCAAGAAGACACAATCAGGCAAGAATAGTCTCTAAAAATGGTGTTGGGAGAACTGGATTACCACATGGAGAAGAATAGAAATTCACTCTCATCTTATACCTTGCACAAACATCAGCTCAAAATGGATTAAAGACGTAAGTGTACCCTTGGGCACAAGTATATGCTCAGTCCTGTGAATTCTCCTAGCAAATCACTGAACACTGAAGGGATCCGGGGGACCCTAGACACAGACACAGGAACAGAAGAACATTGTTGCGCTTCTCCCCTTAAATTTAAACCTAACTTACATTTATCTGAACAATAATTTTGTAAATTCTCATATATAATTTTATTGAAAGATTAGTCAAATATATTATTTAACATTTCAGGAATAGCACTAAACTATTGCTGAACAGAGATGTGGACACTGGAGTGAAATGGACCGTGAGGTCCTTACTCATGAAGGAAGAAACTCACTGGTCAGTGTGGTAAGTGTAGTTTGTACTTTGGATAATATTCTTCTAATTGTGATTGCAGGTTGTATCTTAAAACTTCTCCAGGTTGCACAGTTGATGGATAAGACAAACAAGACAATTAAATGATAGCTGACATTTTAACGGCACCAGGAGCTATACATGCACTATCTTATGTAGTTTTGCAGCAACCTTCCAGGTTAGACACTACTATAATCTCCAGTTTACCAATGAGGACAGTGAGGGCAAATGTCACTCAGCTGGTCAGTGATAGAGACAAGTCTTATGGCCAGGCAGTGGATGGCACAGCTCCTCTTATCATCCTGTGACAATTGCTCTGCCTTGGGAGGCAGCCATGGCAGCCAGCAGAGATGCTGATGAGGAAGGCATTATCAATGCTTGTCATCGGAAGACTTAAGGGGTTTCAAGAGGTGGGCGGTAAAGACGAAATCCTATTTTTAAGAACTTGGATTTTTTGAAGTTTTAATATTTTCAGTACAGATTAGAGTCCACCACGTATGAATCTGGCTTTTATAAAGTTTGCAACTACAGATGGGCATTATCTCACTGTGAAGAATGAATGAGGGAGCAAGAGCGAGGTGTCCCCAAGTGGGGGAGGCTCTGAAGGACAAAGTGAGTGGGGTTGATGTAACCTCAAGAAAGTGAAAGGAGAGGCCCTGAGAACCCACACCTATCGTCTTCACTTAGTCCTTTCATGAGCACCGGAAAGGAAACATGACCAGGGACCTCCCCCATGTTCCCTCTCTTCCCTTCCAAAAATATTTTAAATATAGAACGTGGTCTTTTTATGGTTACTTGCTACCAATCATTATTAATTCAGAAGTTAGTATGGCTTCCAAAGTGATTGTATATTAAAGTGTTCTTTGTTCTCTAGAAATGTTGGTATTAGACTGACAACTGGCAACGAACTCGACGAATGCTGAAATCCCATTCCTGACTTGATCTCTCTGTGTAGTTTCTCACAGCTCCTGATTCAAGCCATTTAATCCCAGTTCTCAAAGAGGAAGGCAAGGCTGCTAAGCGAGGGACAGGCTGTGTAGTGTGATGGGGCCCCTACAGGTTACTTAAACAGGTTTGTCTGCTGCCTGAACCCGGAAGGCCAGGTGGTGAGCCACGGCCATGGTGCCCAGCTGAAGAGCAGGTGACCCTGAGAATTCAAATATTCTGGAGAGAATTTGAAAACCTACCAAGAAACACAGTATCATTGTTCAAACACAGTCGGCAAAGAGCCAGAAAATTAACTTAAAAGCCATTCACGGAAGGAGGCGCAGATTTCTAGAGCTGTCCTGCCTCCCTCCACTAGTACCCCGTATGTAAGTTCTAATAAACTCAGCTACTCACTATGTTGTGCTGGTCCACATCATTCTTTGGTCTCTCAGCTCCTTCCCAGTTTGGAGCAGATGTCACAGTCCCAGGTTTTTCTCATACCAGGCTATAGAGTTTTCCTTAACTAAGGTGAATGAGACTTGAGAGGATAATAGGACATTGAAGACCCCAATGTGATCCTTTCAGACACTGAAAATTAAGTAATGAATTGACTCACGACCAACAATAATTCTCTTTCTCAAAATTTACATGCAATTTCCAACTACCTCAGCGTCATGAACAAACAGTGAATTGTGAAAATTCTCACATTAAAAATGTTTTTCAGGAGTCAAATGATTTACTCTCATGGGAATTTATAAACCTAAACTTAATTTAGAACTTGTTCGAAATGTTTTCATATATGTAAGGGGTTATAAGTAAAAGGAAAAGGGAAAAGGTAGAGTTCACTTCATAAATTATATAAAATTTAGTTGATTTTTAGTTTAATAATGTAATGAATTTTCAGTTAATAATTCTAATGAGTATTAACAATGGAGTCAACTCTTAATTATTTGCTACAACTTTTCTGACTTTAAACAATCTAATTGACAAATTTGAAATGAAATCGGGCTTTCTTCTGTCTCCTTTGAACTCCTAATTAACCTGAACTTAAAGAGAAAAATTAGTTTATTATTATTTTTTTCAGGCAAAGAATTTAAAAACATACTATTAAGAACAACTTATATATGTCATACTACTTCAATTGTATTGACTATGTTGTTTGATTAAATAAGAGAAACTAATTCTTGAATTATGCTTTGTATTTAAATATGATTTCTTGATAATCTTAGTAGCTGTCTAATCCTAGTTCTGAATCCACAAAACCTTATGAAGCTATACTCTATAAGTGTGTCATTAGCCTAATTCATTCTAAAGGGGATGTAATCAGCTTCTGTCATTACAGAGTAACCAACCATTCTATTTTCTTTTTTGTCTGCCTGTCTTTATTTGAGATCTATAGACTCCCAACCTTCCTCTCTGGTGGTTTTCATGATCAGTATTGATTGAAAGTTGCCCAGGTACTAAAGCAGTGTGGTCTGCGGCCAAAACAAACACACAAGCAAAAAAAAACTGGCTCATCTTGTATAGAAATCCTGCCTGTCTTATATAAATCCTTTCGGTTTAATGGCAGCTGCTGGAGTTTAAGCACAACTGTAATCAAACCTACCAACTACCTGCTTATATAAAAATCCAGTATATTATCGTCTCTGTTCTAGATAATGATGTTGTTTTCCAAAGACATTTTAATGATGTTTATCCAGATATATTTCTAAAGCTCTAAGTCTAAGTCAAAGATTTCATTTTTGTGGGAGAAATGTGGGATGATGCTCCTCGTAGAACATTTATAAGGCAAGTTTAAGGTAGGTACATGTTTGTTGAAATTAATAATTTAGAAACAGACTTAAGAATCATTAGCAGTTATTTTTATCCAAGATCATTCACTTATGAGAAGATCTACTTATCTTCTAATTGGAAGATGAATCTGCAAGTGTTATTGTAAAAGGATATTTTCAGTCAAGCCGTTGGTAATAAAGATGTCTGATTAAATAAGCTGTTCTCCATCCCCTTCCATTTCGTTTGCTGCGATGAGACACACTTTACAATTATCCACAGTGCTTGTCCATTATTTCTTTCCATAGAAAGTGCTGGCTATGTCTTCAAAAGAGTTTTATCCAATTTTACTTTTGTCACTGAAGGAGGCTGTATGGTGAGATTCTACCGTAAAATTGAATGTAATTGTATTTTCTAACACACATTAAAAGTTGAATTAGTTTTTAAATAAAACTCAGGAGAGAATGCTACCATAAATTTATTAACCACTGGGTCTAATTTCTTCTGACTGTATTTTGTACCTAGTAATCAGCCTCTCTTGATCCCCTTCTTCCCTCTGCCCTTCCTAGCCTCGGGTCACCACTAGTGCTTGGGTTTAGGTGGGGAGCCTATGCTTCATTTTTTTTTATAATGGCCATGCATTTACGCATAAAGTAAACATATATATTATTTTCAATCTTATCTCTTTTGCCTTCATATAAATTCAAATTGGACATGAGTTTTCTGCATCTGTATAAATATTAAAGCTAGAACTAGAATCCTAATTATTATATTTGAATGTATTCAGTAACCAAATAAATTCTGTCTGCTGGAAGATTGGTTGTGACCTATGTATCTGTCCCAGTATAGTGCTTGTGTTAGTGTGAAAAATCAGAGTTTGTATGACCCTTAGTCACCAGGGAGAAAGGTAGGCCTAGCTATGTGTGTCTTAAAGAGTCAATGAGGATAGGCAGGATGGGAGCCAAGAAGCACAAGAAGAAACAGGAGATGAGCATGTGCTGGACAGGATGCTGTAAACTTGGGGTTGCTCTGGGAACTCACTGCGGTTACCAACCAGAAGTGCAGCAACTCCACAGCCCTTATTCATCAGCGAAAGTCAAGTCAAGAAACCTATTTCAGAATATACAAACTGAGTGAAAACACAAGGACACGTCTCTCAGAAAAGATGCTTCCAAATGTTCAGGTGAGGAATATCAGAAAGAAAATTCAACACATATGACAACTAGAGCAAGCTAGGGAGTCATCTGTCACAATTTCCCACCGTTTCAGCTTACTGATACAAATGAGAAGATTTTAAACTACTGAGCAAGTCATTTTGCTTTTCTTGCACTCTGACTTTGTCCTTTGTAACCTGTATTTCTATTCAATTCAAAAAGTAACTAGAATCCAAAGGAAGTCTGGCAGTTCTGTAACTGTCACTTAGAATTATAACCCCTCATTATTTCCAAATGTCTGTGTATATGGTTTTAATATTATACTCTAATGACTCAACTTCAAAATAATGTTAATAGTTTAAAAATAAAATATATATCCTACTGCTGTAATCGTTAGTACTATTTACATTTAAATGGGAGGGGTATTTTTATCTGCTTGAGCTGCACAAGTAATTGCATTGATTTTTTGCTTCATGTCTGGTTATTCAAACGTGCCTGAAGTTATTTTTCATTTGCTCCAGTGCTCCATAGCAAATGTCTGCAATGAAAAAAAAAAAGTAATGTAGTAGAGGGAAGCAAAATAAAAATGCTGCATATTTTAGGGCATTCATTAGGTAATTCTCTCCATGAACTGAAAATGAATAAACATGATATCTCTACTTGATAACATTAAAAATGTAAGGGCCATAGGCCAGGTGCAGTGGCTCATGCCTGCAATCCCAGAACGTTGGGAGGCCGAGGCAGACAGATCACCTAAGTTCAGGAGTTTAAGACTAGCCTTGCCAACATGGTAAAACCCTCTTCTCTACTAAAAATACAAAAATTAGCTGGGCATAGTAGTGCACACTGTAATTACAGCCACTCAGGAGGCTGAGTTGGGAGAATTGCTTGAACCTGGGATGCGAAGGCTCAGTGAGCCAAAATGGCACCACTGCACTACAGCCCGGATGACAGAGTGAGACTCTGTCTGAAAAAAAAAAAAAAAAAAAAGATAATGGTCGTTGCCATGTTTGTTTGCAGCCCTTATGGATTTAACACATACCCTGTTGGGTCAACCCTTCAAAAGGAATCTTTCTTTTTCACAGGTGGTGAAATACATGCAAATCTCCCACAGAAGACACTGCATCTGGAGGGGTTTTGTAGTTTTGGCTTTTACATTTAGGTGGATGATCCATTTTGAGTTAACTATTAAGTCTGATGTGAGGTAGTCATCCAACTTCATTCTTTTGCACATGGACAACCTGTAGTCCCAGAATTGTTTGTTAAAAAGAATATTCTTTCCCCATTGAATTGTCTTGGAAACTTTGTCACAAATCAATTGACCGTAAATGTGAGAGAGTTTATTTCTGGACTCCCAGTTTTATCCATTAGTCTAAATGTCTATTCTTATGTCAGTACCATGCTGTCTAGATTTTTATTGTTTATATTTTTATTTTGGGATATATGAGTTCTTCAACTTTGTTCTTCTTCAGGATTGTTTGCTTATTCAAAGTCCTTTGCAATTCAATATGAATTTCAGGATCACTTTGTCAATTCAAAAATGCCAGCTGGAATTTTGACAAGGCTTGCGTTTAACATGTAGACCAATTTAGAGAATATTTTCATCTTAACATTATTAAGCCTTCTTATCCATGAACATGGCTTGTTTTTACATTTAGTTATTCTTTGTTTTTTTTTCCAAAAATATTTTCTGGCATATACGTTTTACACTTCTTTTGTTGAATTTGTTTCTAATAACTTAATTCTTTTTGATGTTATACATGGAATATATTTCTTAATTTCATTTTTAGAACATTCTTTACACATGTCTAGAAGTACAATTAATTTTTATATGTTGCTGAGCTTGCATCTAGTAACCATGCTAAACTCTTTTACTAGTTCTGGTAGATTTTTGGTGACTACCTTAAGTTTTTATTTGATATACAAAATCCTGATATTTGCAAATAGAGATAGCTTTACTTCTTTCTTTATCATTTGGATACCTTTAGTTTTATTCTCTTGCCTAATTGCACTGCTGAAACCTGCAGTACAATGCAGAATAGAAGTAATAAGTGTGGACATCCTTGTCTACTTGCTAATCTTAGGGAGAAAGCCTCCACTCTTTCACCATTAGGTCTGATGTTAACATTTTTAAAAAATAGATACTCCATGAAATTGAGGAAGTTTCCCTCTATTCCTTGTTTGCTGAGTGCTTTTATTATGAAGAGATCTCAGATTTTGTCAAATAATTTTTATGTATCAAGTAATAAGATCATATTTCTCTTGTCTTTATTTCTGTTGGCAAAGTGTATTGAATTAATTTATTTTGATGTTAAACCCCCTGTGTTCCTAGGATGCATCATACTTGGTATTTGACTGTTTTTATATGTTGCTGTTTTGGATTCACCAGTATGTTGTTAACGATTTTAGGTCTGCATTCAAAGCAGATATTCGTCTGTAGTTTTCTCTGAATGTCTTTGGTTTTGATATCAGCTATCACGGATATCAAAGGTACTGAAATAAACTCACAGGGAAGACGGGAGTTAAGGCTTCCCTTAAATAATAAAACAAAGAGATGTGACCGGCATAGAAATAAGAGTGCTGTGCAACTGTTAATATTGTACCTCCCTCTTTGAATCCTCTAGAGTAGATGGGCTAGTTCCAAATCATCACTCATTACTTAGGATGTTTCCATTCTCCTTTCCACCAGGATGCCTGTAGAAAGCTGCAATTTGGAGAAACAGCTTTATAATATGCGGCAGTGATTAACACCAGCCGATGCTAAAAATAAACACTTCCTGGGCATATGGAAAGCAATCTTTATCTCCCGAATGTATTTCAGCATAGAAAGTAATGTCTTTCCTTACCGTCTTTCTCTTTCACACTTCCCCTCCCTCCCTCCTTCCCTCCCTCCCTCCCTCTCTCCCTTCCTTTCTCCCTCCCTCCCTCTCTCCTCCGCTCTCTCCTTTCCTCCCTCCTTAAACTTCATTCCTTCCTTCCCTCTCTGCCTTCCTTCCTTCCTCCCTCCCTTCCTTCCTCCCTCTCTCCTCCCCCTTCTCCTTTCCTCCCTCCCTCTCTCTTTGCCTACCTCCCACTCTCCTTTCCTCCCTCCCTCTTTCCTTTCTTCTCTCCTCCTTCCTTCTTCCTTCTTTCTTTCCTTCCTTCCTTCCTTCCTTCCTTCCTTCTTTCTTCTTTCCTTCCTTCCTTCTTTCTTTCCTTCCTTCTTTCCTTCCTAGAGCAGCAGCTGTATAATCTTACAATTAGATAATAATCAGATCATTTTTATTTTGGTTTATAATATTTTCATTCCCTTTATCAAACATGTAATTAGCTGAAATAGACTGCTTACAATTTCTCTTATGACTTTTAAATGGAGTTATTCTTACTAAAGTGCATTCCTAATGATGTTACTAGGTACCGCCATAATTGTCATGGACATTAATAATAAACTGGGATAATGCATGCATGGGCAGAGCTAAGTCTCTTAGAGCAGCTGTACGATGAGAAGCAATGTTCTTATGATTCTCTCTGCCTTACCCTTTAGATAAATAAATGCCTTCTCAGAGATGCTGCAGGCATGAACTTTTCTAATGAGACATTTTTGAAGAATCAATGAAATCTCTGCTAACTTCCTGAGACAAGAATCTCTGAAGTATAATTATGAAGAAACTGATCCTAGGAGACCAAATAAAAATCAATATGAACAACAAAAAAGTATTTTCTTTCATTCCCCTATCTTGGCCCATGTTAGTAAGTACTTAAATCATTAAACATTTGGAATGAATTGAAAGCTGCTGTTTGTTCATCTGTTTACCATCCATCACTATCATCCTCACCAGCATTATATTAGCTTAACCCAAGTATCAAAAATCTTGATGTTTACATGCTTCCTGTGCACATTCTGGATTTCTGAAGCCAGCAAAACTGTAAAACATACTTAACATTTGAGAAATTAAGCCAATGTTAAAATTATAGCCCCAATTTCCTGCTTTTAGTCCAAATACTGAGCCCCAGAAGAACATAATAATACCAGTTAACTATGCCACCCATTTGAACTTAAAGTTGAGAAAGAAGAAAGGAAAATTTGGATAAGAAAGAGGATGTCTTTCCTGAACTAGAAAGTACGTGTAAACGTTCCTACATTGTCTTTTTTGCTACATTAGCTTTAAGTTTGAAATCAAACACATTGTCATTTAGTGACAGGAATTTAAGCAGGGACCTGAAGTGGAGTCAACTGATTCACACAGAAGTAAATACAAAGTAGAACAATGATCTCGGCTTCAGCTGTCTGGTTCCGTGGTCCGCTGGAATGTCATACACAGTTAAGTCACAGTGCAGCTTATTTTCTGGCTGTGGCTACAGGCTGTCCCTTCTAGCACAGTAGAACTGTGTTAGCAGAAATGGGAAACGCGAGCATTACTTCTCACCATGTTCTGCCTCTGGCTGCCGGTTTCTCTCTGCTTCCATGTTGGATGCAGCAGAGATCACGCACCCATCACCCCAGGACAGTCCAGTAGGAAGGGTCCAATAACTCTGGTCTCCAACTACAGCCAGACTCACCTCCTCAACCGTCTCTGTGGCTCTAGCCTGCACTCTTTTACAAGAATCCAGCTCTGGAAGTGGCAGGTGAAGAGGGCAATAGGACTTTCTGCTAAATGAAGGAAGGTGGGTGAATGAATGAGTGAGCTGCAGAGTTCACTTGCAAAGGACCAGGAGTAATAAAACCTTGAGTGTTGTCTACAGTTAGCAGGTGGCACATAAAGTTATATAGGTCTGAACCCAGTAGAAGTTGATTGTAATTGTCACGAATTAATTTAAAGGCTTTTATCGACAGCATTTTTTTCATGTATTTTTGCCAGGAATAAAACCTTCAGTGGTTAATTATTTGAATGCCTAAATATCTTTCTGGAATTTTAGGAGAAACATCTGATCCCTCATATTGTAAGTGTTCTCTAAGCTTAATTAGTGGAATTTAGAGTTTCATGTAAAGATTCAATATGAACATTTAATTAATTTTTACAATCTGACTTTGTCCTTAGCAAAAGAACACTGGTTCAAAGTGAAAAATAGTTTCAACCACAGAGGCCTTCACTTGTCCTTTGTAAACTGGGTCTTTAAAAGGGAATTTTCATAATGAGCTGCTGCTCTTTGAGTTAAACTATAATTTTTTCTTCATTTAGAAATTGTTTTGATTACACAGTTTTGGCATTTTTTAATATCTCTGCGTAGCATTCATTCCTCTCTGCATGAGTTTAATACAAGCCAGTTGTCTTGGAATTTGCTGAGTTGCTGACCTGCAGTAGTTCACCTGCAAGCCTGTCTTTGGGACCCTCTAACTCTGAGAGTTGGGTCCCCTTCACCTGCACCTCTAGTTCCTCAGATTCTGGGGCCTTCCTGGCCTTCATCTCTCACCCAGTTTGAGTGATCTGGCCTTTGATATCTTCTCCTGTGATCAGTCCTTTGCTCTGATGCCTGAGCTTTGTTATGTGTCCTAGGACACATCCCCATCTAAGGAATCAGAGCCAGTTCTGTGTCCTGATGTTGGTGCCCGCTCTCTCCTGCCTCCTCTTCAGCACAGACCTCTCTTCCCCCAGGTCATCTGCCTCCTGCTTTCTGACTGGACCCATAACCACAGTCTGTGTGGTTGGCTGAAGGATGTATAACTAGTGTTGGGACTGGGCTGCCTCTTAGCTACCTACATCCCAGTTAGGGAAAGCAGTGAATTCAGTAAAGAGTCTGTATTAGTCTGTTCTCACAGACTAATGAAGATATGCCTGAGACTGGGTAATTTATAAGGGAAAGAAGTTTAATTGAATCATAGTTTCATGTGACTGGGGAGGTTTTACAATCATGGCAGAAGGTGAATGAGAAGCAAAGTCATGTCTTCCATGGCAGGAAAGAGAGCTTGTGCAGGGAGGACTCCCATCTATAAAACCATCAGATCTCATGAGACTTACTCACTATCATGAGAATAGTTCAGGAAAGCCCCTTCTCTATGATTCAGTTACCACTCATCAAGTCCCTCCCACAATATGTCTGAAATAAGGAAGCTACAATTTAAGATGCGATTTGTCTGTGGACACAGCCAGACCATACAGACTCATAATTTGCCTTCTGCTCACTAAGAACTGGGCTGGAATGCCTTACAGATCACAAACAAATCTGCACCCATGAAAAGATTTGGGGAGTCACACTGGAAAGTCAACAGAAGCCAGATGGACGAGGGCCCTGGACTTCACATCATTAGTGTGGATCCTTCAGCTTCTCATCTCAGCCATGGGTCACAACTTAAACGTATTGTTTCTCCACATAAATGCTTAAGAACATGTGTCATGCCTGACCCTCAGATGCCAGCTAAGGCTTTCTTGCTTCCCAGATATTTGGCTCCTTATTTCTTTTATGCCTCGGGTGTTCACGGCCCTCCCCATTATTTCTCTTACCAATCCCTGGGGTTAGACTCACCAAGTCCTGTCTATGTTGAGGCAGGATGTGCTTCTGCTTCTCTCACTGTTGAACAAATGCAGTCTCAGTTCCTTCACTTGTTCCTGTATTCAAACAAACAAACAAACAAGTTACATCAAGCATCACATGAATTTGGAAGCTACAGTTGATGGTTCAGTGGTGGCAGGGAAGGGTTTGTAGAGCAGCCAGCAGCTTTCTGCCATCTCTCTGGCTTCTGTCACTCTCACTGTTTTCTTCACTCTTTCTATTCTCTTTACCAGGAAGGCACAAAAACTACTCCCTTGTCTTACACAGAGGGTACTGTCTTGTCTGACCCCTGATCCAATGTTCAAATCCTGGTTGTAGTGGCACCATTTCAAATTCAGCTCCAGGCATTGCCAAATAAAGTCAGCATACTTCCTGAGTTCTGCTGTGAACCACAGTGTGTCCCCTTCATGCTGTCACCTGTTACCAACACACTCCTATTTTAACATATGAGCATCTCAATGTAGCTGCCTACCTTGTTACTGTGTGTGTATCTGCAGGTGTTTGTGCAAGTGCACACACAGCCCGTGTGACAGGCCCAGCTATGTTAAAATGTAATCTAGCAAGGGCCAATACCTTTATCTTATTTGTATTTACTTGTGTCATTTGAGTTCAATAAAAGTTATCTATTTTATTAATATATATTAAATATATAAATCATATGGTATTAAACACATGTACTGAATATAAAGTAATAAAATGAGGACACTATGTCACCCACCACCAATTTCACCCTACAACCTCATCAGCACCTTTGGTGTCTACTCTGAACACGCTTCCAACCTATTGTCCTCTGCTTTGGGTAATGATTATTACTCCCTTTTCTTTCATGATTTTGCCACATAAAGAAGTGGTTGCAGTGTCACTTAGCATTGTATAGTTCAACTTCAAGGCCAATGGAAAAATACGCATTCTTCTGTGACTTGCTATTTTTCATTTACATTTTGTCATGCAGGTAACTAAGATTTCCTAGTCTTCATCACTACACAATGTCCCTTTGTGATCCTGAATTGCATAATAGCCCATTGATTGGCATATGCGTTGTTTCCAGGGTTTGCTAGCACCAGCAGTGCTGCCGTCGCTATTTTTGTCCAAGTCTCCCGCTGCAGGGATTTTCTAAGTCAGGGCTTCCCAATCATGGAAACCACAAGAAATAACGTTGGTACGGTTCACTGGGAAACAAATTAAAGCTGTTTGTGATGGCTGCAGGAGTAGAAGGCTTCTCCAAGGTGGAAGGAATCAATATCTTGGTGTGCCTGTAACATTTTCAGGACCTAAGGGCTGAGCAGGTGAGCCCCAGTTGTGGAAAGTCTGGTTCATCAGGATTATGAGCCTTCAACTCTTCTACAGCTTCCTAAATTGGGTCCAGACTCTTTCTGCAGACCTCAGTAGTTCAATGACATTTGAACTAATGAATTCTATTACGAAAGCACATAGATGCAGAACACTTCTCCGTATTCCAAATACAACATTTGTGGTTGCCCACCATAACTTCATATGGTTTTTATTAAATGCAGAAGATTCAAACCATGTAGGAACTTTGAGCGTTTCTGTCTCTATTGAAGAGGCAGGCCAGGTCAGATATGATGAATCACTGACTCCAATGCAATGCACTGCCCTTTTATATGACACTGAACCCTACACTTGCTCCAGCCATAGTCTCTAATCCTTTATATGGACTGAATCCTGCACATCCACAAGCCATGGTCCGTTAACTTTGGTCAGGCCAAGCGCTCTCCCTCACATGCCCTCATTTTCTTCTCGCCTAGGCAGATACTTGCTCAGTATAGGCTTACAAAAAAGAATGAGATCATGCTTTAGTGAGAACATGGATGGAGCTGGAGGCTATTAACCTCAGCAAACCAACACAGCAACAGAAGAACAAGTACTAGGTGTTTTCACTTCTAAGTGGGAACTAAATGATAAGAACTTATAAACACGAAGAAGGGAATAACAACACTGGGGCCTACTTGAGACTGGAGGGTGGGAGGAGCAGAAAGGATAACTATTGGGTATTGGAATTAATTCCTGGGTGATAGAAAAAACAAAACAAAACAAAGAAAGCCCAGAAACATGAGTTTGAAAACAAACCCCAGTAATATGAGTTTACCTATCTAGCAGACCTTCACATATACCCCTGAGCCCAAAGTGAAAATTAAATAAAAAGTGTAGGCTTTCCTCTCTCCATCATCTCCCCAGAGACAGGTTATGCCTTTTCAGATCCTGGAAGATCTGTCTCTACCCCACTTTCCTAAGTAGTCTGTGTGACCCTCCCTTTCTTCCTTCCAGGCTACATCCCAGAGGGAGCCAGGACACCGAAGTACTTAGAACCCCTCAGAATGACCAGATCCTGTTCGTGCCTGGGCTAGAAGAATGGAGCCTTTGTAATTCCAGATTGTAAATAGAAACACATTATTTACTGTGAACCATATCCCAGCCAGACATGGGCAGGTGAAAAGAAATTGTTCCAGGTAACTCACTCCTTAAAATCAGAGGAAATTGTTGGACATTGAGTCCAGCCCCAAATATCTAAAAAAGCATCTGAATTTGATATTTTCATAATGACAGCAGTTAAACAGAAACATGATCCAAATTATGCTCTCAATTTTCACTAAATGAATAAATTAACTGATTAGTATTTGTGTCCGAAGGCAATTGGTTGGCAGTTCTGAGTCAGAAATAAGCAGAAGGACAGGGTGGTCTGAGAGATCCACCTGCAGACCTGAGCAGCTTGTGGGTGACCCTTTGTCATGAGGCAGCCATGTCTTTGTGCTTGGGGAAACAAGAAGGAGGGCATAAGTCCTGATCAGAGGCCATGTCAAAGCTGCTCTGTTGTGTGGAAGGGAGAGGAGGCTGGGGGACCTCTGACAATGCCAGGGTTACATTTGTGCAGGGAAAGAAAGACCAGAAACAACAGAAGAGTGATGTCAGGTGAGTTAGCCAAACCTGGCCAGGTATGTCATTTGCATAACATGCATATTACGTTTTTGCTTCTGGAGGGAAAATCCCTTAACACTAAACAATAGAATGCTACCCAGTGTATTCAGCACATTTACATGCCATTGACACTCATCCAGTTCTCTGAACAAGGCCATCCACATTACATATGTATGATCCATGTTGTTAATAAGCACGGATAGAAGGCACATTATTTACTAGGCTAAGTTCAGGCTATACAAGGAACGGAAAATGTAGTCCTTAACTTTAAGGCATTTACAGTTATGGCACAGGGTGTGTTTATATCTGGTCATGGGAAGTCATTAAGAATGATGCAAATTTGTGTCAAAGGGAACCCTTCAGATTATGGTTAATGTGATAGGAATTCAGACAAGGATAAAATTCTTATGAAATGGAGGACCTAGAAATAGTATATAGTATAGAGATAAAAATATAACTTCAGTTTTGGACATGGCTGAGATCATTGTCTTACTCACCTATTAAAAACTATGTGACACGAGCACATTTCTAAACCTCTGGAGTTCCCAGGTTTGGTATCTACCAAGTAGAATTCACAACATCTATTCTGCAACATTTTCAATGGGAGTAAAAGGAGAGGATGTATCTCCATGTTCTGTTATCCCCTGGTTTGAGTTCCAGTATCTTCCCTCTCTTACCCCGCTGGCTTTTTCTGATTTTTAAGTGCATTTGATTTCTTCTGTGTTTCACTGGATCTGCTCATCCAGATGTCCTCATTACAGGTTGGGTTCTCCAGGAAGAAGACAGAGATGGAGTTGAAGCATAAGAAATTTTGGAGGAGTAATACCTGTGGAAGGAAAAGGTAAGGAAGAAGCAGAATTGAGCGGAGGTGTTCTGGAAAGGGTGAGACTTTGAAATGAGCTGAAGCTGTGGGTGAAGAGACAAGAGATGAAGCTGAAAGATAGGATACTCAGATTGAATATTTCATCCTAGCAAATGAATTCAGGATTTCAGATGCATGAACAGATTTTGTCCAAAGGAGAGATATTGTTCTCCATTTTGGATACACTGAGTTCCAGTTGCATGTGGTATGTCTAAGAGTCAGAAATCCCTCCTTGAAACCTGAGAAGGCTGGGATCAGCAGTCACAGGAGCCTCAGGTTATCTTTGAAGCCATAGGAACAGATACGACCATGCCTGAAGAAAGAATGAGAAAACTCTAGCTAACAAATAGCTTGGAATGTCATGATTCCAAGTTTACAACTGGTGTAATTAGCAACTCAGAAAAATGACAAATTAACTTTCTTATTCCATAGAGTACACATTTCTCTTTTTTTCTTTCATATTAATGATGTGTAAAAGTGCTTTGCATAGATTTTTCTCAACTGTCCCAACCCACCCTAAGGGGACCAGACACAGTATAAATTTCACCGCTGGGGGTGAGAAGGTCATTTAGACTCTGGATGCCTGCCTGCTGACTGTCAGAGAAGGGCTGCCGATGTTACCAAGTTACCAACCTTGTGGTTGCTTTGTAATAAATCTAAGGCAAGTAGTTTCCCTTCAGAACCTTGAATTGCTTCCTTAACAGAATGATTTTCAGTCTGGCTGAAGTTACATTTAAGCTATGGGGCTGGGAGAGCTTTAGTAAGGATTCCCAGAGGACTCTATTGATAACGCTCTTGCTTTAAATACAATTAGGTTTCCATACACAGGAAATGTAGTGGCAAATGTCTTTTATGCTATCAACTTATGATTTAGAGTACTTAAAGGAGTAGTTTGCTTTGTGTTTTGGTAAGGCAGTGAGAACCTCTGTGAAAGAGATATCATGTCCCCTCCTGGCTTATGCATGTTGACTAATTTGATAGAGGCAGGGAGCTTGTTGATTTTAGACAAAACTTGAATGGGACTTATCATCTGTATGCCAAACAGTAGCAGTAAAATAATAATAGAAAATTCTTACACAATGTGTTCTGTGTGCCAGGCACCATCCAAGCAAACACAGAGCTAAACTCACTCAGTGTCCCCCAACCCTGTGAGCTGGGCACTGGGGAGAAGCAGACACAGCAGTGTTAGTGTCCTGCTCTTGGCCACACAGCCTCTTAGTGTGGAAGACAGGAGTCTACCTGTTGGGGCTGTTGGGTCCCAGGGTCCACACACTGCACCAGGAGCTCTGTTTAAGAACCTACTGTGTGCCTCGCTCTGTTCTGGAAGCCAGCAAGGTCACAGTGAGTAAGGCATGCTATGTCCCCCAGCACCTGATTCTCTGGAACTTATACGTCAAAGGTGTGTCATGGGTGAACATGGTTTGCAATAATGCTTTTGGATGAAAGAATGTTGGATGTAAGTTATGCCAATGAAGGTTTGAACTGGGTAAAGTAATTTTTTTTGAGAAAAATAAGCCTTAGACAAAACTGGTAACTGAGCTAATTAAAATCTCCTTTTCGAGCATACGCTAGCCAAAAAGACCTGTTTTCTTCTTTGAATGCCTCTTTGCTGTATAAATGTAATGGTGAACTCGCAGTGCCAAGACCAATTTAATTCATTTGCTCATTTACTAGTTAAGAGAAAGAACTTTCCTTAACATATTAGCTGTCTGCTGCTTTGGGATAACGACCAGTTACATTGATGAACTTTATATAATGATCTGTTGCTATGGTGATGAGTTGCCAAATGAGTGGAAGAGGGTGTTTCATCATTACCTCCCTGATAATGCTTGGAACTGTTAACAGATACAAATACAAAAGCTTTTCTTTCACTCTGCAGTGCCTCTGGGTTGATGAGAGAAACACTAGAAACGCATCTCAAATACAGCAGTGAGGAGTCAGACAGAGGCTCTATACAATTTGAAGTATGGTAATTTAGCTTTCTGAGTTTGTAGGCTCAGCGACCACAATGAACTTCTATGCCATTGCCAATGGGGCTATCTATTTCAGATGCAGGTATAATTTCTGCACAATGAAGAAAAAGTACAAATCTTCCTTTAACCTATAAGAAAAGCAAGAGAATAAGTCAATGAATTTTGTATACACTGAATGTGAATGTTCAAAAAATTCACCCTGTGCATCTTTTTTAAGCCTAGAGGAAATATGCACTGGGTCTGTTTTCTGGAAATGCTTTAACTTCTGTAATTTAGAGCAATTAATTTAACTTGGAAATTATTCTTCCCAAGGTTTTAGGGTTTGCCTGGATTTAAGCTAGAGTGCACATGAGAAACAGTGATTTTCACTTCAGATATTGCATAAACATTCGTTATTTCACTGTCAGAGGCATAAGGAAGTGTGTAACGGGTTGCCCAATGACCTGTAGGCATGAAAAGTCTAAAACTACCATTTAAAATGATTTTTAATGATAATTATGGTAAACGTTGGAACTAGCCACATTTCTTTTTCCCCTTTATTTATTTTTATTTCTTACTTTCTGACAGAATTATTTTTACACACTTGAAACTTTGCAGTGGCTGAAAATTTTAGAAGTCTGTGAAATGAATACTCACTACAATTAATCAGAGACCCTTTTTTCTGATGCTGGAAAGTTCATTCTCCAGTGCCTATTTAGTTCTTTCTAATTTTATCCCCCAAAGAGCACCAGAGGCATTAGCATAAAGGTTGTCAACAGCAGCTGCATCTACAGGAGTTAATTTATAATGTCTTCCAAAACGGATAAATTTTGTAAAATACTACAAGCCTCAAATGAATATTCTTGCAATTTTATAAATCAGAATTCTATATGTATATAGAATTAAATGTTATATTAAAATATTTTTAAAAAAGAGATATTTAAATTAGATTAGTCTAATACTGCAATAATAGAACAATTATTAAATCTAACAGATAATGCCATTGTTTAGAAGTTGCACGATAGGGTAAAATATAGAAAACAATTACTTTCTACTATTGTCATGATCTTGGTCTGTATATCAGTAACAAAATATACTCTTTATATTCCTCACTTGTTTTAAAGTGACTCCATCTACAAATACATGATTTTTATACTTGCATTTATTTCAATTGAATAAGCTAACAAAGCCTGTAAAATGGAATTTTATTTATTAGATATCTGTAAGAAAGTTAAAGATAAAAAAGTAGAAATGTATCAACTATTTTCTTTCAAAGCCAAAATGAAGTCAATTCCAGCCACTAGTGACTAATTTTTTCACCATGGTAGCTTGCCTAAAGGGATGTCAGGGTCTTTTTGTTCACCTTAGTTTTGAGTTTTGCTTAAACAAACCTTGTGCCCTCATGAATTGACTTCAGCCTATATGGTAAAACTGAAATAAGCCCTTATTTATTAGGTTATTCTCTTGTTTGTTTTTTGATCTCACAGAAGAGAGACCCCAAAGTCTGATAAAGAAGTCAGATCTATCCTGGTCTCGGTGGCATTCATATATTGATTATCTGTGTAGTGAATTATCTGATGGGATAATTGCATACATATGAATGACTGCTGAATTCTTATTTTGAATAAAACTCAATATACTGTTTTATTAACCCAGTGGCCCTCTTGGAAGTCACAAGCCATCCTATCACTGATGCATTTTAGGGGCTTGTAATGTACCCTTTTCAGACTTTCAGAGCACCAACACATTTGAGATTTCTGAAACCAGCACTCAAATGGAAAATGAAGAGGTTTAAGTTGTAGCCAGCTATGACGTCCTCAGAAACATCTATTGAACCTCCTCCATTTCTGTTTCCTTGTCCCTAAAATACAGTGATGTATTTTGACATCTTCTAGCTGAAATGATGTGAGACTCCTTGAAATTTCAATTTAGAAAACATAGTGATGGGAGATGGTTTGCATTTGGGAGTTTGATTAAACTCCCACCATCACTGACTCTTGCAGCTCACATAACGGTGTCACTCATTTGGAAGGGTTACAGGGCCTCTCATGTTGGTCAGGGAACACACCCCTTTCCTCTTCTGGTGAGCAGCTGGTCATCCTCGAGCTGCTCATTCAATGGAGCTCTTGTCAGCCCCACTGAGGTCATCTTTCATTCTTCCTTGAATCCTGTTCTGTGGACATATCATGTGCCTTTCTGGGCAGCTGTCTCTGTCCACAACAGATCTCAGATATTGGCCCTTTTGCTAATGAGTCCATAAAACTCTCTGAAAAATACCATCATTTTTCAAAGGGGAAGGAAGAGAAAGAACCCTTCCCATGCTGCTTGCTGATAGGTAGACAGTGATGAGAACTCAGCTTCCTCTTCTCTCAGCCTGGGTCTCCCTGCAGAGAGTACTGTCTGTGGAGCCTAGAGCACCCCCATTGGTGTTGTGTTGCACTGCAAACAGGCAGCTTATTGGCAGAGAGCCTTTGCTAAATGAAGGCATTCATTTGCCTTCATGTATATTTCATGTTGGATTTAGTAACTAGACTGTATTTGGTTATTTTTGGAAATTACAAGTGGCCCACACGTTTTTGTATGGAGTTTGTGCTATGGGATTTTCAAATATTTGTGAAGATGGAACCCTTTGTTCAAATGAAATTGTATGACAAATTTCAGTATGTGGCATGCAGTCAATGAAACTTGTAGATTGTGAATCCTTCGCCTTTTTGTGGGTGACTGAGAGCTGGCTTTTCAGGATAACACTGGGACACCTCTATATACCAAAGTCTAGATCTTGCTGTCCAAAACCATACCCACAGACCACAAAGCTACAGGATATGTGAAATGTGACTAGTTTGAATTGAGCTGCTCTGTAAATCAAAAGAACATCAAATTTCAAAGACTTCATATGAAAGCAATAAATTGACCCTATCTCATTAATATCTTTAAACATTGTTTATATGAGCAAATGCTAATATTTTTGTACTTATTCGCTCATATAAAATATATAATTAAAATAAATTTCAACTGTTTCTTTTTTACATTTCTGAGACTACTGGGAAATTCAAATATTATTTATGTGGATTGTAAAATATCTCCATTGAACGGCGCTTGTCTGGGTAAATCCTTTGAGCTCCCACCTCCACAGTACTTGAAGGATTTGTGGGGATTTTAGTCATTGCTGCAGCTTCTCCAGGTCTCACAGGCAGGGTGCTCTGTTTCCACATAATGCGTTACAAATTCATCCTGGCAGCATTACTTATGACTGCACTATGCTTTAAGAACAGCATTTCATTTAAACCCAAATGCTTTTTTATTTTCTCATGAAGAACACATTTTTCTTTCCAGTTATTCTACCCATAGTGTGCTTAGTAACTCATTTGTTTCGGGACCTGAACATATTTTCTGTGGGTGAGAGATTGGTAAAACAAGATTCTGTATTTTACACGTCATTTCTTGTAGCTGGAATTCTTTAGGAGAATGTCTTCTTGTCCTGATTGTAAATATTTCTCCCCCAGAAATTACATTTAAACTGGAATTTACTACTGTTTTATGTGACATTGTGCAAATTGTACCTCTGTGAACCGTTGTCAGGGATGCTCTTTGCCCTTCCATTGGTCATTTTCCTGAGGGCTCAAATGGTTGAGTGTGAAGTGGCAGCCTTTTTTGTTGTTGTTGTTTTTTAACTGTGATCATATAATTTTACCTCTACTTTTTCTACTTATCATCACATTTACTTATGGTCTTTCATGACTTCATTGGTCACCAGCAAAAACCATTATTAGGAATGTTCTGGATGTACAATCTAGTGGTCTGTGTCCAGAAGAGTTCTCAGACCACTGGCAAGCACATTAGTGAAACCTCTTACTTGTTCGAGTCTGACTGGTCTAGTGACAGTGCGTGGCATGGTTCTGGTTTCTTTGGGAAGTTGTCCCTCTTCTAGAAATATTACTTGTTTTGTAATATTATTTATACATTCAAACGCTAATATGTTGGCTTTTCAGGATAACACTGGGACAGAAACATCTATTGAACTTCCTCCATTTCTGTTTCCTTGTCCCTAAAATACAGTGATGTGCTTTAGACCCTTTCTACCTGAAATGATGTGAGGCTCATTGAAATTTCAGTTTAGAAAACATAATGATGGGAGATGGTTTGCATTGGGAGTTTACGACTAAGTCAAGGATGACCATCAGTAAATGTGATAACAGGTAGAAAAAGTAGAGGTAAAATTGGATGACCGTAGTCAAAAAAAAAAAAAAAGCCTGCCACTTCAACCTCAACAATTTGATCACTTTGGAAAATGATCAAAGTGAAATGGAACAAACCAACGCCTTATTTGTATGATAAGGGTTTTTGTTTGTTTGTTTGCTCTTTGTTGGTTTACTTCTGTGAACTTTTCTGTATTGCTTGATTTAAATAGGTATATTTTATAAAAAAATATAAATTAGTTTACTTAATGGTGACAAATATGAAGGTTTAAATCTTTGGGCCAGATATGACAGTTTTAAAAAGTCAAGATTTTGCCTCCAACCCTATTTTCTTGTTTGGAAACAGTGAATCAGAAAATGGGAGGTAACATGACTTTAGAAAATTACACAAAACAGACATGTAACAATGAGTTACTATGAGTCAAATATCCTCACCTCTTTACTTTTCTTCATAGTTTGCTATGTAATTGTGCATATTTAAACATTGTAGCTTGGTTTTGTATGTTTTAACTATGTTTTACAAACAGTTTTATTAAGGCATAACAGTCACGCAATAAACGGCATGTTTTAAAAGTGGATAATTTGATGTCTTGGTATATTTACACATCAAGACCATTAACACAGTCTCGACAATTCACTTATTAATTGCCCTAAAATTTCATGTTAATTAACGTTTGAAATCCTCAATTATAACTCCTTCCTCCTTCTCCTTCATGAACCCTACCACTTGCTCCCAGCAACCACAGGTCGGTTTTCTGACACCTTAGATAGTTTGCATTTTATATAAACGAAATTATATAACATGCATCCTCTTTCTGACGTTTTTCAATAACAAAGTACTTTGCTATTGATCAATATTTTGATTTATTAATAATTTATTATTTTTAATGCTGAATATTATTTGATTTTATGACTATACTGTAATTTATCCAGTCACCCACTCATGAACCTTTGGGTTGTTTCAACTTTTGTGCTATGATAAATAAACTTGATACAAATGTTTATGCACCTGTTTTTCTGTGGACATATGCTTTCATTAATCTTTAGTAAATACCTACATGCGTAGCATTTGAGTCATATGGTCTATCTATCTATACATTTTCAGAACTACCATACTGTTTTCCAAAGTGGCTGTACCTTTATTTTGAATTCACACTAGAATTCTACGAGCATTTCAATTGCACTTCATCCTTACCAGCACTTTGTATGATAAGGGGTTTGTTGGGAAATGTGTTAATTTCCAAATTGGTGGTGATTTTTCACATCTTACTGATTCATTCCCTTGTGCTCAGAGGACATACGTTGTGTGATTTGAAATTTTTTAAAGTTTGCTGATAATTTTTTTGTGGCCTAGAACATAGTTGTATTATTCTGTTTTCACACTGCTATAAAGAATTATCTAAGACTGGATAATTTATAAGAAAAAATAGGTTTAATTGCTCTCCCCATGGCTGAAGAGGCCTCAGGCAACATACAATTATGACAGAAGGCAAAGGGGAAGCAAGCCATGTCTTACATGATGGCAGGAGAGAAAATGAAATGGAAAGTGTCACATGTTTGATCCATCAGATCTCTTGAGAACTCACTTACTATCATGAGAACAGCATGCAAATCTGAAATCCAGCAGGTCAGTCAAATCTTAAACCTCCAAAATGTTCTCCTTTGGCTCCATGTCTCACATCCAAGTCATTCTGATGCAAGAGGTGGGTTTCCATAGTCTTGGGCAGTTCTGCCCCTGTTGCTCTGTAGGTTCTAGTCCCCATGGCTGCTATCATGGGCTGGTGGTGAGTGCCGTTTCAATCTCTGCCTATTATCCAGTTAGTTCCAAAGTCATTTCCACATTATCAGATTATCTTTATAGCATTGTATCACTATCCGAGTACCAATTTTCTGTATTAGTCAATTTTCACATGGCTGTAAAGAACTATCTGAAATTGGGTAATTTATAAAGAAAATAAGTTTCATTAACTCACAGCTCTGCATGGCTGGGAAGGCCTCAGGAAACTTACAATCATGGCAGAAGGTGAAGGGGAAGCAAGAATGTCTTACACAGTGACAGGAGAGACAAGAAAAGGGAACGTGCTGCACATTTAAGCCACTAGATCTCATGAGAACTCATCTCTAGCATGAGAACAGAAGGGAGGAAACTGCCCCCATGATATAATCCGCTCCCAATGGTTAAGATTGAGTGTCAACTTGATTCAATTGAAAGATGCAAATTATTGTTTCTGAGTTTGTCTGTGAGGGTGTTGTGAAAGGAGGTTCACATTTGAGTCAGTGGATGGGGAGAGGGAGACCACCCCTCAGTTGGGGAGAGCACCATCTAATCAGTGGCCAATGAAACTAGAATAAAGCAGGCAGAAAAAGATAAAAAGAGAAGATTTGCTGAGTCTTCAGGCCTTCGTCTTTCTCCCATGCTGGGTGCTTCCTGCCCTCAAACATCAAACTCCAAGTTATTCTGTTTGTATTTTATTTTATTTTTCATTTAAGTTCTAGGGTACATGTGCAGAACGTGCAGGTTTGTTACACAGGTGTACATGTGCCATGTGGCTTGCTGCATCCCTCATGCCATCATCTACATTAGGTAATTCTTCTAATGTGAGACCTCCCCAATTCCCCCACACCCTACTATCCCTCTCTTAGCCACTCCAACCCCAAAAGACCCTGGGGTGTGGTGTTCCCCTCCCTTTGTCTATGTGTTCTCATTATTCAACACCCACTTATAAGTGAGAACATGTGGTGTTTGGTTTTCTGTTCTTATGTCAGTTTGCTGAGAATGGTGGTGTCCAGCTTCATTCATGTCCCTGCAAAAGACATGAACTCATCCTTTTTCATGACTGCATACTATTCCATGGTGTATATGTGCTACATTTTCTTTATCAAGTATATTGTTGATGGGAATTTGGGCTGGTTACAAGTCTTTGCTATTGTGAACAGTGCCGCAATAAACATACGTGTGCATGTGTTTTTATAGTTGAATGTTCTATAATCCTTTGGATATATCCCTATTCATGGGATTGCTGGGTCAAATGGTATTTCTATTTCTAGATCCTTGAGGAATCACCACACTGCCATCTGCAAAGGTTGAACTAATTTATACTCCCACCAACAGGGTAATAGTGTTCCTGTTTCTCCACATCCTCTCCAGCATCTGTTGTCTCCTGATTTCTTAATGATTGCCATTCTAACTGGCGTGAGATGGTATCTTAATGTGGTTTTGATTTGCATTTCTCTAATGACTAGCAATGATGAGCTTTTTTTCATGTGTTTGTTGGCTGCATAAATGTCTCCTTTTGAGAAGTGTCTGTTCAAATCCTTCACCCACTTTTTGAGGGAGTTGTTTGTTTATTCCTTGTAGATTCTGGTTACCAGTTCTTTATCAGATGGATAGGTTGCAACAATATTTTCCCATCATGTTGGTTGCTGGTTCACTCTAATGATAGTTTCTTTTACTGTGCAGAAGCTCTTTAGTTTAATTAGATCCCATTTGTCTATTTTGGCTTTTGTTGTCATTGCTTTTGGTGTTTTAGTCATGAAATCCTTGCCTATGCCTATGTCCTGAAAGGTATTGCCTAAGTTTCCTTCTAGAGCTTTTATGGTGTTAGGTCTTATGTTTAAATCTTTAATCCATCTGGAGTTAATTTTTGCATAATGTGTAAGGAAAGAATCCAGTTTCAACTATCTGTATATAGATAGCCAGTGTTCCCAACACCATTTATTAAATAGGGAATCCTTTCCCTATTGCTTGTTTTTGTCAGATTTGTCAAAGATTAGATGGTTGTAGATGTGTGGTGTTACTTCTGAGGCCTCTATCCTGTGTCTCTGTTTTGGTACCAGTACCATGTTGTTTGGATTACTGTAACTTTGTAGTACAGTTTGAAGTCAGGTAGCATGATGCCTCCAGCTTTGCTTGTTTTGTCTTCACTATGTGAACTCTTTTTTGATTCCATATAAAGTTTAAGTTGTTGTGTTTTTTTCCCCCAATTCTGTGAAGAAAGTCAATGGTAGCTTGATGGGGACAGCACTGAATTTATAAACTACTTCAGGCAGTATGACCATTTTCATGACATTGACTTTTACTAGTCATGAGCATAGAATGTTTTTTCATCGGTTCGTGTCCACTCGTATTTCCTTGAGCAGTGGTTTGTAGTTCTCCTTCATTCCTGGGACAGAGTAGCTAGGAAAAGTGGCAGTGTGAGTCCCACTTCAGCAGACTTAAATCTCCCTGAACTGCAGCTCTGAAGGGAACAACAGAGCTCACAGCACAGCACTTATACTTGGATAAGGAACAGACTGCCTGCTCAAGGAACTCCCTGACTCCCATTTAACCTGACTAATAGACACCACATACAGGAGAGCTCTGGCTGACATCTGGTGGGTACCCTTCTGGGATGAAGCTACCAGAGGAAGAAACAGGCAGCCATATTTGCTGTTCTGCAGCTCCTGTGGGTGATTCCCAGGCAAGCAAGGTCTGGAGTGGATCTCCAGCATACCTGCAGCAGAGGGGCTTCACTGTCAGAAAGAAAACTAAAAAACAGAAAGAAATAGCTTCAACATCAACAGAAAGGATGTCCACTCAGAGAATCCATCCAAAAGTCATCAACTTCAAAGACCAAAAGTAGATAGATAAATCCATGAAGATGGGAAGAAACCAGCACAAAAAAATGCTCAAATTGCCAAAATCCAGAATGCCTCTTCTCCTCTAAGGGATCACAACTCCTTACCAGCAAGGGAACAAAACTGGATAGAGAATCAGTTTGACAAATTGAAGCAGGCTTCAGAAAGTGGGTAATAACAAACTTCTCTGAGCTAAAGGAGCATGTTCTAACCCAATGCAAGGTCACTAAGAATCTTGAAAAGGGTTAGATGAAATGCAAACCAGAATAACCAGTGTAGAGGTGAACATTAATGACTTGATGCAGTTCCTCAGCTTTTAAACTCTTGGACTTAAACCATTGGTTTGCTAGAGCTCTCAAGCCATTGGCCACAGACTGAAGGCTGCACTGTCAGTTTTTCTACTTCTGAGGTTTTGGAACTTGGACTGACTTCCTTGCTTCCCAGCTTTCAGAAAGCCTATTGTGGAACTTCACCTTATGATCGTGTGAGTCAATACTACTTAATAAATAAACTCCCCCTTATATATGCATACACACATATATATATGCCATATACATATATGTCCTAACTATATATATCCTATTAGATGTGTCCCTCTAGAGAACCCTAATACAAGGTCCCTCCCTCCACATGTGGGGATTAAAATTCAGGATGAGATTTGGCTGGGGACACAGAGCTAAACTGTATCAATGGGCTAACCTGGTAAAAGTATGATATGCCCTTGAAAAAATAATGTGTATTCTACAATCGTAGGCTGGAGGATTTTCTCGATCTTATTTAGATAAATATGATTGACAATGCTTTTCAAGTTTTCTTTGTGGCTCTACTGATATTTTATAACATTGTAACACATATCATTATGAAATTATTTTATTAGGGTATTGAAACATATGACCGTAACTGTGGATTTGTCCATGTCTTTGCAGTTCTAGTAGTTTAGGCCCATGCATTTTAAAATCTTGTAATTAGTTTCATACATGTTTAGAATTGCTATGTCGTCAATGAGTTGACATTTTTATCATTATAAATTACCTGTTTAATTTCTGCTAATAACCTTTGCCTTAAAATATACTTTGATACTAATTGAGCCACTGTAGTAATATTTTAATGCATGTTAGCTTAATATATCTTTTCCCATCATTTATTTTCAGCAATTTGTGCCTTTACATTTAAAATGATTTTTTTTGGTAAGCAGCTTATATTTAGGTTTTGTTTTGTTAATATGATCCTGCAGTTTATGCCTTTTTAATTGTTTTTTAACCCATTTATGTTAACATAATTGTTGACTTGGTGGAGTATAAGTATACTATCTTACATTTTGTTTTCTGTTTGTCTCATTTGTTCTCATTTCATGTTTTTCTTAAAATTTCCATCTGATTTTAGGTTAATCATATTAAATAATTTTATTTTACAATCTTTCTTGGCATATTCTCTCTCTCTCTCTCTCTCTCTCTCTCTCTCTCTCTCTCTCTGTGTGTGTGTGTGTGTGTGTGTGTGTATTTTCATTCTTCCTTTGGGGTTTATAGACTTTCTTTTTAACTTACCTAATTTAATTAATATTGTTACTTTGTGTATAGAATCCTATGGCAGGATACTTCCATTTCTGCATTCTCAATATTTGTGCTATCTTTGTCACTCATTTTACTTATTTTTCTGTTACAAACCACAGGATTTATTATCATTGCTTTTGTTATAAATATGCAAAGATCTTTAAAATATTGAATTTATGAGACTGAATTCATATGAAATGTATTTTATATTTATCAACAGTCTTACTATTTCTGGTGCTTTCCATTTCTTTGTGTATATCTTGACTTCTAATGGATATCATCTTCCTACTTCTTGAAGTTGTCTATTTATTTCATTTTATTTTATTTTTGGTAATACAGGCCTATGGAAACGAAGTCCATTGAAAGAAAATATATTCTGAAATATCTTAATTCATCTACATTTTAGAAATGTATTTTTAGTGAAAAATATTGACCTTTGTTCTCTACAGTAATCGAAAAATGTTGTTCCACTGCCTTTTGACTTTGTTCTTCTCACCTTTGTTTTTCTATGTCTAAAATGCCTCTTTATTCTTATAGCTTTTAAGATTTGATCCATGTTATTGGCTTCATGCAACTTGATCATAAAGTGCCTTTGTGCAATTATTTTTTCATGTTTCTTGTGATTGGGACATGTTGAACTTGCCAGATCTGTGAACTTATAGTTTACATTAAAATTGAAACAGTTTCAGGAAAAGTTTCATCTTCTATTTCTTTTACAAGTTTTTACCTTTACATCCTTTTTTTTCGGACAAGATAAACAAAGTTGATAAACAACTAGCTAGACTAATGAAGAAAAGAAGAGAGAAGTTTTAAATAAATACAATCAGAAATGGAAAAGGAGACATTACAACTGATATCACAGAAATATGAAAGATTATCAGAGACTAATATGATCAATATATACTCACAAGCTAGAAAACTTAGAGGAAATGGATAAACTCCTAGAAAATACAATCTCCAAAGATTGAATTATGGAGAAACAAAAGTTCTGAACAGACCAATAATGAGTCATGAAATTGAATCAATCCCAGGGCCAAAGTGATTCACAGACAACTTTTACCAAACACAAAAAGAACTGGTACCAATTGTCCAGAAACAATTTCAAAAAATCAAGAAGAGAATTCTCCATTACTCATTCTGTGAAGCCAGAGTCACGCTTGTACCAAAGTCAGATGAGGATATAACAAAAAAACTACAGACCAATATCTCTGATGAACATAGATGCAAAAATCCTCAACAAAATATCAGCAAACTTATGTCAACAGCACAGCAAATAGGTAATACACCATAATCAAGTGTATTTCATTTCAGAAATGCAAAAATGGTGTAACATACATAAGTCAATAAATTTGATGTATCTCATAAAGAGAATTAAGGACAAAAACCATATTATTATCTCAATAGACACAGAAAAAAAGAATGGGAAAAAATTCAGCACCCCTTCATGATAAAACAAAAAAGTTCAACAAACTAGAATCATACCTCCAAATAATATTGATTTCCATATTTAAAAATCAATAGCCAACATCCTAGTGAATGGACAAAGGTTGAAAATATTTCCCCTCATAACTGGAACAAGACCAGGATACCCACTTTAACCACTTTTATTCAAGCGGTGCTGCAAGTCCCAGCTAGAACAATCAGTCATGAGAAAGAAATAAAAGGCATCCTGATTGAAAAAGAAGAAGTCGAATTATCTGTCTGCTGGCAATATAGTCTTACATCTAGAAAACCCTAAAGGCTCCAAGAAAAACTCTTAAATTTGATAGATGAGTTCAGCAAAGTTTTGGGAAACAAAATACACAACATACAAAAATCAGTAGCATTTCTATACAGCAAAAACTCAAGCTGAGAACAAAATCAAGAAGAAAATCCTATTTTTAATAACTTTAAAAAATGTATTTTTAGTTATTTAACTAAGTGGTATATTAAACCAAGGGAGAGAAATATATCAACAATGAAAACTACAAAACACTTGTGAAAGAAATTGTAGATGACACAATTAAATAAAAACACCCCATGCTCAGGGATTGGAAGAATTAATATTGTTAAAATGATTGTACCTCCCAAAGCAATCTACGAATTCAGTGCAATTCCTATCCAAATACCATCATTTTCCACAGAATTAGAAGAAAAAAGACCCTAGAATAGATATGAAAACAGAAGGAAGTCCAGATAGCCATAGCAATCTGAAGCAAAAAGAACAAAGCTGGAGGCATCACATAATGTGACCTCAAATCAGGCTATAGTCATCAAAACAGCATGGTATCTGGTATAAAAATATACGCAAAAATAAATGAAACAGAATAGAGAATCCAGAAATAAAGCCACTCTCTAGAAACAACTGATGTTTGACAGAGTCAACAAAAACATGTAATGGGGAATCGATACTCTTTTCAACAAACAGTGCTGGTAAAATTGAACTGTCATATGCAGAAGAATGAAACTGGACTCCTCTCTCTCACCTTATACCAAAGCCAACTACAGATGGATAAAAACTTACATTTAAAACCTGAAACTATAAATATATTAGAAGAAAACCTAGGAAAAACTCTTCTGGTCATTGGTCTAAGCAAAGAATTAATTATTAAGACCTCAAAAGCAGAAGCCAGGCTGGGCATGGTGGCTCACACCTGTAATCCCAGCACTTTGAAAGGCCGAGGTGGGTGAATTAGTTGAGCTCAGAAATTTGAGGCCAGCCTGGCCAACATAGTGCAACCCCGTTCTCCACTAAAAATACTAAAATTAGCCAGCCATGGTGGTGCATGCCTGTAATCCCAGCTACTCGGGAGACTGAGGCAGGAGAATTGCTTGAACCCAGGAGGTATAGGTTACAGTGAACAGAGATTGCGCCACTACACTCCAACCTGGGGGACAGAGCGAGACTCCATCTCAAAAAAAGAAAAGAAAAAAAATCACAAGCAAAAAATATATATTAAAAAAATGGAGAAATGGGGGAATTTAAAGTAAAGGGATACTGCATATTAAAAGAAGCCATCAACAGCATGAGTAGATGACATGCAGAATAGAAGAAAATACCTGCAGGTGACTAACGCCCAGAATTTACAAGGAACTCAACGAGAACAACGATAATCAAAAAAAAACCTCAATAAAAAGTGGTCAAAGAAAATGAACACAAACCTTTTTAAAGAATATATATAATAGCCAACAAGCATATGGAAAATAGCTCAATATCACGAATCAACAAAGAAATACAAATTAAAACTACAATGCGATATCATCTAATACCACCCAGAACTGCTCTTATTAAAAAGACAAAAACGTCACAGATATTAGTGAGGATGCAGAGAAAAGGGAATGCTTGTACACTGCTGGTGGGGATGTAAATTAGTGCAACTTCTCTGGAAAACTGAATGGATGTTTTTCAAAGATTTTAAATTAGAAATACCATTTGATCCAGCAGCCCCATTACGGGGTACCTACCCAAAAGAAAAGAAATCATTATGTCAAAAAGATACCTGCACTTGTGTGTTTATCAAAGCATTATTCACAATAGCAAACATAGAATCACTTTGTGTTCATCAAAGGATGACTGGAATTAAAAAGTAGTCTATGCGCAAAATGGAATACTCTTCAGCTGCAGAAAGAAATGACATCATGTCTTTCTTAGCAACACAGATGGAACTGGAGGCCATTGTCTTAAGTAAAACAAATTAGAAGCAGAGCCAAATACCAGGTGTTCTTACTTTTAACTGGGAGATAAATAATGTGTACTCATGGACTCAGGCTATGGAATGACAACCAAGACTAACAAGCATGAGGAAATAAAGGGGAAGGATGAGGAAAAATTACTCAATAAGTAAAATCTACATTATTTGAGAGACTGATAGACCGAAAGCGAAGACTTCACCACTACGCAATAGATGCATGCAAGGAAATTGCACCTGTAATTTTTAAATGTATACAAGTTTTTTAAAAATCACCAAACCATCTTCCAATGGCTGAATCACTTCGCATTCCCACCAGAAAAGGATGAGCATTTCTGTTATTGCATATTCTCATTTTTGGTGTTGTCAGTGTTTTGGATTTTGGCCACTCTAATGGTGCATCGTGCCATTTCATTGTTTTAATTTACAATTCCTTTGTGACATATAATGTCGAGCAGCTTTTCATGTGTTAATTTGCTATCTATATATTTTCATTGACGAGGTATCCGTTCAGTTCTTTTACCCATTTTTTTCATTCTCTTATTGTTGAATTTTAAATATTCTTTGTATATTTTCATTAGCAGTCCTTTATTAATGTCTCCATAAGTCCATGCTTTGTATTTTCATTTCCTGGACAGTGTTTTGTGTTTTGTTTTTTGAAAGCTTACACTTTAATTTTAACAAAGTCCAGCTCATTGGTTATTTCTTTCCGTGGATCATGTCTTTGGTATTGTACAATTTAGCTTTTTAATGAAAAAATATACTTAATTATGAATACAAATTGTTAAATATGCTCCCAGGGATTTATAAGGATTCATAAAGTTCCCAACACTGAAGCTAGATTTGTTTCATAGAAAATAAAGAAAATATATTTGCAACATTTTATGGAAAGAGCCTGTACTGTACTGTCACTTTCAACAGCACCTCTACCCCTACCTTTGGTCAGTCACTCCCATGCACACACTGACACACACATTTAAACACGAAAACACCTATAAAAACACTCTTTGATCCTACCAGGCTTTTTTTTATTGCATTTTAGGTTTTGGGGTAGATGTGAAGAACATGCAAGATAGTTGCATAGGTACACACTTGGCAGTGTGATTTGCTGCCTTCCATCCCTTCACCAATATCTGGCATTTCTCCCCGTGCTATCTCTCCCCAACTCCCCACCCCCTGTTGTCCCTCCCCTATTCACCCCAACAGATCCTAGTGTGTAGTGCTCCCCTCCCTGTGTCCATGTGTTCTCATCGTTCAACGCCCGCGTGTGAGTGAGAACATGCGGTATTTCATTTTCTGTTCTTGTGTCAGTTTGCTGAGAATGATGCTCTCCAGGTTCATCCATGTCCCTACAGAGGACACGAACTCACCGTTTTTGATTGCTGCATAATATTTGACTATAAATTGTTGTACTATAAGGACACATGCACACGAATGTTCATTGCAGCACTGTTTACAATAGCAAAGACCTGGAACCAAATCCCATCGCCCATCGATGATAGACTGGACAGGGAAAAGGTGGCACATATACACCATGGAATATTATGCACCTACCAGGCTTTTATGCAATTGAAGCAAATAGCAACACAAAATAAACATGGCAAAGTGAAAGCAAACTCCTGCAGTCAGTCTTAAAGTCCAACCATCCTGGCCACTCGATGGGCTCTCATGGGAATGTTTTCCTTATTCTGTGGATGCAGGTTCAGATTCTGATGAGTGACTCACAATGGAAGATTATTTATAAATTCTTATCCACATATGACACTGTTCAACTAAATTATTTCCATATTTCAGAGATATGTTAATGCAGTACTTTTCAGAAAAAGAGTTTACATTCATAACCAAGAATTAATCTAATGAGTTGGAAGAAACATTTAAAACATAATGTAACAGAACGGAATGCAAGAGAGAATAACCAGAATAGAAAATACGATGGTAAAATGGTACCTACGGAAGGTAACATCTGCCTTTGAAAATCGCACCACTGCCTGAGGGAAAGAGTGACACCCTGCTCAAAGAAGAAAAGAAAAGGAAATTCAGCTTCTCTGTGTTAATGTGGTTGTACTAGTTGGCATATGAAATGCAGTTGTTATTGAGTACGGAGTTTGTTTTGTTTGTTTTTGTTTTTGTTTTTTTTTTTGAGACGGAGTTTCGCTCTTGTTACCCAGGCTGGAGTGCAATGGCGCCATCTCGGCTCACCGCAACCTCCGCCTCCTGGGTTCAGGCAATTCTCCTGCCTCAGCCTCCCAAGTAGCTGGGATTACAGGCACGCGCCACCATGCCCAGCTAATTTTTTGTATTTTTAGTAGAGACAGGGTTTCACCATGTTGACCAGGATGGTCTCGATCTCTTGACCTCGTGATCCACCCGCCTCAGCCCCCCAAAGTGCTGGGGAGTACAGAGATTTTTTAAAAAATAAAATAGAAAAACTTTTTTCTGAGTTATAAACATTACTTGTATGGAATTTGAATACACACAGAGATGCGTCAGTTGCGGTATTTGTGCATTTTCCCTGTTTTTGACCTTCAGAATTCAATCAAATCTTGCTGATATATCAATGCTTCGTTGCACATAAGACAGCTTTATGTAAGAATTTACAGAATACATGACTCCTTTGGTTTCTCAGAAGTAGCGGTTGACCCTTCAGACCCTCTTGTATTTTTTCTAATTTTGCCAATAAAATCCTCTTTCACTGGCCCGTTTGCCTTAAAGAAACCAAAAATAGGGCAAAAATGTGACTGTGTCTTCATTTTTATCCTTGATTGCTACAGAGAGAAACCTGTGGAAAGCGGAGCTTCAGAAGTTGATACAAGTGTGAGCTCTTCTCTGAATGAAATGACCAGTGACGCTTTTCTTTCCTTCTCTGGCTCACAGACACAGCTTTTTCTGGTCACCACTCCTGGTGAATACTTTCACGCCTCTGACTTGTGAAGGGCTCACGTAAGCCCACTGTGTGCCCTGGATCCTGGCTTTTGTCCCTTGACATAGCCGAGGCTTTCTTCTTTGGAAAGCTTCCTCCTGCAGGCAGAGTTGACCTTTCCAGGAAGCTTTTGTATTTCTTCTAGAGGAAGCTTCTGGATAAGGTGACCATGATTGCGGCTGAGATGCATGAAGCCACAGGAAAGCCAAGACAAAGAGCACGGGGCTCTGTGCGTGTTGAGAGATGATGTGGGCTACGTCAGGCCAGAAACCAAAGCTGGCACTAACTGACTGTGATGACTGGATTCCAGAAAGCCCATTGGGATTGGCCGTTTCAGCGGTTCTGTATTCTTTCTCTGCCTTTATGTTACTACTGTTTTCTTTCCAAAACATATCACTTTAAACTTTGTATCAGACTCAGTTTATCCTAAAACACATTCTTTAGGATAATCAGAGTACTACCATCACCTATTAATATTTTAACTAAAAATAATTTGCTTAGTGTTAATGGCTGTCCATATCAATGAATCAAAGTTATTAAAATTAAACTAAAATGTGAAAAATTATCATTGCATTTTAATGGGTGTAATAATGACAAGTCAATAGTAAATAGTTTTTGGTATGTAAAGGCAAGTCACTAATTAAAATACTATTTATGAACATCATCTACATGTCATTGCATGTAATATAAATCATTGAGTGTCTTTGGAAAGAAATATATAATAAGCATAAGTAGGTACTTTGTAGTCCACATAGATTTGTTCATTAAATTTCTTTATTTAAAATAAGCGAATTATAATTGTAGTTTATACATATTTATGGGCATCGTGAATTGTTCTTACAGGTTTTACTGTATTTAGTTGTGATATATCCAACACAATTTGTACACTACAGTAAATTCTTTTTGCTTCTTAAGACTATACTCAACATTTTTTTTTCACATTATTATGTCTCTTTGACACATCAAAGAACCCACAGACCACCTAAACTGCTCTTCTCACTTCACCTCATTATGCTGTTGTTCCTGAGGTCCTGGTGGTTCCCTGGAACTAGAGATGTTCTCCACACTCAGCTAATCTGAACTGGGTTTTATTCAAAGCCAGCTGAAACCTCTTCTTTTCCTGGAACTGCTTTCTCTGCTCTCTCTCCTCTGAACTCCTGCAGCAAGATTTATCACTTACTGTGTTGTGTTGTTGGGTTATATTCATCCCTTTCTAGGCTGTGTTGCTGGCAGCATTTGTTAATGTGCTCTTCCTCCCTCACTACACTGCCAGACATTTACAGGCTTCTGTGAGTCTTCAACATGTGTCTCGTGCCTTGAACATACAGGTAGTCAAAAAATGACTATTGATTGATTCAGATGCATAGCTGGACTGCTTTGGACCACTTAATAGTAAACATTGTGACATCTCACATTGGTTTATTAAATAAACAGCCCTAAACATTTAGGGACTTAACAATTTACATATAAACTGTTTCCAAACCCCTCTGAAGATCTACAATATGTAGTAATTTTTATTATGTTGAGGCATAAATTAGAAAAGCCATGTGCATCCCATTTTAAAGAAACTCTGTTGTTTTCACTGAATACATATAATTTAAATTCTAAAAAAATACTTATGAGTTTGGTATTATCATCCCAGTTTTACAGAAAAGGAAACTGAAGAAAATAAACTCTCCAGTTGGATGTGAGAACTTAATAATTTGTGAATAACTTGGGTTGTGTTCGTCAGAAATCTGGTTGACCTATTGTTTTGGGATTTTCAGACTTATTTCTAGTGAAATGATTTCAATAATGCAGTTCCTAACTGATGGAATAGAGTCCAAAATGCATGTTTACATGGAGTTGGAAATAAGACAGCTCAGATCTTTGGAATTAGAAGTACAATTGAGACACATACACACACACACACACACACACACACATACACATAATAGAGATATGTATATATACACATATACACATTAATATATGTTACTGATATACATATATATACACACACACAATTAATAGACACCACCACCATTGTAATTATAGTGTCAATATAGAAATAAATGATAATATTTGAAATGTGGCTTTTGTGAAGCATATGGGAAGCATTTCGACGTTTATGTGTATTACTCTCCAGCCATGTCTACAACTCCCTGCAAATTTAGTTGTATTTCCTGTTTCTGATGCAACCACCATAGAGAGAACTTGTGATTCAATGATGATAGTCACATGTATTCAATCGGTTTACACGAGCAAAATGTGTAATCATAATTGTAACAAATTAAAATAGCCATTTTGTTTTTAAAATTTAACCTTGAATTTTTGACATCAAAGTTTTACTTAAAAATATTTTTTATTGTATTTAGGCTGCTTGATTTAATGGTTTAATAAAACTTTTTTTAGGATACCTGTGCCCAAGATTTTTTTCTGCAAGGACTGGCTAACTTGCTTTCTTCCATGGGTCCTGTAATTGGATTCTGGGCCCATGGGAGTGAGGGACAGAACTTTTATAAATATATATGGCCATAGATAGTTGCAGTTATTAAAAAAAAGTTTCATTTCTTTCACATATAATCCTGCTGTGGGATTTTTTTCCTAAGAAAATACTCCATAGAATCAAATGATCATTTGTTTGAAGATGTGTATTAGTAAGACCACTAAAAACCTCTGCGACGCTAAAACGAGGCTACTAATATAAACAATAATTAGTACCTGGGGAAATTATGTGACAGTTCAGGGCAGCTGGGGGTTTACTTTGGATGTATTTAAAATGCACAGAAACAGTGGCGTGAGAGTGCTGACCTGCAGGCTCTGAGACAGCACTGCTGGCAGCAGAGACATGAGCCAGCAGGACGGCCATTCTGGTGGGCACTGGTGAGCACCGGCTCTGGTACAAAGATTTCAAGCTGGAGGCAGCCTCCCTGAAAAGGGAACTTTGGGCACAGTTGCTTATATTTAATTTTCTGCAAATAAATCTGAAATGCTTTCTACCTGAGAAACAGCCGTGTTGTCCTACTGAAGGCTATGATTGTGCTTTCCCTATTCCAGGCCCTACGCAAGACTGCATGAGACAACACAGCTTCTTCCCCCTATTTATCAATCATGTGTGAGCTAATTAGTGTTGTATAAATACATGTGGCAGCAGAATAGACTGAATAGATTTGTGGAAAATACAAACACGAAAAGGTGCTATTTGAACTATGGGCTTATGGGGTTTTTCATATTCTGTCAAATTAAATATACTGCAAAATTCTAATTTAAATTGAAAACTAGAAAACTAAACTGGAAAAAGTTAACAAAATTGAAATTTAATGCACAGGCGAGGGAAGACAGTAAAGCTGGCTCATGGTATATGTCACTACAGAAAACAGTTCAAAGTGCGTGTTCTGTCAGTGACTGTACACATTGACATTTTGATGTGTTTCTTAACATCAAACATGTTAAGTGCATGAGAACACCAATATAGCTGCATCCTAGCATTGGGAGTTAGGATAGCTCCCACAACATGTCAAACCAACTGACGCATGGGTGATTCTAATCTGCTTTCTCTGGTTAGTAAAGAGGTTAATCATTTTCCCAGGTACTCATTCATGAGTTCTCGTCATCGTGGGCCATCTGTCCCAGGAGGCACACCGCTCTCTAACATCAGAGGTGGGCACAGATGTCTATTGCAGCCTCCTGCACACAGCCCATGGGGAGGTTGATGGAACCCGGGGAGGAGGCAGCTCCATCAGTCATCTTCGTGTCAGTGTGTACACCTGCAGTACAGCCTCAACTCAGATGCGCAGAGGACATGCTTATTCTCTTGACACATCTAGCAGCCATATAACAACCCCTCCCTGAGAAGGACCCAGTGGAGAAAGGAGGGTGGCAGAGGTGTTGGATTTAATAATGTTGTCTGCATTATGAAGCCCCACTTCTTCTCCAGAAGACATTTGAACATAGAAATATTGATATATGTGGATGATGTTTCAAACTGGATCAATGGCTCCACTGGTTTTTTGATGGACTTGTTTCTTTTCTGGAGATTCATTACACATATTGCTGGGATTATTAAGTGTAATTTTCTCATATTGCCTGATATGGTTTTGCTCTGTCCCCGCCCAAATCTCATCTTGAATTCCCACATGTTGTGGGAGGGACTGGGTGGGAGGTAACTGGATGATAGAAGCAGGTCGTTCCTGGGCTGTTCTCATGATAGTGAGTAAGTCTCATGAGATGGTGATTATAAGGGGGAGTTTTCCTGCGCAAGCTCTCTTCTCTTGTCTGCTGCCATGTGTCTTTCACCTTCTGCCATGATTGTGAGGTCTCCTCAGCCATGTGGAACTGTAAGTCCATTTAATCCTTTTCTTTGTAACTTGCCCAGTCTAGGTTATCTCTTTATCAGCCATGTGAAAACAGGCTAATACATTGCCCTCCTTAGAGGTGTCTCTGTCATTGCATTCAAGGAAAACAGCAGTGGGGATTTTCCTTAGATGCCAAATACATTGTTGGATTCTGGCTTCACATCCTAGCTCCTGTCTGAGGAACTGACAATGCTGAGGCACCTCTTGCTTTTTCTTAGTTCATCAGTCATTGACTTGGGAGTGGACATGGAGAGAACAGAGAAAGTTTATTGGATACTGTCTTAGTCCATTCTCACACTACTCTAAAGAACTACCTGATACCGGGTAATTTATGAAAAAAAGAGGTTTACTTGACTCACCATTCCACAGGCTGGGAGGCTTCAGGAAACTGACAATCATGTGAGAAGATGAAAAGAAAGTAAGCCCGTCTTACCATGGCAGAGCAGGAGAAAGTGAGAAGGGAGAAGTGCCACACACTTTTAAACAACCAGATCTCATGAGAACTCACTCGTCATCATGAGAACAGCAAAGAGAAAGTCAACCTCCACCATCCAATCAGTTCCCACTAGGCCTCTCCCACAGTACTGGGCAACCACATCAAATGGGGAGTATCCACCCATGCTCTGAGCCAACCAAGGGGCTCAGATGGTTCAGTCATTGCATTAATAGCAAGTGGGGGTGCCTGGGATTGGCACCCTCTACATTAAACTTTTACCTAGAGACTTCATAGTTTAGGAACAAGATTATCAGAAGTCACGTAGAGTTTCATGTATTTCAAATAACACCTCTTGATGACTATTAGGTCCTCAACTATGATAAATTATCAAGCCAGAAGGTTCACATTTGCTTTTTAAAAAGCAAAACAAAATAAACACACACCACCATTTTAGCCTTTTTTGTAGATCACATAAATAAACAGCACATTAAAAATGGCACATAATTAATAACATACTGATGCCGTGAGAGTTTATAAGCATGGCCTTTCCATGCTTATAATGTTCTGTCTTTGGTCCTTCACTTTCATCTGTTGCTCTTTTTCAGTTTTTATAACTTTCCAAAGTTCTACTAAGACACTGATAAAATGATTTTGTATTTATTTATTCATTTTACCTAACTGTTAGACTATTGATACGAATAAGGCAACTTAGAGTGATCAAATTAATTTTATTTTTCTAAAATTAACACTCTTACATAGTGTATATTTAAGTAAAAAATCACTTTTAAGTATTTCATCTGTTCATCTTTTTATTAAAATTTAATTCTACTTTACATAGTCCCTAAAATTATTTTTCTTTCTTAAAAAATTATCTTTATGGCTAAGTCAATGTTTTATCATGAACATTAATACATATAAAAAGAAATGGTGTGTTTTTTCTTTAAATACCTCTCATCTACATTAATTCCTATAATGATCCACCTCTACCATGAAATATACCTCTACCGTCTCCTAAGACTTCCTCTTTGGCACTGTGATTATTTAAAAGTCTGTTCTTTAAATTAAAAATATTTGGGGATTTTTCAGAAATCTTTCTGTTATTTATTAAGAGTTTGATTCACTTAAGACCAAATAGCATACTTTTGTATCATTTCAATTATTGTATTGTGTTGAGATTTTATTATTACGATCCAGAATGTTGCCTATCTTGGTGAATGTACCATGTGCATTTGAAAAGCATGTGTATTCTGCTGTCCTGAGATTCAGTGTTTTGTAAACATCAGTTAAATCAAAATAGTTAACACTGTTGTCCAAGTCTCCTACTTTTTCTCCTCCTCCTCCTCCTCTGCTTCCTCCTTTCTCCTCTTCATCTTCCCCTTCCTTCTTCTGCTTACTTTCTGTATCAATTAATGGGAGAAGAGTTGGTGCTTCCAACCACAATTGCAGACTTACCTATTCTTCTTTTTGGTGATATCATATTTCGCTTCTTGCATTTTGAAGCTTTTTGTTTGGTTAGTTTCTTTTGTAAGAGTGTGTACATGAAGACTTTTTATATCTTCTTGATAAATTTATCTTTACCTTGTAGAACTCTAGCCATGCTGGTAATAGTCCTTGGTCTAAAGTCCAGCTTGTAAGATATTAATTAATATGGTCACATTTGTTTCCCTTGGATTGGTATTTGTATGACAGGATTAAAAAAAAATATTTTAACTGATCTACATCTTATGTTGAAAGTTGGTCTCTCATAGATAGCACATTCCTGATATTGCTTTTTACCCAATGTAGTAATCCCTGTCTGTCAACTGGTGTATGTTAATTATTTATATTTATTTATATCATTTGGTTAAAGTTATCCCTATTGTGTGTTGTTTTGCATTTGTTTAACTTGTCTATTGTTCCTTTTCCTTCTTTTTTGTCTGCTTTTAAAATAGTTTTTAAAAATTTATATATTTTCCACTATTGGCCCCTTATTTATATCTGTTTTAATTTTTAAAAATTTTTCTATTGGTGGTCATAAGATTTACCATATAAATCTTTAGGTAATTAGAGGCTATTTTCAAATAATATCTGATTCACTGATAGTGTAAAAATCTTACAGTAATATACTTTATATTTGTGTTATTTTAGTGTATTTTATGTTTGCATATTGTGTAAATGTTACAGTTTTATAAACATAGTCTGCATTATATGTTGCTGCAGTTTTTAATTTGGTCCATTATCCTTTAGAGGTGTTAATAATTTTAAAATGTATTTTATGTTTACTGTCATTTTTAATCACTTCCAGATACCTTAATTTTTTGTGTCAACCTAAGTTCTTCTTTGATATTGTGTTTCTTCTGTCTGAAGAATTTTTAAAAAATATTTCTGATAGCACAATTCTGCTGAAATAAGTTGTCTCAGTTACAGCTTATCCGAAGAACCCTAAACTTTTTTTCTCTCATTTTCGATAGATATTTTTCCTGGGCATAAGCTTCTCACTTTACAGAGTTATTTTGTTGTGGGTTGTTTGTTTTCCTTTTGCCACTTTAGCAATGTCCCTTTTTGATATCTGGCTTGGATAATTTCTGATGGAAATCTGCTGTAAATTGTATCTTCATTCTTTTCTACACAATCTCCTCTACCCCTCTGGCAGTTCAGCAGTTTGGATATGATGTATCTAGATGTGTGTTTTTATGTTTGCTTGTTTAACGTTTGTTTCTGCTGACTGGACTTGTGGTTTGAGGTATTTCATTATTTGGGGAAAAACCTCAGACCTCATTCTTTATCTTTTTCTTCCTTTTGTGGCAGCCCAGGCTCTTCAGTTTTATCCTTGACGTGCACCTTTCAGTGGATGTATGCCACTCACAGAGACAAGTTTCGCATCAATTATACTCCTATTTTTTGTATTTAGAGTTGTAAGTTTTAAGAAACATATATAACTTTATATTATCATATAAAATCAAGAATGCAATAAATTTTAATAAATAATATAAACAAATTAATTAAACAAATATTGTGATGGAAATTAGTCCTTTTGTTACATAATTGTCACCAATTCTGTGGATTTCTTCCAAGTTACATATCAAAAAGTCATGTGGTGGTTTACCATCAAAACTTCATTTTCCTAACCTATATGGTCTCATGCTATGTTTTCCTTCAATGTTTTTGGAAATAATCGGAAAGCACCTAATCTGCAAAGGCAGTTGCTGTTGTTTGGGCATATGGTTATTATATGCCCTGAAAGTGCAACTGAGCACTTCACCAAGAGTAATTAACTCTGTATTGAACTGTGACTCTTTACTTACTCTGCTTGCTTAAGAGTAGATTATTTGAAACAAGTTGGGAAGTTTGAAACATTTTAATTCAATACAGTTTGCCTACATAGTATTCTTTGGCTAAGTGTTTTTATTTCTCATCATATTCTTAAAATATATTTATTATCTGCAGATAATAAATTAGAGCTACAGATTTATTTGATTCCCTTCAAGTAAAAACTCCACCATAAAATTAAATTATATAAGCCAGAACTTGTTATCAAAGCAGTTGGCTTTCCTCCAGTACCACCTATGGGATTTGCTCCAGGTACACCAGGCGTGTGGGGAAAAAAAACAGGATAAAACCCACTCTGCTCCCAGTGTCCCCACCTGCACGTGCCAGTGTGGTTGGTTTCCCTGCAGTTTGAGTCTGGGATCTAGCTTAGCTTTTCTCTGGTATCCTTTCAGTTTTCCCTGGACAGTCTGAAAGGGAGTCGGCTGGAGAACAGACTTGCTCCTTAGAGTTCAGCTGGGCAGGTCTGAAAACTCACATGGCTGAGGAGGATCTAATAAGGTCCCAGGTTTGTGATATTGCCAGATGAGGTGATGGTTTCTAACTAACATGAAATAAGATGCTAGATCACATTTGGGAACATTTTCAGGGTTTTATTCTATTTTGTTACGACCTACCATCCTCACTGAAAATACCCTCAAGAAAGCTGCCATATAAACACAATCGTGAGGTTGTTTTCTGTGTTTCTCATTTTGTCATGCTGGCATTTCAGCTCAGTCTTGGGTTTAACTGTTAGTTGCTTTATGTAGAATCAGACATTTGCGTTTAGCCTCACAAAATAGTTGTAATCTTTAATTTTCATCTGCACATCTACAACATATTCCTGTTAGTGGTTACTGGGCAAGAATCAAAAGTGGAGATTTTATATTGCTTTTAAGATTTTTATATTGCCACACTGGCATATACTTTTTTTTTTTTTGCTTTGATTAATGGAAACATAAATAGCTTACAATGATCTTTTAATTAAATTTTATTAAGGCTGTAACAGTGATATCACTCCAAAGGGCACTTTACTGGGGGAGCTTTTTATAAAAATCCTGAAGCTAATGTTAGTGAGAGATTAACATTTCAAAATATAAAATCAACAAATTTATTAAGTTTACTGAGTAATATTACAACCTAAAGTTAAAACAAAGAGAATCAGCTGTTTCTTTCTTCGCCGTGGTCCAGTTACCCATGAAGATGTTACTCCCTTTGCCCTGGAGAGTATAACCGAACAATGATGTTGATAAAGCAGGTTTTGGTATTTGTGAAACAATCCCATGAGGCAGGCTTATGCCAGCTCCATCACTGTTTATCCCGACTTGATAAGTGGAAAGCCATTCATGGAGTGAATTGTTTTCAATCCATGCTATTTCAGAACCTTGCACATGTTAAGATTGGTTGGTAGCTTCAAAATATTGGTTGGAAGCTTTAAAACCCCCTAAAATGTCAGACGACTCAGGAGTTCTTCCACTCTGTTGCGCTGCTTCAAGAATAAAGACACTCAGCTATCAACTAACACCTGCTGTCACCCCTCCCAAGCTGAATGCCCAGGGATGAAAGTGAGGACCCAGCTCCTTTGCTTGGGTTATAAGTGCAAGTTGTGCATCCACGCACAAATCTGCATGATGCTGTTCAGGGAAAACTGGGATGGAAGTCCATACATTTAAAACATTTATAGAAGTAGTGTTCATTTGATTAATAGAAAAAAAAAATCTGATTAATTAATGAGATGAATACACATTTATAGCATAAAAACTGTAAAATCCAATGTGATGCAGTATGGACGATCTAGTGCATAACAGATTATGAAGCGGATATCTTTTCGCAGAGTCTAGGATTACAGAAAATGGATAATTCATGGTGAAACAATGTTTTCAAATGCAAAATTACAATGAGCTATTGTACATCAAAATTAAGATTTTTAACTTTGATTGCATCCTGAAGCTCATTGATGACTTTCAATGCCCTAAAATTCTAGAGGCCCAAGAGATCCAGTAAAATGTCAAGAAAAATACATTCTGCCAATTATTTAGTAAAAGTCACTAGCATGTTGATGATGGCAAGACTGAAATCCCAAGAACTTATCCAATATGTAGAGATTTTTCCAAAAAAAAAAAAACCAAAAAAACCCAAAACCCAAAAATAAGGAAAACCAGAGTCACCAAAGTAACTCACTTTCCATGCCCACTGCTGCTAGTGACCAAGAATGACATGAAGGGACTCTCAGCAACATGTGTTAGTTTGGGTGGGAGCAAGAGGTTTAGAGGGAAACGCTTTCTCACAATGATGGAGGATTTAGATTTAGGAGTGTGCAAGGACTTTCCCTCTGAGCAGTCTCTTCCAGGGGAGATTCTTGAGTGAAAACCCAGATGCAAAGCGACAAAATCAGTGCAGTACTTTCTATTTTCCTCTGACCTCTCTTGTTAGAGGTGCTGCAATTTCAAAGGGTGACACTCCAAAAGATCCTTGGGTGATTTGTCTCACAAGCCTACTGTAGAAGGATGGCTTAAAGGGAAAAGAAGCTTCTAAGAGAAAAACAAAATAAGGCAACTTGTTAGCAGACTTGAGAGGCAGCCAGTAGATGCTTGAGACTGTTTGAAAACCCCATGCTAGATGCACCTTCAAGGTTATCCTGTAGTTTTTGTCTTGTTTTATTTTGTCAATATGTGTGTGTGTGTGTGTCTGTGTGCACGCGTGTGTGACGGAGTTTCACTCTTGTTGCTCAGGCTGGAGTGCAATGTGCAATGGCGTGATCTTGGTTAACCGCAACCTTTGCCTTGGCCTCAGCCTCCGATATAGCTGGGGTTACAGGCATGCGCCATTTTTTTTTAGCTATAAAAATATGTTTATACAGAGGTGTCATAATGTAAAGAAATATGTAGGAAGGTACATGTGTACCATATTGTTTTCTTTTCTTCCTATGGGAACAATGGTAGGTCAGTTGCCGTATTTCTATTAAAAGTCAAATGTTTTATGAGCAATTTAAAGAAATGTTTTTCCCTCCCTCCCCTTCTCTAGTTGAAACTAAAGTTAGTATCATAAAATCCAGGCATTCCTCATCTTTTAAACATTGGTGCCTCAACTGTTTTCTACTTTTTTCTACTCACAGTGAGATAAATTATGCAGGCATATCTGGAATTAAATGCTCCAAGTTCTGATGATAAACAGTTTTCCCAACTTACTTCTTTCAAAAGTATTCTCAAAATAAGGCCCAGTTTCCCCCAGGAACACTCCACATGCTAACATGTGTATTAAAATTTCCTGAGTAGTCAGTATGCTTTACTTATTTATGCACATTTATATATATTTCCTAAAGTCAAATTATTTTAATCAATTTTATCTTCAATTTTATTTTGGCTCTTTTACAACTGAGCTTTAAAACTTTTATCTTGAATTTACTCTCTCCTAATTAGAAGAACATTTCCTTTTCTCTGAGTGAACAAAGATATACAGGAAAGTGTTACTTTCTTGTGTATCTATAATACACCTGCTTTTTCAGGTCTGTGCAAATGTAATTATTGTTTTTGCTGTTTAACGTGATGTCGGAAATAGCAACTACGTATGCACCAACCTGAAAGGCCTTCAGCTCAGCTTTGCCTGTTGGGACAAAGGAGGAATACGGTAATTGAGAGGAAAGTCTAACATTTCTCTTTGGTTTAAAAAAATTTAACTCAAAGAGAAAAGAGAGAACAGCTGGAGTATGCACAGGTTATTCTTATACTGAAAAGCTCAGGGAAATGTACTCTCATTATACTAAAATATGCCTGATCGATATTCATATTGTTAATAGCTTTAAACATGATCTATCAAGGAATCTTTCTCTGAAACTAAGAATGCATTCCTCCTTCAAAATGAAACTTTAACTTTGACACTGCTTTATTTATTGATTTGTTTTACTCAACATATTCACGCAAGTAACAGAACTTACATTTGTCTTCATAAACCATATATATATATATGCCCTTTATAAAACCCGTGTGTGTGTGTGTGTGTGTGTGTGTGTGTGTGTGTATGTATGCCCTTCCTCTCTCTCTTACAAACACCACCATATTCATCAAATCATTTAGTACCTCTCTCTTAGATAATAACAATGTCTCAATGTCTTCTCAACTTGCACATATAAAACTGGTCAGGAACATTTTATCACCAGAGCCACTCATTCTTAATGTTAAGGGGAAAAAAACCACTACATTTTTGAACATTGTTTCCTCGGTCTGCATTCAGTGGTCCTCCCTGGTTCTAGCTTCAACGCATTCCTGACATTTAGTTATGCCTACACCCCTTTAAATTGCAATCTTACTATTTGGAATTTGGAATTTACAACCATTCCTCTGATTATGCATGAAAGCTCCACATTAAATTTGGCTTATGTTTGTTTCATGAGCTCTTTTACCTGATGAGTCACCTGTCTGTTAGTTCAGACTCCACACTGAATTACAGCCAGACCCTGAATTTCATAGGCTTCTTGGCCAACAGAAGATGATATGCAAATCTCTCAAACAAGTCCTCACTGCTTAACTCTGACGATGCCCAGAGCTTTGTTACCTTCTTGATTTCTTAAAAACAGTGTTGGAGTTCTTTATTAGTATAGCATTAAGACAATTATTCCAATTTCTTTATCATTTCCTTCCCTCCTCCTAAGCAATGGCTTTGCTCTATGGTTAGTATTAATATTTCTACCTTCCATCCGTCTCTAAAGCATTCCAAGGTGCTCAAGATGCCTCACACTATTGATGCCTTCAATGTAACATTCTACCTTTTATCAGGGAGTTTTTTTCTGATCTGAGGTAAAAGGAATTTTTACTTTCCACAATTTGCAGTCAGGAAGCTACACTCCCCAAATTACTTGTCTTGGTTACTAGCTATTATTTGTCCTTATTTTGTACTCTGGAAATATATGTCCTTTGGCATGTAAAAGACGCAGGGAACAACTTGGTTAATGTAGATTTTTGCCCTGTGCACCTGGGCTTGTGTGCATAGTCTTGTGTACACCACAGGTTCTGAACACCGACAATCAGGAGATATTTGCAGTTCCCTCTGCACAGTGCCTGCAGGGTTAAGCCTTCACTGGCAATGATGGCGTTAAAGGTCACTGACTTAGCCCAGAAGATAGGAACCTTTGCTTCTTATTACTAAAGAAGGATGCTCTGGGAAGGAACAGGAAGAAAAGGTTATTCTACTGCTTACTAATCTGTCCTTAGTACCTAAACTATAAAATTGAAGTCACTCTTTAGACCACTAAATATACCTCACGGAATTTTGCTATATTTAGACATATCTACTACATGCTAAAGGCACTAAACTGGAGAATCTCTTTATCTTATTGCATTTCACTTTTCACATTAGAATTTTAGTAAAAACACATTTTCCATTTGAAATACTAAGGGATGCAGATAAAATAGACTAGCTGTAGAAATAAACAGATGTTGAATATGTGTCTGAAAGCCAGAAATACAGGAGTACACTTAGAAGTGTGTTTGAAAATTGTTAAATAGGATGATTACTTGAAGATAGAAATTTAATTCCTTATTGAAAAACTGTTAGAAATTTTTCAAAGGTTTTCTGACAGCATTCTGAGAAGTTTAAAAATACATTTAGAAATACATAACAACCTAAACTCAAGTTAGGCATCCCTACCCTAAAAATACAAAATCTGAAGTGATTCCAAGTTGAAAAATTTTAAGAACTAGCATCACATCACAAAACATAAAATTCCACACCTAATCTCAGGTTCACAAACTTTTGTTTCATGCACAAAATTATTTTAAAATATTGCATAAAAGTATCTTCAGACCATGTGTATAAGGTATATTTGAAACATAAATAAATTTACTGTTTAGAGTTCAGTCCTATCCCCAAGATTTCTCAGCTACATACATGCAAACATTCCAAAACCCAAAAAATCTGAAATCTGAAATATTTTTGGCCCTAAACATTCCAGATAAGAGATAATCAATCTGTAACACATAGGATGGGTCTTTTGTCAAAAATATCATGGTTTACTTTTTCTTTAAACCTAGAATTGTGTTATATATGTATGTATGTATCTATCTATCTACCTGGTGGGGTGAGAGAGAATACTTTATTTGCTGATTAATAGTTCTAATCTCATTTACTTTTTAATCGTTTTTTTTTTTTTTTTTTTTTGACAGAATTTTGCTCTGGACCCTAGGCTGGAGTGCAGTGGCCATCTTGGCTCACTGCAACCTCCCTATCCCAGGTTCAAGAGATTCTCCTGCCTCAGCATCGTGAGTAGCTGGGATTACAGACATGCACCACCACACCCGGCTATTTTTTTTTTGTATTTTTAGTAGAGACAGGGTTTCACCATGTTGGCCAGGCTGGTCTCAAACTCCTGACCTCAAGAGATCCTCCTGCCTTGGCCTCTCAAAGTTCTAGAATTACAAGTGTGAGCCACCACACCTGGCCCCACGTTACTTTTTATTGTGTATGTATAGAAGATCCATGCTTCATATAATTTCTTTGTTGGATTTTGTTTTTGTTTTTTGAGACAGAGTGTCAGTCTATCACCCAGGCTGGAGTGCAGTGGCACGATCTCAGCTCACTACAACCTCTTCCTTTCAGATTCAAGCAATTTCTATGCCTCAGCCTCCCAAGTAGCTGGAATTACAGGTGTGCACCACCATGCCCGGCTAATTTTTGTACTTTTTGTAAAGAGAGGGTTTTGTCATGCTGGTCAGGCTGGTCTCAAACTCCTGACCTCAGGTGATCCGCCTACCTCGGCCTCCCAAAGTGCTGGAATTACAACTGTTAACCACCGTGCCTAGCCCATATAATTTTTTTTTCCTGTATATTCCCCATGTTTGTGTGCTTATGTGAAGGGTTCTATCTAGTTTCTCCTGCACCAAAGATTCATCCTGCATTGTGAGCTTAGTGTTTTCTTCATTGTCTCTAGTGCATCTCATTATCTGTGCACACACAGCATGGCCAGTGCCACATCTGCTTCCTGTATAGTGTGATTGCTCCTAAAACAAAAAGCCCCTCTATGCAGAGTATGACCACATGTTTGCTGCAGGGCTGGAGAGTGGAAAGATGGACATGGCGAGGAGCCTGCTCCTTACTTTCAGCCCACATTCCAGAGCTAGGAGTCTGGGATCAGCACACACTAACACTAAAAGTTATTTTGTAGATATTAAAAGTTCTTTGTTTAAAAAATATTTATTGACATATGATTGACATGTAAAAAGTTGCACATACCTAATATATAAAACTTGAAGTGTTTGGATATGAATATACACCTATGAAACCATCACCAGAATCAATACCATAAACAGCATCACTCCAAAAGTTTTCACCTGCCCTCTTTATCTCTTACCATTATATTTTATGATAAGAACACTTAACATGGTATCTTAAATATTCTGCAAACACCAAATGGTTTGCAAATACAAACGCAGGTACTAGATGCTCTGCATACACAAGGTAAACTGCAAACACTAAGTTCTCTACAAACATTACTGCCCTAAACTGCAAACACTAAGTTCTCTACAAACGTTACTGCCCTAAACTGCAAACACTAAGTTCTCTACAAACATTACTGCCCTGCATCCACAACACTCTGCAAACACCAGATGCCCCGAATACACTCGATGAATAAGCTAGATGCTATGAGTCATGTGAATTCTTCTTTTTAATGAGAATTTCTGGAGGAAATCTGGGAAGTCAGAGGAACCTGTCGGCTTTCTGATTTACGTGTTAGCCTATGGATGACCTAGCACAGAAATTCCGCAGTTCTAATATCGAATCTCTGACAAAAACTTTAGGTTGCTTAATTCCGGTCACCATATTTGGTTTAGGAAAATGGAAGGAGCCCTTCACACTGACTCCACACAAAGGTACAGAATGTGGAATGATCCTGACATGCTGTGTGGACCAGGTAATTCTATGAAGTAAGAGAGAGTTGGTACCAATTCAGATGGAGCAAATCCCAAATTATGGCTTGGTTTTGCTCTTGCCTTTGTAGGTCGTATTTCTTTTAACACCTTAAACTGTCACTTAAAGTTCCACTTGAGCAACCTCTTTTCAAAAGGCCTGCTGTTGCTCTTCCTGCTTCTTCTCAGGATATAAAATCAATGTGCAAAAATCACAAGCATTCGTCTACACCAACAACAGACTTAAAGAAAGCCAAATCAAGAGCGAACTGCCATTCGCAATTGCTACAAAAAGAATAAAATACCTTGGAATACAACTCACAAGGAACGTAAGAGATCTCTACAAGGAGAACTACAAACCACTGCTCAACGAAATCAGAGAGGACACAAACAGATGGAGAAACATTCCATGTTCATGGTTAGGAAGAATTAATATCGTGAAAATGGCTATACTGCCCAAAGTAATTTACAGAATCAACGCTATCCCCATCAAGCTACCACTGACTTTCTTCACAGAACTGGAAAAAACCACCATGAACTTCATATGGAACCAAAAGAGAGCCCGCATAGCCAAGTCAATTCTAAGCAAAAAGAACACAGCGGGGGGCATCACACTACCGGATTTCAAACTATACTACAAGGCTACAGTAATCAAAACAGCATGGTACTGGTACCAAAACAGAGATATAGACCAATGGAACAAAACAGAGGCACCGGAGGCAACACAACATACATACAACTATACAATCTTTGATAAACCTGACAAAAACAAGCAATGGGGAAAGGATTCCATGTTTAACAAATGGTGTTGGGAAAACTGGCTAGCCATGTGCAGAAAGCAGAAACTGGACCCCTTCCTGACACCTTACACTAAAATTAACTCCAGATGGATTAAAGACTTAAACATAAGACCTGGCACCATAAAAACCCTAGAAGGAAATCTAGGCAAAACTATCCAGGACATAGGAGTAGGCAAGGACTTTATGAACAAAACACCAAAAGCATTGGCAACAAAAGCCAAAATAGACAAATGGGACCTAATGAAACTCCACAGCTTCTGCACGGCAAAAGAAACAGTCACTAGAGTGGATCGGCAACCAACAGAATGGGAAAAAATTTCGCAGTCTACCCATCTGACAAAGGGCTGATATCCAGAATTTACAAAGAACTCAAACAGATTTACAGAAAAAAAACAAACAAGCCCATTCAAAAGTGGGCAAAGGATATGAACAGACACTTTACAAAAGAAGACATATATGAGGCCAATAATCATATGAAAAAATGGTCATCGTCACTGGTCATCAGAGAGATGCAAATCAAAACCACATTGAGATACCATCTCACGCCAGTTAGAATGGCGATCATTAAAAAATCTGGAGACAACAGATGCTGGAGAGGATGTGGAGAAAAAGGAACACTTCTACACTGTTGGTGGGAGTGTAAATTAGTTCAACCATTGTGGAAGACAGTGTGGCGATTCCTCAAGGCCTTAGAAATAGAAATTCCATTTGACCCAGCAATCCCATTACTGGGTATATATCCAAAAGACTATAAATCGTTCTACTATAAGGACACATGTACACGAATGTTCATTGCAGCACTGTTTACAATAGCAAAGACCTGGAATCAGCCCAAATGCCCATTGATAATAGACTGGATTGGAAAAATGTGGCACATATACACCATGGAATATTATGCAGCAATCAGAAATGATGAGTTTGTGTCGTTTGTAGGGACATGGATGAATCTGGAGAACATCATCCTCAGCAAACTGACACAAGAACAGAAAATGAAACACTGCATATTCTCACTCATAGGTGGGTGATGAAAAATGAGAACACATGGACACAGAAAGGGGAGTACTAAACACTGGGGTCTATTGGGGGGAAAAGGGGAGGGCCAGTGGGAGGGGGAGGTGGGGAGGGATAGCCTGGGGAGAAATGCCAAATGTGGGTGAAGGGGAGAAGAAAAGCAAAGCACACTGCCATGTGTGTACCTACGCAACTGTCTTGCATGCTATGCTCATGTACCCCAAAACCTAAAATCCAATAAAAAATCAAAAAAAAAAAAAAGAAAAAAAAAATAAATAAAATAAAATAAAATGCCAAAAAAAAAAAAAAAGAATGACTGAGCATTGATGTGCGCCAGGCATTTCCTTAACTGGCCTTCTCCTGGAGCGGGCTCCACAGAGCAGATGCGGAGAAACATTGGCAAATGTTTGGTGGAGAAGCTCAGCACAAGGTCTGGCTCGGTTTCTTCCCAGCTGATCTTCCCAGTTGATCTTTGCAGTACTTCCATCCTTTGCTTTGCAAGGCCAAGCGACGGTTTTGTGCTGCTGCAACGCCTGCTTTTGTGGGATGAAAAACCACACACGCCAAACAGCCTTGGGAAATTCAGAGAGACAAAGAGAGTTTTGAGGCGCTTTGTCCAATACTACCCCAGACCCAAGGAGATGTCCGTTATGAGAAATTGCAGTTACATTGCTTTCTCTTCACACTGGTGAAGATATTGTGGTAGCTCTCATATGCTCTATGACTGACTATGGAGATAGTTCTTTCCTGGGCTGCCTAAACTAACTGTACGCCAAGAACTATCTTAGTCTCTCTCTCTCTCTCTCTCTCTCTCTCTCTCTCTCTCTCTCTCTCTCTCTCTCTCTCTGTATATATATATATATATATATATAGACACACATACATGTATGTACATAAATGTATATGCACATACATATATATGTAATATGTTTATTGACTTTTCACATGCTCAAGTTTAAAACTTTAAAAAAATAAATATGAAGGTATTTTATGGTAATTACCATGAACCTCTGCATGTTCTGGTGCAAAAATAATCAAATATGGTAACTTTATTCTTTGCTAAAGCATGTCACTCTCTATACTGTGGCTTGGGGTCTGACAAATGGAGTCTACGGCCTCATGAACAATTACTCATCTGCTGAGAAACTACAGGAATGACATGAACAGAACAGACCTTCTTGCCCTTTAGTTTCTAAGAGCTTTTCAGGACCAAGAAAGCTGAAAGATGCGGCATCCCCCATTTTCATCACTTACTGCCATTAATAATTACATGCATAAAATTTCAACATGACAAAAATTATATTAAGAAAGAGTATAACATATCTCAAATGCAGACGTGCATATGTTTTATTTTGATTATAAATGCAACTGATTAAGCTCTCCTTCAAAATGGTAGTATATTTGTTGTTTAATTCATGTTTGTGTTAATTGACTGAAAGCTTATGAAATAAATACAAGAACAGTTTTTTCATTCAGGAAAACTTTATATTTTCTCTAATGAGACTGCTCTAGTTGAGGTTTTAGGGTCCTTTTCCCCAACTCCCTTCATGAAAGTTTACTTTACAGCAGTGGTATTGCTGTATAGTCTATTTCCTTATAGGAGAAGCAAGAAGAGAAACATACTTTTTCGCATAGGTTTTCTTATTTATTTCAGCTCTTGTCTTGTGGGCTTAGGCCCGTTGAGAATGTGAACAGGTTGAATAATGCACTGAAGTTCTTTGGATTGCTTAGAAAAATGTATCATCTCAATTAAATGCCTAAGATTATTATTTAAAAAGAAAATTTATATATATTTGGTAACATGATAGATATACATATTTTAGCTGCAGTTTACAAATCTTCAGCCACAAAGCTTGTTTACTTTGAAAGGGACCTTTTATCTAGGAAGTATCCAAAAGTAGAAGTCATTTATTATTTTGGAGTCATGTATTTGATATTTTGTTTGCCAATATCAAACTGTATGACAAGCCAGGTGCTGTTTCTGATCTCAGTCTCTTCATCTGCGAAAGGGGTGATGGTCCTTCCCTACCAAAGCCAGTATAAGTCTCAAAGTCAGCGACATGCGTGAGGTTCTGGCAGAAATTCTCACTTTCAGAGCACATTGATGTGAGCTTCCCTTCCTGCTCTCATTACTTCAGTTTTTATTGAAACACCTGACTCATCTAAACCCTTAGATTTTCATATAATGTGATCAAGTCTGCTCAACTGACAGTGACGGGAACACTAAGGAATTGTCAATAACTAGGAAACAAATTAAATGTAAGCTCATATAGAACATAAATTGTTATATTATTACACAAATGTTGAAAATTAATTGTTGAAAAATACAATACATGAAAGGAAGAAAAATCCTGGGCATTCCTGCTGGGTAATTGAATTTTTTCTCTGCATGCTGTAAAGTTGAAGTCTCTTTCAAAAGTTTAGCAGACATACTAAACCATAGAAGTGAATGCTGGGTCAGACACATCAAAGTATTCTACACACATAAACAGTGTTGGCATCTCAAAAACAATGCCCTCTGTTGCAGTCTCACATAAAAGGCAACATAGTTTGTCAAAAGCTATGTTCAAAGATATCAACATGGAACATAGGATAAATATGCATCTTCTTGACCAGAACAAATGACCACATACGACTCCTAATGATCTAACTGAAAGACTCTGAAACCAGCTCCTGCTGCAGAGGGATTCTGTGAAGCTTCCAAAGCGATACAATGAACGACATATCGTTTAGTGTCAAATAATGTCACTGAGGATACAAGACGGCAGTTTTCCTACTGTTAACATAAACCCTAACGTACTTCTAGAAATCTGTTTTACTCCAACTGGATATGTCACAGCAAATGTGTTGAAGCGAGTCATCCAAATCAAAACCTAAAAAAACGTCAATCATTTATTGAGAAAGACAGTTGACCATCAGTGGCTTCACAGTGAGTATAACATGAGAGGATTCGTGGGGTAGTGAGATCCAGTGAGATGAAAGGATTCTTGGGTCAGCCCCAAATACTCAGATGTGCCTGGGAGAGAAGATTTACTCCAATCCTTATCCTTCCAAAACCACTGTGTACAGTCATGCAGATTGTAAACTGAATAATTCCAAAGGGTGTTAAAATGTTCGATAGATGTGAGTAGCACCCCAAAGATGGGCAATCTACCCTGGGTGCCGCTCCGGCCCTGAACTGATTGCATATAAACTTAATGAGTTCTTTAAAGCCTCAGAGACATGATGGAGTCCTAGCTTCCATTACATCCTGCATTGTGGGGGTAGGAATTGAGAGAAGCTACCCTGCCTCTTAGCTTAAGTCTCCCTTAAGGAGAGCCTGAGGCACGGGGTTGGATTATATAGTTTATTAGGGAAATGACTGCGCTGCAGCAGGCGGCAGGAAGGAAGAGAGTGAGGCAGAGAAGGCGGCAAAGTCCACAGCAAGGCTCATTATGTGGGGAGCAGTTTGATTCTCCTGGGACGGCTGAGACAGATGCCAGTGCCTCCTGGAAGTGTCCATTTCCTACGGAATCCTTGTTGGCTGAGGGCTGACATTTTTTTCCGGGAGAGGGAGTGAGACTTCAAAGAAATCTGTGGAGGAAAATAAAAGAAAGTGAGGCATGTGCTTGAGATGAATGCTGGGCCTGAATCTGAGCCTACAGCGATTGTCTTCCAGAGTGGCAGCTGAAACTCCAGGTAACTGGAATGTGCCACGTTTCCTGCCAAGAATGTTTATTTGGTACAGCTACTGTCCAACCTGCAATTCAATTCTGGCCAGTGAGACATGAGGGGCTCCTATGAAATGTGTCCTTGTTTCTAAGAGAAGGACTGTTTCTTCCTCTGGGATGTGTTGGAATGTAAAGTTGGAGCTGCTGCCCACTTACTGCCAGCTAAGGCAGGATGCTGGCTTTAGAAGAATGGGAACAGGAGCTGAGCAGAGAGACAAAGCTGGGTCCTTCTGCCAGGAGCCTCCTTTCCTCAGGACTGGTTGATATTAACATCAGAAGTCCACCGTGAGTTAAGCTACTTTAAGCCAAAATCACCCTCATTGCTCTGCCCACTCCCTTCTGCTTGTCAGCCTCCTCCTCAAAATCACCTCTGTTCCCAGATGCTCAGGCTAGAGAAGCGGGTAGGAGACCACCCACGCTTTCTCCCTTCTTCCCCTCTATTACTAGGTTAATATTTTGAGGAAACTTAGTCACATGCTAATTAGTATCTAATTTTGAAAGAAATGTTCTTCCTTTATGATTGCTTGTATGTGAAAGCTGCTGGAGATGATCTAAAGATGTTTACGTGACAGATTTCCACTAATGCAACAAACGATGTAGATTTTCATCAAACAGGTCACAGTACAAACTCCTTAATTGTATAGTCATTTAAAAATGCATTTACTTATATTTCCAATTCTTTCCCTGCAAGAAAACTATCTATTATTATCCTAGGTGAAACATGGAATTACATGTCTATAAGAATGGAAATTCAAAATTTGCTTTCCGCATTTTGAAATATCTCAGGGAGGAGCTTCCACACATGAAGAAAATTGGTTGAGGTAAAACGCCAAATTTTGTAAAAAGAACCCTGAGAGTCTTGAGAAAGAAAATGTCAATACTCATAATCATGTGGTACAGCTAATGGCCACAAAACTGTACATTTTCTAAAATGTAGCATCGGCAGTTCTGCAGTCAAGTATAGAAATGAAGCATGACACAGATGGGAAGAAGAGAAGAATGATGGATTATAGGAATTAACCCATCATAAGTCTGCCTCTAGGGCATATAAATGATCACCTGCAGTCTCTAAGAATCACAATTGAAAGTTGAGAACTGGAGAATTTTCAAAAATATTTATTTATTGACAGGGTCTATGGTATAAGTTTCATTGACTTAAAAATATATTTTCTATATTTTATTATACTTTTAAGTTCTGGGGTACCTGTGCAGAATGTGCAGGCTTGTTACATAGGTATACAGGTGTCATAGTGGTTTGCTGCATCCATTACCCTGTCATCTACAGTAGATAGTTCTCCTAATGCTATCCCTCCCCTGGCCTCCCACCCATCCTGCTATCCCTCCCCTAGCCCCATCAACCCCCAATAGGCACTAGTGTGTGATGTTCCCCTCCCTGTGTCCATGTGTTCCCATTGTTCATGTGCCTAGAATAGTTCAAATATATGAATTGCAAAGTTGAGTTACTTTCAAATGTAACAGAGGCTTCCTTTTGTAGAAGTGCTGTATATGTGTATTTAACAAATTTTGGGATAAAACATTCACTGATGACAACAACTGAAATTCCCAAATTTTCTTTAAGGAAACAGCACAATAGTCCTCTAAGTCGAAGTGTTTCAGCTAAATGGCCATGAGCTTTAAATTGTTTTATAGGTTCACGCGATATCAAGCAACACACATAACAAATAGTCCCTCTTTTTTATCGATGACAGATTGTTAATCATTACAAAATGAGTATTTAAATTCATCAAAAATTAAAACCTTGATTTAAGTTAAGCAACACAAAGAATCCCCTTTTCTGAAGGTACTTACTAAAGGTACCTGAAGTGAACTCCACTACTTCACTGTGGTGCTTCTGACAGTTCTGGGTTAATTATGGATCACTCGGGGAACAATTCATGAGCAGTTTGTTCATTTAATGTCCCCTCCAAATTGAACACTTATTTTTGGACAAGTTTTGAAGCTCAACTTGTTCACTTATGACTGTATCGGATACTTGTCACTGTAATTAAAAGACCAAGTTCTCCTGGAGAGGTAATGCTAGTTTATACTTTTTAAAATGTATTCATTGATTCATTTTTTCCAATATTCCTTTTCTCTGCCTGCTTTTGTTTTCATTTAATTTTCCCTTTCCATCTTTTTTAAGTAGAAAAATTTAAGAGAAAGGAAAGTGAAGAAAGGGCTCCATTTGAGATTTTTCTTTTTTTCTAATAGAAGCATGTTATCTCACTCTGTTTGTGCTGCTTTATCAAAATACCTGAGACTGGGTAATGTATCAATACATAGAGATGTATTTCTACATGTCTGAAAGCTGGAAAGTCCAAGACCTAGGCACCAGCAAATTGGGCATCTGGCGAGGGCTGCTCTTTGCTTTCAAGATGGCACCTTGTTGCTGTATTCTCATGTGACAGAACAGAGGAAAGGGCCTAAGCACCTACCTGGTATCCTCCAGCCCTCTTATAAGGACATTTATCTCATTCACCAGGGTGGAGCTTTTATAGCCTAATCTCCCTGAGGCTCCACCTTCTAATACCCTCACCTTGGTAATATATCGCAACATAAGTATTTTTTGGGGAAACATACATTCAAACCTTACCACACTCTAAACACTGCTTTAGCTATATTACACAAATTTCAATATGCTGTGATTTTTTTTTTGATTAGCATGCCATTTAATTATCAAATATTTTGTTTTCTCAGATTTCTTTTTGTCGCTGATTATTTAATGGTTTAATTAAAGACAATCAAAATTTAAATTAATGTAATTCATTATTTGTAATTAATTGGACCAGAGACACAAGTTGGTGTAATTTTTATTCTCTTAAAATTATTTATACTTGCTTTGTTGCCCAGAATTTGGTCCATGGCATGTAGAAAGAATCTGTATTACTGCTGTGGAGTAGAATTTTCTGTATATATCTTTAAGATCAAGTTTCTTGATAATATTGTTCATGTCCTTTATGTTCTTACTGATTTTTCTATCTACTTGTTCTATCAATTACTGAGAGAGAATGTTGGAATCTACCACTGTAATTGTGTATTTGTTTACTTCTCTTTTCAGTCCTATTGTTTTTGCTTCCTGTACTTCAAAGCTCTGTTTGAGATGCAGACACATAATTGTTATATCCTCATATTGAATTGACAATCTAGCTTAAATAAGGCCTCTTTTCATCTTCAATAATGGAACTATTATTCTAAAAGATACCCTGATTTTGATATAGCCAATCTGATATTAATATAGTCATTTCTTTTTGATTAGAGTTTGCATGGTATATATTTGTTGTCCATTTATTTATAACCTATTTCCATTATTAAACTTAAAGGGAGCCTCTTGTAGAAAGCTTATAGTCATGCCTAGGTTTTCATTTCATCTGAAAGTATCTGTCTTTTAATTAAAATGTTAGACCACTAACATGTATGGTAATTCTTGATTTAATTAGCTTTAAATCTACCTTGCTGACACTTGTGTTCTAATTTGTATTCTTTTTTCCTATTGTCCTGGCACTGGATTCTTTGCTATGCTTGTATTATTATATAGTTCCACTTTATCACTGTTATTGATATTTAAGTTTTTTTATTTGTCAATTATTGGGTCAGACTTTATAATAATGTATTTTTAACTCATTACAATCCACCTTCAAAGAACAATATACCATTTCACCTACAGTTTAGGGATTCTTACAGCAGAATATTTAAATATCTCCCCTGACGTTCTTTGTGCCATTTTTTTCATATATTTTATTGTGCATATGCTGTAATTCTCACTAAAAATTGTTAATATTTGCTTTACACACTCAATGATACTTAGATTATACTGAAGAGATTATACTTAAAGTACTATTTTAAAATGAGAAAGAAAGGCCTTCACCCTTAGGCCTGTATTTACCATTTCCAATGTTTTATGTTCCTTTGCATAAATCCAAATTTCTATCTCATGCTATTTTCTTCTTATTACAAAGCTTTATTTAATATTTCTTGTAGGGAAATTCTTCTGCTGATAAATTATCTTGATGTATTTGTCTAAAAGTTGTTTTTTGCCTTCAATTTGAAACTTATTTGTAGATAATTCTAAATTGACAGTATTTTCTTCAGCTCTTTATATATGAATGACTGCTGTTTGCTGGTTTGCATGTTTTATGGCAAAAATGTCTTCTGTAGTTTTTACTTTTGTATGAATGTGTGTGTTTCCTTTGGCTGCTTCTGGTTTTCAGTGTTGTAATGATGGGCCTTGGTGTGCTTTTCCATCTTTTTTTTTTTTTTTTTTTACTTTTTGCATTTCTTGAGCTTCTTGAATGTTTGGACTAATGGTTTTTATCAAATTTATGAAAGTTTTAGCTATTAATTTCTTCATTTCTTTCTTTTCTTTTCTCCCCTCTTCTCTCTGGCCCGGCTTGCTACATGTTATCTTGCAGCTCATTGGCACTCTGTTCTCTTTCCCCTTAACCTCCTTTCTTTCTGCAGTCATCCTTGTGAAGGCCTCCATGGCAATGTCTTTAAGTTCATACTTTGGATTTTCTATACTATCTAACCTGGTGTTAAGTCTACCCAGCATTTTTTAAAAATTCAGATATTGTATTTTTTTAATCTCTAAAAGTTTCTTATGAGACTTTTATATATTTTCCATTTTTTTACGTATTGTTCTAATTTTTTTTCTCTGTTTTCTTTTCTGTTTTTGACACAGTGGACTCACTCTGTCATCCAGGCTGGAGTACAATGGCATGATCTCAGCCCACTGCTGCCTCAACCTCCTGGGTTCAAGCAATCCTTCCACATCAGCCCCCGCCCCCCAAGTAACTGGAAGTGCAGGTGCATGCCACTATGCCTGACTACATTTTTTGTATTTTTTGTAGAGATGAGGTTTTGTCATGTTGCCCAGGCTGGTCTCAAACCCCTGAGCTCAAGTTATCTGCCCACCTCAGCCTCCCACAGTGCTAGGATTACAAGCATGAGTCACAGAGCCCAACCTCTGTTATCTTAAATATATGAGAACATTTGATAGCTTTTATAGTAGGTTCTATCTTATCCATTGATTCTGTCTGTTTTTCCTATTAATTGATATTTTCTGGTTATTGGTCCCACTTTCTTCTTCTCTGACTACAAGGAAACTGTTTTCAGATGCATGTCGTTGTGAGCTTTGCCCTTGTTGGGTGCTAGATGTTTTTGTGTTCTACTAAATATTGTTGGGCTCGTTCTGGAACAAAATTATTTACCCCAGATTTGAACGGCAAAATCATTTGCTGGGGCTTATTCTCCTGGCTGATCTATGGGGCAGCTGACTCCTGGGCTATGGGCATTTCATGGGGTTAGTCACACTACTCTCTCTTTTTTATTTTTTAATTTCTGTTACACACTCTGAACTTAGAATCAGTTTCATCTTTTTGAAGCTTGCTTTTAAGTTTTCTTAAGACAGCCTGAGAGCAGCCTTTATAGCAGATCTGGGAAGTCCTAGATCAAAGAACCAGGAGATTTAGTGTCGGGTGAGGGTCTGCTTCCTAGTTCATAGATGGCATCTTCTCATTGCATCCTCACATGGTGAAAGGTGCAAGCAAGGTTTCTGGAGTTCCTTTAATATGGGCACTAATCCCATTCATGAGCATCTAACCCTATAACTTGGCTACCTTACAAAGCCATCTCTAATATCAAATTAAGCGTTAGGATTTCAATGTATGAATTCTGGGAGACACCCAGACATTTGATCTATAATATCAACAGAGGTTTTCTTTAATTTTTGATACAGAAGTCAAGATTGGTAAATATGTATTTAATAAAAACTATTAAATTTCTAAAGGAAATGGTAGAGCATTAGGTGAAAAACTAGACAATCCAATCATCACCAAAAAACATTGAAAAATACTATATTGGCCTAAGGCTAAAAGCCTTATAGCCATAAAGGAAACATAAAACCTCATTAAAGTTGGTGTTCTATGGTTTTTTAAATATGTGTGTGTATATATATGTATATTTTATTGCACTTTAGGCTCTGGGGTAAATGTGCAGATACATGTGCAGAGCATGCAGGATTGTTGCATATGTACATACATGGCAATGTGGTTTGCTGCCTCCATCAGGCCGTCACCTATATCTAGCATTTCTCCCCATGTTATCCCTCCCCAACCTCCCTACCCCCCACTGTCCTTCCCTTATTCCCACCCAACAGACCCCAGGGTGGGATGCTCCTCTCCCTGTGTCCATGTGTTCTCATTGTTCAGCACCCACCTGTGAGTGAGAACATTCAGTGTTTGATTTTCTGCTCTTGTGTCAGTTTGCTGAGAATGATGGTTTCCAGATTCATCCATGTCCCTACAAAGGACACAAACTCATCATTTTTTATGGCTGCACAGTATTCCATTGTGTATATGTGCCACATTTTCCCTGTCCAGTCTATCATCGATGGGCATTTGGGTTGGTTCCAAATCTTTGCTATTGTAAACAGTGCTGCAATGAACATATGTGTGCATGTGTCTTTACAATATGACGATTTATAATCCCTTGGAAATATACCCAGTGATGGAATTGCTGGGTCAAATGGAATTTCTATTTCTAGGTCCTTGAGGAATCACCACACTGTCTTCCACAATGGTTGAATTAATTTTCACTCCCACCAACAGTGTAAAATTGTTCCTGTTTCTTCACATCCTCTCCAGCGTCTGTTGTCTTGATTTTTTGATGATCACCATTCTAACTGGTGTGAGATGGTGTCTGCCATTTTAACCTGCATGAAATGTTATCTGTTTTGATTTGCATACCTCTAATGACCAGTGATAATGAGCATTTTTTCAAATGTTTGTTGGCATCATATATGTCTTCTTTTTGTGTTCTGTGGTTTTTTAAAAGTCTACAAGAGATCAACCACAGACTTTCAGTTTTTATTTCTTCTTTAGGCAGTAGATCAACTGTTTTAATGAGATAAGACTAAAAGAATTGACCTGCTGCCTAAAGAAAAACTAAAAACTCAAAGTCTGTGGTCTAAATCTGAGCAGGGCTAGATGTCATATTTGTTTCTACAAGAGGCTTGTGCCAAAGAAGAATGCTCTACCCCTGTCACCAGGTAGTTCTCAGGAACATTTAAAATCAATAAAGAGGTTCAGATAATGAAAAATTAATAAAAATAATAAATTTGTAAAACAACTTCATATCTATAATCAAGGACTCTACAGAGAGCCAGCGTTGGGGTTTCTTCTCCTTGCTGATCCCTGGAGGAGCTGGCTCCTGCATCATGGGTATTTCATGGGGTTATTAATGCTCCTCTTGTCGGTTGAAAATTTCTGTCACACACTGTATACCACCCAGAGTCTTAAATCCTTCTCTGTAACTTCTCACATAACAAATATAAAGATTATGACTTAAAACCAAAATTCTCAACAAATGGGAAGATCTCTCTTAAGACACAATCATAATGCATTGACACTTGGCAACATCACTACCTTTGACGTTGTGAAAACCTGGACAGAACATTCTAGAGGGTGAGGTTGGAGAGTTATACTTTATGGAATAATTCTGAATTTTTATCTTCTTTACATTTTTTAAATGCCCCACTCTTCCCTTTCTGAAAACTTCCAGTTGACCCTAGTAAAAGCTAATTTACAGAATGAAATGCAATATTCTCAAGAAAACGTATATCCACCTCTTGTCCATTTGTTCTTGGTCATGCCAGCACGTACATTGTTTTGCTGGCAGATCACATTTTCAGAATATTTTATTTCATAAAACCTTATACAATTCTTCTCCTGCTTAATTACTTCAAGGTAGTTTCTTTGGAGATTGTGTCTCCTGGTGTGCATCAGTCAGTAAAAGGATATTTTTGTTCAGATTTTGATTACCTAAACAGAACGATATTTTTTCAACTTTATTTTAGGTTCAGGGGGTACATGTGCAAGTTTGTTACATGGGTAAGTTGCACATCGCTGGTGTTTGGTGTATAAATGATTTTGTTAGCCAGGTAGTGAGCATAGTACCTGATAGGTACTTTTTCAACCATTACCCTTCTCCCTTCCTCCTCCCTCAGTGGGCTTCTAATAATTAGTGCCCTTATTAAAGACACAGTGTCTATTGCTTCCATCTTTGTATCCACATGCACTCAATGTTTAGCTCCCATTTATAAATAAGAACATGTGGTATTCTGTTTTCTGTTCCTTCACTAACTTGCTAAGGATAATGTCCTCCAGCTGCATCCATGTTGCAGCAAAGGACATGATTTCGGTTTTTATTTTTAATGGCTGCATAGTATACCATGGTATACATGTACTACATTCTCTGTCGAATCCAGCATTTATATAGCATCAAGGTTGATTCTATGTCTTTGCTACCGTGAATAGTGTTGTGATGCACATACACATGCATGTGTCTTTTTGGTGGAATGATTTGTTTTCCTTTTGGTATATACTCACTAATGGGATGATGGATTGAATAGTAACTCTGCTTTAAGGTCTTTGAGAGAACTCCAGACTGTTTTCAACCATGGCTGAACTAATTTACACTCCCATCAGCAATATATAAAAATTCCCTTTTCTCTGTAACCCTGACAACATGTTATTCTTTGACTTTTTATTAATAACCATTTTGATTGGAGTGAGATTGCATCTAATTAGGGTCTTGATTTGCATTTCTCTTATAATCAGTGATGTTGAACGTTTTGTCATATATTTGTTGGTCACATGTAAGTATTCTTTTGTACAAAAATGTCTTTGCCCACTTTTTTACAGGGTCATTTGGTTTTTGCTTCTTAATCTGTTTAATTTCCTTATAGATGCTGGATATTAGATCTTTATCAAACACACAGTTTGCAAATATTTTCTCCCATTTTGTAGGTTGCCTGTTTATTCCATCAACAGCTTCTTTTGCTGTGCAGTAGTTGTTTTAATTAGGTCCCTTTTGTCAACTTTTGTTTTTGTTGAAATTGTTTTTTGCATCTTTGTCATGAAATCTTTGCTGGGTCCTATGTTCAGAATAGTATTTCCCAGGTTATCTTCCAGGGTTTTTATAGTTGTCGGTTTTACACTTAAGTCTTTAATCTATCTTAAGTTAATTTTTGTATATGATATAAGGAAGGCGTCCAGTTTCAGTCTGCTGCATATGGCTAGACAGTTATTACAGCACCATTTATTTAGTAGGGAGTCCTTTTCTTGTTGCTTGTTTTTATCATTTTGTGGAGAATCAGATGGGTGTGCATGTGCAGCATTATTTCTGGGCTTTCTATTTTGTCCCATTTGTCTATATGTCTGCTTTTATACCAGTACCATGTTATTTTGGTTACTGTAACCTGGTAGTATACTTTTAAGTCAGATAATGTGATTCCTCCAGATTTGTTCTTTTTGCTTCAGATTGCCCTGGTTATTTGGGCTATTTTTTGGTTTCAAATAATTTTAGAATGATTTTTTTTCTAATTCTGTGAAAGACATCATTTGTAGTTTGATAAGAATAGCATGGAATCTGTAAATTGCTCTGGGCAGAATGACCATTTTTAACAATATTCATTCTTCCTATCCATGAATATAAACATTTTTCCATTTGTTTTTATAATCTCTGATTTCTTTGAGCAGGTCCTTCACCTTTTTGGTTAGCTGTATTTCTAGGTGTTTTATTCTTTTCATGGCTGTTGTGAATGAGACTGCCATCTTGATTTGGCATTCATCATGGATGTTGTTGTATAGAAATGCTACATTGATTTTTTATACTGAAACTCTGTTGAAGTTGTTTATCAGATCAAGGAGGATTTGTCCAGAGACTATGGGGTTTTCTAGGTATAGAATTATGTTATCTGCAAACAGGGATAGTTTTACTTCCTGTCTTTATATTAGGTGCCTTTTATTTTCTTCTTTTGCCCAATTTCTCTGACTAGAACTTTTAGTATGTTCAGTAGGAGTGGCGAGAAAGGGCATCCTTGACCATTTCCAGTTTTCAAGGGGAATGTTTCCAGTTTGTGCCCACTCAGCATGATGTTGGCTGTGTGTTTTCCATAGAGGGCATGTATATATTTTGAGATATGTTGAGGGCATGTATATATTTTGAGAAGACATGTTTTTCAAATGCTTAGTTTGTGGAGGATTTTTTAACAGGAAGGGATGTTGATTCTTATTGAAAGACTTTTTTGCATCTATTGAGATAATCATGTGTTCTTTGTTTTCAGTTCTGTTTATCTGGTGAATCACATTAATTGATTTGCATATATTGAATCAAACTTGCATCCTAGGAATTAATCCCACTTGAGCTGGTGGATCAGCTTTCTGATGTGCTGCTAGATTCAGTTTGCTAGTATTTTCTTGAGGATTTTTTTCATCTATGTTCATCAAGGATATTTGCCTGAAGTTCTCTTTTGTTGTGTCACAGTTAGGTTTTCATATAATAATGATGCTGTACTCATAGATTGAGTTAGGGAGAAGTCTCTCCACCTTAATTTTTTGCAGTCATTTCTGTAGGATTAGAACCAGCTATTGTTTGTATGGCTGGTAGAATTCAGCTTTGAATCCATACGGGTCCAGGGCTTTCTAGCTAGCGGTCTATTGACCTTGATTTTCTTGTGAAGAACAAACTTTTGGTTTCATTAATCTTTTGTGTGGATTTTCACATCTCAATTTTGTTATATTCAGCTCTGATTTTGTTTATTCTTTCTGTTATTTTGGGGGTTGGCTTGCTCTTGTTTTCTAGTTCCTCTAGGCATAATGTTAGATCACTAATTTAGGATCTTTCTAACTTCTTGATGTAGGCATTTAGCAGTGTAAACTTTCATCTTAAGTTTGTCTTTGCTGTGTCACAGTGATTCTGGTATGTGGTATCTTTGTTTTCATTAGTTTCAAAGATTTTTTAAAATGTATGTTTTTATTTCATTCTTGCCCAAAAGCCATTCAAGATCAGGTTGCTTAATTCCTATATACTCATATAGTTTTGAGAGAGCTGCTTGGTATTCATTTCTATTTTATTGTGCCATAGTCTGAGACTGTGGTTGTTATGATTGCCTTGTTTTGAATTGGTTGACAATTGCTTTATGAATGTTCATGTGGTCAGTCATAGAGTATGTGTCATGTGCTGATGAGAAAACTATATACAGTTGTTGTTGGGTAGAGTATTAGATAGCTTTCTGTCAGGTCCATTTGGTCAAGTGTCAAGTTTAGGTCCAAATATCTTTGTTAGTTGTCTACCTCAACAATCTGTCTAACATTGTCAGTGGGTATTGAAATCTCCCATTATTATTTAGTGGTTATCTAAGACGCGTCAGAGGTCTCTAAGAACTTGTTCTATGAATCTGGATGCTCCAATGTTGAATGCATATACATTTAGAATAGGTAGATCATCTTGTTGAAATAAATCCTTTATCATTAAATAATACCCTTTTTGTCCTTTTTGATTATTGTTTAAAGTCTATTTTTTTCTGAAATAATAGCAACTCCTGCTCTTTTTGGTTCTCTATTTGGTTGATTGATCTTTCTCTATTCCTTTACTTAGAGCATATGGGTGTCACTGCAGATGACATGGGTCTCTTGAAGGCAGCATACAGTTGGGTCTTTCTTTTCTATCCAACTTGCTACTCTATGCCTTTTAAATTATGCATTTAGTTAATTTACATTCAAGTTCAATATTGAAATGTAAGGATTTGATCTAGTCATTGTGTTGCTAACTGTTATGTAGACTTGATTGTATAGTTGCTTTATAATGTCAGTGAACTATGTACTAAAGTGTGTTTTTGTGGTGGCCAGTATCCATCTTTCATTTCCACGTTTAACACTCCATTAAGAACCTCTTGTAAGGCAGGTCTGGTGGTAAAAATTTCTGTAACATTTGTTTATCTCAAAAAAATTAAAAAAAAAAACCTCAGTTTGACTTGTTTTAAAATTCTTGGTTGGAGTTTCTTCTCTTTAAGGATGCTGAATATAGGCCTCTAATCTCATCTGGTTTATAAGGGTTCTGCTGAAAATACACTGTTAGCCTCATAGCATTCCTTCTTTATGTGAACTGCCCCTTTCTTCTAGGTGCCTTTATAATTATTTTTTTCTTTTGCATTGACCTTGGAAAATCTGATTACTGTGCCTTGGGGGTGGTCATCATGTATAGCATTTCTCTGGGGGTTCTTTGAACTTCCTGAGTTTGCATGCCAACCTGTCTAGCAAGGTTGGTGACATTTTCATGGCCAATATCTTTAAATATGTTTCCAAGTTTCTTGATCTCTCACTATCTCCTTCAAGAATGCCAATGATTCATAAGTTTGGTCCCTTTACATAATCCCCTATTTCTCAGAAGTTTTGTTCACTTTTAAAAATTCTTCTTAAAAAATGTTTTGTATGCCTGTGTTGATTTGAAGGAGTGATCTTCATGCTCTGAGATTCTTTCCTCAGATTGGTTTATTCTATGAATGCTTCCATTTGCATTGTGAACTTCCCATAGTAGGTTTTCATATTCAGAAGTTTAGTTGGGTTCTTTCTTAAAATGGCTATGTGCCCTTTCAGCTCTTGCATCCTTTTGCTGTTTTCCTTGGATTGAGTTTCAATCTTTTTCCATATCCCATTGAGCTTTCTTGCCATCCAGAGTCTGGGTTTCATGTCTGCATTTCAGCCACTTCAACCTGGTTAAGAACCATTGCTTGGAAGCTAGTGTTGTTTGCAGGTAAAAAGTCACTGTTGTTTTTAGAGTTACCAGAATTCTTGTACTGTGTTTTTTGTTTGTTTTGTTTTGTTTTATTTGGTTTTTCTCCTCATCCATATGCGCTGATTGTTCTTTTAGCCTTTGAGTTGCTATCCTTTAAATGGGGCTTTTTGCTTTTATATTGTTTGTTGCCCTCTAGGGCTTGGCTATGGTATAAGCTGCATTTCGTTGATTCATTTCATTTTTGAATGTTTTCTAGGGAGTAAGGTTCAGGTCAGCACTCCTGGGCTGCATGCTCCAACCCTGAAGGGTTTGGGACTAGGGCTGTAGCTTTGTTCTCTCGCCCTTCAAGGTCAACCACCCACTGTGCTGGAAGTGTTCCCAGTCTGCTGTTCCCAGACTGGGACTGTGTTCCCAGTCTGTTGGCAATAACATTCCAATGGGGTCTGCCAGCAAAAACACTGTAGTGGAAAGGTGGTGGGGGGCCATGGGAGAGTGCACTGTGGTGGGGGCAGGGCTATAGGAAAATGCACAACAGTAGGGTAGAGGGCAGCCATGGGTGAGTGCACACTGGCAGAGAGGCATGGGGGTAACAGGCATGTGTGCACCAACAGGGTGGTGGGTGGGCTGTGGGCAAGTGCATGGTGGTGGAGCATTATAGGAAGGCTGCAAGGGCTCCTGAAGGGGAACGGTATGGGTGGCTGCACACCAGCAGGGGTCTGCCTGCTAAGTGTACTCTGAGGGGAAGGCAGGGACTGCCAGTGAATAACCTACAGCACAGAAGCTCTGTCAACTGTTTCAGCAGAGCAGCTGAGGCTGTGTGCAAAGGATTGCAGCCAGCTAGGGCCCTTGGGAGAGGCTGGCATACAAGGGGTATTAAGATCAGTGTGGCCCCTTTCTGTGAGAAGGGTAGCCTTGCTCTTTCCAGGTCTAGTGCTAACAATGGCTAATGCCACCTACAGGACTATGGTGATCCTCGGCCAGTAATGAGCCTGGGGGTCAGCAACCCTGTGCCCAGTTTCCCACTTTCTCCTTTTTCAGCCACAGGGTCTGCATCCTCCCTCTGTGCACTCTCAATGCCTTCATTCTTAGGATCTGATCAGAGTATACCTGTCCACTTGATGGTTTAGTCTCCCTTGGTGAAAGAAGCTCTTCTTGGCTGCATCTATTTGGCCATCTTCCAGAGATGATGCTTGAAAATACTTGGTAGTTATGGTAGGCAAACAAAGAGTCTGTTAGAAGGACATTTCAGGGAGAGAAAACTGCACGCACTAAAATAAGAGGTTTGAGAAAATTTGGTACATTAAGTTGACAAAAACATTGACAAAATAGAGGAAACAGAATTTTATGTGCACAACTTGAGAAAGAAAATGTAGAACAGGCAATTTTCTTTTTTTTTTTTTTTTTTTTTTTTTGAGATGGAGTTTCACTCTTGTTACCCAGGCTGGAGTGCAATGGTGCGATCTCGGCTCACCGCAACCTCCGCCTCCTGGGTTCAGGCAATTCTTCTGCCTCAGCCTCCTGAGTAGCTGGGATTACAGGCACGTGCCACCATGCCCAGCTAATTTTTTTGTATTTTTAGTAGAGATGGGGTTTCACCATGTTGACCAGGATGGTCTTGATCTCTCAACCTTGTGATCTACCCACCTCGGCCTCCCAAAGTGCTGAGATTACAGGCGTGAGCCACCATGCCCGGCCAGAACAGGCAATTTTCGTATGAGCTGAACATAATCCTTTCCCCTTTGGCTTCAGGATTTCTTCTTTAATTAACTTCTACCTCTATTTCCCTCGAAATTAGACAAAAGAAGGATGTCAATGCCATCCAAAGACAATATTGATTATGGGGAAAAAGACCCCTGACTGGGAAATTTCTGCAGCCTAAGAGAACTATATAAAACCCTAGAAAGAAGCTAGAGCTATGAGCTTCCCAGTGTGTGGTGACTCATGGAGCTGGCGTGTTCTTGCAGAAACTTTGGAAGCTGTAACTATGGAATTGTTATAAGACATATTGGCTACTGTGGAACATATGGCTTTTAGGCCAGGGAGGAACCTCCACTCATAGATGAATCTCATCTCTCTGCACCTGAGCTCTTGCATGAGGCAGGGGTAGAAAACAGCTAAAAGAATGCCCACCTGATTGCTGAATGGATGCACGGACTGGTGCAAGGGATCCCATAGGTCCCCTGATTCCATCTTGTTTGCTGTCAAGAATTATAAATTCTCTGAAAATTTCCTCCACTTGCAAACTAACGGGTTAGCCTTTCAAAGTTGTATAGATGCTAGCAGAGGACATGAGATTTCCAGGTTAGAGACAAAGAGATTCATTTTAATCAAGGCACAGCAGGAAGCACAACCTGCATATTTGCACAGGTTCTGAATCCTCCAACCCCCAAGGGTCATCACAGGTGGGCCTGGGAGGATGCTGGGCATGCAGAGGTGGAGAGTTCCCCTTGCTGCTGGTAAACCCCCTTGCTCAGCAAACTTGCATTCTTTTTTATAAGGGGAAGCAAGAAGATCTGCCCAAATTTTACCCTGGAGAGAGACATTATCTTCTTACCTTGGAAGCAAAACAACTCACCCCTCTGCTTCAGATCTAAACAGTGTCTTTCCCTATCAATACTGTTGGCTAGATTAGTACTCTGGGTCTAATCAAGAGATAGAAATCATACCACCAGCGGAGAGAGATCCAAGATGACTGATCACTACCAGCTCTGGATTGTAGCTCCAAGTGAAAGCGCAGAGAACGAGAGGACACCACACTTTCAGACAAATTTTTTTTGCTCACGGACTAGGAGATTCCCAGCAGAGGAGCCCCACGGGTTGCCAGCACCACTCTTGTGGCCGGCGCAGTGGTTTGCCAGAGTCTCAGCATGGCGGTTCTTGATGCAGAGTAAATGGGACTGGTTCCCCTTTTGGCTCACGTTTGGAGCTCCAGGTAGGCAGAGTTGCCTATTCAGCTGATTGAAGGACAGACTCAAGAAGGAAGCCAGACTGGAGATTCCTGGGCAGAAAAGCACATCAATCTTAACGCCGCTGTTTTAGCCGGCACAGCAGATTGCTCAGATTCTGGCGCTGGGAATCAACAAATTGGACGTCCACTCAGAAACATAGGTAGAAAGTCAGTAATTACAAAGACAGCAGATGGATAAATTTATAATGAAGGAAAGAAACCAGCCTAAAAAGGCTGAGAATACCCAAAATCAGAATGCCTCTCCCTCTACAGGGGATTACAGTTCCTCATCAGCAACGAAACAAGGCCTGATGCAGAACAAGTATGTTCCATTAACAGAAGTAGGCTTCAGAAGGTGGATGATAAGAAACTTCTGGGAGTTAAAAGAACTTGTCCTAACCCAATGCAAAGAAACTAAGAACTTTGAAAAAAGGTTTGACGAAATGCTAATGAGAATAGACAATATAGAGAGGAATATAAGTGAATTAATGGAGTTGAAAAACACAACATGAGAACTCGCAAAGTATGCCCAAGTTTTAACAGCCGAATTGATCAATCAGAAGAAAGGATATCAGAGGTCAAAAACCAACTTAATGAAATAAAATGAGAAGACAAGATTAAAGAAAAAAGGATAAAAAGGAATGAGCAAAGTCTCCAAGAAATATGGGACTATGTGAAAAGACCTAATCTATGTTTGATAGGTGTACCTGAATGTGACGAAGAGAATGAATCCAAGCTGGAAAATATTCTTCAGGATATTATTCAGGAAAACTTTCCCAACCTAGCAAAGGCAGGACAATATTAAACTCCAGGTAATACAAAGAACACCACAAAGATATTCCTCAAGAAGAGCAACCCCAAGGCACATAATCGTTAGATTCACCAGGGTTGAAATGAAGGAGAAAATACTAAGAGCAGCCAGAGAGAAAGGTCAGGTTATCCACAAAGGGAAGCCTATCAGACTTACAGCAGATCTCTCAGCAGAAACCCTACAAGCCAGAAGAGAGTGGGGGCCAATATTCAACATCCTTAAAGAAAAGAACTTTCAACCCAGAATTTCATATCCAGCCAAACTAAGCTTCACAAGCGAAGGAAAAATAAAATCTTTTATGAACAAGCAAGTACTCAGAGATTTTTATCACCACCAGGCCTGCTTTACAAGAGCTTCTGAAAGAAGCATTACCCATAGAAAGGAACAACCAGTATTAGCCTTTCCAAAAATATACCAAAAAGTAAACAGCATCAACATAATGAAAAATTTACATCAACTAATGGGCAAAACAGCCAGCTAACATCAAATGGTGGTAATAAACTCACATATATTATTATTAATCCTAAATTTAAATCGATTAAATCCCTCAGTCAAAAGACATAGCCAAAACCCATCGGTATGCTGCATCCAGACCCATCTCACATGCAAGGATACGTAAAGATGCAAAACAAAGGGATGGAGAAAGATTTGCCAACCAAATGGAGAGCAAAAATACATAAATAAATAGAAAGCAGAGTTGCAATTCTTGCCTCTGATAAAATAGATTTTAAAGCAACGAAGATCAAAAGAGGCAAAGAAGGTCATTACATAATGGTAAAAGGATCAATGCAACAAGAAGAGCTAAGGATCCTAAATACATACGCACCCAATACAGGAACACCCAGATACATAAGACTTATAACGAGACTTAGACTCCCACACAATAATAGTGGGAGATTTTAACATCAGTATTAGATAGATCAACGAGACAGAAAATCAACAAGGATATCCAGGACTTGAACTCAGATCCAAAACAAGTAAACTTAATAAACATGTATAGAACTCTCCACTTTAAATACACAAAATATACCCTCTTATCAGTACCACATCACAGCTACTCACAGCTCTAAATGAAATATTGGTTGGCTACTTGTTTGTTATTTTCTTCCCTCATTTTTTCCTGTCTTCATTATTAAGCACAATTATATAAAAAATTGTGGGTCCACATGGTCTTTTGGTTACAAACCTTGGTAGCACTTTTCTCTTTTCCTTCACAACACTGACACGTTTATTTCTGCCTCCTGTCAGGCCCTCAGACTTTGAAGAGCATTAGGCCTATGGTGGGTATTCAAGCATTTGCTGATTGAATACATACATACGTCCACCTATTTCTTTGGTTTGTAGAAAAAAAAAATTATACCACCAGTTAAAAAGGAGATGTTTAATAAAAAGAATTATTAAATTTGATTAAAGACTAACGAGGCAACATAAGAAAACTATATGTGGTGCCCTAAAGAGTTGGCTGAGGAAGAGCACCCAAGTATGAACAAACTCAGAAGGAGTTAGGCCTCACTGAGGAAGGTATGGTTTAACCAACAGATAGTGGAGAGGTGTTCAGTGTTGCCAGGAAAATATCAGAAGTCCCTCTGGCATGCAGGAGGGGGCATCAATGAACAGCAACCTGTACAGGCAGGCAATGGGATCCTGGGTGCTGGTGGAGGCAGAGAGCCTTTTAAGTACCTGGATTTCACAAGGTGGTGGTGAGAGGAGGGGTTTCCAGGAGAGACAGAGGGTGACATTCAGGAACAGGTGGCCACACAGGGACTTGCAGAGGGAGTCCTGGCATCAGCACAGTCAGGAGGCCTTTGAAAGAAGCCTGGGGGATTCTGGTTTCTTGGTCAAGATGGTTGTGGAAAGGTTATTACCAGGCCACGTCTGCAGGATGCAGAAGGAGCACATCTGAACATGTGGCTGTGGCAGACCCTCCTGAGGTCCTCACTTCCACACCTTCCTCTCACTCCACACTGGAATTGTAGGAAGCCTTTTTTTCTTGCAGAGTCCAAAGTGTCCTCTACTTGAAGCCTGAGAATCACACTGGCTTTGAAAAAGAAAGTTTGAAATGAATCCCATTGTTTATCCTAGAGCACAGTTGCAGGGTGCATTGAAGCCACATGGCCATCCATGGATAACCAATGCATGCTTGACAGGACAGTCACAACAAAAGGCACACAACACGTGCAGAAACTCCTTGAAGAGCTGCATGCTGTGGCCTCTGCCCTGAGTAAGCACACTGGGTGCCAGGTGTGGCTGTAGTGGTGGTTCCACGCATGTCAATTTAGTTGGACCTAAAAATATCCCTCAGTGGGTATTGCAGGTACATGGTAGCAGCCCACTAAGAGATACAGATGCAATGCTAAGTCTTTTATCCTGAAGATGATCAAGGGTCAGTTTGCTACAGTTCCCTAGACAGTAGTGGTTACTAGCTTAACTGTGATCCCTTTTGCAATTGAAAATGAAGTATAGGTATAATACTGGCAAAGAGTAATACTGTAATATCTTTTATTTCCGCTATGTGCCAGGTACTACCTTTGGATTTTTGTTTGTTCGTTACTGGTAGTTGGCCCTCACAGACACATGTAGCCATATTTTTCAGACTAGGAAATAGAGGCTCAGCAAGTCAGGAACTTTTCAACGTCCCACAGATAGGGAAAGAAGAAGACGGAAGAGGGGCATTCTCTGTGTTCTTCCACCTGAGCAGCTAACACTGCTGGCCTTTCCACAGTGCAGGATTCATAAAGGGTGTACATTTCACACTTTGTAAAAATAGAAGCAGAAGAATGCAGAATAAAGATTGCTGGGGCTCTTGCCCTGTGTCGACTGGTACCCTTGACTGTTGATCACTATTCCTTTCTGTTTGCCTGGATGATGGCCTGACAGCACCTGTCTACAGTACAGAGTCAAGGCACACAAGACCTTGGATATAAAAGGGAGTATTACAAATACTGCAGAGGCACGAGGATTCGTTGTTTGTTTGTTTAATGTAAGCAGAGGTGAGCAATTTGCTCTTCAGATTCCAAAAGGGCGTTTTCTCCTCCCTTAAAGCAGCAATTCATGCCAGAGTCCTAAGTGGGCTGTCATTTTCTCTGAGTGTTCCTTTCTTTTCATAGGCACCATTCTGTGTCTCCTGGCATCTAACAAATAATGCACCCAACAAAGCAGGCTTACATGACATGAGACAGAGAAGCTCTCCTGAGTCCAAACTATGTTTTTCTGGCAACAACTGAGCTCACTTAGGGAGGGCACTGCATTGAGGCACAAGTGCGAGCCCAGCCAGGGATGCTCTTGTACAAGGCTGAGCACAGCAATCAGCAGAGAGACTTTTCGCACTGGACTGGGTGTACTTTTTAAATCTTCCTTGGCAATTTTCACCTTCAGTCCAGGTTAGCCATTGTATGATATAAACAGCACCGAAATTCAGGAAAATTAACCTTTGGTATCTGATATAACTGGGTTTATTCAGAAATATCTCTTTCTGTAAAATAGAAAGTGAATAAATTAGCTTTGGTAATAGGTAATCTTAAATAAGAGACCTACAATTTAAGGAATTCCGAGTTTTCCACATTTTTTGAAGACTCTGATGTTTGGTCATTTGCAAAAAGCTAGGCCTTCTAGAAAAATCTGAACTGTCTCTTTGGAAGTTGTCAAAATCAAAATGGAGTCATTGATGTTAAAAATATACAAAGAAAAAAAAACTATGACACATGGAGCCAAGGAAAGCTATGAAAAGAGAGTTATTATGTTTGTATGCCTGACAATGAAAACTATCACCAAAGATTGCAAAACTCACCCCCTTATGCAAAGGCCGTCAGGACCTTATGCCAAATAATACTTCTGCGAGGATATCACCCCAAAAACTGCCTGCCCAACCTTGCAGTAGCATCATCTTTGTTATTGACCATTGCAGCTAAGAATAATAATTTCAAAATAATTATGTACTACTCATTTTTTTCTTTAAAAAGCATGGTCTTCCTTTACATCCCTGAAAGTGTACATAGTTTACTAAGGTACATGTATGCCCATTGCAATGCCCTATGCCTCAATAAATATCTTTCACTTTTAGAGAGCCTCTGTTTGTTATGTAGGTTGACACATCCATGTTCAATATTTTTAAATCAGTGTTAATTGTGTCAACCTGGATGTTGTGATCACATACAGATTAATTATGATCAGGTAATGAGCTCAGTCCTACCATCAACTTCAGCACTCTTCTGCTACCTCCTGCTGGAGATGCCCATGCAAAGTGTTGTTGTTCTTAAAAATCTGGCCTGCAAAGAGAGAAATAAAGAAATAGAATTGTGACTTAAAGGTTTTTTTTCTGTTTGTTTGTCTTTTAAGGAACAATTTTCTGGAAGCCAAACATGTAATAGCAAATTCAACAAACCAGCAAATTTACCTTCATAATCTTCAATGTATTACTTTTGTAGATTTAACCACACTCTCCAAAGACTGACAGATTTATTTTTGATTTATAATCTACTTATGCCAAGACCTAAAAGAAACTTTTAAACCTCCATTTATTTTACGAATTGATCTTCAAGACAATTCGTGAAATTGACCTATAAGATGATGGGTCAATGGAACTTGAAGTCAATTTGTACTCAGTCTGTGGAACCACATCGTACAAGGCATATCCACCCCAATGCCTTGATGAAATCCCTTCTCATGGACTGCCTGCCAGTGACGGGGCATGAAACAACTTACAAGAATACGGCAACAGAGATGTGTGGAAATTAAATGTCTGACCTTCAAAAACCTCATTGTAATTAGTTCATCTAACTTTCTAAGGTCAGAACACCTTTGATATGCCAGCTCCCAGTGATTTCATTTCAGGAATAAAGAAAAGAAGAAAGAAACTTCAGATAAAGACACCAATTCCTGAAGCAAAATGCCTGCCATGTATTAGAAAATAGAAAAAAACATCAACTAATAAATAACAACCAATAGTTATGCAACATTTCAATTTTTATAAAACAAACACAACTTATATCTTCAAAAAGTTGTGTTTGTTTTATAAAAATTGAAATGTATAATTATTGAAAATTAAGAAAATAAAATAATTTTAATTGAGGTGTTGAAAATAATTATTTAATACTATAATTATTCATCCAGTTGATAAATGTTACCCTTTTTTTCTCAGGGAGTAATATCCAGAAGAAATGGTTAGTAGTATCCCTTTACTGTTGAGTAATGTTTATCATCAGCTATCTGATGATATAGTAGGGTTTATTCAATATTTTTTTCCATGAAATATAAAGTGAATAAATTAGCCTTGATTACAGGTAATCTTAGAAAATAGGCCTGTTATAGAATCGTGTCCATTCAAATACTTGTTATACAAGCAATGTGTTTATACCCTTCACTTGGGACTGCATCTACTCACGTATCTTCATCTGTGTGCTACAGAAAGCCCAGCGGGCAGTGGCTTAAATCATAAGAGCACATAGTGTCTACCAGAAGAGAGGGAAAGAGATTCCAAAGCCCCATAATGGCAGGACATGGATCAGCATCTCTACAGTTCTCCTGCTTCTCTCTCATGGGTACAAAGTGGCTTCTCACATCTCAATATGCCAAGGCAGGAAGCAGGGATACAAGTGCAAGGAGAGAGCTCCTCTCTTCTGCAGAGAAGGAAACATCTTTCCCACAAGCCTGGTACCCTGCCCCTCTCTCTCCATGTGATGGGACCACAGGGCACCTCCCAGCTGCAGAATGTTTGGGAAGAGGACGCCTTGTCCTCCGGCTTCTGTAGCTGGAGGCAGGCACTGGAGAAAGGCATGGGAACGGCCAGTGGGTCGCCATCCCTATAGTGATCCAGGCAAATCACAGGACTTTAAAAAGGGAAATAATTTCTTGAGAATAGCAGGGCACACCACTATGCTTGAATAAAAATGGTAACTGGATTTCGGGAACTGTTAAATTAAACATGCATTGCTGATTTCCTCTTTCTGCAGCTGCTCTGCTTCTAACTATCTGTCTCTTCTGTCTGCAGTTCAAGATCCATCACCTTCAGAACATAAAATCCTTCTTACGGGTTTATTTGTCCTTTGTTTGCTGGTCCCTTCTTGCCTGCCTTCAATATTTTTGGCTTTCTTCCCTTGCTTTGGTGGGATGTGTGATTTATTCTGTCACTGGAGAGCTCTGTGAGCAAGCACTGGATATTTATTCACCTGCATATGTCAGAAGCTCCAGGCAGGGCTGCCACATCCCACAACTTCAGAGGAGCCATTCATTTCCATGTGCTTTTCACAGCCTGTGTGGCCACAAGTGGCAGCACAGAGTTTGGGCAACAGAGAAATGATTTCACTGGAAAATATACAGTTTTAAATTCCTTTTCCAAAATTAAATCTAATTTCAGCATTATCACCCCCATTCTCTCTACCTTGGGTTAAGTATTTTTGAGTCTTCTTTGAATATCGCAGTCGCCTCCTAACTGGCCTCGCTGTAACCAGTCTTTATTCTACCCTACAAACATCTATCAAAATGCGCTTACATGTCTTCTCACCATCTACCCTTAGTGGCCTCCCACTATATGCAAGACATCAAAACTGCCTGGTGTGGCCTCCAGGTCATTTTTTGGATTCTGGGTGAGTTAATGCTCTTTGCCCAAGAGCCATCTCACTCTCCCTTCAGCGAGCTCCTCTGCTCCCCACTCCCTCCCTACCCACTCTCTGCCTATTCTTTTCCCCACTTCTGCTGCAGGGATAATGTCCTGCCCACTGATCTGCAGAACTGTCTGTCCATCTCTAGTGAGCAGCGGACATTCCCCCTGGGGAGCATACACCCTCATTCTGCAAGCCAGTAGCACCCAAATTTTGCTTTGGAGAATTTCACAGCGCCAATCATGCACACTCTTGGTGAAGAACCATCAAAGTGAGATATCCTTTCTTGCCAAGGGTGGGACCCAAATCAGCCTAACCACATGCTCTCCTTGCACAGAGAGATTCAGGCCCCAACCCTGTGAAGCAGATGCCCCTGGCGACTGGCTCTGAAGAACAGCCCTCCACACTGTGTTCCCCGCTGACCACTGAGCCCTCCCAGGGGTTCCCTGGGTCCTTGTGGAACATGGCTGCCTGGCATCACTGCCTGAGTTGCTCAAACCATTCCTGTGTATTTCTTTTTGCATTGCTTTATTTCTTGGCCAGGGTAGGAGTTTGTGGATTGCAATAAAATCTGACACTGGCATCCATCTGAAGGCCCAGGAGGATGGCCTCTTCTAGGGAGGCAGAGCAGTAAGTAAGGAGCCCCATCTCCAGTCTCTGAATGCAGCAGAGTCCCACCTCCAGCTCAGGACTGCTGCACTGCAGACTCTCAGAAGACGGAAATCAGCTTTCTTACTGGAGCCGCTGTTACAGTGGATCTCCGCTCCTGTAGAGAAATCTAATCACGCCAGTGGTGAGGTAGGGGGATAGCTCCGAGGAAGATTGGAAGCAAATTGTGGGGTAAAGGTGGCTGTGGGCCACCTGTGGAGTTTGGATTTTCATGGGTCAGCGGCTGCAGATTTTCAGCAAAGGGGAGCAAGTTTTGATTTAGAAGTGAGTGACCTCTGCCACATAGAGGAAGAGGGTCTACAGGGAGACACGCTGATGGCAGTGAAACTAAGGAGGAGGCATGCCTGAGAGAAGTGGACATGGGGCAAGATGACATTAGGCCACATTCAAGAGTGTGCTCCTAGACCCGGGATTTCTAGAAGTAAGGAGGAAAAAACGCAAAATGCAAAGGCAGTGCCCCATTGGAGACCTGGACTTCAGCAGAATTCAGGGGAAGGATCATGAGGAGAGGGGGTTGCCTGTGAGGCTCCTCTCCATTTTCTGTGTGCCACGGGAAGTTGCTGTCCCTCTGAGACCTTGGCTGCTCTCCTGCGTAAGGGAGCAGCTGCCCTCGCTCGGCTTTCAGGGATCAAGTCCAGTGTCCTGACTGGGCTGGGCTTCACTCAGGATGCCAGATCTGAAGAGCATGAGCCCATAGTGGAAAAGGTTCTGCAGCCAGGGAGGCAGCGCTGGGCCAGGCATGCCTGGGTACGGAAAGGCTGAGGAGGAACTGGCCAGCTACGGGGTATCCAGTGTGGTGCTCAGAGAGGTGCAGCAGCAGCCGCCTGCCAGAAGAGCTGGACCCCAGGGCTCCCTCTGGACTGGGGTTCAACCCAGAGCAGGTTGGGAATCTGGATCTCCAGCCTAGGAGCAGGGCTGTGAAGGGCTGATCAGGACAATGAGTGAGTGGCTGCCTGGTAGGGGTGCCCTCGGGTGTGTCGTGTACCCACGAGGAAACCTCACGTAAGCTCAGCTGATCATTTGGGTGAGTTGGAAAGTGACTGCAGGGTAAGAGGGAAGGAGCAGTTTGGTGGCCCTGTGGGGACACAGTGCTGTCTCTGGGTTCTGCTGGGTCCCATATTCTGGCATGATGACTTCAGGGCACACTCAGAGTGGACAGTAAGGCCCCAGCATCCTGCCGGCCTCGGCTGGGCTGACACAGGCACTGGTCTGGACCTCAGCCTGCAGGTTAGTTTTGTAATTTTGTGGGTCTTGAGAAAGGTGAGGTTTGATGATTTGTAAGTCATAAGAAAACTTGCTTTGTTTGCTTTTTGGAATATTCGGAGAAACTTTAGTAAATGTTATCAATGCTTATAAAACAAAGCACAGGACGTACAACAAGATAAACATTTTGAAACAAAGATAAATCCATATGGATATATGCAACCGCTTTTTAAGGGCTTTGCAAAGTCTCCTGTACGTGTACTTAGGGGTCCACAGGGAGGCTCACCTGTGTTTGCAGACAGGTCCTCTGCAGGAACCTTCAGGAGTCTGAGTTTCACAAAACACTTTAAGATCTACTGAAATACAGTCAGTATTTTAAAGATCTTTATTAGCCTAGGAAACTGTGAAAGTGTTAAGAAGCAGTTATAGAAACCAAAAAGCCCATATTGCTGGGGTGAAAATGTTTTCAGTGTTCTAATTCTCACCTCTTCACAGGTTCCATGAAGTGAAGCCTGACATCTGGACTTTTTCTCATCAGTTTTTGAGTGGAGCCCCACATATCATCATTTGTTCCTTTCATGAGTTCATAAGAAAGAGTATCAAACCGTGCTTCCTTAGGCACAATTTCCTCCGACAAGGAGGTCGGGGACGGTTTAAATAAAACATTCATTCAGGTCAGTGAGCTGCACCGGGCACCCAGAGCTGTGGGCTTGCTTGCTTATCCAGGGACAGATGCTAAAGACCTGAAAAAAGGTCCTAGCTTTGAGCTATAATTCCCACGGGAGGCTCAGACAGGCTTTGGTGTTCTGCTGCCTGCCCAGAGGATACTTGTTGGGTAAAAGTTCTATATTATCTGTGGACAAATTCAGACGGCCAGTGAGAAAGTGGGCAACGGCAAGGAAGAAGGAATGGGGTCTAGAAAAACCTAGGGACCCGAAAATGGGCCTGGTGGCCTCCACTACAGGGTCCGTCAGCAGACAGGGCAGAGCAGGGACCTTTCCTCTGATTCCTTCTCCACTCTCAGCTCTCCCACCCCCACAGACCTCCTGGGAAAGCAGCACCACCACCATCCTCTGAAAAGCAGTTCTCTTCATCCACCCCTTACCACTGACAGTGACAACCTTAGAGCGGGAAATTGAGATGTTAATTCAGGATTCAGACTTGAACCTGCTTACCACAATTTCATTTATTTTTCAGGAAAAAAAATATGTGTCTGTTAATTGTCTTGGTCAGTATTATTCGAAAACATGGAGCCTCACTTCAAAGTTAAGGAGAATGAATCATGTAAAATGTTGATGAAAATTTCATTTCATTCCCAAAACCTGCCTGTAACAGTGACTTGGGGGCTAATTGTGGATCACTTTGTGACTTGGGAGTAAATGAATCCCTTTTCACATGGTTTGTCTGCAGAAGACCAATATCTCAACAGTTAGGACCTTTGGAGTTTAGCTAAACAGTTACACAGGAAGAAGTCAAAATGATTAAATTACATAATTCTAATAATTTGAAATATGATAACATTTGACTCTGTTTTTATAGGAAACTAATTTGCTTTAACTTTATGTCTTTCCTTTTAATGTGCTCTTAAGCAGTTAAATTTGCTCTTTGAAAAGTGGAGTTTCCTCAGAATTCCTCTAAAATGTATCCTATTCAAGGGTTTATTTTCTGTATCCCTTGTAGCCTCTTTAGGTTGCAGGTGCCATTAATTCTCGTTATTTAATTTCTTAGCTATGTATCCCCTTCCTTAAGTGCTGTGCAGTTGACTCTCCTTAAGCAGCAGGTTAATGAGGGACTTTACCTTTGAGATTACATTTACTGTACGGCAGTCCTCTCACCTTTGTAGAGTTTATCTCAGTCATCATTCACATCAGGATAGAAAAGGAAGTGCTCTTTGGGGGCGGGGCTTGGTTTATATAGAGCTTGAAAGCAATGTGTGCCAGGCTGTCCTCACGTGTCCCTGGAAGCTCACCTGATGCCTAAAACAAGCATCACCCTGCTCCATTTGATTATTTGGAGGAAGGTGTTACAATTGGGGCCAAGAAGACTTTGTGAATCAGGCTTAGATTTAGTCCTAATTATTCCTTCACCTCTGCTTTTCTCAGCTGTTCCTAAACTGTCTTATTCCCTCACTAAAAGTGGTATCTCATTCCTTAGGCAGCCCAGAGCCAAGCAGGCTTCAAAACAGGTAAAAATAATCTTAGAGAATGGGTTTGTTGGTGAGTGTGTTATCCTCTCCGTTCCTACCGTATGAAGTCGTAGGCTGTAAGTCAGCTCTGGAAGCCCAAACTCAGTCCTGTGTTCCTGATATGCAACCTGAGGCCAGACGCTCACACACAGGTGCTTGGAGACAGAGAAAGGCTTATTCCATCTAGCCAAAGCAAGGAGGTAAGAAGGCAAGAGCTCCCAGATCCACTTTAACAAAAAGCAGCAGCAGGGAGTTTTAATGCAGCCAGAGAGTAAGGGGAGGGGAGTTTCAAGGAATTGAGGTGGGGGGAAGAAAAATCTGTGTTTCTTCAATCTTAGATGACACCTTCAGCATTCAGACTTCTGGGCATCAGCGGCTGACCACAATGTCCTTCAAGGCATTCATTCCTTCTGCAAACGTTTTGTTGTGGGCCTGATTAGAATTTTCATTACTCCAGTCCCACATCATGATAAATTCTTGGACTTCAGGTATCAGGTGAATTGGAAGATTGCGTTATTTTTTTTTTAATAGAAAAAAATTTGCAGCCATAATGGTGGCTGCCATCACTACCTTGCAAACTCTTAATTCCAAATTGGACTCTCCCTCTCTTTCCTGTTCATTCTTGGTATCTCTCTTTCTCCCACTTTCTCTTTTCCCTTAGTCCTCATACCCAACTCAACATATGTTTAATGGGCCGCCAGGTCATATGAAGAAAAATCAAAGAACAAAACCTGGGTTTAGCCCACAGGCAGTGAGCCCAAAGCTGCACAGAAGTCAGGGAGGCAGCGTGGGCTGTGGACGTGGTCCTTCTGCCCCTCCTGTCCCTCTCAGTAGCAATCTCTGTTCTATTCCCTATTTCTCCCTGGTTTCCTTCTTCCCTTACTCACCTTCAGCTCCTTTCACCAGGTTTCCCTTTAGTGAAACCATTTGGGCATGGAATTATCTGTTCCATATTTAGTGTGAGGAAAAAGAAACCCCATCTTCATTTTCATCTATTGGCAAAACCTGACTTTGGTAACCTCACGGAGGCCTTAGACCTCCCTTGCCTCTGATCCGCTGTCTACTTCCTTTGGGACATTGTTTCAAATAGGCCTCTTCCAATAGGTGGGTGTGGCAGTGCCACCTTGACCAAAAAACGATTACATTTTATCACAAGCCTAGAGCTGCTTCCCACATCATCCCAGCCTAGACTGTGGTATTTATCACCTATTTATGTTAACCACAGAGGAAGTAGCCTCTAATCCAGATAATGTAGTGGCTTATTAAGAGACAGTTGAATGGAATATCTGCATTTTAAGTTTCTTATTAAAATGATCAAAATTTGAAATGTGATTTTCTATATTTTGACAATTAAAAATGAAGTAGAAAGATTGTATCTCCAAAGGAAAGTTCACATCTTTGGAAATTTGCAAACTATGTAAAGTCATCTAAAAATATCTTCTTCATAAAAGTTAGCCTTAGTTTCAGTAATGTGTACTTTAGTTGTTCTCTTTGCTGGATTTCTGTTGCTGCCTGATAAATTCACATAAATTCATTGGTTTAAAATACACTAATTTTTTAGTTCATAGTTATTTAGACGGCTGGCACAGAGGATAATGAACATAAATGACAGAAATTATATTTGGAAAAAATTGTTATCTCTCATTGCAAATGGATCCTAACTTTAGACATTTTAGGTAACATAAAACTCACCTGTGGCCAGATGCCTGCATTGTGCCATTTCTCTGGGTTTAATACCAAACTGGCTCTGAATCATGTGGTTTATCAAGCACATGAGCCTGATACCAATTATCTTGAGAATGTGAGAATTTGATGGAGTAGATAAAGTTTGATTCAGAAATACACCAATTACAACACATTGTTGATAGCAGGGAGTTTTTGTTGGCTTGTCTTGTTTTCAGCATGTCCTGTCTTCCCCCACTGTGGCTCTGTCGGGTGCTAACCTGGTGTTCTGCTCTAAGCTCCCCCTCTGCTTTGAGTCCAAAGCAGTGGGATTCGGAGCCTGGTCCTAGGGCCAGCCACTCAGTTTCACTGGGAACTTGTTAGAAATGCAAATTCTCAAAGATTAAGGTAGTTTTCCTCGGATTTTTAAAAATTTAATTTCTTTTTATACTTTAAGTTTGGGGTACATGTGAAGAACATGCGCATTTGTTACATAGATATACATGTACCATGGTGGTTTGCTGCACCCATCAACCTGTCATTTACATTAGGTATTTCTCCTAATGCTATCCCTCCCCCAGTTTCCCCCACCGACAGGCCCCATTGTGTGGTGTGTGATGTTCCCCTCCCTAGTGTCCATGTCTTCTCATTGTTTAACTTCCACTTATGAGTGAGAACATGCAGTGTTTGGTATCTGGCATAGAAAAGAAAGATAGAATAAAGAAAAGAATGAAAACAAAGAGAGAGAGAGAGAGAGAGAGAGAGAGAGAAGGAGGGAAGGCAACATTTTATGCTACCTAAAATGTCTGAAGTTTAGAATCCATTTGCAATCAGAGATAACAATTTTTCCAAATATGATTTCCATCATTTATGTTCATTATCCTCTGTGCTGGACTGCTAAAGAGCTATGAACTAATAAATGAGTGTATTTTAAACCAATAAATTGGAAGGAAGGAAGGAAGGAGAGAGAGAAAGAAAGAGAGAAGGAAGGAGGGAGGAAGGAAGGAAGGAAAGAGAGAGAAAGAGAAAGAAAGAGAAAGAAGAAAGGAGAAAAAGAAAAAGAGAAAGAAAGAAGGAAAAGAAAGAAAGAAAGAAAGAAAGAAAGAAAGAAAGAAAGAAAGAAAGAAAGAGGCAAATTCCCCAGCCCCACCTGCTGATTCAGCTATCCAGGTGTGAGAATGCATGTTGTTTGACCAGCCTTCCAGATGATTTTGATATCTTGATACGCACTAAAGTTTGGGAACACCTGATCTTAAACCAGGGGCCATTGTGTCCAGAGATGCTTGCTGCTTCTTCTAGAGCAAACATCGTGAAGAAAGTTAGCCTAATTTAATACCTGGAAAGCTAATAACTAACCTTATTTATGCATATTAAATGGCACCTGGCTGAAATCAGCTCACACCTTATACACCGAATTTTGTGTTTGTGTATGCAGACAGTCACCAGCAAGTGGAACTGATGCCACCAAACATGGGGGACTCCTACGCTGGAGGCACTGTGCGGGGCTGAGTCCTGACAAACTCCGTCAATTGGCCACTGCACCTTTGTCAAGAATCAGTTGACTTTTCATGTTGATCCATTTTGGGGACTCTCTATTGTGTTCCAGTGATGTATTTGTCTATTTTGTCACCAAAACCACACTGACATGATTGCTGTAGATTTATAGTAAGCTTTGAAATTGAGTAGTAAGTATTCTAACTTTGTTCTCCTTCAATATTGTGTTGGCTGTTCCGGGTCTCTTTGTTTTCTGAATAAACTTTATAATCAGTTTGTTGATATCAATTGAATAGCCTCCTGGAGTTGCACTGGATCTGTGGATAAAGTTAGAAAGAATTGGACCAGGCACAGTAGCACACACCTGTAATACCAGCATTTTGGGAAGCCGAGGCAGGTGGATCACCTGAAGTCAGGAGTTCAAGACCAGCCTGGTCAACATAGAAAAACCCATCTTATTAAAAATATAAAAATTAGCCAGGTATGGTGGTGCATGCCTGTAATCCCAGCTACTCTGGAGGCTGAGGCAGAAGAATCTCTTGAATCAAGGAGGTGGGGTTTGCAGAGAACTGAGATCATGCCACACCACTACAGCCTGGCACAGAGTGAGACTGTCTCAAAAAAAGAAAAAAGAAAAAAGAATTGGCAGCTTAACAATATTGAGTTTTCCAATCCATGAACAGGTAATATCTATTTGTTTAGACTTTTTCTTTTTTTTTCAATGTTTTACAGTTTCTCCATACAGATACTATATATGCTGTCTTGTAAACTTACCTGTTTCATTTTTTTATGCTTTTTTTACTGATAATTATTTCTTACTAGTATTTAGAAGTGCAATTGACTTTTGTCCATTAACTTTTTATTTTACAACCTTGATACACTTGCTCACTTGTTTCAGGAGGTTTTAATTTGTTTCTTCTTTTGTTGTCTATTTTTCTAGTTTGTTTGGAGTTAATGCATATATAATCATGTCATCGGTGTATGAATCATGGACAGTTTTTTTTTGTCTCAATTGGTGTATATTTTATTTCTTTTCCTTGTATTTTTGAGCTAACTAGAACTTTTGGTACCATGTTGAATGAAAGTGATTGAATGACACATCATTGTCTTATCTCCATGTTGGAAAGAAGATGCTTATTCTCTCACTGTGAAGTTTGCTGTTAGCTGTTGGTATTTTATATATGCTCTTCTTCAGGCTGAAAAAGTTCCCAACTATTCTTTGATTTCTGAGAATTTTTATCATGATTGGGTGTTTTATTTTCTCAAATGCTTTTTCTGCATTAATTAATATGCTTTTCTTCTTTCATTGTCCTTTTTTAGTCTGCTGATGTGGCACATTACATTGATCGATATTTGAATGATGAACTAATATTGAATGCCTGAAATAAATCCAGCTTTATCATGGTATATAATTCATTATAGAATTAGGAATTCAATTTGCTAATATTATATTAAATATATTTTTGCATCTGTGTCCATTAAAGATATTAGACTTTAGTTTTTATTTCTATAATAAAAACTTGTCGTTATTGGATTTGGTATTAGGGCAATCTGTAAGAAATTTTGCAGAATTCATATATCTTTTTAAATCAAACATTTGGCATTGCATCAGTTAAAGTATCTAAACCAAGTGTGGTGGCTTGCAACTGTAATCCCAGTATTTTTGGAAGCTAAAGGGAGAGGATCACTTGAACCCAGGAGTTAAAACTCAGCCTGGGCAACACAGTGAGATCCCATCTCTACAAAAAAAGAAAAAAAAAAACATTAGCCAGGCACAGTGGTGCATGAATGTAGTACCAGCTACTTGAGAGACAGCTGGAAGCTTCACTTCAGCTAGGGAGGTTGAGACTGCAGTGTCTGTGACTGTGCTACTGCGCTCCAGCCTGGGTGATGGAGTGAGACCCTGACTACCCCCAAACTATAAAAGCACCTAAGCCTTATAGTGTTGGTTTTTTTTTTAAGATTGCTCATTATTGATTCATTTTATGTGACAGGTTTAGGCCATTTACTACTTCTTTTTCAAATATTGGCAGTTAATGTCTTTCAAGAAATTGGTGCATTTCACCTATGATATAAAATTTGTTAGTATGGTTGTTCATAGTACTCTTACTATTCTTTTAAATCAGAATTACAGTAGTAATGACCTGTCTTTCATTTCTGTATTGTCACTTGTGTCCTTCTGACATTTCCCTGCTGAGAGGCTTATCAATTTAGTTGAACTTTTCAAAACCAACCTTTTGATGTCTTTTCTGTTCACGACTTTTTTTTTTTTTTTTTTTTTTGAGACGGAGTTTCGCTCTTGTTACCCAGGCTGGAGTGCAATGGCGCAATCTCGGCTCACCGCAACCTCCGCCCCCTGGGTTCAGGCAATTCTCCTGCCTCAGTCTCCTGAGTAGCTGGGATTACAGGCACGCGCCACCGTGCCCAGCTAATTTTTTGTAATTTTTAGTAGAGACGGGGTTTCACCATGTTGACCAGGATGGTCTCGATCTGTTGACCTCGTGATTCACCCGCCTAGGCCTCCCAAAGTGCTGGGATTACAGGCTTAAGCCACCGCGCCCGGCCTGTTCACGATTTTTGTCCTGTGTTCCCCCCTCCACCCCATAGATTTCTGCTCTATTTTTGCCCTCTTTTTAAAAACCATTTTCCTGTATTCTGCTTTTTTTTGGGCTTAAATTGCCCTTATTTTCTAGTTTCCTAAAATGAAAACTTAGTTTATTGATTTTGGCTCATTCTTCATTTGTAATATATGCATGCGACACTGTAGCTTCCCCTTGAATTTCTCTACTTCACACACATTTTAATAAATTATATGTTTTGTTTTCCTTAATTCAAAATATTTTATATTTTCTCTTAAAATTTCTTTTTTTTAGTCTGGGTTAGTTAGAAGTATGTTTAATTTTTCTAATATTTGGGAAATAATCTAGCTATTTTTCTGTTATTGAGTTTTAGTTTAATTCTGTAGTTTGAGAATATACTGTAAGCTCTCTAATTCTTTTAATTTGTAATTGTGTGTTTCATGGCTCAGAATGTGATCTATCTTGCCAAATGTTTCATATGAGCATGAAAAGAATGTATTTGCTGCCATGAGCAGATGGAATGTTCTATAAATATGATTATGCTGGAACCCTGTTGTATAGTTAGTATAGTGGTAATACATGTGGGAGAAAGATTGTTCTGTACACAGGTGATTAAATGTCAGCTTTAGTCACCCTGTATCTCAGGGCTGTGACCTTCACAAATATTTTTCCATCATTTAGCCCACTCTCCCTTGCTTCTCCCTCTCCTAACTGCAGGGTTATCCATCTATTTCTTTGAACCACCGACTTGTGTTGACTGTTTTTCTGCCACTTAGGAAAGGCAAGAAAGCTTCAAGATGCTGGGGTGAAATGAATGTCAGTCTCTCAGTTGAAATACAGCCCTGGACAATTTTTTTCTCTGGGAAATAAGCTGTATTTGGATTGGCTTTCAAATATGCCTCACATAGTAATATTGTCAGAAAACCTCAAAGGGCTCTTGCTCTAAATCTCTGTAAATTATTGGAGTAAAAGCAATGCAGTCCTGGAGGACACCAAGGACTCTTATGCAGAGGGGAGACAGACACTCTCTTCTTGCTTCGGGAGCCCGGAGTACATCCTCATTGCTCAGAGGGCTCTGGAGCATAAACAGACTGAATCTCCACTGAGCAGCCAGGTAGATCATGATGTGGGTAGAATGTTGATGCCACTTAGCAGAAGTGTCCTCATTTTTGAGTCTTTCTGTCGGTTCATTTAAAACACTGTAAATAAGTTGGTTACATACAAAAGGCTGGAGGCTTTAATGTGGTAAATGGAATAAGAAGTCAGAAATCAATTGTTTCAACTGGCTGGTAAGAGCTAGGATAGCTGGGGTTGACTATGATTAAAATAATGGGAAAAATCCAACATTCAGCATTTGCTTATCTATCAGCTGGGGGCTGGTGGTGTCTGAATTCGGCTCAGATTACAGCTGTTTTAGGCCACCATTTAGGGAAGAGTTGCTTATTCCTACAGCTCAAACAGAAAATAGAAACTTATTTCTGACAAAACCCAGAAACAAGGATCCTTCTTGGCCATCATCTAAATCTCCCAAGAGTGGATGATTGATCATTTCCTGCTCAGTAATGACAGTGTGGTATAATAATTGATAGATTAAAAATAGACAAGTAAATTAAGATAATCATTTCTTTGGTCATACTCTATAGAGAGGCAAGAGGTGAGATAACAGGCTTTAATTTAGGTCGCACACTGGCAGTGTATACAGGGTTGTCTTATTTTGAAACAATTCATAGTAAAAGCTATCTTTTATTGGGTGGGTCTGATGGAAAGACACTGAATAACCTCCTTTGCCTGTGTTGCAAAGGAGAAGGTTGACTCAAATTCAGTAACGCGAGGTGCAATGTGGGATAGGGCGGGAGGCAGGCCTAACAAATCATGGAGTAGTGATATTTGTCATTGGTGCTTGTTGTCAACTGATCTAAGAACATCCATCGTGGATAACTGGTTGGACCTTATTGGTAAATGAGTAGCCACCAGTAGTCAGATATTGGTGAGGTCTATAGTTTTCCTGACACACATCTTGACTTTGGGAGAAAGTAGATCAGAAACTGACATGTGCTTCCCATAAAATCTTGTCCTTGATAAATGTGTAAGGTAGTGAGCAGGTCCGGAACAGTCATGCATCCTGGTTCAGTAAGTTGAGTAAATCCCCAGGTCTCTGTCCTCTTGGGTCATCCTCCATAGCTGGTGTGAAACCACCTATTGGAGCAGGAAGGACATTTCTCTGGAGACCAATCTAGTTATACATCTAGTCAGCTTCCAGCAAGTCCATGGGTAAACACAGGATGGTTTCAGAGTTAGGCTTTGGGCACTTTATGAAGGCTATCGGGTGAGGTACTCACAGAATTCTTGCAACCATTTCTGATAGGAATAAGGCTTGTGTCACTATGATATTGAGAAGTCCTCATATCTGAAGCACTGTTAATTTCACCAAATAAAATCCAATCTTTTTAATACTAATTAACAAAATGTATCTGATTTTCACTGGAAAAGAAATTAGCTGCAGTGTTTACAGTTGCTACCTGTGGTGTTAATCTTTTGATCAAATATTATTTATCTATGTGGATGACACTGCCACGCTAACAGTAGCTGAGGAGGCCTTGGATGAGGAACATAACTAGCATGGGCATTCTCCTTTTAAAATATATAATAGATTTGTATTAATTCAATGTTTAAAATATAATGAAAAATTAAAAATATTCAACCATAAATTCACGGTTCAACTACAGAAATTAATTTTATTCTTTGTTGGGTCATGTTTTTACACTTGAATAATAGAAATATGAATGATTTAGATATTGTTTAATGATACAACACACAGTTTAGGACTGTAAATTTTTTGAAATATATCTCTGCCTCCTTTACCTAGGATTTTTCTTTTTCCCATTTTAAAGATTTCTTTTGCTCTCCATGTGATTCTTCCCTTTATATTCAATTTGCTTAGAATAGTCCACTTTGTGAATAAAATTAGTCATATACTAAGAACTTAGTAAGTCATCTGTTCCAGACATACTGAGTTTGCATGTTTGTGTGTGTGTCCATGGGGGTTGAGTACCATTTATAGGAGTACCATTTATAGGCACCATTTATAGTACCATTGTATAGGAATTCTGTCTGTTGGTTGCATAGACAAGAAATTACAATGACTTATTTTCTCTCATGGAAACAAATTACAGAGGTTGAAAGTTAAGAACTAGTTTTCCACCTTCTGCAACACTAGGGAACCAATCTATTTTCATCTTTCTGTTTTGATTTTCTGAGTCAGAGGCTGACATGCTCATATTTGCTTCAGGGTCCAAGATGGCTATTGGAGCTCCAGTGATCTCATTTGTGTTTCTGATAAAGAGGAAGAGAAGAAGTACAAAAAAACCCTTTAAGCAGATCTCTGCTCCTGTTTTTAGCATATTTTCACATTTTACCAACGTAGCACACCAGCTAGAAATCAATTCCAAGGAAGGCTAGGTACTTCGCAATCTTTTAGCTTGTGCTATCACTGCCTCTAACAAATTCAGGGCTTTGTTGCCAAAGGGGAATTGGAAAAAGACCCTGGAGAGGCAACTCGCTGTTTCTGTTGCAGTGGCCTTCCCAGCGTACTTCAAGTCAACTGTCACTGTGGGGAGGGCTGGCCTTGTCTCTAGGCCTTGATCCTACCTGAGGCCAACTCTAGTTTTAGAATGGCCAGTGAAGCTTATCTGTCTTTGTGACCACTTCGGGGGGATTGGATATCCTTCTTTATTCTGTCCACAAATAACTACGAAATATCCAAGTACTCTCTGGGAATTCTCAGTTCTCTGTGTTGCCCCAGGCTGCTCTGTTCTGGGGCAGGCCCAGTTCTCTCTGATTTGGATCTTCATTCCTCTGGATAACGCATGATGTGCTTAGAGCTTGGAACATTACTTGAGCTAAAAGCAACTTGAATAGCAAGTCAGGTAAATAAACCAGTGTTGAAGGAGTGCTTCTTACTATGAAAGGTAAAATAATCTAAAGACAGGTGTGCTGAGGCATAATGATGATGGAATTCTTAAAGCAGTGTGGCCAGAGACAGGCAGATATAAGTGTAAAAAAGCCAACCGTCAAGCTGTGATGAAAATTAGTGGCTGCCATTTGCAGGCAGAAAAATCAATGCTAATGATTCTAAGATCTGCCTTCCAGGAGGAGGCAGGCAGGTCAGGCCCTGCAAAGGACTTCTCTGCACAGGAGCATGATAAGCTGCAAGGGTCTGTGGAGCTGCTTTTCATTGAGAGAGTTGTGCCCCTGGGGGTTCTGGTGCAACTGGAAATGAGGTCAGAGAGCCTGGGAACCTCTGAATAAGGATAAGCGATAAAAAAAATTTAGAGCTACATATACTTTTATTTGTAATATTTAATGTTTGTCTGGAGCTTCATTTGTAGCAGAAAGCGGTATGCCTCTACTAGACAGAGTAACACAAAACTTTTCAAACAACACAGTAATAACATTCTTTCCAGAATAAAATATGTGAGGAAGTAAAGTCTTTTCCCTTTATAAAAAAGAAACGAAAATAAGGAACAAGGAAGAATGACCACTAATTCTTGGAATCCTGAGAGGGAGGCAACAACTTATCCATTTAAGTAAAAGCAGCCAGAGGTGTATAAGTATTACACTTTAAATTTGAAAATGTTTTTGAAGTGAAAAACTCTGTTTTTATTTTAGTAGTTGAAGTGTTTAATTTCTGTCTCCTAAAGTCATCTATACATTCTTGAAGGGCAATAATAATAAAAATCCTCATTTTTCAAGGCAAATATACATTAAAATTAAGCATACTAAAAACCACTTCTCAACCATTCCACCTTCAGGCTGTATAGAAGTTCACAGGACCCCGGCACCATTTCATCTTCCTTCAACTTCTGGATGTGGTAGAGGGCCACAGGCACGGGGCCTTTAGGAGGCATCGTCTGCCTCTTGCTCAGGCCTCAGGTCCACGCATCAGTGTGGGATACACACACACTAAGCCAGCAGCACCCTCAGCCCCGCAGCCTCCGTGAGTGAGCTGGGGCCACAGTGTGTGATATTCTGCCAGTAGAGGGAATGGTGGGGAGGCTTTATCTTTGACTCTGGTTTTTTTATGCAGGACTCGTTGATAGGGTTGGTTTGATTTTCTTTTCTGTCTCACAAGTTAGCTTTCCCATATCTTACGGACAGTAGTGGAATGACAACTGGAATATGAGTGCCTCTGACAATGGAGGGGTAAAGCTTTATGTTCTTTAAAAGTGGCATTCAGAGGTAGGAGTGAAAAATCTCAGGGCCACTGCTCTTGGATATAAAACCTATCACATTGGACGGAGTTCTTCTGTCTCTGAAGCTTCAAGATGGGGTGGAGCCCACTGCACTCCTTCGCTGGGGAAGCGTCTCCTCATGGGGCCCTGGGCCCAGCCTCTGTTTGTGTGCATGTGTGTGTGTTTCCTTCATCACTTGTCTTTCCATTTCACCAATCGAAAGTATGTTTCTTAAGGATCTTGATAAATAATTCATGCTAATGTCCTAATGAAATATACATTTTAAATGGGAGGCCTTTTGGAACAAAGCTCCACTTTACACTCTCCCGGTTTAATGATTTGGTGTTGCTGGGGAAAAGAGAATTTAATCTCATATCTATCTTCACCTCATGACTTACTTTTTATAGACAGTTTACTAATAAATGAGGAGGAAGATTCAGTTATAGATAATTCTATCACCCAAAATAACCATTTGTTCTGTGCCTGCTACCACCTTCTGAGGTGCCTGTGCTTCCAAAATCTTTTCTCTAATTAATTTTTTTTTGAGATACAGTCTCACTCTGTCACCGAGGCTGGAGTGCAGTGGTACAATCTCGGCTCACTGCAACCTTTGCCTCCTGGGTACAAGCAATTCTCCTGCCTCAGCTGAGTATCTGGGATTACAGGTGCCCACCACCATGCCCAGCTAATTTTTATGTTTTTGGTAGAGATGGGGTTTCACTGTGTTGGCCAGGCTGGTCTTGAACTCCTGTTCTTATGATCCACCCACCTCGGCCTCTCAAAGTGCTGGGATTACAAGCACGAGCCACTGTGCCTGCCCTCTAATCTGAATTTTATTGACCTTAGACAATGCAGCATGTGTGTGTGAAGAATGGCAGCAGTTTATCCTTCTGAAAAGTCATGGTCCTGGTACATCCATTGCTTTGTCTCCACCTGGGTCCTGCAAGTGCTGATACACAGTCAATGTTCCATGAATATTATCCATCCACTGACTAACCTAAAACAACAACAACAAGAGAAAGCGAACTCAAGCCAGAACAAGCAAACACAACAAGAAACATAAGAAAAAAACAGTCCACATATATCATACCCAAGATTTCAAACTTCTTCCCAAAAGTTTCCAAAAGTATAATTTGACCCAACTATGCAAAACCAGGCCATCATTTTTACAGACTCTAAGAGACAGCAAACTCACTCCTGTTTCTGATCCTTATCTCCCTGAAACATAAACATCACAGAATCCAGCCTAAGAAAAGTACACAAACTTCTTTTTTGTACAAAATGCAAGTGCCTCCTCTGAAATTGCAACTACTAATTTAACAACATATATCAACAATATAATTATTTTGTGGGGAAACGTGTGCATTGAACAGACACTTGCTCAGCACTTACTGTCTGGCAGGAACTGCCTTGGGCACTAGAATATTACTCTTTGTCTAAACCAAGCAGACAAATCAGCAAACTGACACAAGAACAGAAAACCGAACACCGCATGTTCTCACTCACAAGTGGGTGTTGAACAATGAGAACACACGGACACAGGGAGGGGAACATCACACACCTGGGCCTATCAGGGGGTGGGGATTCTAGGGGAGGGACAGAAGGGGGTGGGGGGGATTGGAGAGGGATAGCATTAGGAGAAATACCTAATGCAGATGATGGGGCAATGGATGCAGCAAACCACCATGGTCTGTTCCAGTTTTGAATATATTCCTGATTCAATTTTGTAAGTCATATCTGGATAGGAATTCGTTGGAAACTCAAAAGTTTCCAACTTTTTGACATATAGTTGCTCATAGTAGCCACTAATGATTCTTTGAATTTCTGCAGTATCAGTTATAATGTCTCCTTTTTCATTTCTGATTTTTATTTGGATCTTCTCTCTCGTTTCCTTAGTCTGGATAAAGGTTTCTCGATTTTGTTTGACTTTTCAAAAAAGCAATTCTGCTTCATAGATTTTTGTATTTTTTCTTTAATTTCAATTTTGTTAATTTCTGCTCTGATTATTATTATTTCTTTTTTCTAGTCATTTTGTGTTGGGTTTTCTTTTGACTGTCTAGTTTTTTAAGATGCATCATTGGGTTATTTAAAGCTTTTTCCATTTTTTGATGTAGGAACTTAGACCTATAAAATTCCCTCTGATTACTGCTTTTGCTGTATCCCATCGTTTTTGGTATGTTGTGTTTCTATTATCATTTTTATTAATTTTCAATTTTCTTTTAAATATTTTTGTAGATCCATTGCTTATTTAGTAGCATATAGTATACTTTTTTATGTCTTTGTATAATTTCCAAAGTTTCTTGTTATTAAATTTCTAGTTTTATTTCACCTTTGTCAGAGAAGATGGTTGATATTATTTGAATTTTTAAGAATGTTTTAAGACTTGTTTTGTGATTTAACATATGGTTCATTCTTGAGAATGATCCATGTGCTGATGAAAAAGAAGTGTATTCTGCAGCCATTAGATGAAATGTCCTGTAAATATCAGTTAGATCCACTTGATCTATAGTATAGGTTATGTCTGATGTTTCTTTATTGATTTTCTATCTAGAAGATTGGTCCAATATTGAAAGTAAGGTGTGAAAGTCTCCAGCTATTATGGTATGGGTGTCTATCTCTCTCTTCATCCCAGATAATATTTGCTTTAGATATCTGCATGCTTCAGTTTCGGGGTACATATATATTTAAAATAGTTATATTCTCTTGCTATGTTGCCTCCTTCATCCTTATGTAGTGATCTTCCTTATATGTTCCTATAGTTTTTGTCAAGATTTCTTTAATCTGACATAAATATAGCTAGCCTTGCTATTTTTTGATTTTTATTGACAAGGAATATCGTTTTCTATTTATTTTCATTTTTAGTCTATGTGTGTTTTTATAACTCAAGTGTGTTCTCGGATTCTGTTTTTTATTGTATCCATTCAGCCACTCTTTCACGTTTGATCGAATGATGTAGTCAATTTACATTCATTGTTATTACTGACAAGTAAGAGCATGCCCTTACCATTTTGTTTGTTTTCAGGTTGTTTTGGGGTTTTCTTTTTCTTCTTTCTTCCTGTCGTCACTTTAGTAAAGATGATTTTATTTATTGATATGATTTAGTTTCTCTCTTTTGTGTGTGTGTGTGTCTATTGTATTGTTTTGCTTTTTGGTTTGAGGTTACCATGAGGTTTGTAAGTACTCTTTTATAACCCATTATTTTAAGCTGATAATAAGTTAACACGGTCTGCAGAACCAAGCAAAAACAAAACAAATAAAGACTCTATGGCTTAAGTTTCCCCCCTGCTTTTTAACTTTGTTGTTTCTATTTATATCTCACTGTACTGTGTCTTGAAAAGTGACTGTAGTTGTTAGTTTTCATTAGTTCATTATTTATTCTTTCCACTGAGGATCAGAGTTGTTTACACACCACAGTTAAAGTGTTATAGCATTCTGCATTTTTTCTGTATGCTATTACATGTCAGTTTTCTACCTTCAGATAGTCTTTTATTGTTCATTAGCATCCTTTACTTTCTGATTGAAGTACTCCCTTTAACATTTCTTGTAGGACTGGTCTGGTGTTGATTAAATTTCTCAGCTTTTGTTTGTCTGGAAAAGTCTTTATTTCTCCTTTGTGTTTGAAGAATATTTTCACTGTACATACTATTCTAGAATGAAAGGTTTTTTTTTTCCTTTCAGTACTTTATGTCACTCCACTGTCTGCTGCCCTATAAGGTTTCCAGTGAAAAGTCTGCTGCTAGACATACTGCAGTCCCATTGTATTATATTTGTTTCTTTTCTCTTGTTGTTTTGGGGATTCTAAAATAAAATATCTTGAGGTAGTTCTCTTTAGGTTAAATCTACTTGGTGTTCTATAACCTTTGTGTACCTGAATATTGATATCTTTCTATAGATTTGGAAAGCTCTCTGTTATTATACTTTTGAAAAAACTTTCTATCCTATCCCTTTTCCTACCTTCTCTTTAAGGCCAATAACTCTTAATATTTAACTAATTATTTATTATTAATATTAACAACTCTTTAATATTAATAACTAAATCATAGCAACAGAAAAAATTATCTTCACTGAAAGGAAGACAGAAAAAAAAGGAAGAGAAGACCCCAAAACAACCAGAAAACAAGTGACAAAATGGTAAGTGTATGCTCATATTTATCAATATAACAATGAATGTATATGGACTAAATTATTCAATCAAAAGTCGTAGAGTGGCTGAATGAATAAAATAAAAACAACACCCAATAACTCAGCTTTGTGAGACTGTTTTCCAGATTCTTTAGGCATGCTTTATTGGTTTTTATTCTTTTTTTATTCGTCTCCTCTCACTCTGTATTTTTAAATAATCTGTCTTCAAGCTCACTAATTCTTTCTTCTACTTGATCAATTCTGCTCTTTAAAAAACTCTGATACATTTTTTAGTATGCCAGTTGCATTTTTCAGCTTCAGAATTTCTGCTTAATTTTTTTTATTTTACTCCCTTTGTTAAATTTATCTGATGGAATTCTGAATATTTTTTCTGTGTTATCTTGAATTTATTTGAGTTTCCTCAAAGCAATTATTGTGAATTCTCTGTCTGAAAGGTCGTAGATCTCTATTTGTCCAGGACTTGTCCCTGGTGCCTTCTTTAGTTCATTTGGTTAAGTCATGTATTTCCTGGATGGTGTTGATACTATTAGATGATCTTCAGTGTTTAGGCATTAAAGAGTTAAGTATTATGGTCTTCACTGCCTGGGCTTATTTATAGTCTTCCTTCTTGCAAAGACTTTCCAGTATTTGAAAGAACTTGGGAATTATGATCTAAGCTGTCTCTGCTTTAGCGGGTATCCCAAGCTCAGTAACACCATGGTACTTGCAGACTTGTCAAGGTACCACCTTGATGGTTTTGGACAATATCAAGCAGAGATTTTAGCTCTCTTCCCTTACTTCCTCCCAAGCAAACAGAGTCTCTCTCTATGTTCTGAGTCACCTAAAGCTTGGAATGAAGTGAGACAATCACCCTGTGGCCACCACAACTATGACTGTCCTGAGCCACACATGAAGCCAGCACAGCACTGGTCTCACCCAAAGCCTGCTATGATCATGCCCTGGCTACTGCCTCTCTTCACTCTAGGCCCTCAGGTTCTACAGTCAGCCAGTGGCAAAGCCAGCTAGGCCTATGTCCCTTCCATTAGGTGACTAGGTTCCCTAGGTCCTGGTTTAGGTCCAGAGGTACTGTCCAGGAGTGAGGGACTAGATTAAAACATGTTAGACGTCTACTGGTGTTCTGCTCTATGGTGGCTGAGCTGGCACTCAAACCACAAAACCAGTCCTTCCCACTCTTCCTTCCCATTTTAAAAGTCAGAGGAGCCTCACCTGATAGCCACCACCACCCCTGTCTGTGAGAAATACTTCCAGATTAGGTTTGATGTTCCCAATGCAGAAGGGCTATTCGGTCAGCTTGTGGTAAATGCTGCCTGGCCTGGGACTCACATTGCAGAGCAATGGGCTCCTCTCTGGCCTAGGGCAGATCCAGAAACACTGGGCAAGAGTCAAGTCCTGGAACTGGGGCCCTCAAGAGCCCACTTTTGGGGTCACACTGGTACCTAGGGTCCAAGACAAAGTCTCTTTTACTTTTCCCAAGCAGAAGTTCTGCCCATTGCCACCACAGCTGGTAATGTGCTGCATCTCACCTAAAGGCAGCAGTTCTCAGAGGCTCACCCAAAGCCCTGAACATTGTACCTGGGTGTTGCTGCTGGCTATTTAGGGCACACAGGTTTTCCAGTTAGCAGATAATAAGTGCTTCCAGTACTAGTTCCTCTCCTTCAAGACAGTGGGTTACCTCCAGTCTCAGGGTGTGTCTAGAAATGTTATCTGTGAGTTAGAACCTGGAACGGGGTCCTCATGACTCTGTCCAGTGCCATATTCTGCTATGACTGAGCTGGTATCCAAGATAAGAGACAAGCTCTTCCCACTCTTCTGTCTCCTCTTTTCTTTCTTCTTTTTATTTTCTTTATTTCTTCTGAAACAAACAAACAAACAAACAACATGGGACAGGCTGCTGAGCCTTGAAGGGGTTTTTCGTGGGGGTCTTTATTGTTGTTGTTGTTGCTGCTTTCTGCTTGTTTGATTTCCTTCAATAGTCATGTCCCTCTTCTGCAGGGCTTCTGCAGTTTGCTGGGGGTTCACTTCAGGCACTGTTCATGGGATTCATTCCCATGCCTGGAGATGTCACTCAGGGAGTCTGGGGAACAGCAAAGATGGGTGCCTGCTCCTTCTGGGACCTCTGACCTTGAGGGGCACCAATCTCTTGCCAGTAGGATTACTCCTGTATCGGGTGTCTGACAAACCCTGTTGGAGGGTCTCACCTAGTTAGGTGGCATGGGGAGCAAGACTCATTTAACAAAACACTTTGTCCCTTAGTGGAGAAGGTGTGCTTCAACCGGGGGAAATCCACTTATCTGGGCTGTCTGGATTCCTCAGAACTACCAGAAGGAAATGCTAAGGTTGCTGATCTACAGAGACTGTAGTCTCCCTCCCCCTAGGGGTTCAGACCCAGTGAGATACTAATTCTGTCCCCGAACCTGTGGCTGGAGTTATTGGAGCTCTGGCAGGGAAGCCACTTCCAATGAGGAAAGATGAGTCAGGGTTAGGCATGAAGAGGCACTCTGGCTGCAGACTGCCACAGCAGGTGTGTTGAGCTGTGAGGACAAGTCTTGGGACCAAGCTATCCAGCTTCTGGGGCTCCAGCAGGAGAAAAGCACAGCCTGGAGCTATAGAAATGGGTGCCGCCCTTCCCCTTCTCTGGAAGCCTCGTGTGTTAGGCAGCTGTGAGTCCCAGTGCTGGCTGCTGTCTCTCCCCCAAGGAGCTCAAAAGGCATAGACAGCAGGCAGCTGCAGCCAGTGCTGGTGTCCCCTCCCACTGGGATTTTGGTAGGCTTAAGCAGATTCCAGCTGAGAGGCTCTAAGACTGCACATTCCAGTGTTGGGGGCTAGCCCCCAGTGGCCTGGGTTCATGAGTGGGATCTTTTGTTCATGTGTAGGAAAAGCACAGTTTCCCCAGCTGGGTAGCACCTCGCACACCACCTTCCTTTGACTGGGGGTGAGAGGTTTCCCTGCCTTGCACTCAGGTGGGCTGCTGCACCTCAGTGCTCTTCCTCCTCCTCCTGGGTCACACAAGCCTTCTAGTCAGTTTTGATGGGGTGACTTGGCTACTTTGGTTCAGTGGAGGATTCATAGGCTTATTATGTTTTTTTCCCAGTGGGAGCCTCCAAAGGCTGATGCTTCTATTTGGCCATCTTGATCCCACTCTGCTATTTTCAAGTGGAAGGAAGAGGTCTCTTTTGGAGCCCTAAGCTGTCCGGTGTGGAGTTAGGGGAGGTGGGATGTCATCACTTCCCTGACTGTCCCAGCTGGTTCTCAGTGTGCCACATGCTCCCCTAGCCTACTGTCTCTGGGCTTAGTTCAGCCCTAGGGCTCACCTAAGGGTTGCCTGGACTGTCCTTCAAATTTACCTGGAGACGGAAAGCACTTTGGCCCTCACTGGTGAGCTCTGCGGGAACTCAAGTGTGGACCCCCGGGATCAGTGATTCCTGTCTGGCTAGGGCTGGTTTCAATGCGGAGTTTGGTCCAGCTTTCCTTTCTGCTCTAACAGGGCAGCAAAGTTCAATGCCTCACAATTGCTGTGCTCTACCTGCCCTGGTGCCCAGAGATGCCCACATGGCATCAAGGTGATCATGTTGCTGCTGCCAGGAGTGGGGGAGGAGTGGGGGAGGAGTGGGGGAGGAGTGGGGAGGAGTGGGGGAGGAGTGGGGGAGGAGTGGGGGAGGAGTGGGGGAGGAGTGGGGGAGGAGTGGGGGAGGAGTGGGGAGGAGTGGGGGAGGAGTGGGGGAGGAGTGGGGGAGCAGTGGGGGAGGAGTGGGGGAGGAGTGGGGGAGGAGTGGGGGAGGAGTGGGGGAGGAGTGGGGGAGGAGTGGGGGAGGAGTGGGGAGGAGTGGGGGAGGAGTGGGGGAGGAGTGGGGGAGGAGTGGGGGAGGAGTGGGGGAGGAGTGGGGGAGGAGTGGGGGAGGAGTGGGGGAGGAGTGGCGTCGGAGATTTGGGACTGTTTTCTCTACCTGTCCCATGCCTCTTTCAGTGATGTGGAGGTAAAACCAAGTACTATGAGGACTGGCCTGGTTTTTGGTTCTTACGAAGTTGTTTTGTGTGTGTGTGTGTGTGTGTGTGTGTGTGTGTAGATAGCTGTTAAATTGGTGTCTTTGTGAGGGAGGGAATAATTGGTGGAAACTTCTATTCTGCTATCTTGCTCTACCTTCTGATATGTAAATTATATATCAATAAAGTCATTATTTAAAGAATAAGAGCAGAAAGACATCCAGGGTTCTTACGATATGAGCAGCTTCCTAAAACTCACTTAAGAACTTTAAATCAAATTCTCTGGGGTTAGGGCTCTGTTATTTGAATTCTTTAAACAATTTCTCCAGGGATTCTGGTGTTCAGTGTAGTTTGAAGCGGCTCTAAAGCAACTGTAACAACTGTAGCCTATTTTGGAGAATATATTCAAGTTAAACTTTCAGCAAATGTCAGAAACAAGTTTCTTAATCATGACATTACATGGAGCTGTATGTAACATGTGTGAAACTGTAGGATTTACATCCAAAAAAGGAAGGATTCTAAAGACTTCAAGAGATGATTATCTCATAGTGAGGGACTGTACTAAAGGAACTTCCCGAGTCTGCTAGGGGCTTTGTTTCAAGCATAGGAAGTTTTCTGCCTCTGGCTGGCTAGGGGCTTTGTTTCCAGTTTTCCCACCTCTGGCTCTTAGGCGGCTTTGTTCAACGGCAGGGACTTTTCTTGCCTCCGGCCCCTGGAAGCAGAGGCTCAGTGACTCAGGGTTTGAAACCAGTAACCAATCCAGTAAAGGATTCAAACATCAATTAATCCAGAGAAAGTTTGAAAAAAACCCTCTTACCGGATGAGAAGAAGAATGGGGAGGGAATAACTCAGGGGCATAATCTCCAGCCACCCAAGCCTGCAGTGGCACCCCCTCTGGGTCCCCTTCTGCAGTGTGGGAGCTGTCCTTTTGCTCTGCCTACTAAACCATACTACCACACACTCTGGGTCCACGAGTTCTGTCTGAGTTGTGACACTCACCGTGACACCGAGGTCCCCTTCGGGACTGGAGAGACCAAGATCCCAAATTCCAGGGAATCCAGTTGCAACTAATCCAGTTACAATAGCAGTGCAGAGAAAAAAAGAATGGAAAGTAGAAAGAAGGAGCAAAAACAAGAGAAAGAAAAGGCAAGTGTGAGTGAAAAGACCAGTCAGAAACAGAGAAGACAGAATTTGTGCAAATGGAGTGCTGGTATTCACTCAGGCTTTTCGTATAAGACACACCCAGCAGGGGACAGACCTTAATCTTATTTTCACCGGCATCTATCTTTGAGTTCCCAAAACCTTTCATAATCTATTATAAGTTTCTCTAGAGTTTCCTTTAAAATCCAACCATGACTAGTCCGATTTAGACGGACAGCATTTGCAGGCAGTAAGGTGTAGCTTCTGCAGAAGGGGATGCCGTCTCCATTCACGAGGTGCTATTGTTTCCTTAAGCACCAGGAGCAGGCTTCTTAAATCAATTGACAAGGATTCTTTCTGAGGCTGACTTTAGTTTTTATTTATTTATTTATTTATTTATTTATTTATTTATTTTGAAACGGAGTTTCGCTCTTGTTACCCAGGCTGGAGTGCAATGGCGAGATCTCAGCTCACTGCAACCTCCGCCTCCTGAATCCAGGCAATTCTCCTGCCTCAGCCTCCTGAGTAGCTGGGATTACAGGCACGCGCCACCATGCCCAGCTAATTTTTTGTATTTTTAGTAGAAACAGGGTTTCACCATGTTGACCAGGATGGTCTCGATCTCTTGACCTCATGATCCACCCACCTCGGCCTCCCAAAGTGCTGGGATTACAGGCGTGAGCCACGGCACTGGGCCTGAGGCTGACTTTAAACATGTGGTGAGATGTGCTCTGAGAATCAGATAAAGAATACTTTCCATTTGTGAAAAAGGCCTGGTAAGCGCAATAGAGTCATTCTAAACACACAATATTTTCAAAATAAATAACAAATAAATAAATCGCAATAAAGATAATGTATTCCTAAGGAAATCACGTTGACTTTTTTTCTCTTTTTGTAATATGTGAAATAAGAATAAGATAATTTCTAGACGGGAATTTTACAATTTGATAGCAAGCTAAAATGAAGCAATCTGAAAAGGAAATGAAGGAGATCCCGAAACACCGTTGCCTTCCCAGCTGGGACCCAGAATAAGGAGAAGCAAGGTTAGCAAGGGAATGAATGACAAGCTCTAATTAGATCTGGTTTTGTGATGTGTGTAAACCTTTAAAAATTCTTGAAGCCGTGAAAAAAGTTTTGAAGAGAGAAGCATAATAGTGTTTCCTATATCATCAATAGAATATGATTTTCCTTAGTGTCTCGTGAATGGAATAACAGGTAATTTAGTGCTGTCATTCTCTAAGTTAGTTCGAGTATGTGACTTCTAGACCGGCAGAACACCTCCTGGGAATTTGCTGGCATACTCAGTCTCCATCCCAGGCCTACAGAACAGCAAACAGGGGACCATCCCAGCAGTCTGACTTTTAACAAGCCCTCCAGGATACCTGTGCCCACTAAATTTGAGAATCATGCCTATATATTCATTTAAGCTTATCTAAAGGCTGTGTTAAAGAAAAATACCATGCAGTTAGATTTCATGCATTTAGAGTCCATGAGGCCAACCATCTTCTGCTTTTCCTGTCTCTGGTGCTATAAAGTGGAAAGTCGAGATGACACCTTCCTTGCCATGGAATACTGCATTTCTGCAGTGATGCCCTGAGAGAATTGTCAGGGTGTGGAGAGAATAGGGGTGGAACGTGAGAAGGGTCATCTAATTGGAAATAGTCCCATTATTGAGAATCAAGAAGATTTTCCATGGCTTTTCTGTGAGAACTATCATTTTTGCCCTGAAGTGGCATATGGGGATGATAATTTTAATGAAACACAGTCGAAACTGACTTGAATTCGAAGAGAATTGTAGCCCTCTTGGTAACAGGCTCGGGACGCCCAGGCTGGAGTGCAGTGGCGCAATCTCGGCTCACCGCAACCTCTGCCTCCTGGGTTCAGGCAATTCTCCTGCCTCAGCCTCCGGAGTAGGTGGGACTACAGGCACGCGCCACCATGCCCGGCTAATTTTTGTACTTTTAGTAGAGACGGGGTTTCACCTTGTTGACCAGGATGGTCTCGATGTCTTGACCTCGTGATCCACTAGCCTCGGCCTCCCAAAGGTGGTCCTTATTTTAACATTTGCTCTGGCAGCTCCTCTAGCCCAGTCTTCACCTATGCCCTTCTGTCAGTAACAATGAGTACCAACAGATACTTCAAGGGTTTTCTTTTTAAAATTTATTCTGCAAACTTGGTCATCCTGGTTCATAATCCATTAATTTCTCCTGAACAATGTGGACAACTAATGTCTGAAAGAAGATAAAAAATGCAAGGATTTTCTGTGTGATCTCCTTCAGTTCTGCTCTGATCTTAGTTATTTATTCTCTTCCGCTAGCTTTTTAATTTGCTTGATCTTGCCCCTCTGGCTCTTTTAATTGTGAAAATAGGGTGTCAATTATAGATCTTTTCTTGCGCCTCATGTAGGCATTTGGTGCTATAAATTTCCCTCTAGACACTGCTTTAAATGTGTCCCAGAGATTCTGGTACATTGTGTCTTTGTTCTCGTTGGTTTCAAGGAACATTTGAATGTTGTCCTGGATAATATCCTGAAGAGTGCTGTCCAGCTTGGATTCTTTCTCCCTGTCATATTTAGTTACACCAATCAAACGTAAATTAAGTCTTTTCACATAATCCCATATTTCTTGGAGGCTATGTGCATTTCTTTTCACTCTTTTTTTCTAATCTTGCCTTCTCATTGTATTTCATTGAGTTGATCTTCAATCTCTGATATCCTTTCTTCTGCTTAATCAATTCAGCTATTGAAACTTGTGTATGCTTCACAGAGTTCTCCTGCTGTGTTTTTCCAGCTCCATCAAGTCATTTATGTTCTTCTCTAAGCTGGTTATTCTAGTTAGCATTTTGTCTAACCTTCCTTCCGGGTTCTTAGTTTGTTTGCATTAAGTTAGAACATGTTCCTTTAACTCAGATAAGTTTATTATCTCACCTTCTGAAGCCTGCTTCTGCAAATTCATCAAATTCATTCTCCGTCCAATTTTGTTCCCTTGCTGGTGAGGAGTTGTGATCCCTTGGAGGAGGAGAGGAGTTCTGGTTTTTGTGAATTCAGCCTTTCTGTGATAGTTTCTTCCTATGTTCCTGGATTTATCTACCTTTTGTCTCTAAGTTGGTGACTTTTGGATGAGGTTTCTGAGTGCATGTCCTTTCTGTTGATGTTGAAGCTATTTTTTTTTCCGTTTTTTAGCTTTCCTTCTAACAGTTGGGACCCTCTGCTGCCGGACTGCTGGAGGTCCATTCCAAAACCTCTTCCTTCCTCTGGTAGCTGAATCCCAGAAGGGTACCCACCAGATGTCAGTCAGAGCTCTCCTGTATGAGGTGTCTCTTTGGATATACGGGGGCCCAGGGAGCCACTTCAGGAGGCCGTCCGCCCCTTATCAGAGCTCAAGTGTTCTGCTGGGAGCTCTGTTGCTCCCTTCAGAGCTTCTGTGCAGGGACATTGAAGTCTGCTGCAGCAGAACTCACAAAAGCCCCTTTTCCCAGATGCCCTGTCCCGGGAAGTTGGGGCTTTGTTTATAAGTCCCTGATGGGCTGCCGTCTTTTTTCAGAGATGCTCTGCCCAACTAGGAGGGACTCTAGTCACTGCCTGCCTGCAGAGGCATTGCTAAGCTGCCGAGGGCTCCGCCCAGCTGCTGTGTAAACTTCCTTGCAATTTTGTTGATACAGGCAGGGTTAGAACTGCCTCTGTAATGGCAGACACCTCTCTTCCCACTGAGCTCAACTGTCCCAGGTGGAGCTCAAACTGCTTTGCTGGCTGTGAAAATCTCAGGCCCATGTGTTTCAGTTTGCTGGTCTTTGTGGGAGTGGGACCTGCCAAGCCAGATCCCTTTGCCCCTGGCTTCAGCCCCCTTTTTTTCAGAGGACTGGGTGGTTCTGTCTCACAGGCATTCCAGATGCTGGCGAAAACAGCCGCCCAGTTTTGCACTAGAAATCTGTGGTGCCAGCTAAAATGGCTGCCCAGTTCTGTGCTGGAAACCCTGGTGCTGGTGTTTTCAGGCTGATCAGAAGCTCCTGGTGTGCGGGCTGTAAAGATCGTGGGAAAAGCACAGTATCTGAGCCGGAGTGCCAGATTATCCAGAAAAGTCCCCAATGGCGGTGGGATGGTCCTCTGGCCCCTCATACTTTCCAGGTGAGGCAGTGACCCACCATGCCTCCGTTTGCCCTACTTGGGCTACACCCACTGTCCAACCAGTCCCATTGTGATGACCCTGGTACCTCAGTTGGAAATGTGGCAGTCCCATTGTGATGACCCTGGTACCTCAGTTGGAAATGTGGCAGTCCCATTGTGATGACCCTGGTACCTCAGTTGGAAATGTGGCAGTCCCATTGTGATGACCCTGGTACCTCAGTTGGAAATGCTGAGATCATTCACCTTGTGCATCACTCTGGCTGGGAACTGCACTCTGGAGTTGTTTCTATTCAGCCATCGGGCAGATGTCCCCAAGAATTTGTTGTAGAAAAAAATAATTTGGTCTGATAGGTTTATGAGTCACTTTTTTTTAAAGGACAGACGTACATTGCACCACTTCTTCTGTCTTTCTGCATCTTTCTGTCGTCTTAACATTTGCCAAATTATATTAGCTGCTGAAGTCTTCCTTCTAGACTTTATTTTGGGTTTCTGCCTTACAGAAATCTGTTACTATAACTTTACTGAAATATCAGGAAGAAGAAGAGACTGACAGATTTGTCTAGTCTTGGACCAGAAGTTCTGTAATGCGATGCTATTATTGTTCATTTCTGCATTAAATACTTCCCCTGAGCTCAAGATGAGGGAGTTGAAGAAGGAATGACGAAATGTCTTAGGCCTCATTAGGGATGTTTGTCTTGGTCCCAAGAACAATGGGAGATAATTGAAGTGTTTTGGGGAGAAGTATGCCACGGGTGTTTAGGGAGGATAGCCGGGAATCACAGGAGCTAGTACTCTGTGGTCACTTAGACTTGGGTTGATGTCCTGACTTTGCTGCTGACCAGATGTGGCTCTCTGCAGCTTGCTTCATCACTGAAACCCTCATTTTTTCATTTGTGTAGTGATGTCAATAGTACTTACTTTATTTGCTTGGTTGTTACACAAACTAAATTTAAAATTTTGCATATAGCTCTAAAACAGTACAAATTACATAATAAGTACTTAATAATTGTCAACCAAATTATTATTTTCAAGAAAAGGAGCATCACTAAACACAGTGCTAATATAGAATGAACATAAGGCTGCTTTCTCTTTGAGTAGATCCCAAAATAGCTCAGTAAGTATTTCAAATTTCCCAGTAGCTGGAGTAGAAATAGTTGATGGCAAATTAAATACAAACATATTATTTATTTTTAGTCGGATTTAAAATTGTTGGACATATTATGGCAGCTAGTCAATCTTATTCCCTTGGTTCACTATAACTGGCTAATTTTTAATCTGTAGACCAAAATCAATGACCTGTCTGGGTAAACTGAAGTAACTTGAAGGAGACATGTCAAGGTCAATGTTATAAAGTCACTAGGCCTAAGAAAAGCCATATCACAGCGTTTAAAGCACAAGCTTGGTAATCGAAAAATCCGACTGGGTACATTAAAGCTGGTATTTTTATAGTGTTATCATTTGAAAAACAATGTAATACTTTTAGGGGGTAAGCAGATATTTTGTGTAGTGGGATCTGTCTACTAATATGTCTGCTTATTTATCTATATATTTTTATTAGACTAATTTTGGTGACTCAGAGGAATTCCAGTTGGGATAAAATTATTGCATTTATAAGTCAATAATAAACACCAGCCCAGTTTCAATTAATCATTTTCTTAATGATAAAAGATAACTATTAATATTTTATGATTATTACAAATATATTGCAGTAGAAATTTTAGCTTGTTATAATATCAATGTCATTGAAAATATTCTCAATTTAAAGGAGTCTTTTCTGTCTACTGCCTCACGTTTTCCATTTGAATCCTGACTTCTCCTTTATCCCTTTTACATCCCTCTCCTTTGAACTAAATTTTAAGGAATGTGTGGTAATCTCATTGACTACTCTCTGTCATAGTTTTTTTTTAAATGGTAAATATTTTAAAAACAAACTTTTGTTCTTTGGTTTACTTGCAAAACGGACCTCATGAAGGCTGCACAATGTTTTGAGTGTAGTGTGTCCTGCATTTGCCCCGAGAGTCTCCTTTGAGTCACCCTGTGGGATTCTGCTAAAATTAAAGACTCCGTGTAGATACTCATAGGTTTTACTCTAGAGGCATCTGTCTTTGATTTTCTTAATTGCTCTTTTTATATAATGCTACATTTTATAATCCTGGCAAAGTCACAAACTGAGTCAGTCAAGGGCAATGAGTTACTGCTGGATCTGAAACTGAACCAATAATTTCTGTGGCAAATTTATAATTTGAATTTTTCAGTAAGAACTCTGAGGGAGATGTGTTTTTTTAAGTTTTCTTTTGCATTTTATGTTTTGGGGTACATGTGAAGAACATGCAAGATTGTTGCATAGGTACACACATGGCAGTGTGATGTGCTGCCTTCCTCCCCATCACCTATATCTGGCATTTCTCCCCAGGCTATCTCTCCCCAACACCCCATCCCTTGCTGTCCCTCCCCTATTTCCTCCTGACAGACCCCAGTGTGTGATGCTTCCCTCCCTATGTCCATGTGTTCCCATTGTTCAACACCCACCTATAAGGGAGAACATGTGGTGTTAAAACTACATTTATTTTTGATTTTTTAAATTTTAAGTTGCCAGATAACATTATGTATTTTTGTCATGTAAAATATGTATACATTTTGCATTGGTTAACTCCAGCTAATTAACAAATGCATTAGCTAACAGTTATTTTTCTGGTTAGAGCACAAAACATCTACTCTCTTCAAATTTTTCAAGAATGCAGCACATCATCATTAACTATAGTCACTTTATTGAAAAAGAGATCTTATTAAATTTACCCCTCCTGTCTAACTCTTATTTATACTTTGACCATCTTCGAATCCCCCTCACCTCCAACCCACCCCGCCTCTGCCAAGTGCCATTGTATTCTAGAAGATCAACCGTTTTAGATTCCACATATGAGCAAATCCTGTGGTATGTGTCTATCACTAGCTTATTTTCCTTAATATAATGTCCTCCAGGTTCATCCATGTTGTAGGAAATAACAGGATTTTATTCTTTTCATGGATGAAGAGTATTTCACAGCACATATTCTATTATGAATAGTGCATATTGGAGTGTAGCTATCTCTTCAACATGCTGATTTCATTTCCTTTGGATATATACCCAGCATAGGGATTGCTGGATAATATAAACATTCTTAAAATTCCTAGGGAAGGTCAAAAGACTTCAAATAACCAAATCATTCTTGAGTAAGAGGAACAAAGCTGGAGCCATCACACTAACTGACTTTATAAGCTTCAAAACCTGGCTACGTGACTAGAATGCTATAGTAACCCAAACAGCATGGTACTGGCATTAAAAACAGATACATTGACCAATGACACAGAATAGAGCCCAGAACTAACTCAACACATTTACTACCAACTGATTTTTGACAAAGATGCCAAGAACACACATTAGGGAAAGGACAGTCTTTTCAATAAATGCTGTTGACAAAACTGGATATCCACATGCAGAAGAAAGTAATCAGAATAATTTATTATTATAAGAAAATAATAATATATTTTACCATATATAAAAATCAATTGAAAATTGATTAAAGACTTACATGTAAGACACAAAAGCATGACATTTGTAAAATAAAATCTAGAGGAATTTCTTCATAACATTGGTATTGGCAAAGATTTTCTGGATAAGGCCTTAAAATAACAAAAGCAACAATGGACAAACAAAATTACATCAAACTAACAAGTTTCTACACAGCAAAGGAAACAATCAACAGGTTGAAGAAACAACCTACAGAAAATAATTGCAGACTGTACATCTGGCAAGGGGTTAATATCCAAAATATATCAGGAACTCAATTCAATACCAAAGAAACAAGTTGATTTTTAAATGAACAATAGAGCTGAAAAGACATTTCTCAAAACAGTACATACAAATAGCCAAGAGATATATTTTAAAATGTTCAACATCACTAAACAACAGAAGAATGCAACTCAAAGCCACAATGAGATGTCACCTTTTCCAAGTTGCAATGGTGATCACAAAAACAAATAGTATAGTATAACAGATGGTGAGGATGTGGAAAAATCTTTACACAGCTGGGTGGGAATGGAAGTTAGTGTGGCGATTCCTCCAAAACATTAAAAGTACTTTCAGTAAAATAAAATTTCATGTAAGCGAATCTTTGTGGAAATAACTACAATGCATGGCTGTACTCCATAAGCACAGGGCTGTGTATGTGGCAGCAACTCACTGGTTATTTGATGAAGGAACGTTTAATAAGCCCTCAGAAGAGGCAGAAGGACAGGGAGTTCATAGGAAGAAAAAGGGAGCAGAGAATACTTCTTGGGGCAAGGGGCAGCATGGCATGGAAGCTGGATACCACTGGGAAAGCAGCATTTGCATTTTTCTATGAAGAGCTTGGTGCAGGGAATGTCTGGGGAAGATATGGGAATGGCATTTATCACTCATTCTAACATTACTGATTGTTTCATTAATGGATTCAATTCAACATATTAATTTCTTGTCTACTAGGTTCTATATACTGTGCCTGAGTTGGGAAAACAGAGTCAATGTGCAATGATCCCAGCCTCCACGTGACATATTCAGTGGCTCTGGTACTCTGCCACCATTTTATCAACTATCCTCACTGCATTTGGCTCACATATGTCCTGGGATTTGGAGGATGGGCAGCAGGTACTTCCCTGGAGCTTGGAGAGAAAGAGGAGCTACTTTAAACAGTAGACAGCAGGGAGCTTGACCAGTGCTGTTTTTTGACCCGGTTCCCCCAATTTTCTGATCCCATTTCCTTTGCAATATTACTGAAAAAAAAAAAACCACTCAAAAACGTCCTCACATCTCATGACCTCATTCATTTTCCCCAGCCTGTTTATGAATTACACACACACACACACACACACACACATCACATACACACACATCACATACACACACATCACACACACATCACATACACACATCACATACACACACATCACATACACACACACACATCACATACACACACACATCACATACACACACACATCACATACACACACATCACATACACACACATCACATACACACACATCACATACACACACATCACACACACACACACCACATACACACACACATCACACACACACATCACACACACACATCACATACACACACACATCACATACACACACACATCACATACACACACATCACATACACACACACATCACACACACACATCACATACACACACACATCACACACACATCACACACACACACATCACACACACACATCACATACACACACACATCACATACACACACACATCACATACACACACACATCTAACACACACACACATCACATACACACACATCACATACACACACACATCACATACACACACACATCACATACACACACACACACACACACACACACATCTGTCATTGCAGTGGGATTTTGTGTAGCAGCCAGAAGGTGCATGTTCTCCATCTACCAACTTGAAAACGAGGAAAGCTTTTGATTTTGCCATGTGTGATTTTAAGCTGCCTATCTCATCAATTCATGTCTCTGCAATAGTTTTGCATTAAAGTCTTCTGTTTATTTTAGATAATCAAAATACCATCTGCACACACTGATAATTTCACTGCACTCCAACCCAAATAATACCTCATAATTCTTTTTCATCTAGTCATATTGGCTAGTGTTTTCAGAATAACGTATTTGTGATGTTTGTTTGGGACAGAAATTTAACACCTTAGTAAAGAGATACCATTCCAGTCCTATTTACTTCAAATATAGGAATAAATACAAATTTTTTTCTAAAGGACTCTGTAGAGGATGTCTTAGATTTGCTCCTTTTATTTGATAATATGATGTTACAGTTTTCCTGTATGTCCGAGGTAAGCACTACTTAGACATTGTTAACTTAAAATGAAAAAAAGATACCAGAGAATTATCTCCAAATATGTTTCATTTACTTGGAAATGAGAAAAAAGAATTATAATCTAGAATGTATAGAAAACAAACCACAAGTGCATTTAGTAAGGGAAGGATAAAGAGAAGATTTTATTAACAAACAGGGAGAGGTTCTTATGAACTGCTTAGAAACAGATTTCATGGGTTCCAGAGGCTCAAAGCCAGAGCTGTTGTGAATTTATTAGTGGAGATGATACTAGTGGGCAAGTATTCCTTTGAGAGCATCTTATCAGAATTACTGTAGTCCTGAAAAATGTCTAGTGATAAACCTTGTCTGAGCAGGAGACTCAGAAGGTTGTGAAGGGGTTTCTTGCAGGGTTTTTAGAAAGTCCTTGGGATTTGTTCTTAGACATGTACACGTTCTCTCCTTCATCCTTCCTGGCCCTATTTTGTCTGGGTCTCACATAGTTAATTTCATCCTGATATCTGCAACTTTCTTGGCATTGTATATTGTTATTTACTATATAAATTCATTTTCTAGCATTTTATTTAACATTTATATATCTCTTTTAATAAATGAGACAGGGTTTTTTTCCCATTTTCATGCTATCTTTATAGACATTTTATTGCATTTTTGTTGCTAGAAGAATTAGCTACTTTCACCATTTGTATACCTAATGTCAGACGTCTTCTTAAGATGGAGTCTTGAGAAGGATGGATAGAAAATTCATTCTAGAGTCTCTTTGAATTTTACTCATATAGGTTATACCATGAACAGGCTGATAAAACCACTCAGCCAGAAACACGCACTACCTTTCATGAAAAGGATCGTTGATTTGGTCAGTGGAAACAAGAGCACAAAAAAGCAGAGCCAAGAATCACAAGGAATTTATTCCTAGGCCTTGAAATCTAATCAAGAAGTTTCCAATGTTTTTCTGACTCAGTTTTAGAACTGCGTTAGCCTAGTGATTCCTTTCTACCTTCCATTCTCCCCTTTTGAAATCGTCATGTCTATAATAGTTTAGGATCATTTTTCTATACAGGCCTCACCACCCACTATCTCTCTAGGCCCACAGGTTCACAGATGGGAAGGAATTTTTCTCCTGGAGCAGAATTCACCCAGTAGCCTCATCCACGCCTTGACTTAATATAGACAGATGGTGAGATGTTGGTCTATAGTCAGTGCAAGTGTTTTACTCGGAAGGGACATGAATCACTGGGGCCAGAGGGCAGATTGTAGACAAGCAGAGGATAAGCTAGTCTTCACGATTCCTGCAGTCTGGCTATATAAATGCCCTCTTTTTGAGCATGGGTGGGACCTTGTAATTTTCTTCTAGCCAACAGAATATGTTAAAGACTGTGGGACTTTGCAGATGTAATTAAAGTCCCAAATCAGTTGACATCAAAATCAGAGAGACTATTGTAGTGGGTCTGAGTTTATCAGGTAAAAGGACTTTTAAAGGATATTGAGCCCTCATTTAAGCAAAAGACTTCCTTTGCCAGCTTGATGAGACAAGCATCACATTGAAAAAGAACACAGGACAATGCAGAATGCCTCTAGAAACTGTGATCTCAGGACCTGACATCCTCCAGCTGACAGCCAGAAAAAACCCACATGGGAAGTATTTCTACCAACAACCCAAATGAACTTAGATAAAAGTGGGTTTTCCCCAGCTAAGCCTCCAGATGAGAATGCAGCCCATGCCTAGACTGAACCCTGGCAAGACTCTGAGTATTGGATCCAGCTCACCTGTGCCTATGCTCAGACCCGTGGAAACTGAAAAGTCCTATGTATAGTTTATTTTAAACCCTGAATGTTGCAGTAATTTGTTACATAGCAGAGAAAAATAATACATAATGTTTTTTGAAATGTTGTAACTCTGAAATAATAAAATGAAGAAGAATGTGCTCCAATTATTAAAATATTCCTAAGCTGGCAAAAGAATGCATTAATCAAATAAGAATGTATACAAAATGCAAAAATAATCAAATGGTGGCAAATTGTAGGTGAACCAGTCATTAGAAAATTGAGGCGAAGTCAAAATTATTATTAAGCAAAATTCAGTTTTAGGGAATAGGACTGTGTCCGTACATGACAAGGGCATGTGACGAATGGCCAACTAAAGATATCAGTGAAACCAGTGGAGACTCCCCAAGACAGCGTGTTAATGTGGCCCAAGTATCGCAGGAGGAGAGATAGAGAAGTTGGCCCCAGTATCTGGATGTTGAGGCCTTAAGGATGATATAAGCCTGAATGGCCTTAGAAGAGGGAGGAAGAATTCTAGACAGAGGCACACACCTAAGGAGTGTCACATTTCCAAGTTTATTCTAAAGTTTTGATTCATTTATATATTCCCTAAAACAACTTGGCAATTTCTCAAACTAGTACTACTTTTAAAAGTTATCTCTTTCTTTATGGGTGTGTGTACGGTGTGTGGATGTGCATATGCACATACATCTATAGGTGTATTTGTTTGTAAAGCAAATCTTTGAGGTTTATTGAATTTAATCATGTGAGTGTTTACTTGCCTCTATATTTAAAAACTGGATAAATTGTGGTAAGTTACTTGTCATAAATGTTTTTTTTACTTTTCCTTAAGTTCAACATGAAATTCAAGAAGCTTATAAAATGTCTAGGAAATTGGTATTCCCTAAGTGAATTTCCCTTGCTTTGATTTCACTAAAACAGCCAGGTGTCTATATTACGTTGAACTTGTGCTTTAAGAAAAAGAAAATGAAGAAATGGTGCTAAGGAATTCTTCTTGACCCAGGAGGCTGGAGATGGATACTACTTCTACCTTGCACTTATCCAAACGGTGTTTTCACAAGCATTTGTGTATTGCTCTATACTTTAGCACACATACTTTAAACTTAGCTACTGAGTATAACATATATTAGGATTATTAAAACCGTTTTAGAGTGACTAATCCCACTCAATTTTGGGGAGCTTCTGGCTCCAACTGAGAGAGGCAGAGCTGTATGAAAAATAAAGTTAATACATTAACTTTTTAAAATTTAGTTGAAATCCCTAAACTACTTTAATAAATTAAAAGTTAATACTTAAAGTCAATACATTCAGATTCTGTAGGGCAGTACTAAGCAAAGAATGAGAATCCTAGATTTCAAGCTCTCTGGCTCTTTGGTGATCAGTTCTTATTGCTTGTGTAATTCATCAAAGCTTTTAAATAAAGGAATTTTTCAGTTTCATTTAAGCTGGTATCTTTTTAATTCCTATGGTATAATTCAAGGGGATGTCAGGAATGATTACACAAAATAACATGATTTGAGAAACAAGCAAGATGTTTAGTGCCATTAAAGCCACTTCCATAACATTTCCGGTTTAACAGGGTTCGAGGAAGCATCTGTAAACATCTTTTGCCATCCCTTGCTGTTATTCAATCTTAGCTTGATGACATTACACAGAGAGGAAGAATTATCCTTTTTATTAAAAACTCCTTTTTTCTCCAGCCACATATGTTGGTTTCATTTGCCAAGAGAATATATTATCATAAAGAAATACCACAAGAAATGAACATTTGAATTGCAAATCCTTAAAGCAAAAAATGTATAGATTCTGTTCGAAATTTCAGAGATTTTTTTATGAGGGGCTGAAGACTTAAACCGACAAATGATTCCCAAAGGTGTTCAAGAGTAATTTTGGAGAAAAAAATAAAGATGTCCATTTTAAAACCAGAATATCGTATACTTAAAAAGGAGACTCATACAGAAGGAAACAAAAAAAGCAAAACCTTTATACTCATTATGTAAATTCTGCTTTAAGATAAGTGTTTTTAAGTGCTAAAAAAGAAAACTTAGCAATATTAATGTGTGTGTGGAGGGGGTGTGGGTTTTTTTGTAGTAAACTCACCTTAGTTTGGATTAATAGTATTTAGTAGTCAATTTATTTGTTATTTTGTAGGGTTAATGTGAGGTTCATGTTTACTTAAAATTTGACCTATATGCACATTTATTTAATTTACAACACATTCTGTGTTACTACAATCACACACTAATTCTCTATGGTAGCCATAGAGTGCACCATTCAGATCTCATGTGAAGAAACAGGCTACAGGGAGCACCACTGGCCAACAGCCTCACTGCTGAGGTCAAAATGAGGCAGTACTCCATGGGCTGCTGCTCTCAGTGCTCCATGGGCAGTGCTCCATGGTAGCTTTGCTGCTCCCAGACATAAGCACAGCAAAGCTACCAGGGCAGGCTGCTGCTGCCTGAGGCAGGATTCCTCTCCTGGGTCATCTCCCTCATGTACTCCCATAAAGTTCAAACCTTCTCAGACCTTCCTTCTCTCTCTCCTTTCAGAGGTATCATAACTTACTGCAACTTACTTCTCTTCTCTCTCCCCAAGAATGCCAGGAATAATTCAGAATCCATGTAACACATTCACATTTCAGTCATTAACAGCCCAGCCATTAGCTATTCCCTGAGTGTTTAGAATTTCTCCCCAGGATTGACTTCTCTCATATAATAAATTACCCCATGTTAACAGAAAGAAAAGATCTGATTTCTAAATTGGTCCAGTGGCTTTTAGCATTATTTCTATATCTAAATCCATTCGATTCATATCCACATCACTATGTCAGGCTTTGGAAAATAAATCTTATTTGTTTCAGAGCTATAGCCGAATACATTACTTGACATATACTGGCAATGCAAACATGTTTTTAAGGAAAAGCAGAGATCCAAGATAGTAAGGTTGCTGTGTGCTGATTTTCATGTTATTTTAACTTTCTTTTCTCAGTTGATATGTTTCTATTAACCTATTTCATATATATATTTAAAAATATTTTAAGAAATACTGCCTAAACTACCATCAAAGAAATCAGGGTCATGTTTCTCAATTTTCAGTTCAATAAGTAATATATCTATAGCTATATAAACTATAGTATTTGTGTGAGCTGATTTTATTGCAGTTTTACAGATGGCACTTTTCCGGTGGTGAAATTACTATGGGAAATTTTCACAGATTTCACATGCCATGAGTTTGCTGAATGTCTAGACTTCCACAGTTGGCAGATCTCATAATCTACACATTATGTAAGTCCTCAGTGACCTTATAGTAAATACTAAGGAAAAATGAATATATGGTTCCTGAAAATTAGGATAAAGACATGTGTAACCTGTAAGAGGTTCTTGGAAGACTATAAATCAATTTTCATAATTACTACACATGCATACATCTGTTGTTTGAGCACATTATTTTAAACATGTTTCTTACTCAAATAAGAAGAAAATCCTATATAAAATAAAAGAAATATTAAATAGCTAGCACACATTTCTAACAGTCTTGAAAATGTTTAAGAATATTGTGCTCTTAAAACTGACCACAGGAAGAATTCAAGATGGTGCGGTAAGAACAACTCAGGATCGCAGCTCTCAGTGAACGCTCAGAGGGTGAGTCAAAGCCGAATTTCCAGACAGATCTTTGTTGCCCACAGAATGGGGAAATTCCCAGGTGTAGGAAAGACACGGGACACAAGCACAGCAGTTTTGACTGTTGCGGCCACTTCGGCCGGCACTGCAGCACAGCGGCACTCCGCAACACTCCACACAAAACACACTGGCCCGGGTGCCCTGATAAACCAACAATCTGAGATTTGGGAGGGCAGATTAGCATGTCCATCTGATTAAACAGGACTTGGACAGTGAGCCAGACCAGGAGATTCCTGGGAAGTGGCATTTGAGCCAGCGCAGTGGCTCACTGCACAGGAAATCACACAGATCCTGGTGCCCTAACAGCAGGCGACCGAAATACCTGGGAGAGAGCCATCTGTTCAACTTAAAAAAAAAAAGAAAGGTGCTCTGAGGCAGGGAGCCAGGCAAGCAGGCTCAGTGGGTTTCACCCCCACAGGGACAAACAAAACAGCAATTCAAAACACTCTGGGTGGAGAGTTTCACTGCAGGCACCGCTGAACCCAGGACGGTGCAGCTCACTGGGGGAGGAGCATCCACCATTATAGAGGCAATCCGCCCCTACTGAGGTACACTACCATTGCTGACGCAGCCTGCCATTGCCCGTGGCAGCAGGGCGGAGCCCGCAGCGGAGCCCACGGCTACAGGGCAGAGCCCACAGCAACAGGGCAGACCCCACATCAGCAGGGCAGAGCCTCGGCAGGCTAATAGTGACTAGACTGCCTCCTAGCTGGGCAGGATAGTGCAACGGACACTCACAAAGAAAGTCCCAACTCCCTGAGACAGAGCATCTGAGGAAACAAAGGGGTTTTAAGAGTTCTGCTGCAGCAGACATAAATGTAGCAGCCTACCAGCCCTGAATGAACAATGGAGCTCACAGCTCAGCACTTGAGCTCCTATAAAGTACGGACTGTCTCCTCAAGCAGCTCCCTGACCCCTGTACATCCAGAGTCACCTCTAAAAGGACTGATCAGACTGATATTAGGCAGGCATCATTCTGGGACAAAAATAGTAGAAGAAGAAACTGGTAGCATCCGTCACTGTTCTACAGCTGCAACAGGTGTACCCCAGACAAGCAGGGCCTGGAGTGGACTTCAGCAGTTGTACAGTGGAGGGGCTAGACTGGTAGAAGGAAAACCAAGTAACAGAAATACCTCATCATCAACAATCTGGCTGTCCACTCAGAGACCCAATCGAAAAGTCAGCAACTACTCAGACGACAGGTGGATAAATCTACAAATATGGGAAGAAACCAGCGCAAAAAGGAGGAAAACACTCGAAATCAGAACACCTCGCCTCCGACAAAGGACCAAAACTCCTCACCAGCAAGGGAACAATGCTGGATGAATGACTGTGATGAAATGACGGAATCAGACTTCAGAAGGTGGATAATGAGAAACTTCTGTGAGCTAAAAGAACATGTTCTAAATCAATGCAAAGAAACTAAGAACCTTGAAAAAGATTTGAAAAAAGATTCGAGGAAATGATAACAAGAATGAATAACATAGAGAAGAATATGAATGAATTGAAGGAGCTGAAAAACACAATACGAGAACTTCGCGAAGCATGCACAAGTTTCAACAGCTGAATTGACCAAGCAGAAGGAAGAATATCAGAAGTCGAAGATCAACTCAATGAAATAAAATGAGAAACCAAGATTAGAGAAAAAAAAATGCAAAAAGGAATGAACAAAGTCTCCAAGAAATGTGAGACTATGTGAAGAGACCTAACCTACATTTGATAGGTGTACCAGAAGGAGACGAAGAGAACGAATTCAAGCTGGAAAATACTCTTCAGAATATTATCCAGGAAAATTTCCCCAACCTAGCAAGGCAGGCCAACACTCAAATCCAGAAAATACAGAGAACACCAAAAAGATACTCCGCAAGAAGAGCCACCCCAAGGCACATAATTGTCAAATACACCGGGATTGAATTAAAGGAGAAAATACAAAGGGCAGCCAGAGAGAAAAGTCGGGTTACCCACAAAGGGAAGCCCATCAGACTCACAGCAGATCTCTCGGCAGAAACTCTACAAGCCAGAAGAGAGTGGGAGCCAATATTCAACATCATTAAAGAAAAGAACTTTCAACCCAGAATTTCATATCCAGCCAAACTGAGTTTCAGAAGTGAAGGAAAAATAAAATCCTTTGTGAACAAGCAAGTACTCAGAGATTTTGTCACCACCAGGCCTGCTTTACAAGAGCTCCTGAAAGAGGCACTACACATAGAAAGGAACAACCAGTACCTGCCATTCCAAAACACACTAAATGCTAAAAAGCATCAACATAATGAAGAATCTTCATCAACTAACGAACAAAACAGCCAGCTAGCATCAAAATGGCAGTATCAAATTCACACATAACAATATTAACCCTAAATGTAAATGGGCTAAATGCACCAATCAAAAGACATAGACTGGCAAATTGGATAAAAAAATCAAAACCCATCAGTTTTCTGTATCCAGGAAACCCATCTCACATGCAAGGATACATAAAGGCTCAAAATAAAGGGATGGAGGAAGATTAACCAAGCAAATGGAGAGAAAAAAAAAAAAAAAAAAAAAGCAGGAGTTGCAATTCTCATCTCTGATAAAATAGACTTTAAAGCAACAAAGATCAAAAGAGACAAAGAAGGTCATTACATAATGGTCAAAGGGTCGATACAACAGGAAGAGCTAACGATCCTAAATATATATGGACGCAATACAGGAGCACCCAGATATATAAGGCAAGTTCTTAATGACTTACAAAGAGACATAGACTCCCATACAATAATAGTGGGAGACTTTAACACTCCACTGTCAATATTAGACAGATCAACTAGACAGAAAATTAACGAGGATATCCAGGGCTTGAACTCAGACCTGGAGCAAGCAAACCTGATAGACATCTACAGAACTCTCCACCCCAAATCCACAGAATACACATTCTTCTCGGCACCACATCATACCTGCTCTAAAATCAACCACATAATTGGAAGTGAAGCACTCCTCAGCAAATGCAAAACAATGGAAATCATAACAAACAGCCTCTCAGACCATAGTGCAATCAAGTTAGAACTCAGAATTCAGAAACTAACCCAGAATCATGCAGCTTCATGGAAACTGAACAACTGGCTCTTGAATGTTGACTGGGTAAACAATGAAATGAAGACAGAAATAAAGAAGTTCTTCGAAACCAGTGAGAACGAAGACAAAACATACCAGAATCTCTGGGACACATTTAAAGCAGTCTCCAGAGGAAAATATAAAGCAATAAGTGCCCATATGAGAAGAGTGGATAAATCCAAAATTGACACCCTATTGTCAAAATTGAAAGAGCTAGAGGAGCAAGATCAAAAAAACTCAAAACCTAGCAGAAAACAAGAAATAACTAAGATCAGAGAAGAACTGAAGGAGATAGGGACATGAAAAACGCTTCAAAAAAATCAATAAATCCAAGAGCTAGTTTTTTGGAAAGATCAACTAAATATACAGACCACTAGCCAGACTGATAAAAAAGAAAAGAGAGAACAACCAAATAGATGCAATAAAAAACGATAAAGGGAAAATCACCACAGATTCCACAGAAATTCAAACCATCATCACAGAATATTACAAACAACTCTATGCACATAAACTAGTAAACCTCGAAGAAATGGATAAATTCCTGGACTCCTGTGTCCTCCCAAGCCTAAACCAGGAGGAAGCTGAGACTATGAATAGACCAATAACAAGGTCAGAAGTCAAGGCAGCAATTAAGAGCCTACCACACAAAAAAAGCCCAGGTCCAGATGGGTTCACAGCCGAATTCTACCAGACACACAAAGAGGAGCTGGTACCATTCCTTCTGAAACTATTACAAATAATCCAAAAAGAGGGTATCCTTCCCAAATCATTTTATGAGACCAATATCATCCTGTTACCAAAAACCCGGCAGAGACCCAACAAGGAAAGAAAATTTCAGGCCAATATCCATGATGAACATAGATGCAAAAATCTTCAATAAAATACTGGCAAGCCGATTGCAACAGCAAATCAAAAATCTTATCCATCATGATCAAGTAGGATTCATCCCAGGGACGAAAGGCTGGTTCAACATACGCAAGTCTATCAACGTAATTCACCACATAAACAGAACCAAAAACAAAAACCACATGATTATCTCAATTGACACAGAGAAGGCATTTGACAAAATTCAACTGCCCTTTATGCTAAAAACCCTCAATAAACTCGGTATCGATGGAACGTATCTCAAAGTAATAAAAGCTATTTATGACAAACCAACAGCCAATATCATACTGAATGGGCAAAAACTGGAAGCATTCCCTTTGAAATCCGGTACTAGACAAGGATGCCCTCTTTCACCACTCCTATTCAATATAGTACTGGAAGTTCTAGCCAGAGCAATCAGGCAAGAAAAAGAAATAAAGGGTATTCAAATAGAAAAGGTGGAAGCCAAATTGTTTCTATTTGCAGACGACATGATAGTATACCTAGAAGACCCCATCGCCTCAGCCCAAAAACTCCTGAAACTGATAAGCAACTTCAGCAAAGTCTCAGGATATAAAATCAATGTGCAAAAATCACAAGCATTTCTATACACCAATAACAGACTTAAAGAAAGCCAAATCAAGAACGAACTGCCATTCACAATTGCTACAAAAAGAATAAAATACCTAGGAATACAACTCACAAGGAATGTAAGGGACCTCTTCAAGGAAAACTACAAACCACTGCTCAACGAAATCAGAGAGGACACAAACAGATGGAGAAACATTCCATGTTCATGGTTAGGAAGAATTAATATCGTGAAAATGGCTATATTGTCCAACGTAATTTACAGAATCAATGCTATCCCCATCAAGCTAACATTGACTTTCTTCACAGAACTGGAAAAAACCACCATGGACTTCATATGGAACCAAAAGAGAGTCCACATAGCCAAGTAAATTCTAAGCAAAAAGAACACAGCTGGGGGCATCACACTACTGGATTTCAAACTATACTACAAGGCTACAGTAATCAAAACAGCATGGTACTGGTACCAAAACAGAGATATAGACCAATGGAACAAAACAGAGGCATCAGAGGCAACACAACATATCTACAACCATATGATCTTTGATAAACCTGACAAAAACAAGCAATGGGGAAAGGATTCCCTGTTTAATAAATGGTGTTGGGAAAACTGTCTAGCTGTGTGCAGAAAACAGAAACTGGACCCCTTCCTGACACCTTACACTAAAATTAACTCCAGATGGATTAAAGACTTAAACATAAGACCTGGCACCATAAAATCCCTAGAAGAAAATCTAGGCAAAACCCTCTAGGACATAGGAGTAGTCAAGGACTTCATGACCAAAACACCAAAAGCATTGGCAACAAAAGCCAAAATACACAAATGGGACCTAATCAAACTCCACAGCTTCTGCACGGCAAAAGAAACAGTCACTAGAGTGAATCGGCAACCAACAGAATGGGAAAAAAATTTTGCAGTCTACCCAACTGTCAAAGGTCTAATATCCAGAATTTACAAAGAACTCAAACAGATTTACAGGAAAAAAACAAACCAGCCCATTCAAAAATGGGCAAAGGATATGAACAGACACTTTACAAAAGAAAATATACATGAGGCCAACAAACATATGAAAAAATGCTCATCATCACTGGTCATTAGAGAAATGCAATTCAAAACCACATTGAGATACCATCTCACGCCAGTTAGAATGGCGATCATTAAAAAATCTGGAGACAACAGATGCTGGAGAGGATGTGGAGAAAAAGAGCACTTTTACACTGTTGGAGTGTAAATTAGTTCAACCATTGTGGAAGACAGTGTGGCGATTCCTCAAGGCCTTAGAAATAGAAATTCCATTTGACCCAGCAATCCCATTACTGGGTATATATCCAAAGGACTATAAATTGTTCTACTATAAGGACACATGCACACGAATGTTCATTGCAGCACTGTTTACAATAGCAAAGAACTGGAACCAACGCAAATGCCCATCGATGATAGACCGGACTGGGAAAATGTGGCACATATACACCATGGAATATTATGCAGCAATCAAAAATGATGAGTTCGTGTCATTTGTAGGGACATGGATGAATCTGGAGAACATCATTCTCAGCAAACTGACACAAGAACAGAAAATGAAATACTGCATATTCTCACTCATAGGTGGGTGATGAAAAATGAGAACACATGGACACATGGAAGGGAGTACTACACACTGGGGTCTATTGGGGGGAAGAGGGGAGGGACAGCGGGGGGGGCGCCTAGGGAGAAATACCAAATGTGGGTGAAGGGGAGAAAGGCAGCAAAACACACTGCCATGTGTGTACCTATGCAAATGTCTTGCATGTTCTGCACATGTACCCCAAAACCTAAAATGCAATAAAAAAAATACTGACCACATAATAGAGTCTATTTAAATGTATTCTATTCATGGAACACAAGGTAAATAGAATAAACCAAGGTTTTATAAATGGAAACAAATATTGCATTGTACTCAGTTGGTGGAGAATTTTTTTCCAAGCCTCTAGCAATAACATGTAGGTGAGCTGATCAAAATTTATGGCAGATGCACTCCATGCATGAAGCTTATTACTCATTGGGGGATGTGATTAAATTCCAGCTCTGGAGTCATGAGGAAGGCGAAGGTATGAATCTTTCAGTAATATATCGGTGGATGATTTTTTGTTTCCTGAATTCTTATTCTCTTTCTGTTACAAGTGGCACAAGCATCATAAAAATTGTCTTTTTAAAATATATTTATCTACTTCCAGAGCAAAACAAAGCTGTTGTCTCAAATTATCACAAATGTCAGCTGTAGATAAACTAATGGTAAATTTTAGATGTAAACTTGTGGGCTATTAAACCTTTACTTTTCTAAACGTAACTTAATTAAATTGGAAGATATTTAGGGTTATGGCTGCAACATAGTATAAAGTCCATGGAGGTAACATTGAAACATCATGTGCATGGTGGTGATTGAGTTTTTATCCACACAGACAGTTCCAGTAGAGGCAAATGGCAGCCAAGGACATACATGTAGAAAAGGTGTATTTCAAGACATTTTCAAGAATTTTACTCGTCTCTATTTAAAAAAATAGTCCCTTCATTTGTTTTCATACCTGTATATGTATACCTTCTTATTAAGCCAATCATCGTTTAGTAAAATACAAATATTTCTTCCTTTTGTAGGAATATAGCAGATAGTGAGCTAAGATCTTTGTGTAGATTTTCAACTAATTCCTTAAAACAACTTATTAAAGAGTCATCATCTGCATTTCAAATGTGAAAATCTGAGCCCTGAAGAACAAGTGGCCCAAGCAAATTTTCTACATTGTCTGAGCTTAGATCTGGAGTCAGCTAGATCTGGTTTCTCAGCTCTTCTGCACTTTCTGCTGTTCTGGCTGGTCCCTGAGGCCAGGACTCCAAGGATACTAGCAGAAGGTCAGTAGAAGTGGTCTTTGGAAACAACTTTTTCTTAACAATCCCATTCTTTCCCACCCCACAAGGAAAATAAAACAAACAATAACACAAAGCAAGAAAAGATAAGAGGGAGGGACGGAGGGAGGGATGGAGGGATGGAGGGAGGGAGGAAAGAACAGGGTGTTGTTACAGGGCATTTAGGTTATTTTCATATTTCTGCAACTGAATTGTAGTGGATTCATTTTCAAAAAGTGAAAAGGGAGTGAAAAGGGAGGGAGGGAGGAAGGAAGGAAGGAAGAAAGAAAGGAAGGAAGGAAGAAAGGAAGGGAAGAAGGGAGGAAGGGAGGAAGGAAGAGAGGGAGGAAGGAAGGAAGGAAGGAAGGAAGGAAGGGAGGGAGGGAGGAAAAAGAGCCAGCGGATTGACTCTCAAGGGGATATATCATTAACTCTTATTGGAACACTTTTAATTTCAAAAACATTAAGAAGTTAGGAAAACATCAAATTAAAATTGGTATTTTAATTCACTTTCTCAGCATTAGAATAAAAATATAGCTACATTTCATAGAGCAAAACATATTTTGTATTTGTTTCATCTCTATTCTTACACTTTCCTATACCAAAATGAAACTAATTTATTAGATCTTAACGTGTTTTAAATAATGTTTGTGGTAAACTTTTTTTATTCTAAAAGATATGGTGTTGTCTGTTCTTTAACAATATACATTACAATGTTATCAGTCAATTCAAAAATCCATATACTTTAAAGCCAAAAAACTTAGATTCTTCTTAAGAATAAGCTGCAAAAGTAACTTGTAACAATTCCAATTTTAACCAAATTACGAAAAATCCAAAAGTAAATACATTTGTCAAACATAAAAGCATAAGTATTCAAGTTTGCCAATAATCATTTCTAAAAAGAAAGTAAAAATGTCATTAATTCTGCAAATGATTTGTCTTGTATTTTTCAGCTATTTAAAAATATTCTCAGGTAACATTACTGAGAAATAATTCACAATGTTTAGGAGTATAAAGAAACATCCCTGAACCACTACTCTGTTTCCAGTTACTTGGACTTTAGCATAACTTGGATAAACAGTATCAATTACTAATTTAGGTCCCAGTATATGGCAGCTCTTATTTCTAAGATTGGGACCCCCAATTCAATGTTGCTGAACCACTGAGAACTGCAGGTTAGACAGTCGAAGACTGGGCTATCAACAGCACCAGCAGCAACTGTGTAAACCATCGTTGTTTCCATGACCAGTTTAAAATACTTTGCAAATATTTTGTTTCTGGAAAATGGCCATTGATTAGAAAGATACACGTTTTTCTCCTCTGCATGTTTTCACTTGATCTTTTTGAAATTTACATGATTTCAAGTTTTAAAAGGGAAAATAACACACATGTTGAAAATAGAAGTCTTCTGACTATTGAACCAAGAAAACTGCCATGTCCAGTTGCTGGAGTGTGGCCAATCCCATTGGAACTGTGGGGTCATCTCATGTCTGTCGTTAGTGGTGGGAAGTAAAATACTTATTTTATAAGATCTACCTGAGAAAACTGCCCAGGCATAGCCTGCATCCAGGCCATCATTGCTAAGCTTCTTGTTATCCAGACTCTTTCTTGACTTGCAATTATGTCACTTGTGCCTAAAATTACAAACATATTGGAGGCCATGGGTTGGGGTAATGGTGGCTGCTGCAGGGATAAAACATATCATGTGTCCTGAAGGAAGGGCAATGTTAGGAGAGGTGCTTTTAGATTTTCTATGCCAGAAGAGCTCTGTGTGACTCCTTCAGTGAGCCAGTTCTCATGGTTTTCACAAGGCAGAGAGAGGCATAGAGTTTAAACCTTCCTTCGGTTATTCTTTCCTAGGTCACTGAGATGTAATGCCGGTACACTCAGGAAGTAAAGAAATGGAAGGATCTATGGTAATGTTAGTAGAAAATGCTTTCAACAGGGTGCTCATAGCTTCGTGCTACAAGAGTGAGGGTACATTCCCCTCATTTCCCCCCTCATCGCTGTGTTGTCCTCGTCCTGTGTGGGATGGCCAGTGATGGGTGTTTCCAGAGACCCATTGAAGGCAAATTTCAATTTTAAAATAACTGCGTTAGTGGTGGCTTTATTTTTTAACTTCATTTCAATAGTATTTGGGGAACAGGTGGTGTTTGGTTACATGGATAAGTTCTTGAGTGATGATTTCTGAGATGTTGGTGCACCTGTCACTGTTAACAGTATGTGGTATTTTATCTCTCCCCATCCCAGACATCCCCATGAGTGTCCAAAGTTCATCTTATTATTCTTATACTTTTAGGCCCTCATAGCTTAGCTCTCACTTATACGTGAAACAAGCTATTTAGTTTTCTATTTCTGAATTGCTTTACTTAGAATAATAGTCTCCAGCTCCATCCAACCATTGCTGCAGAGGCCCTTATTTCATTCCATTTTTGTCTGGGTAATAGTCCATGGTGTAGATGTACCACATTTTCTTTATCCACTTGTTGGTTGACAGGCATTTAGGTTGATTTCATATTTCTGCAAAACTGAATGGTAGTGGATTCATTTTTAAAAAGTGAAAAATAACTTATCTATGAAAATTTTCTATAACAATACTCCAGATAAAGAAGCTTTGCTCTTAAAATAGTAAAATACAATACGTTATACAGAAGTTTGTTTTCTCACCAAAATATAAAACTAGGATAATGAAGAAGTTGCTTTAATCAATTAAGGATGTCTTAATAGGCAACTGCTTTCATATGTTTACATTTGTAGTTTTTAAAATTCTGAACTTTTTAATTTCCTATTCCCACTGTGATTCAATAATGAAATCGCCCTAGGGTTCCGATTCTGATATCCCAAAAGACCTCAGACCAGCACAGTTAATTGTATGAAAAGGCTCTTCTCATTGACTGACCTATATTTTTGTGTAAAGTGATTACTGCTTATAAAGGATGAGGCATAGAAGGATCGATATCACATCACCAGGAGGCAGATTTTAATGACTGTGATCAGGGAGCTAGGGGTGTTCAAGGTTGATCCCAGCATGTTTTCATTTCACTCTGGGTTCTCCGCTAAGATTTTAATTGTTTCTGGTTATCTCCCTGCCCCTCCCACCCAGTGTTAAAGAGGCTAATTCCTCACATAGTGTTTCTACTTATTCAGTGTTGCTTCACCATCTCTTCTCCTGGTCTGGACTTAGGCTGTACACCCTAAGAATCCAAGGTGCCAAAACACATACCCCTGGGGTTTAGTGGACTGAGAAAGAACATTTTACAAGGGTTAGCCCAGGAGAACACATGAAGTTTATGGGAGGATGTCAGAGAAATGAGAAAACAAAAAGTTGAGAAAATAATGAATAAAATGATTGCTTCTAGGAATCACACTTCCTCAAATTTCTTCAAGAGGAAAGGAAATTATACAGTACAGGGCTCCCACTTGGGAGATCACCTGACTCTAGTCTGGTGAGGTCAGCACATTTCTGCATTTCTGATGTGTCTGGGCAGTGCACACTGCAATTAATTCATCAGATGGATTAAACACTTAAACATAAGACCTAACACCATAAAAACCCTAGAAGAAAACCTAAGCAAAATCATTCAGGACATAGGCATAGGCAAGGACTTCATGACTAAAACACCAAAAGCATTGGCAACAAAAGCCAAAATACACAAATGGGATCTAGTTAAACTCCAGAGCTTCTGCACAGCAAAAGAAACAATCATTAGAGTGAACCGGCAACCAACAGAATGGGGAAAATTTTTGCAATCTAGCTATCTGACAAAGGGTTAACATCCAGAATCTACAAAGAACTAAAACAGATTTACAAGGAAAAAAAAAACCCATTCAAAAGTGTGTGAAGGACATAAACAGACAATTTTCAGAAGAAGATATATATGAAGCCAATGAACATATAAAAAAAAATGCTCAGCATCACTGGTCATTACAGAAATGCAAATCAAAACCACATTGAGATACCATCTCACACCAGTTAGAATGGTGATCACTAAAAAATCTGGAGACAACAGATGCTGGAGAGGATGTGGAGAAATAGGAACACTTTTACACTGCTGGTAGGAGTGTAAATTTGTTCAACCATTGTGGAAGACAGTGTGGTGATTCCTCAAGGACTTAGAAATAGAAATTACATTGGACCCAGCAATCCCATTACTGGGTATATATCCAAAGGATTATAAATCATTCTGTTATAAAGACACATGCACATGTATGTTCATTACAGCACTGTTACAATAACAAACACCTGGAACCAATGAAAATGCCCATCGATGATAGACTGGACGAGGAAAATGTGGCACATATACACCATGGAATACTATGCAGCCATAAAAAACAATGAGTTTGTGTCCTTTATATGAACATGGATGGATCTGGAAACCATCATTTTCAGCAACATGACACCAGAACAGAAAATCAAGCACCACATGTTCTCACTCATAGGCAGGTGTTGAACAATGAGAACATATGGACACAGGGAGGGGAGCATCACACACTGGGATCTGTTGGGGGGGAATAGGAGAGGGATGTGCGGGGTAGGGATGTTGGGGAGGAATAACATGGGAGAAATGCCAGATATTGGTGATGGAGGGATGGAGGCAGCAAACCACATTACCTTGTATGTACCTATGTAACAACCCTGCATGTTCTGCACATGTATCCCAGAACCTAAAGTGCAATTATATATATATAATTGTAATATATATATTACAATTATATATAATAAATTATATATTTTTATATATAATATATTATAAAATATATATAATTTATTTTATATATATATAAAATGAAGTGGACTTCCTGTATTAAAAAAAGGAGTCAGAAAAAAAAGAAGAAAAAAGTTCATCAGAAGTGAATTTGTATACAGACTAAAGCTTCAGGGAAGAGAAGGTTCCCTGTATGACGATGAAACTGTATCAGACTTTTCTTATCCCAGGTGTTGGATAATTCTGCACATAACATAGTGTTTTCCACACTGATTGTTTTTTAACCTATCAGTCACTGCAGTCATGCCCACTGTTCAAATGAAAATGAGACGGGGGAGTCCTAAAAAAGACTGGATCTCCTTTGTGGCTCCACTTCCTTCTGGTCAGCATCCCTCTCTGTGGTCCCCCCTTCCTCCAGGCAGTCTCCGTAAGACAATTCTGGATTCTGGATTCTGGGTTCTAATTATTTTTCCTCTTCCTTTTGCTCAGTCTCAGGGACGTTAGCAGCTTTCAAGTGTTTATTAACACCTTGGTTGCTTACCATTTGCTTTCTGTTTCTTCTTTCTCATGTGTTATGGATCCCTGTACTGAACTTCTCCTGTTTAACATTTCTAGAATGGTGCCTGTTTTCTTATGTGGGTCCTAACTGATTCATAGAAAGCCTATGAGAGTTAATTTAAGTAAATCAAGTGTAATCAAGAGCCCAATAAATTGGGGCAACCATTATTTATATACATCTGTGTTTACATAATCTGTTGAGGCTAGAGAGCCTCAAATTGCACATTGTAAAACTTAATGGCTTAAAATAACATTGAGGTAATCAAAATTACACAATTTCACAAGGGCTCAGTGAGGACAACTGAATTCTGCTCGGTATGGCCTCAACTGGAATGACTCTACCAGGATTAGAAGTTCCGTTTAAAAGACGGCCTCACTCCTATGGCTCACTCAATGGTGTTGGCTGGGAGTTCAGTGGGGACTGAGGGTTGGATCCTTGGTTCTGCCCCACACAGTGTCATTACATAACTATGCTGGTCTTCTTGCAGTTTGGGCATTTGAGATTAGTTTACATCCTTAGATAATGGCCAATTTCCCCTAGAGCACAGAAGCAGAAGCTTCCAGCTCTGTTTAAAGCCTGGGCTCAGAAGTTCCGGAACATGACTTACCTTCAAATTAACCACAGGGCCAGTCCAGCTTCAAGAGGAAAGAAATTTGATTCTATCTCCAGATCAGGGATGATAAAGCTGCATTGTGAAAGAGCATGTAGGGTTGATAATATGTTGCCACCATCTTTGTAAACATGATCTACCAAAGCTGATTAGTTAAAATTTCATGCATTTATTTGTCCAGTTTTCTTATTGGTAGGGCAACCCTCCATCAAGTTCGGCTTGGTCAAGATACAGAACTTTATTCCTCAATGGTGTCCAACTTTATTCTGACTCTTCCTCCTTCAATGCAAGTATCTTTTCTTCCCCTCACAATGTTATCCTCTAGGTGGATATTTTTCTAACATAGGTCTTCTCGATTCTTTTCTCTTCTAGTCCACCACTTACTGTGTTTAGCCACTGTTGCCTTTTCTCACTTAACTAAGCATCAAAATGCCTTCTTTACATGCATCCATAATATTACTTTTCCTCTCTTAGCTGTAGGATCCTCTCTCATTCCTCAACTTTCTTCATACCTTCTTTCTACCAGCTTTTCTTGAGGCCAACAATACTTCTCTTTCCCTGGTTCTTGTCTCAATGATTTCCCTTTTAAAGGAGGGTTGCTCCTTCACACTATACAAAGACCATGTTGAATCCTAAGAAAATTATTAAGTGTGCCTTGTGTGGAGTGGAGGTGATAGCCAAGGTCTCTGTAACATCAGGCACATTATTTACTGAAGCTAAAAGAGAGAGTCAATTACAATAGTCTTGTAAACACTCTCGAAATGTCCTTTGGCTTATTAATGATGCCAATGTTATGGTCAGCTTTACTAACTCATCTTCAAATCAGTTGATAAAAAGAATAATAATATCTACTTCTACCTAAACTTCCTCACACACAACCCCCTAAAATTATGTTCAGTGTTATACACATACTAAATTTTGAAAAATAAAAAAACACATATACAAAAGGTGATTCCTCACCATATATTAGGAATGTGCATATCTGTTGACGCTCAGACAGAGGTTTCAAACTCTCTGGGTTTATGCTCACTGTATCACTTCAAATGTTTGTTCATGGGGCTCCTAGGGCAAGAGAAATGCCTACAATTCAGTTAATGATGTAGTTAAGGACAAACAATTTTGTGAGCATTTGAATCACAGTAAGTTGCCACCTACTGCACAGAACAAATTCCCCAACCTTGGAATCAGGTTGGATGCCACCATGTTAATTTCCTGCTCTACACTGATTTTTACACAGTACATGCTTTTTATCATAGCTATTCCTAAAACTCAGATTCACAAATATGGAATATGACCAAAAGTAATATAGTCATTTAATGTTAACACTGTAAACTATCTCGGATTACTAGCTCCTGTGGGTGTTAGGCAAATGTCATTGTGTTTCCCTTGAAATTGTAAGACATGCCTTGGTACCCCTGTGTGTTCCTTCAGTGTCCCAGGGAACCTCAGCGTACAGTTTTGAAACTGTGGCAGACCAGTGGTTCTCAACCAGGGGCGATTCCCCCGCAGAGGATATCTGGTTGCCACAACTGGGGGAGCAGTGCTACTGGCACGTAGTGGGTGCTGGTAAACATCATACAACAGAGAAGACTTCCACCCAACAGATAATTACTAAGCCCCAATATCAAAAGTCCAGAGAGTCCAGGAACCCTGTTTTAAGGGTTTTAGGGGTGGATATATATAAATATATGTATTCTTATTTTCCCCCCTTTAGGGTAAATCTGTGATCTCTTACAAAAACTGAGAATGGTTAATTTTTTGTGTGTCAGCTTGACTGGGTCATGGGTGCCCAGATATTTGGTCAAACATTTTTCTGAATGTGTCTGTGACGGTGTTTCTGGCTGACATTAACATTTCAATTGATAGAAGGAGTAAAACAGATTTTCTTCCACAATGTAGGTGAGCTTCATCTAATTTGTTGAAGGCTTGACTAGAACATAAGGTTGAGCAAGAAAAAAAATCATTCTGTGTCTGACTGTCTTCAACCTGGGTCACTGGTATTTTCCAGCCTTCATACTTGAATTCTTACTGGAACTTACACTATCAGCTCCCCTGATTCTCAGGGCTTCAAATTGAGACTGGAACATATCATTGGTTCTTCTGGGTCTGGGCTATACAGCCTTCATATTCATGTGAGCCAATTCCTCATAATAACTCTGTCTATCTACCTATGTACCTCCTACCAGTTCTGTTTCTCTGGGGAACTCTGATAAAAGAAAAAAACACACAATAACCCCCTACCTTGCAAAAGTACAGAGAAAGGGAAAAGGATAAGATTATTGAAGAAAAATATCTAAAGTTCAGTAGGAGTTTAGTTTATCAGTTCAGCTGTGTCTTCTGTCTTACCCAAAACTATAATTGGTTAAAAGCATCAACACCATGAGCGAAAACACAAAAATAAATATAGACCTCCTTTCCTCTTTCAAACTTTGAATACCTTTTCATACTGCTTTGGGGGCTCAACTTTGAATTTATAACTCTCTTGTTCTCAGATTCTTTTCTCAAACACTTCACTTTTCAGAGAAAACATATGAAGGCTTCTTTGTAATCTTAAGGAGGTCTGAAAAAATATCATTAAAACAACATGGCAAAAAGTTAGCTAGAGCTGTGACAAAAGTATGGAACCATAATAGTGTCCAACAGGGACATGCTTAATATATTATGGTATGATGAGGTGGAAGAAAAAAATTCTAAGAGTTGTATGCTGTGGGTGTTCCTGAGGAGAATATATTTGGGTAACATATGGAGCATCTATGTCTTTTTTCAAAGGCCATATAGAGTTTGTAGGTGATCTGGCAGAGAAAAAAAGTGTGAGAAAATCACACATTAATGTGGTCCATGGTCTCATACAGACTTTTGCAGATGCTATGGGAGACAGAAGATGATAAACGGAGGGATTTGGGAAAAATTTCACAGAAGGGGTGGAACTCAATCTGGGTCTTTACCAGTAGTTAAAATGTTTTAAGGAGATGTGGCAAGGATGCTCTGGGCAGCTGCACAGCATCTGCAAAGCAGTTTAAGGACTGATGAAAAATTGTGTGCTGGGAGCATGGGTGCATGGAGCAGAGAGATGGAAAATGAGATTATGATTCACGTATCTGCCCAGTCTTGAATAAGCAAGACCCCTGACCACTCTGGTATAGAGAAACTGTCAGAGCAACCAGGTTTACGCCAGTCACCAACGGTTGAGCTTGGGTTGAGACTGGGAGATAATGGGCTGAGGATGGAGTCGGCATGACCCGACCTCAGGTTCTGATTATCACCGTGGCAGCAGAAATGAAAGACACTTGGAGTCAGACTCCTTAGCTTACTGCTCCACTCAGAGATGACTATACCCCAGCTTGCACCTTAGGGGCACTCGATGCTGGCACAGAGACATGCAGAGAAAACTCCCCTGTATCTATAGCATCCAGAGAGAGTTAGGGCAAAGGAGACAGAGAAGTAGAAAAACGGAGTAAGAAGAAAAGAAGAAGAAAGCTTGAGCTTTTGATTCACAGCATTATATATTCTGTGTCTATAATCCACAATATACTTATCTGATCACCTCAGATATAATTCTCCTTGGAAAATGATTTTAAGGTGCTCAGGCACATGAACAACACAAATAAATTTTAACTAATGTTCCCTTTCAGATTAATTACTCTGAATGAATTGCATATTTATAGAGTAAACAAATCTAATGATTTGTAAAATTCATGTAGCCTGCTGTGTGTTTTCACTGTTTCTTCTTGAAACTGCCACTATCTTTTTTTTTTTTTTTTTGAGACAGAGTTTCGCTTTTGTTACCCAGGCTGGAGTGCAATGGCGCGATCTTGGCTCACCGCAACCTCCACCTCCTGGGTTCAGGCAATTCTCCTGCCTCAGCCTCCTGAGTAGCTGGGATTACAGGCATGTGCCACCATGCCCAGATAATTTTTTGTATTTTTAGTAGAGACGGGGTTTCACCATGTTGACCAGGATGGTCTCGATCTCTTGACCTCATGATCCACCCTCCTTGGCTTCCCAAAGTGCTGGGATTACAGGCTTGAGCCACCATGCCCGGCCCCACTATCTTTTTTATTCATTTATGTCAGCAAATACTTTTCCTCCCAGAGAATAAAGCTATCAATTTATGAATCTGGGATGAATGGAGCCTAATTTTTTATTAAGTATGAGCATTGGTGATTATGGTTCTACAGGTGCCTCTGTAGAGCTGGGTCCTGGGCTTGTGAAATTGATACGTGCTATATCCCCCCTCAATCTGTGTGGCAAGATCTTGAGGAGAGCTTTCTTTCTTTCTTTTTTTTAAGACAAAGTCTTGCTCCATTGCCAGGGGCCAGGCTGGAGTGCAGTGGCGCAATCTCAGCTCACTGCAACCTCTGCCTCCCGGGTTTAAGCAATTCTCCTGCCTCAGCCTCCCTAGTAGCTCGGACTACAGGTGCGTGACACCATGCCCAGCCAATTTTTGTATTTTTACAAAATTAGAGCCGGGGTTTCACCGTGTTGGCCAGGATGGTCTCCATCTCTTGACCTCATGATGCAACCTCCTCGGCCTCCCAAAGTGATGGGATTATAGATGTGAGCCACTGCCCCCGGCCGAGGAGAGCTTTCTTACACACAACTTTGTCCCTAATCCTCTGCTGTCTGCAGTCTTCTAACAGGATCCCAGGTGGTTGTGATCTTTGCAACGTGATGCCATTGGCTTTTCACCTAATCAGACTTTGCCATGGCCTGGCCAGCAAGAGGAATGCTCTGGGGGAGCCCTGAGTGTATGTGGTAGCCCTACAGAGCGTGTGATTGTTATTATCATCATCAGTACTCTTATTCTTCCAAGAGATGAAGAAGAATGCTAACTTATGTGGCTTATAAGCTGATTGAAAGACAAAGAGTACAGTTCCCATGGGTGGCCTGAGGGGAATTAAGTCCTTCCATAAGCACCAGAGACCATAAGCAATTATAAAACAATTGGCACTGGGTGTGTTTTTTCAGCTCGGCCAGGACGGCCTCCGTTGAGCATAAACAGTTTCATAAAACATCAGCAGCAGACAAAGCCACTCTGATTATTATGGAGCAAAAAAACAAAAACCAGCCAACCACATACACACACACACCCCAGCAATCACCTCTGAACACAGACAAAAATAATAACATTGCACAAATCGCAGAACCCCATATGACCATATATCACTCTCTCCCGGCCAGTAGGAGTGATTGCTGCTTCTGCGCACCTGGATAAGTTTCACTGGGAGGCATCAACCACAGAATCACTGCTGCTTTCTAATGGCACCATCCAGAGCACAATGATGGCTCCTTGAGCCATTTCCAAAATCCCATCCGCAAACCCATATCCTTTCAAAGCCCCGCTCGCTGAGATGCCCTATGGTCCTCCATGCCAGGTTTCCTCCCTTGCTGCAATAAAGCAGTGTATTTAATTTTGACAACAAGCATATTTCTTGCTACAGGGGACAGCTGCTGAGCCGTCCACTATCTACAGTTTTTCTGAAAAGACCAGAGACACTGACAGATGAGAGCCCCAGCAGATTGGCAGTCTCACGTCCCCTTACCTCATTTGTCTCTAGCCGCAGCTTCCAAACCAGCGCCATTTCAAGGGACATCGACACAGCAGCCAAGTTCATTAGGGCTGGGGCTGCCACAGTTGGGGTGGCCGGCTCTGGGGCTGGGATTGGGACTGTGTTTGGGAGCCTCATCCTTGGTTATGCCAGGAACCCTTCTCTGAAGCAACAGCTCTTCTCCTACGCCATTCTGGGCTTTGCCCTCTCGGAGGCCATGGGGCTCTTTTGCCTGATGGTGGCCTTTCTCATCCTCTTCGCCATGTGAAGGAGCCGTCTCCATATCCCATAGTTCTTTCTCCCATGTATGGTCAGTCCTGTGTGTTCCTTTTCCTATACCTCCCCAGGTACCCTGGGGAACGTGGTTGGCTCAGGGTTTGACAGAGAAAAGACAAATAAATACTGTATTAATAAGACGAAAAAAAAAAAAAAAAAAGATGAGCTTCTCCCCATCTCACGACATGCCAAGCTAAATATACAATATAGGGAGTTTGATCAGAAACACTTTCAAGATGAGAATAATAACCCTAGTCCCCCTCCTTGTGCACAGAGAGCTTCCTCCAAGGTCCCCTGACACAGGAACTCTAGAACCTCACCTTAGATCAATCACGATGGAAAGATGTAGAGGGTGGTGTTAGTCTCTGGAGAAATCTAGACCCCCGTGTTAGTTTGGAGAGAAGGTTGCCAGATACAGAGAAAGTCGGCTGCTCCAGCAAGGTAAGCTGGGACTGAGGGCCATGAGCTCTCCCTCCTGTTAGGAACTGCCTGGTCTGCAGAGGCAGGTTGATGTCTCAGCACAGGCTCAGATATAGCTGTTTGCAGGAGTATGGTTCTCTGATGCAATGTTTGCCCAGCTTCTCCCCTGTGTGAGCCTCAGATGGATGCTCTTCTTCAAATATGCTTGGCAGTCTGTCCACACTTCCAATCGCTCTCTAAAGACAGAACTGACATTTTGCTCTTTGTGCTTGATGACTGATTTTAGCTTTTAACTAGGAAGTGATTTCTTTTGCCTATTCTCAGTGCATAATTTGTCAAAATGTCTTATATCGCCTCTATGTTTTTCCTGATCTCAGCCTTAGCTTTGACATATGACATGAGACATCACAATATCACCACCCATCCTAATCTGGTATGGAATCTCCCTGTTTAGAAACATGTTGAACCTCAGGTGTTTAAGGGAATATTGACTGAACCATGTCTGTATAGCTGCAAACTGTTGAGGACAACCTGAATCTGCCTCCTGGTATTTCCTTCCTGTGAATAGAACCCAGGGAGTGTAACTGTGCCTTGACTTGGCAGAGGTGAGTGACTCCTCTGCTCAGTCTGGGGAGGGTAATGACATGCTCAGCTGGGCTCTGCCCTTGTCTGACTTGAGAGTGGATTTACCCAGGGAAAGCATGAGGTCACCTACGCTCCTTTACTCTGCAAGTCTTACTGTAAATGTCCCTCTCAGAAGCCTCTCCACTCCAACAGTAGTTGGTACTAGAGGGAAATGTCTGTTTAATTCTGGACCTCAGTGAATAGTCTCCTATGGCCCTCAGCCTAAGAGACATCTCCAATTTACCTTTGTCTGTAATAGGGGCTATGAGGTTTGTTTTCATTTTTAATTTGTTGAGGGTTTGTAAAGTGTTATTTATTGGGCATTCATTTCATAGCCCAACATCCATGTTTTAGTTAATGTAATTGATTAAATCTTTTGGTACATCTACCACTGAGCACTAGTATTGGAAAATATAATTTACAAGCATTCCCCAAAACCCTGTAGGCTGCATGTTTTTCTTTTTTTTTTTTTTTAGATGTAGTCTCACTCTGTCACCTAGGCTTGCACCATCTCAACTCACTGCAACCTCTGCCTCCTTGGGTTCAAGCAATTCTCCTGCCTCAGCCTCCTGAGTAGCTGGGAGTACAGGCATGGGCCACCAAGCCCAGCTAATTTTTGTACTTTTAGTAGAGATTGGGTTTCACCATATTGGCCAGGCTGGTCTCAAACTCCTGACCTCATGATTCACCCACCTTAGCCTCCCAAAGTGCTGGGATTCCAGGAGAGAGTCACCACAACTTGCCTGGGCTATTCTTAAGACTAATTCATGTTAACAATGAAGCATGAGACAGCAGTTCTTTCTGAAGACTCAATCCTGAAACATATATGGAATTCTGTCATGATGCCTCTTGGTCATTTCTGCTTTCAGGGTTCTTCACACAAATACCCCAAGAACGTATTTAATAGATGGGTGATCCCTGGTTCCAGTGTGTGTGGTGGGGGGGAGGGTGGCATATGCCATCACCAAGGGACTGTTCCACCCATGTTTGATTATAAACCTTGCATTCTGTTTATCCCAGTATTTCGAGTAAATCCCAGCCTCATCTAAATGCAAAAACAGGTGGTACCATCACAAGTGGGTAGAAAGTGAAAAGAATGGCATTAATATCCTCTAAGAAAGAGGTCACAACACGGCCCTCTGATGCAATGAAGATCTGTGCTGGCCGTCATGACAGCATGATGACTCATGTGCTGATGCGCTATTACACTGCTTTAACGCCAAAAACAGAGTTTCACCAAGAAATCTCACAGGGATGGGAAAGGTGCTCTTGGAGTCGAGAGGCTGTAGGTGAGGCAAAGTTCATGTCTGAAACTGAAATAAGTAGAAAGCTACACTCAATGAGGGACATCAGCTGGTGGCAAAAGGAGCTTTCCCTGAGAGGTGTTTGCACCAAAAGGAGCTTTCCCTGAGAGGGGTTTGCACCAAAAGGAGCTTTCCCTGAGAGGTGTTTGCACCAAAAGGAGCTTTCCCTGAGAGGGGTTTGCACCAAAAGGAGCTTTCCCTGAGAGGTGTTTGCACCAAAAGGAGCTTTCCCTGAGAGGTGTTTGCACTGTGCTGCCAGTGGGGCTAGGGTGTCTTCAATGAGACACACAGGGTGACAAAAGATGAACAGCCAACAACCTTCTTAACGGCATACTATGTTACAATAATGACTTTGTTGTCCAAAAGTTAGGATGGGGAAAGCTTTCGGTTCTAAATCTAAAAAAGAAATTGCTGAAGACTTTGAGTTTCCCTGTCTCTGCTAGGAAGAAACTTGAAGAAATCAAATGCTCTGATGCTAGAGCATTGCTCCTGGTTATAGAGTCAGATAACCATCTGTAATGTATGAATTGGTGGAAATTTCTCACGAATCCCCGGTCGCTCCATGCTAACCATTTCTGCTCACTAAGTAACTTTCCATATGACATTATAAGCTCGTAAGTGAACTTATTATACAATGGCAGGGAGGGTTCTAAGAAAACCCGTGGTACTGGCAATACTACCACTTTGAGCTCCCTTATAAATGATGACATTCTCACTCCAGTTTCTCTTCATACTATGAAAATGTTCTAGGTTGAGGTACTCCCTCCAGACTCAGTCACGTTACGCTGCGCTAGTGAAACTGCAGTTTTCCATAGCGACCTCTCAAAGTCCTGTGCACTGAGGCAGCTCCGCTGGACCCGGGTGGTGGACTTTCTCCTTTGACCCCTCTCACCCTGCAGCTTCTCCTTTGTGCATGAACCTGGTCTTCCTGGGTCTTCCTGTGAATAGCATGTGCCTGTGTTATGGGTGTCCTTTCTCAACAAGGTTTTGATGATAGATGTATAACCCAATTGAGCAGTTTGCCTGGGGTTAACCACCTGAGGAAGAAGGAAAAAGAACCAGCATGCGTGCACGTACACACACACACACACACACACACACACACACACACACACACCCCTATGTAGTTAGGACCAAGCAGATTACAGCTTCCTTAAGAACAAGAGAGAAGCAGCCCCCATCCCTCACCCCCACTGGAGCCATGTGACATAGCAGCTTTGGTGATGTGGCTGACCCAGTTTTCTCACTGCTTGTTGGCTGGGCCACATGGTGGATGGGTCCCTATCTGGGATTCCCCAATATACCAGCTTCCAGGACACAGAGCCTTCAGCCTCCATGGTCCTCCCAAGCCCTGACTCTAGCCTTTCTGATCAGAAGTTTTACTTTCTGCCCCACCCCTCACCTCCAATGTCTTTGTGTTCACAAGAGCAAATCATTTTATGCCCATTTTCCAACTATCTCTTAGCTTAGCCTGTTCTACTATGGCCACTTTGTAGGCTGTGAAACTCCACGTTCTTTTCCATCCTTTTCATCTCTCAGGCACATCGTCAAGGCAGGGCAAGCTCTCAAAAGCTGGCCAGGGGAGAGATATGGTACTTTTTGTTCTCTGTGGTTTTTTTTTAAAGCCACTGTTTGACTTTCTGCCACCCATTTCCATCCCAGTTTTCTCTATAATGTTCATGCTGACTAATTCCATGTTCCCCTTTTCCCATGAAAAGACACATGACTAAGAGTCTCCAGACAGAAGGAATAGTCTTGCAGTAGGTATTATTTTTTTCTGAGGAAGGTTTTATATGTAATCTCTTTGGAATATTATGAAGGTCTTCACTGAGCTTCAGACTTTGTGTATGCTGTCTTGAAATCAATTGAAAAGATCAAATATTCTTCCAGTTAATATCTTTGAGACATAACTCTACTCTTAGTAGATGTGGATGCTTACATTTGTGTCTACTTACAATGAAATAAAGATTAATTCTTTGTCCTTAGAGAGAGATGAAGGAAACTATCAAAGCCACAGGATAAGAAAATAATTTCTGTAATACCTCAGAGCAAAATGAAAGCCTTAGTAAGACAAAAGATATAACTCTAATAATTCAAAATAGACTCCAATAAAAATAATTGTTTCGAGGTCAACTGGGAAAGGAGGAAGAGAACATTTTCAAGGGCGGCAGCCAGAAAAGATGACTTTGTTTGATTAACATAGTAAACTGCCTTACATCACCTCCTAACAAGAATACAGAAAGTTCCTGCATTATGTTGCATTTAAGTGGAAATTCTAAGAAACAGAAAGGAAAGAACCAGTTTCAAATAAGTAAGGTGCCTTAGAGTATTCAAGCTGTGTCCAAAATTGTTGCCCGTGTGCAGGAAACTTCCTGGAAAATATCATCCTGCATCCACCCTGTGCCTCAATTGTCTTCCCATTCCCATTCCGTGCTCCATTCTTATGAAACCCTAAGACTGGGTCAGTAGACCCCCAAACAGGTTGTGTCTGAGTGTACTTTTAATGTAGCCTCACATTGCTTTGCATGAGAATTGAAATGCCACATATTTCTAAGCAGTGATCAAATTCAGGTTTTGGTTCATGTCATTGGAGCTTGATAGTTAAACCGATCTCTGGAGTGAACGATTCTATGATGCTTTTGGACAGCCCCTAGGCATGAGTAAAGAAGGTAGGAGTGTCCACCTGGAACAAACAGAAAGAATTAGTAGGTGGAATAGAGACCTCGGCTTCTCCCAGAGCTCCTCTAGTGACTTTTCTTCTTTAACCTCCATTCCTTGACAATCAGTCAACCACATGCATTTACCAAGCTCCTATTAAATATCTATTATATTTCCACGTATGAGTTTCCATAGAGAGCAAAAGATACAGTGATGAGAGATAATGATGATTACAAAATAATCACTGAGGTGTGGTGACTATGGACATGTCTGTTTATTAATTACCCCCACGGGGTATGAAGTGTTCTAGGTGTTTCACCAAAATTATTTGTAGTTTTCATGGAAAGACTACAAGACGGCTATACGAGCCCCATTTTAAAAATGAGAAAATCAAAACTTAAAGTAGCTAAACTTACTCAAAGCTTTTAAATCAATAGGGAATGAATACAACAGTATCACTGTGATAGTAATCATGATAATGTTAATTATCATCAGGTAAGGAATGAGCGTCTGTTATATACAAAACGGACTTCATGCGATTAAAAGCCTAGAAAAAGAGGTGTAAGACTCAGTGCTTGTCCTCCGTGGGCCCAGACTCATCATCGGCTGAGATTATAAAGTATACATATTTTCAGCCTCCATCCTGGACTTAATAATGATACCAGCAGTTTTCACCCAGGTGGTCCTTCTGCATATGAGAGAAGACAGGGAAACAGAGGTGACCCTAAAAGGAAAGCTATGTGGAAGGTCACATAGAATAGTTAAAAGAGCTCTGCCTAAGCTCACAGGCCTCTCTTCCAGACTCTGTCCCTAAATATGAGACCTTAAGTTAATACCTTCAACTCCGTGAGCCTCAGCTTTTCTGTCTGTAGGTGGGAGAGGTACAGGTTCTATCTACTTCCCAAATTGGAAAGATTCAACAACTGGGTATATGTTTTATATACTGTAGATGGTAGCCCTGTTGTCCGTTCTGTAGATAATAGTCCTAGGTTCATCTAGAATTCAAATATGCCATTTAGGGGAAAGTCAACTAGAGCAGCCCTCTGCTTTGTGAACACTCTTTTGCTGGTGTCTGAGGACATGAGGCTGTGAGAGAATAACTCATGCACACTAAATGTGCATTGACTGGACAGTCAATGCCTACTCCTGTCTTACAATATCACGTAACACCTCTGCAGCTTGGAAGATGTAGTGTTGCCACGATCCATCAGCATGTCTCCTCTCTTGTTAGGTTACATGAGAAACAAAATCATAGTCAAAAGCCATTTATTGATAAAATACAATGTCTATATATATGTATACAATATCTATATATATGTGTGTATATAATATCTATCTATATATGTATACAATATCTATATATATACATATATATGTACATGTATACATACGTATATGTATACATATGTATACATATATAGACATTGTGTTGTATCAATAAATGGCTTTTGACTATGTTTTCTCCATGTTGGTCAGGCTGGCCTTGAACTCCCTACCTCAGGTGATCCACCTGCCTCAGACTCCCAAAGTGCTGGGATTACAGGCAGGAGCCACAGTGCCTGGCTGAGGTCAAAATATTGAAAGTTCATTGGAGTTTTTAAAAATCTCTCATGTAAGCATGGCTGTGTGAGAATGAGAAAGGTGTTTGTTGAGTTGAAATTAGAATAAGGAGACTTAATTGTCGTGAACAGTTCCGTTTTTCAGATCAAGATGGAATGGTTTCACCACCGGCATCTGAAAACTAGAATAAATTTATTTATTTATTTATTCATTCATTTATTTATTTGTCTAGATACATGGAACATGGCCTTGATAGTGACATTGGATACCTAAAAGTTTGATAGCTATTTTTTTCCCCCTTTAAACTGGATGAGAATTTTTGGCTCTGAAATTCTGTGTTTATTCCTTTGTTGTTATGACATCTCCACTTTTTGGAATCACAATGATTTTAATAATAACAACTAAGGACCAAAGAGAGCATTCTGTATGTACTAGGTTATCCTACCAGCATTATATACTCAGACAACATATTTTTCTTCTTAAAGCACAATTTCTCCACCTGCAGAAAGAAGAAAATACTATCTAAGTAATGTTGTTGTTTTTTAAATGAATGAGATAATGTTCGTAAAGCATTCAGTACCATTTTGGAAACATATAAATGCCATAATTGGTAGATAATCACTGAGAATGGAAAAATTAGTTCTTGGTTTGTTGACTAACTGCAGCCTTTGGAATACAGGGACGTTTACAAATTCACTCATGTATTAGGCCATTCTTACATTGCTATAAAGAACACCTAAAACTGGGTAATTTATTAAGAAATAAGTTTAATTGACTCATGCTTCTGCAGGCTGCACCAACAGGACACCGACATCACTCACCTCGGGAACTTTTCCTTATGGCATAAGAAGAAGAAGGAGCAAACACATCACTTTGCGAAAGCAGCACAGAGAGAGGGAGCTCGGGGAGTGGGGGATGGTGAGCACTGGCTCTCTCAGAGTCAGCACCAAGCCAAAAGGGATTCGCTTCATGACCAAAACACCTCCAACCAGTTCCCTTCTCCAGCACTGGAGATTACGATACAACAAGAGATTTGGGTCAGGACAAATATCCAAACTATATCAGTTTTCTTCTAGAGAACTATCTTTATCTAAACTCTATTAGCTTCACTAAGGCCAACCATAATATGTAGCCACTTTTCCTTCTTTCTTTCTCTTTCTTTCTCTCTTTCTTTCTTTCCTTCTTTCTTTTCTTTCCTTTCTTTCTTTCTCTTTCTCTCTTTCTTTCTTCTTTCCTGTTTATTTCTTTTCTTTTTTTTTTGAGACAGAATCTCACTCTGTTGATCTCAGCTGACTGCAACCTCCTCCTCCCAGATTCAAGCAATTCTCCTGCCTCAGCTTCCCACTTAGCTGTGACTACAGGCACGTGCAACTATGCCCTGCTAATTTTTGTATTTTTAGTAGAAATGTGGTTTCACCATGTTGGCCAGGATGTTCTCAATCTCTTGACCTTGTGATCTGCCTGCCTTGGCCTCCCAAAGTGCTAGGATTACAGGCGTGAGCCATTGCACCCGGTCTGTCAATTTTAGTTTATCCTGATCTACTTTTAAGGAGTTCAAACTATGTTGTAAGTTTTTGAGTTACAAACTATTGCTGATTTTAATTTTTTTAGAATAACTAATGGAATGTTATTCACCTTTAGGAGTTCTTGACAAATAAATATAACACACACACACACACACACACACACACACACACACACACACAGCTAAAACATGAACAAGAACATAAGACGTTTTCATGAGGTTTTAGTCCCCAAAGAAAACTGAAACTGTGCTCAGTACTCATCCTTACGGATGATTCTCTTCAGATTGGAAACAGTTATCCACCCTTTTTGGGAACAAATTGAATGAAGTCTTTGAATTCTAGCCTCTCTTTCTACATCTACCCTGAGGATGAAAGTGACAAAGGTCCCAATCAAAATTTTGGATCTTGGTTATAGCTCGAGGAGAGAAAATGTCAGTATCGACACTTACACAGCCTTCAGTCAAACCTCTTTCTCTCATCCATTTAGTGGGCCACAAGGTCCCACTTGACAAGAATTAGATTTAGAGAGTAACTGGACTTTCAGTGGTATTCAGGAATAAATCTAACTTGATGGTATAACAGTACAAACTGTCTTAAACCCTTTTACAAATGACTTTTCAATGACAGATTTTTGTCTACAATTTCTATATACTCCAAAGTAATCATCTTGGGCTATGTGACTGTGTTGTGATATTGAAAGTTATTTCAAGGTCATGGGAATATACTATGCCTATTTCAGTGAAGAGAGAAAGTGCTGCCCTCTCAGCCACTATTCCTGTTCTTCCAGAAGCAGAGACCCTTCCTACTATTGGGAAGGACAATGCTGTCCCATTCCAAATGGGGACCATCGATAGGAATGTAATTTTTGCTAATTACTGATAACAGATAGCAAAATCAGTAATGAAGAACACTAACTACATAGGTAAACAAATGATAGCTATATGTCTTTGTGTCTGCCCCTCAGAGCCTATAACCATATGCATCAATGTCAGCTGGAGATGTTAATGCATGATTTCTATTCTCCATCCCCATCCTGGCTCTAATAATGGGGGGATACACCCAATGGTCTATACAAAGTATGTGGAGGAAAGCCACCCAAAATGGCCCTCCATTTTGTGATTACTTGGGCTCTTTTTCCTGTGCCCAAGGAGATTACACTGTGACAAACCTCATTAATGACTCAAGAACAGGGTTGCAGTAATTTGAACACTCTTGATTCAATGGATTAAACAGTTATTTATATTTTATTCTTTGGTAATTTTAAAAGAAACTCCTCTATTACGAATAAGCTTACAAATGGAAAAGGCATGCTCAACTAGAAATTTATATTGAAATTACATATCCCAACACAATTGGCAGTGAACATGGAACATCCACCATGGAAGTCTGTAGTAATATTTCTGATCTCCTGAAACCCAGAAGGCACAAATCTCCTTAAGATGAATAATTGTCTACTCCAATGTCCATAGGTGTTTTAAGTAAAGTGTGTCCAAAACATGAATGTGCCATATGCCACTGTAACAGTTGGGTTTGCACATCATTCTTTAGAATATTCATTTTTGTTTAGGTTACATGATTGATTCTCTAAATTAGTTTGTTCAGTGTTTATTTCAAGTTTCTGTTTACATTAACAGAGAGTGAAACTACTGATATTAATGTGTTGTTGCCTCCGTGAGCAGAAAAATATTCCCAAGAAGTGATGATGCCAGTTTAACACCAGCATCATCAGAGGCTTCACATCGAAAGTCAGATACTTCAAATTATGAGAAGCATCTTTCACTGAATACATGGGTTCAAAGTAAAATTTGATAAATGCAGTCATCTAATTGGGCACAAAGTAATTTCTGATTCTCTGAATCAATCCTTCTATTTTGGTCCATTTGGGCTTCTATAACAAAATACCATAAACTGTGTGGTTTATTAACAATAGAAATTTATTTCTCAAAGTTCTAGAGCCTGGGAAGTTCGTGATAAGGTGACAAGGAGATTTAGTGTCTGGTGAGGACCTGCTTTCTGGTTCATAGATGCCACTTTCTCATTGCGTTGTCACATGGTTTAACAAAAAAAAGGGGGGGAAAGCAGCTCTCTGCAGCCTTTCTAAATCACATCCAGCAGGGTTCCACCCTCATGACCTAATCACCTCCCAAAGCCTTCTTTTTCCTTGAGCCAGAGTCTTGTTCTGTCGCCCAGGCTGGCCTGCAGGTGTGTAGTGGAGCAATCTCAGCTCACTGCAACTTCTGCTTTCTGGGTTCAAGTGATTCTCCTGTCTCAGCCTCCCAAGCAGCTGGGATTACAGGTGCACCATCATGCCTGGCTAATTTTTGTAATTTTAGTGGATATTAGGTTTCATCATGTTGGCCAGGCTGGTCATGAACTCCTGACCTCAAGTGATCCACCTGTCTCAGCTTCTCAAAGTGCTGGGATTACAAGCATGAGCCACCACGCCCGGCCCCAAAGACCTTCTTCATACCATTGCATTGGTGAGCAGGTTTTAACATGCACATTTGAAATTCAGAAGATGACAAGAGGGACTGAGAGGGAATCACTTAAACCAAGGTCGGGGCAAAGTCAGACGTTCATATTTTATAGCCCCATGTGAAACAAGGCCACCATGAGGAGATCAGCAGCTTTATTTATTTCATCAGCTTCAGAATCAGATGAAGCAATTATCAAAAGATAAATGACCCCACTCACCTGCTGTTTCTACCTAGGTACAGGTGGCCACATGAGTAGATTTCATCTCAAGTCTTGCCACACAGACAACAGTAAGAGAGGACACTGCTTCTAAAGTGGAATAAAATATTTAACCAAAATAAAGATGGGATTTAATAACTGGAGAGTTCCAGGATAAAGCTGATATTTATAAGGGGGTACTGGGACATGGCTGGTTAGCAACTCCTCTCTAGTGTCTAAAATCGTAGTGGGCAGGGCTAGAGATGAGCATCTGATTTCAGAAAAAGAATGTTGATAGTGCTGATTTAAATGAATGCTGTTCTGTGTTTGTATATCACTAAACAAAGCCTCCACAATCATGTTTTTAGGAATGTAAATGGCATTACAATCCACCTGGTGTCTAATGCCAGATAATTCAGAGTCAGCCTTTACACCTCCTTCTTCTTCATCTCACAAATCCAGTAAAAAAATCACATCCTGATTATACCCTCTAGATATTTTTGGATGTGTTAGCTTCTTTCAAAACACCATTAGTTAGTTCAAAGCACTATCAGCTCTCATCAAGATTAAGGTAATTGTCCACTAATTGTTCTCCCCACATTTATTCTTGTTTCTTTGTATGTATTCTACGCAACAACCAAAATAATATAAAGAAGGAAAAATAAAAACTTGCAAACTAAAAATCTAACCTTTCTCTCTCTCTTTATTCACATTCAAATTTTTAGTGAGAGAAAGATTAGGGTCTAATTGGCCAAGCTATTCTGGTCTCTATTCACTCCTTCATCTACATCTCTCATTGCTCACAAAGTCCTATTTGCCCTTCTTACTCCCTTTTACAAAACTCCCAGCATTTCCTTCCGTCACCTACTTTCTTCACAACCATCCTGTACCCAGACGTTCCTCTGCCAGGCTCCACCTAGATGAATCCTACTCATCCCTCATGTCTTAACTAAATAAGCTTTTTTTGATTTACCTACTTTTTCTGATCTACCTACAATTCAATGCACCCACGATCTTAGGAAATCCCGTAGCACGCGCTGTTTTCCCTTTGTGATATCTGTGTGATTATGTGTTTGTCAACTCTCCCTTCTAAACTGTGAATGCAAGTCTGGATTTCTAATCTCCATGTAGAAATCCCAGTCTTTTTGAGTGCTTATAGGGAAATCAGCCAGACATCATCACATGTAACCTCCTTGTTCTCTGGTGTTCTTATATTTCCTTTATGTCATTAGTTCTCAAATGTTAGGATGTATCACCAATACCTGGAGGGCTTTTTAAGATGCAGATTTGGGGATTTCACCTCCAGAGTTTTCTATTCAGCAGATCCAAGGAGAAAACTCTGAATTTGCATTTTAACCAGTTCTTAGTTGATGTTGATGCACCCCAGTCTGAGAATCATTGCTATAAGGTCCTTTTATCTGCTTCTCCACAGCCTGACCTGAGCCGATAGACTTGCCAGTAATGATTGCTCGTGGAACAAACACAATGCTACTTTCTAAGAGACAAAAACTATATTCTCAGTTTTGTCATTGACTTGTCTCGGTGTCCTGAGCATTAATATACACAATTTCATCTTTCATCAAAATGTTGAACCAGCTGCTTTGGGAAAGAAAACATTATAATCCATTTCGGATCTTTAAAATTATATCTATGTGCTCAGCAATTACTGCCTTAGGATGTTATATCGATCGAAATCCAGCTATCTTATTGACCCAACGGCATATTAATTATTGACAAAAATTGTTTTCCTGAGATTCTAATTCAATTAAATATCATTGTCTTCATCCTCATGGTACATTTGCACTCATCATTAAGGCTGTTCACTGCTAGACAGTTTGAATATCCTCCCCAGTGTTGCCGTGTGAGTGGGTCGCTTCATAGCTAAAATTAAGCAGAGAATGATAAATATGCTGTTTCTTAGGAAGTGGACATGTCTCTATTGCTTCACTAGATGTCTCCTGTTGACTCAAAGTTCCAGCTTTCAGTGCAGGACATAAGAAGACCAGTGTTTTGTCTATTAAAGTGATTTCTTTAAATTACAAGAAAAAACCTTGAGATGAGCATAAATCTTCTCTTCTATTGGTTTGCTACAGGCACATATCTCTTCTGCCTGAAAGACAGTATTATCACTTAACAAACTGAACTAAAGGTTCATACTGAATAAATCAGATGACCTGATTCTGTTTGTGTCTAAGATTGTTAGCAGAAGCCACTGTGTCAGAAAGCCATTGCTATGACACAAAAAATCAAGAAAGTCTAATGGTTTTTGAGAACACAAATACCTTCTATGTGAAGAAATATAATGGGAGTTGATAAGCTCTCCCGTGCTCCATCACATACAGAATATGTCTGTGTGTGTCTGTGTTCTATACAAACCACATCCATCTAGTATGGCACCACGCTGTCTTTCTGGAAATTTTTAAGGGGGCTGGCCAGTAGATTTAAACAAATAAAGAAAAGTAAAATATGGGAGGCAGTGATCACTAAGAAAAGTTTTCATTAACTCTCATTATTATTGCACAAATATTACTTCACCTGATGGGTTTCTGATTTGGAGATGCTGAATCGGGATTCCATATGGATGCTGGGTGCAGAAGTGATAGTTTAAAATAAGCTGTTCTTTCTTATTCTGATATAATTCCCTTCCATACCAAGTTTGTTGAGGGTTTTTATAATCTCTATGTAGGGATTCTGGATATTAGCAAATGCTTTTTCTGAATCTATTTAAGTGATTATATGGCTTTAGTTTTTAATTCTGTTTATGTAATGCATCACAATTGACTCACAGCCTACATCATACTAAATGGAGAAAAGTTGAAAGCATCCCCCTGAGAACTGGAACAAGACAATGATGCTCATTTTCCCTGCTTCTCTTTAAGATAATACTGGAAGTTCTAGCCAGAGCAATCAGGCAAGAGAAAGAGAGAAAGGGCGTACAAATCGGAAAAGAGAAAGTCAAACTGTTCACTGATGATGTGATTGTATATCTAGAAAACCCTGAAGACTGATCCAGAGTGCTCCAGGATGTGATAAATCCAGTAAAATCTCAGGACACAATCAATGTACACAACTCAGCAGCACAACTATACATCAACAATGACCAAGCTGAGAATCAAATCAAGAATTTGATCAATTTTACAACAGCTGCAAAAAACAAACAAACAAAAACTAGAAATATGCTTCCAAGGAGGTGAAACATTTCTGCAAAGAAAACCATGAAACACTGTAGAAAGGAACCGTAGATTACATGAACAAATGAAGCACATTCCATGCTCATGGATGGGAAGAGTCAATATTGAGAAAATGACCATGCTGCCCAGAGCAACCCATGGATTCAATACAATTCTCATCAAAATACCACCATCATTTTTCACAGAACTAGAGAAAAAATCCTAAAATATGGAACCAAAAAAGATCTTGAATAGACAAGGAAATACTGAGCAAAAACAACAAATCTGGAGGCATCACATTACTGGACTTCAAATTATACTACAAGACTATAATTACCAAACAGCGTAGAACTGGCAGACCAATGGCAAAGAATAGAGAATACAGAAATAAAGCCAAATAGTTACAGCCAATTGGTCTTTGACAGAGCATGCAAAAACGTAAGTTGGAGAAAGAACACCCTATTCAATAAATGGTGCTGGAAAAGTGGGAAGCCACATGTAGAAGAATGTAACTGGATCCTCATCTCTGAACTTATACAAAAATAGAGTCAAGCTGGATCAAATACTTAAATCTAAGGCCTGAGACCATAAATGTTTAGAAAATAACTTTGAAAAAACTCTTCTGCACATTGGCCTTGGAAAATAAATCATTACTAAGACTCCTAAAGCAAGTGCAACAACAATAAAAATAAATAAATGGGACCCAATTATACTAAAGAGCTTCTGCACAGAAAAAGAAATAATCAGCAAACAACCCACAGAATGGGAGAAAATCTTTGCAATCTATGCATCCAACAAAGAATTAATTTTCAGAATCTACAAGAAACTCAAATAAATCAATAAGAAAAAAAATTAAAAAAAAATCCCATCAAAAATTTGGGAAAGAAAATGAATAGACTATTCTCAAAAGAAGATATACAAATGTACAATAACATGAAAGAAATGCTCAACCTAATTGTCAGGGAAATACAAATTAAAACCACAATGAGATATCACCTTACTCCTGTATGAATGACCGCTGTTAAAAAGTCAAAAAACAATGTATGTTGGTGTGAATGTGGTGAAAAGACAACACTTTTACACTGCTGGTGGGAATGTAAAGTAGTACAATCTTCAGGGAAAGCAACATGTAGATTCCTTAAAGAACTAAAGGTAGATCTCCCATGGAATACTATGCAGCCATAAAAAGGATGAGTTCATGTCCTTTGCACGGACATGGATGAAGCTGGAAACCATCATTCTCAGCAAACTAACACAGGAACAGAAAACCAAACACCATATGTTCTCACTCATAAGTGGGAATGGAACAATGAGAACACATGAACACATGGAGGGGAACATCACACACTGGGACCTGTCATTGGGTGGGGGGCTAGGGGAGGGATAGCATTAGGAGAAGTACCTAATGTAGATGACAGGTTGATGGGTGAAGCAAACCACCACGGCACATGTATACCTATGTAACAAACCTGCACATTCTGCACATGTACCCCAGAGCCTAAAGTATAATATTTTTTAAAAGGCAAAATAACTAAATAAAACTATTTTAAAAAAAAGGTAGATCTCCCATTCAATCCAGCAATATCACTAGTGGGTATGAACCCGAGGGAAAAAAGGTCATTATATAAAAAAGACACATGTACATGCATGTTTATAATAGCACAATTCATAACAGCAAAGATACAAAACCAAGCAAACTGAGTAAGTGTCCATCTACCAACAGGTGGATTTTCAGAAACATATATATATGTTTGTGTGTATGTGTGTATGTGTGTGTGTGTATATATATGTTTGTGTGTATGTGTGTGTATAAATATATATGTTTGTGTGTATGTGTGTGTATATCTATATGTTTGTGTGTATGTGTGTGTATAAATATGTTTGTGTGTATGTGTGTGTATATATATTTTTGTGTGTATGTGTGTGTATAAATATATGTTTGTGTGTATGTGTGTGTATATATATGTTTGTGTGTATGTGTGTGTGTATATATATATGTTTGTGTGTATGTGTGTGTATAAATATATATGTTTGTGTGTATGTGTGTGTGTATATCTATATGTTTGTGTGTATGTGTGTGTATAAATATATATGTTTGTGTGTATGTGTGTGTATATCTATATGTTTGTGTGTATGTGTGTGTATAAATATATATGTTTGTGTGTATGTGTGTGTATATATATGTTTGTGTGTATGTGTGTGTATATATATGTTTGTGTGTATGTGTGTGTATATATATATGTTTGTGTGTATGTGTGTGTATAAATATATATGTTTGTATGTGTGTATATATATATGTTTGTGTGTATGTGTGTGTATATATATGTTTGTGTGTATGTGTGTATATATATGTTTGTGTGTATGTGTGTGTATATATATGTTTGTGTGTATGTGTGTGTATATATATGTTTGTGTGTATGTGTGTGTATATATATGTTTGTGTGCATGTGTGTATATATATATGTGTGTGTGTATATATATGTTTGTGTGTATGTGTGTATATATATGTTTGTGTGTATGTGTGTGTATATATATGTTTGTGTGTATGCGTGTGTGTATATGTTTGTGTGTGTGTATATATATATGTTTGTGTGTGTGTGTATATATATATGTTTGTGTGTATGTGTGTGTATGTGTGTGTGTGTATATATATATATATATATGTACATATACATATATATGTATAGACTCCATCCAGGACCTGATTGCAGGGCATGTATTGCCTCCACCTGCTCTTGGACACCAATGGCACAGCCTTTCTGAGACCCCTTGCTGATTAGGTTTCCTGGGATCTGTGGTGGGTGTGTGTGTGTGTGTGTGTGTGTGTGTGTGTGGATGTGGATGTGTTTAGACATTTGTGTGCAGTATGAAGAAGCAAGATAAATATTTGGGGGAAGGGATAGTTTGCAGGCATATCCTAAATAATTAGCTCTAAAGCCAGAAGACAAAAAATGAACCATCTATATGCAGATGTTCAGAAATTTTAAATTTTCTATATTAAATCCCTGACGATGTACAGGCAATGGGAATCTCTAATTATTTTCTTGTTGGCTTAGTTTTCTCCTGGATATTTAAATCTGCTTAAGTTCATTTTAATATTTTCTTATCTTAATCAATCTTTTCTCAAACCCATAAGCCCCAAGATTGACAGAGTTAGAAAAGATATATTATGATAGCTAAAAACTAAATACACATAAGCATAACGCACCTACATCCACACACACACAGATACCAACCCTCACACAAAAATAGTACTTAGTATAATGCTAGGCATCTATTGCTGAACAAATGAGCAAACAGTAAGATCAAATGATATAGCCCAAATGTTGGTTTTTGATTGATAGTCTCGGTTCATTGATAATCGCATAAGTACTCTTGAGTGACCCATCTTATGCCTCAGGCTCTTGAGCCCTTGTTTCCTCTGTGGACTCATCTCTGTTTCCTATTACCTTGGTGCTCCTATGCCACCATATTACCTAAAATTCCACCCCTTCAAAAGGCTGGTTTTCGTCAGAACCTCCCAAGTTGGTAGAAGGCAGAATTATTATCAGGTGCAATCAGGTCTATGAGTGGATCCAGGTTTGTGGGTCCTGGAGCTGACTCATTTTTAGATCCCTCTTAAAGGAAGATAAGACACAATGGGGAATATAAAGGTGGAAACAAAAATATGTATACCAAATTTAAAAAGGAATACAATACAAATACTAATGAATACCAAAATACCATTAGATTTAGAACACTAACAATAACATAAAAGTTTGTTTGTAACTGTCTAGGATGCCTGCACAATATTTTTCTTGTGACCTTCGGCTGTATATTCTTTAATGATCTCTTCATGTGACATCATTTTGTAACACTTTTTCTAGTGAGTTTGGAAATATATTTCAGTCTTCCCTCTATCACGGCTGGTTGAAATTTGGTTTTATTTCCACTTCATATTTTATTAATGGTAATGTCAGTTCAACGTTGTGGTTTTGTCAAATTTGGGAAAACCTCTACAAGCTCCTTTCATGTGTGATCTGCTAACAATGCTGTTTAGCAAAGCTGTATAGTTTTGTGCTATATAGAAACACAGAGATTCTGATAAATTCTAGTGTGTTCCATTCCCTCTAAGAAAGGAAAATGGCAATAGTTCATTTGTTATTCTGTATGTTGTGTGCTTGAGTTTATTCCTGAGAAGAGAGAAATTTCTCCTTTCAATAGGCATGAATGAGACCCAAATCTTATGCTTAAAGTATTTTACATCTGATGTTTGGGAAAATGTTCTTCAGAATAACTTCTGTCTCTGTATATTGCAAGCCTTCTTTCTTCCTCTGTACCTACAGACTTCTGGATCTCGAAGCCATTGAACAAGTTCATATTATGATCTGGCCTTGCAGTTTTATGTCATGACTGCACGTAAACGCATTCCAGGGTACTCTTCATGCACACTGATGGCTGACAATAACTTAACTGTGCCCAGATCTGCCTGAGAGTCCCATAAACACATCCCTACACACTCAGACTCACTGCAACCTCTACTCAACAGTCAACTTCCCCAAAGCTGATTCTGTGAATGTCTGTGACAGATAGGCAGGCGGAGAAGCGTGAAACAGACATGTAGAAAGTGACTGCTGTTTTAACCAATTGCAGAAATAATACCCTCCATTACAGATGTTACTTAAACGTGTATTACATGAACACATTGCTAGGGCTGTGAACAGGGCCCATGTGTATGAGGCGGCTTGAAGCCGAAGCTTCATAATCTTCATGGTAAATCTGACTCTGCCAGTCCCTGTGCAGACCGGGGCTAGGATGGGTGGGGTCATTAACACCTCCGCTGTGTGCTTCTGGGATCACATGGTTTCCTGTCTTGGCTTGTCCGTGTCTCTTGCTCCCCAACACTTTTCCTTGATGACCCCTTGCTTACTCTAGCACAAAGACAATGCTACACGAAGTATCTTTCACTGACTATGACATATGACTCTTGCTTAATATGGGAAGGGAATATGATTAAGGACAAGCTGAGAGTCAATGTGTTGGCCTTGGGTCATGTGCCTAGCCCTAGTCCAGTCACCTATGCCTGGAAGATGAGGGTCATGTCGGCTGCTGCCCATGCTGCAGGGAACAGGGACAGACCCAAATTCTCACAGCTGAATAGGAAGCTTGCCAAAACGTGTCTACTGTATAAATCCTACTACTGCTTAGCCACATTGTTCTGTATTCCCAGCACTCCCACTCCCTTCTCCCACTAATTTATTTCTAAATTCATTGAAATACCTAGCCCTCATCTTTTTTTCTCTCTCTTTTAGTCCCCTCCTATTTTTTATCATTTTAAAATTATTTGCTTTGCAAAAATGGACAGATATGTTTTGTTTTTGTTTTTCAGATGGAGTCTTGCTCTGTCGTCCAGGTCGGAGTACAGTAGTGCTGTCTCAGCTCACTGCAACCTCCAACTCCTGGGTTCAAGCGATTCTCCTGCCTCAGCCTCCCGAGTAGGTGCGACTACAGGTGCCTGCCACCACGCCTGGCTAATTTGTGTATCTTTAGTAGAGCTGAAGTTCCACCATATTGGCTGTGCTGGTCTCCGGATCCTGATCTTGTGATCCACCTGCCTCAACCTCCCAAAGTGCTGGGATTACACGCATGAGCCACTGTGCTCAGCCCGACAGATATATTTTTCATCAGTCATTTTCTATCTTAACCCCTATACATCTAGACCACACATTTAACTTTATGGACTACTTTTGTCATGGTGTCAACTCACTGGCCTGGATGCATATTTTGACTCTCTTCCCCCAAGCAAGAAACCTTATCTCTGGAGAGCCCAATTTCTCCAAATCTTCCCTCTGTAATCTCTGATCTATGAGGACCATTGAAAAATATCACATATCCTTGCACATTAGGGCCCCTGAAAGTTCATAGTGCCAAACCACAGTTTCCTTTCTGCTGTCTGACAATATTGCTGTGTGTCCTGGTGGTTTGCTCCATGATTTCTCATTAAGAACAGTTCCAGTATTTTTTCCATATCCTGAGATTCCTAATGATTATCCACTGCTTCATGCATCTGGTTCAGAAAGTTCCCTGACCTACAATTTTACAAAGAAAACAAAGGAATTAGTAAGGGCTTCCAAAGTCCCAGACCTCTGCCAATTACCATCAATTTTACCCTCACTAGCACCTGCTCACATTATTCCATTTATCTTGCTCAGTGGTGGAGTCCCTCCCAGCTCCAGGACTGAGCTCAAACTTGTGTTTGTCATGCACACTCCTTTTGCCTCATCACTGACCGAACTCTAGTAATCGTGCCCACACTGCGTATATCTTCAGCCTCTCTTTTCTACTTACTGGGTTACTTGCACCTGTTCACAGGTTTTTGGGGGTCCTGATCTCAGACAATTTTCTTCAGTTCTACGTTTGCCTCCTGCTTACTGCTCAAAGCATTTGCTTCAATTTCCAGATGCTGTGGTCTACAGGGGTCTCGGCCTCTTTAGCACTCACAGAGGATTCTCCATAGAGGATCTCTACTCAGAGTGAGAATCTCCTACTGCAATCACTCTAGGCTATCAAATGTCCCTGGATTTCATTACTTATTTCACATGAACCCACGACAGGAATTGACCATAATGACCCACCCCTCCTTCTGAAAAACTTCTGTCCTTGTTTTGAAGGGACTAAGAGGCATAGCTCTTTCTCGGTCCCCTTTTGTTTTTCAAAGTGCTCTTCCCAGTCTCCTTTGAGGACTCCTCTTCCTCCATCTTTAATAATGAGGTTTCATTCTAGATTTCTTTCTCCTGTTTCTCTTTGTACTCTAAGTAAATCATCTCATGATCCCATCTTTAAACTAGCTTCTGGCTCCAGATTGAACTATATTCCAGGTTATTTCAGTTTCTATGTGGATGTCTGATATGGTTTGTCTGTGTCTCCACCCAAGTCATCATAAATTGTAGTTCCCATAATCCCCATGTGTCATGCGAGGGACTCTGTGGGAAGTAATTAAATCATGGAGGCAGTGACCCCCATTCTGCCGTTCTTGTGGTAGTGAGGTCTCATGAGATCTGATGGTTTCATAAGGGGCTTAATGTCAACTTACTCCATCCTACCTTATTTTTGTAACATTGCTTTTCATTTCTTAGAACAACTCATCTTAACAGCTAGTCTTTCTGAGAAAACGTATATGAAGACTTGGGAAAATATCACACAGATAATCCTTTATGTCCCACTGACACATCGTTGGAATTGACTAGCAGCAGCTTCATTATCTGTTTTCATGTCTCCTAAAGACACAGAAGGCTAAATTTTAGTAGTTTACGTGTTTTCTCCTTTTTCACTCTCTCCTTATAGAAATTAGAGACATTTATTTCTCATGATGTTCTCTCCAGCGTTATTGAAAATTCCAACAGTATCATTAAAGTTATATTTAAGCCCTCTATTTTCTATGCAATTACTTATTCCAGAGATTTTCATATGTCTAGAACTGAAATTTCTGAACCATTTTATTAATTCAGACAAAGAATTTAAAGCTCCCGAGTCACCCTTTTGTGTTTTACTCAGAGTTGGCATACTCTAACAAGCCGGTGACAAAAGTGTTACATTTCTTAACTGATATAAAAGTAGATGACAAAGGATTACAGTCATTCTTCATAATAGTAAGAAAAGAAATTGGAAAATAACTACTGGAATGGCACCATGGTAAATGCAAATATATTTATCATACATAGTTTGATTGATTTAACTGAGAATATTGTTTAAAAGAGAATTTTCACACTACCTCATTTATCTTGAAATTAAATGAATATATTTTATTTTTAAAATTGACGATTTTAATGTTTTTCTTTCCACATAATTTTGTATTTGCCTTTTCTTGCTCTTGCAGGGCACTGGTTCGTTTATTAGTTTCTGGTGATATGTTCACATGATTTTCATACATACACACAAAGACACAGAGATGTACATACAGACTGAATAATTTCTTTTTATAGTTTATGCTATTCCATTACACATAGGCTTACTTAAATATCAATGGTACTTCTCTTTTAAAAGTCTTTAGTGGTTCTTCAGAATTAGCCACATATGTTTTTAACTAATTTAATTTCACTTTCAAATAACCCTAAACCACTTCACATGTAGCGTAGGTACCTTACAACTGAGTGTTTAATATTCCTTGTTTCTAAAGCTTATGGCATGGCTGTGTTTCCTCTCACTTGTTTATATGCTGTGGTCACCCAATGCATTGTTACTGTTACTACTCTGAAAGTTTATGATCCTGGATTTCAGTCAATCACAGGCTAAGAGATTTAAAATCCCTCCTGCATCAATTGTTTTGTCACATCTTTCAGCCTCCTACCACATTTTCCAAATTTGTTGAAACATAAAACCTAACACCATAAAAACACTAGAAGAAAACGTAGGCAAAACTATCCAGGACATAGGCATAGGCAAGGACTTCATGACAAAAACACCAAAAGCAATGGCAACAAAAGCCAAAATAGACAAATGGGATCTAATTAAACTCCAGAGCTTCTGTACAGCAAAAGAAACCATCATCTGAGTGAACCAGCAACCAACAGAATGGGAAAATAATTTTGCAATCTACCCATCTGACAAAGGGCTAATATCAAGAATCTACAAAGAACTAAAACATATATACAAGAAAAAAAAAAAAACAACCCCATTCAAAAGTGGTGAAGGATATGAACAGACACCTTTCAAAAGAGGACATATATGAGGCCAACAAATATATAAAATAATGTTCATCATCACTGGTCGTTAGATAAACGCAAATCAAAACCACACTGAGATATCATCTCCCACCAGTTAGAATGGCAAGCGTTAAAAAAATTGGGAGACAACAGATGCTGGAGAAGATGTGGAGAAATAGGAACACTTTTACACAGTTGGTGGGAGTGTAAATTAGTTCAACCATTGTGGAAGACAGTGTGGCAATTTTTCAAGGATATGGAAATAGAAATTTCATTTGACCCAGCAATCCCACTATTGGGTATATACCCAAAGAACTATAAATCATTCTACTGTAAAGACACATGCACATTGTCTTTGCTATTGTACACAGGGCTGCAATGAACACATGCATATATTCACTGCAGCCCTGTGTACAATGGCAAAGACCTGGAACCAATCCAAATGCCCATCAATGATAGACTGGACAAAGAAAATGTGGTACATATACACCATGGAATACTATGCAGCCATAAAAAACAATGAGTTCGTGTCCTTTTTAGGGACTTGGATGAATCTGGAAACTATCATTCTCAGCAAACTGACCCAAGAACAGAAAGCCAAGCACCATATGTTCTCACTCATAGGTGGGTGTTGAACAACGAGAACACGTGGACTCAGGGAGAGGAGCATCACACACAGGGACAGTTGAGGCGGGTAGGGGAGAGACAATGGGGGGTGAGAGGGAGGGGAGAGTGGGGAGGGATAACATGGGGAGAAATGCCAGAGTATGCACCCAAAGTAAAATAAATAAATAAATAGATAGATACAAAATTGCGTATGATAGAAGGAATAAGTTCCAGTGTTGTATTGCACTGTGGGGTGACTTTAGTTAACAATAATATATTATATAGTTTCAAATAGCTAGGGGGTAACTAATGTTCCCAACATAAAGAAATGATAAATATTTGAGATGGTGGATATGCTAATCATCCTGATCTGGTTACTACACATAATATGTATCAAAACATCCCCATGCAGCCCATAAATATGTACAGTTATTGTGTATCAAATTTAAAAATTAATAATTAAAAGATAAAATTAAAAAAATGAAGACTAAATTTGGGGAATCTCAATGGTAACCCTCAGATGGTTGGGAAGAAGAATGAGAGGACTAGTTAGTCTATATCAATTGGCTTTGGGACATACTGGAGGGACTGTGTGTAAGACAGACAGTACATAGTGAGAAACTGATAAGTGCATATGAGTCCATAAGAATAGAGACAGAGGGAAAGTGAGTCCTCAGCTATTAAGTAAACCAGTAAGGCTGCTCCAAGTCAGCCCTCTTAATTGACACAAGACAGCCAGACAAATAGATTAGGTAGAATACCTAGGTAAAGAGAGTATCCAGTTTTACATTACTTAAAGTCATATTTCTGTACATTTCATAATTGTATATATTTCTTTATGAAACTTTCATGAAAGCATTGGGAGTTTAGGATTTTGTGGGGTCTATCATGTTTTAATGCAATAACTACAGATTTTTTCCAGTGGAAATAAATGTAACTCACACAGATTTTCAGTAAATTTGGATACGTGGCATAAATATGCATGCGTAAGAAAATATACGATGAAACTGGAAGACTCGTTCTAATGTATCTTGTATATTGCAATGTGTATTATCCTACTTAGAAGAACTTTCTAGTTCTAATGTATCTTGTATATTGCAATGTGTATTATCCTACTTAGAAGAACTTTCTAGTTCTAATGTATCTTGTATATTGCAATGTGTATTATCCTACTTAGAAGAACTTTCTAGTTCTAATGTATCTTGTATATTGCAATGTGTATTATCCTACTTAGAAGAACTTTCTAGTGATAGGCAAGGTGCAGATTTCACTGCTGTTCTAGAGAGTAAGATCTATCATCTAAAAATTTGCTATTTGATTCAGGCAGTAACACAATTTTACTATTAAAATTTCAGAGAAAAGGTTTTATGAAAGCAACAAATCACTCGATATCCTCCTCACCAAGTCGTCTGAGTGGGTCTAGCATAGGAACTTGGAAAGAATGGTAGAGATATTCAACAGAAATGTGTATAGATGCTGAAATTTTTCCTTTGAATTCCATTTGAATGTGAATGTCTGCACTGTGTTAATCAGTCCTTTTTAATAATATCTTACTTAAATCAGGTTGAACTTAAAGAAAAGTCAACCATTCACAGCAGGGCCATGCATTTCAGTCAACCACACACACATGCACACACACACACACATGCATGCACACACATGCACATGCATGCGCACACATGCACGCACACATGCATGCACACGCATGCACACACACGCACACACACACAGTAACAACTCTAAGTCAGATAGGGTTTTAGAGCTGCCAAGAACCTTACAAAGAGTTGGATTCGAGGTTTCTGCACAGCATATTGTTACTGATAGACTTCAAAACCAGGGGGAGAAGAGTGTTATCAGGGTCCTTGAGCTCTCACTTTCTTATTGACACAACAGAGGAAGTCCCAGGACCATTTCTATCCTAAAATAGAAGGGAGGCCCCGGAAACAGATTGCAAAGTTGAGTCCGGATGGGTTAACGTTTCTTTTCCAGGGGGTCACCGGTTTTCCTTATATTCTGTAGATGGACTGAAACCCAAAACAGAATTTTGAATACCAGAATCATATGAATAGTTCGAGGACCAAGCCTCAGAGGTTTGACTAGGGAAGATTGTGGGGACCTGCATTTCTGACAAGCTCCTAGGTGATACTGATGCTGAAGCTCCATGCGCCACTCTGAGTAGCTGTCCTAGAGGCAATCGGAAAAAGGACAAGCCATCTCCTACCTCAGCAGCTCCATGCTGTAAGCACCACACAGGTGTTTATGTTCTACGTGTTGGCTTCAAGTCATCAGAATATAATATTCTATGCGTAATTAGCTATACTCACTAAAGGACAACGTGTGTTTATTAAAGACGTCTATTGCAAACAATTCATGCTTAACATACAGAAAAGGAGGGTTATCTTTACTAAAACATCACTGGCAGAAAATAGCGTACTTGTTGATAATAAATAAAAACTGGAATAATACAGTGTTTATTATTAACATCTTGTCACTAGTGGGGGCTCTGACCTTACCTTACTCATCTCCTGTGCTTCATCACCTACACTCTTTGAGGGAACTACTGACTTGGGTGAATACTGAGGCCCTTGCGATCAGGACAGCCAGTGCCTACCTCCCTTTAGACAGCATCTGGCAGGACCACCCCTCACACCTCATACCCCCAACCACTTTGAGAACAAGAGGCTCCTGGGCAGTCTGTTCGCCCTTAGTCTTTCCACACCTTTCTACATGTCCTGAGACGTGAGCCATCCTCTGCGCTCCTTCCTAGCAGATCCTTCCTTTGCCCTGGTCATTTCATCCTCTGTGGTTGGTAAAACTCTCCCTGAAGTCATTTTTAAATCTCTTTGTTCAGAACTCTGAAACCTAATTGCCCATTCAGCACCCAGTTCTCAGAAGAGGATTGTTTTTGCCTCATACCCAACACACTTGCAGGCTAGGAAGAGGGTCAGGGTCCTCCCAGCTTCCCCAGGCTGACTCCAGACCCATCCTCTCCCTCCAGTTTTCAAAAACCCCTGCTCCAGTGAAACCAACACCATTAAAATCCAACGCCACTCTTCCAGATCACCCCTGTGCTCCGCATTGCTATACAGCGCTCATTTTCTTTGCTTTTTCTCTCACTACGTTGACTCTGCTAAACCCCATGTTCTCTGAGCGTCCGTAGCTTCACCCTCTCTCGTTTTTAGACTTCCCTCTTACCCTCCAGGCCCCTCTTCATTTTCTCCACCTCTAAATAAAGAAGTCGAAGGGCTAAATCCTGGATTCCTTCCTCTTCTCCCTTGAAATTCTATTCCTAGAGACAACCTCTGTTTCTGAGGGTTTAAATAATCAGTATGGCTCTGTCTCCATTTCACCCTTGTAGAAGGTTTTCCCAAGACATCTCGGACACATCTCACCCCATTTTGGAGTCTACTTCTTGGACAACCTGAACCAACACAAGAAATGTGAGGACTATTTGGGTTAACCCAAGATAAGGTTGCGGAGAGCTCCAGAAAACAGCACTGGGGACTTTGGGTAGGTGGGCTTTAAAAGGGAGGTGACTATGCCACATGGTGGGGGCTCCAGAGGCAGGCTGCTGTTGCTTGATTTAAATGACTAGGGCAATATCGTTCATCCGCATACTCTTGCACACAGAACAGCAACAGACTTTGGTGAGCAGGAGCGGCCAAGGAAAGAAAGCAGTGAGAGGAAAGAAACAATTTTTCAACATATTGGGTTTTAAGGCATTGATGTATAAAATAGCATTTGTGCCTTTGAAAATGCAAAGTGGCTGAACTGTGGGTTTAATACAGAGCGCAGAATATTAGTGAGGTCCAGGTTTCAAGTACCAGTTCCAGTCCTGGATTGCTACTGGCAGGTGCAAATGGAAACAAAGATCCTTCATGGAAAAGGAACGCCTCAAATGAGCCCTAACAACTCAGACATCTACCACAGCAGATTCCTAAACTTCCACAAAGGCAGCAAAATCCCTGGATATCAGACTGAGCAGAGTAAGAAATTAGCATTTAATTCCTTTGGACTTGTAACTCGAAGGAGCAAGCACTTGAATCCTAACCTAAACCAACTGACGTTCAAGGTGATTTAATCTTTGAATTTTAATGTCGTTGTAAAATTTTAAGAAAGGGAGGGGTTTAAGATTCAAATTTGAATTCAGGATTTTATCACTGAATGTTGTTACACATTTTATTGTTGTAGTTTCTTACTGTTGTTATTGGATTTCTTTACAGAATTACCGGTGGGCTATTTTGATCATACAGTATTTGGAATGGGAAGTAGAATAACAAGTGGTTTTTTTTTGTTTATTTTTGGTTTTTGTTTTTTAGCTATGGATCTGCATAAGTCTGAAGTTATTTTAACTATTGTACTCTTCAGACCAATTTCAGGGGCTTTTGTGGGTCATATCCATGCTGCCCACTACTGTTTCTAGGGAAAACCTATGTGAAATATTCCAGGAAACAGGGTAGTCTCCAGGGGCTGAGTGTATGAATTAGAGAGTAGGATTGTCCTGATGGACGGTTCATCCCTTTTCTGCAGGTAGAGGCTCACATCTCAGGTCACCACAGGCTTTTACTTTAACCCCACTGAGTGGAGAGAATGGGAGGCTGAGAACATTGTTGGGGGTAGGTAATGTATTGAGAGGAAGAGTGCGTATTTATTATCCTTGGTGTTTGCTTTCATGTGACGATAACTCTTTGGAGCTATTCCCTGGTGTCTCTCCTCCCTCTCTATAAATTCCTCTGTATGGGAAAGTAGGAAGAACTATTCTGACGTGTAAGACTGATCTCTCCGGATCTGCTGTCTGCAGGGACCATCTGCTCTCCGGATCTGCTGTCTGCAGGGACCATCTGCTCTCCGGATCTGCTGTCTGCAGGGACCATCTGCTCTCCGGATCTGCTGTCTGCAGGGGCCATCTGCTCTCCGCTACTGCCCTCATTTCACCTTCTTCTACCGTGGGGATGCCATAGCTCCAGCCATGGCAGGGTGGAACTTCTACCTGAGCCAGGAGTCTGACATTAGAATCTCATTTCACTGTCACTTCTGAGATGGATTCTCCAGCATCACCCCATTCCTGTAGAGAGCTGTCTCATGGGAGTGCATTTCACCGTTTTCTTCATGTAAGAGCAGGACACAATCCCTGACACCCTCTTCACTGGGAAGGGCTGCAAAGCCGGAGATGTGATCACATCACAGTTGGCCTGCTCAGCAGAGGTCCCTACTCTCTTCCACAAGCCGTTGCACACACCACGACGTATAATTCATCTAAAGTTAGCCCCTTGTGTATGTGGGCTTTGAGGATTGATAAATTACTGATATTGGTAGAATTGAGTGAATTATTCTAAGAGACTTTATAGCTTCATAGGGGGAAAATTAAAACACTTGTCATTGTGTAGGGAAGTATGAGAGTTCAGACAAATATGGCAACACTTTCATATTACATTTTATCTCAATAAAAATGGTTTGCAAGACCTCAGACAGCATCTGACATAAGAAGTGGAAGGGAATCAGTGCTGGATCTAAATAAGGCTTCATGTTTTTATGTTGTTTTATTTACTTCCTTATACAGCAGGTATGAGAAAGGACTGAAAATCACATTTTGAGAGAACTGCTGTGGAATTTAGTAATAAAGGGGTTTTGTATCACTGAATTGCTCAAAGCTGTATTGAGATGATTTTTGCCGTAGTATTATTAAAGCCACCTGTGATCCAGCTAAACACAAGGACCTGTGAGGGCCCACTGACTTCAGGTACTTCCTGGAAGGGGATCATTGTCCTGAACAACTGCTTCGGTCTGGGGTGCTATAGGGAGGGAGATAAGACTGAATTTGCCACAGAATGCGAAAACAAGATGATTTCAATAAATTGTCACCAGCTGCCCACGTGCCCATATTTTCTTGACCCCATTAGCGATGGCAGCATTGTCTTTTTACTCTATTAGCTTTAAAAATCAACCAATGTGTAGCAACTGCTTCACCTGTTGGTATTGGAGATTATAATAGTGTATCAATCTTGATATGCAGCCCATAAGTTCATCAATTTATTTTCCAGTCTTCAGCAGTACTGCCATTTGAATAATTTCCAATAAATCCAGAGTAGAATTTACCAGCTTCTCTCCTGAACTGACTCTCTGGAGTCCCACCAAGGATGTGAAACTCTTCTCCATCAGGCACTGCTTAGGACTCCCTGGGTATGTGAAAAAGGCTTAAACATTATTCTAATTTAATGTACCCTGGAACTCAGAGGCACCATCTTCACAGGAGCAGAAAGACTGACCCCATGTGGTCTTCCAGTTCCAAGGGGTTGTCTGGGTTCTGGGTGTGGCTCAGGGCCCTGAGAGTTGATGGCCTGTGCCTGACACCTTTTTAGGTCACGGGATCCAGAGAGTGTGTCCCTGAAATAAAGATTCTTCCTGTCCCCCGATTCTCCAGACAATGCATTCCATAACCAGTGCATTAGGATAAAGTGAAACAGATGTATTCTGTCTTCATGAACCACACACTTTGTATAAATAAGAATATATCGACATCCAAGAAGTTAGGTTTAGGCTTCTCCCTATGGAAAACATCTCTAAAAATGAAACAATGCTAAGCAGAATTTCAAGTTTCCAGTTGGAGAAAAATACGTGTATAAATTTTTATTTCCTTTAAAAACAATGTATAATTTTAACTAAGAAAAATTTCAGAGGATTCTTATTAATTTCTGCTACTTAAAATGAAATGGACCACTAATGTATGTCCTATTTAATGATAGTCCCTCATACACGTTTCCCTCCCCTCCAGTGCCAGGTGCAGTGCCCACCTCGGAAATCAGGTTGCCGTATTCACTGTTATTTTATTATTTTATTTTATTTTTAAGATGGAGTTTTGCTCCCTCCCCTCCAGTGCCAGATGCAGTGCTCACCTTGGAAATCAGGTTGCCGTATTCACTGTTATTTTATTATTTTATTTTATTTTTAAGATGGAGTTTTGCTCGCTCCCCTCCAGTGCCAGATGCAGTGCTCACCTTGGAAATCAGGTTGCAGTATTCACTGTTATTTTATTATTTTATTTTATTTTTGAGATGGAGTTTTGCTCTTGTTGCCTAGGCTGAAGTGCAATAGTGCAGTTGGCTCACTGCAGCCTCTGCCTCCCTGGTTCAAGAGATTCTCCTTTCTCAGCCTCCTGAGCAGCTGGGATTACAGGCATGAGCCACCACACCTGGCTAATTTTTGCATTTTTAGTACAGAGAGGAGGGTTTCCCCATGTCAGTCAGGCTGGTCTCGAACTCCTGACCTAAGGTGACCCGACCGCCTCAGCTCCCAAAGTGCTAGGATTACAGGCATGAATCACCGTGCCCAGCTGTATTCACTGTTATTTATGTTCACATAGAAATATTCCTAAGCAAGCTTATTTGTCAGTCTCAAATTGTGCAGGGACTGACTAGAATATACCACATTGGGACTAGAAAGAAAACCGCAAGCACTTTTCTTAGCAAGTTTAAGTCCATTGTTATGCATATCTGCACATGGTGGGTTGGAGCCTAGGGCTAAGGAGCCTCTGAAATTTGGATCCCACACAGATCAATTGACTTCTCAGAGATGAAAATTCTGATGTATGCCTCAGAAGACACCAGAAATCCATGCAGTTCTTTCCAGAAAGGACTCTGAAGGGCAGCTAGGTTAGATTAGAGAAATCTACTCCATCATCATTTCCTTAACAAAAATTCAAGGCATAAACCCTTAAATTGATGTGCTAGGAATGTTGTATTTATCTTCTGTGGAAATTGTGCTTGGCCCTTCACATGAAACAGTTCTGTGAGATGGACCAGCTTGGGCCAGCTTCCTCCTTATTTCTAGTTCCGAGTTCCAATGGGACTCTAGAGAAAGGCTGTATTCTACCTGGGGTCTCTCAGGGTTTAGTACTAGGCTACATAGAGGAGGTTGGGCTCATTGGGGGACAGAATTTTCTTTCTGTTTCCTGAAGCAGCACAAAATCGAGTCCTCCTTTTTATGCTACAGGACAGGTATGAGTATGTCAAAAAGGACATCTTTTTCTGTGATCCAAAGAATGTTGTATGGGGCAAAAGTGCATCCGAACCTGTTGGTTCCATGACCTTTCATCTGTGAGTCTTGCTGGGACACCACCCCAGGCCAGATTCTGCTCTGCAGCATCTAGTGACCATGATGGGGGCCTGGCCCTTCTCATCCTGAGAAACAGGAAACAGGGCCTGAGCTCAGCCCTCTCCTGGTAGCTGGCTGTCCCGATCACCACCCACCTGCTGATGCTTCTCAAACTTCATCGCAGGTCTTTTGGCCTTTGTTTTAAAATAATGACACTATTTTGTGATAGCTATATTCCAGATCCAGTTCTAATGATTTTATTAACATTTAAACTATATTAATGTTATATTTGAATCCTTATTTTGCAGATGAGAAGTTTTAAGTCCAAAATGATGCAGAATTAAGGTTTGAATTTCATCAACGTATACATATAGGTATACTGGTATAGGCATGTATAGTTGGATGTAATTTCCCCATCTTTTGTATAATTTGTGTTTTCTAAGTTAATTATAAATATTCCACAAATAAAAAGCAAATCTAATAACAGCACTGATTTTTGTATGGGATTATTATAGTCTATATCCTTTTGTTTTGCTGTCAGACTTTTATAACTTTCTCACCTGAATTCTAATTCATAGGTAGATTTCTATGCATGTAGTAGTCACTCAACAACTGCCTTTTCTTTAGCACAAAAGAAATAAAATGGCATCTGAAGGTAGTCAGCAGAAGCTTATAACGAAAAAAGAATAAGTAATTTCTCTGACTGTGGTTATCATTTCACTATTTAGATGATTATCAAAGCATCGTGTTATGCACCTTAAATACACATAATTAAAAAAATCAAAATGCCCTACACCATAGGACCACTTTTGTAGAACCGCGCCCCCTGTAGGGAGTGCTGGGTATCACATCGTTTGCTAAAACCCGTGAATACTATTGCATACGTGCCAGAAGAAAGATCTCCAATCCGTGCCTGAAAATAAGATCATAAATGCTGAAACTAATGTATTGGTTTAAAATACACCGAGCCTTTGCTGATGAACTAAGAGAGCAGATATATGCAAAGATGTGTTAAATATTCCTAAATAGTATTATTTGTTTGCAATGTATGTACATTTGGAGAGGTCAGCATTAAAAACCTCAAACTCAGCAGTTTCTTGGTAACACCCGCCGAGTTTGTGTCCTTCTGACTCTGCTGCAACTGCAGTGGCCCTCTGTAGCAAAAGTGTCCCCAGAACTCATTAATGGAAAGAGATTTCATAGCACCTTCAGGGGTGGGAGCAGCTCCTGGTCCGTTTTAGGTTGTTTATGTGGAGAAAAATGGGCAAATAGAGTCCAAATTTATCTTTTGGCAGCTGCAGGTCCCCTGAGTCCAGTGCAAGCCTCCCTCCCGCTGCTCCGAGGCATCATTAGGGCCCAGCTGTGCCCAGACCTGTAGCATGTGCTGCAATGAGATCCTCTCCACAGAGATAAAGTCTCCTCTGATAAGATTTAGAAAAGAACAGGGACTTTTCCAGATAAAGCTCAGTATCAGTCACTCGAGGCTTTGTCTCGGCTTTAATCACCTCAGTCGGAGAGCAGACATCACCCAACTTATTTTCAACGTTGCAACCTTACTGGCTGCCATTTTGATAAAGGATTTTTTCACTGAATCAACCTTTAATGAAATCACTTCACCAGATGAAGTCAGCTCATTTTTTTCTATGAAGTTCAATTGTCAAATTCTATTTCAGCTTCAAGTTTTTAAAAGAGACATTTTTTAAAAAAATGTACTTTGGGCTCTGGGGTACATGTGCACATCCTGCATCCTGCATCCTGCAGGATTGTTGCATAGGTACATACACGACATGGTGGTTTGCTGTCTCCATCCCCTCCACCCGTCACCTGCATCAGGCATTTCTCCTGGTGTTATCCCTCCCCAACCTCCCTGCCCCACGCTGTCCCTCCTGTCCCTCCCCTCCAGTCCCCCACCTACCCCAGTGAGTGTTGCTCCCTTCCCTGTGCCCAGGTGTTCTCATTGTTTGTCACCTGCCTATGAGTGAAAACGTGGTGAAAAACAGACGTTTAAGGCTGGGTGCGGTGGCTCATGCCTGTAATCCCAGCACTGTAATCCCATGTAAAGCTGGGAGGCCGAGGTGGGTGGATCACCTGAGGTCAGGAGTTCAAGACCAGCCTGGTAAACATGGAGAAACCCCATCTTTAAAACAAACAAACAAACAACAAACAAAACAAAAAAACAGACATTTAAAAATGTCCTTATAGTTATTTTTTCCTTATATCTTTTGAAAAATTTTCTTGCATGGAACTGAAATATTCCAGAGAAATAATAGTATTCAAAGCCAGCCTTGCTGTGTGTGAGATTGTTAAAACAATTTCAGGGCCCTGGGTTCAATATCTCAACTTTCTTACTAAGGATGCTCACCCTTAAAACTTCTATTCAACATAGTACTGGAAATACTAACAAAAGAAATCAAACAGCAGAAAGGAATTAAAGGCATCCAAGTCAAAACGGAAGACGTAAAATTACCCCATTTGCAGATGACATCATCTTATATGTAGAAAATCCTGAAGACTCTAAAAAAATTGCTAAAACTAATAAATTATTCAGTAAAGTAGCAGGATACAAAATTAATACACAAAAATCAGTTGCATTTATTTACACAACAGTAATCTATCTGAAGAAAGAAATAAAAAAGATCTTATTTAGTACAGCATCAAAAATAAAATGCTTGGAATAAATTTTCCAAAAGAAGTGAAAAGTATGAAATTTTGATGAGAGAAACTGGAGAAGCCATAAATATAATAGAAAGGTATCTTATATTCTTGCATTGGCAGAATTAGCATTGTTAAAATGTCCATACTACCCAGAGCAATACACAGATTCAATGCAATTTTTATCAAAATTCCAGTACCTTTTTTTCATAAAAATAAAAAAATCTCAATGTAACAAACCACCAGTGACCTCAAATGATCAAAACAATCTTAAGAAAGAAAAAATTGGAAACACCACGTTTCTGATTTTGAATTATAATACAAAGCTATAGTAGTCAAAAGACTATGGCACTGGCATAAAAACAGACACATAGACCAATGAAACAGAATTGCCCAGAAATAAAAAGAATATAGATCTCAGAAGGGAAAAAAAAAACATACAGTTAGCTAGTTTTTGACAAGCCTACCAAGGAGACACATGGGAACAGAATAGTCTTTCCAAGAAATCATGTTGAGAAAATTGGATGTATATGTAAAAGGATGAAACTACACTCTTATCTTACACTATACATAAACATCAACTCAAAATGGATTAAAGACCTAAAGACCATAAAACTGATAGAAGAAAACATGGGAAAACATCCTTGATACTGATCTTAGCAATTACTTTTTTGGATATAACACCAAAGCTCTGGCATCAAAAACAAAAAGTAAAAGAAATGAGTAGTACTACATCAAACTAAAAAGCTTCTACACAGCAAAAGAAACAATCAACAAAATGAAAAGGCAGCCTATAAATTTGGAGAAAATAAAGCATCAATGTTTAAAATATATAAAGAATTCACACAACTGAATAGCAAAAATAATTTAATTTTTTAAAAACTAGGCAAAGGATATGAATAGACATTTTTATTTATTTTTACTTGTTAGAATAGTAATTACCAAAAAGTCAAGAGATCAGTGTTGGTAAGGTTGTAAAGAACACAGAATCCTTTTGATGGTATTATTATACTTAAAGTTCTGGGGTACATGGGTAGATAGTGCAGGACTGTTACACAGGTATACACATGCCATGGTGGTTTGCTGCATCCATCCTCCCGTCATCTACATTAGGCATTTCTCCTAGTGTTGTCCCTCTCCAATACCCCAACCTGCTGCTATTCCTCCTCTCACTCTTATACCCCCCCCAACAGGCCCTGATATGCAATGTTCCTCTCCCTGTGTCCATGTGTTCTCATTGTTCACCACCCACTTATGATTGAGAATATGTGGTGTTTGGTTTTCTGTTCTTGTGTCAATTTGCTGAGACTCATGGTTTCCAGCTTCCTCCATGTCCCGGCAAAGGACATGAACTCATCCTTTTTTATGACTGCATAGTATTCCATGGTGTATATGTGCCACGTTTTCTTTATTCAGTCTATCCTTGATGGGCATTTGGGTTGGTTCCAAGTCTTTGAACCCTAAAACACTCCTGGTGGGAATGTAAATTGGTATAGTCATTATTGAGAACAATATGGCAGTTCCTCAAAAAAATTAAAAATAGAACTATCATGTGACCCAGAAATTCCTCTGTTGGGTATATATCCAAAAGGATAAAAATCAACACATCATAGAGATATCTGGGCTCCATGTTCCTAGTAACACTATTCACAATAGCCAAGATATGTAAGCAACCTAAGCATCCATTGATGGATGAATGGATAAAGAAATTGTAGAGTACACACACACACACACACACACTCACATGCACACAGACACACATTATTCAGTCCTATCAAGAAGAGAGATACTGCCATTTGCAAAAATATGAATGAACCTGGCAAACATTATGTTAAGCTAAATAAGCCAGATGTAGAAAGAAAAAGACTGCATGATCTCACTTTTATGCAGAACCTGGACAGTGGTCATCAGGAGCTGTTGGGAAAAAAATGGGGAGAAGAATATCAAAGGGTACAAACTGGCAATTATGTAAATGAAAACATCTAGATATGTAATGTACAGCATGATGCTGTAGTTAATACTGTATTGTGTACTGGAAATTTGCAAAAAGAGTAGAATTTAAGTTATCCTTATTCACACAGACGCATACACAAAAGGTAACTATGGATGGTGATGGTTACATACATCTTTAGACTGTAGTAATCATTTGCTGTGTATATGTGCATCAAAACATCATGTTGCTCACCTCAAATATATACAAGAAAAATATATTTATAAGAAATATTTCAGTTACCCTAACTGTGTAAAGGGACAAAACCCCATATAAGTTTATTAAACTTATACTAATCCCAACCCAAAATTAAGTATATTAAAATCTAACAAGGTGAAAGAAATGCAATTTAGAAATAATTGCATTTAGTTTATCATTTTATAAATATGTATTAGCATGCATACTCGAAATATACAGTAGTACATGTTCATGGTGGGAAAAAAGCCCCTCTAATTTCTCCATTTCCCCCTCTAACTTCCATTTCCCCTTGGACAGTTGATCCAGGTCCATAGCTTGACAAGGTCCAGCCTAGCCCTGCAGGGCTGACCAACCAGGTCCCCTCCCCACTCACATAGAGTGTCTAATGCTGAATCCTCCATGTATGAATAGAGAAACTCCCAAGATTTTTGTATATTTCTACCACTGATGTGGGGGTTTTCACATTACCAGGGTGTGCTTTTATGGGAGTCACATTTGATTCCATATCTCCCTACACTCTCCATCTTCATATCCAGGGAATTCTTCATGTTCTTTTTTCCTTTTGTGATTTCTGCCCCACCCCTACCTCCACCCACACTGGTCACCCTGATACCAGGATCTCTGCAAGTGTTCTTTAACTAACCCAAACCTCACTGTTCTTCTTCCACTTTCCCTCCGATGTTCCTCTCTTTTGCTAATCCAAATTTATCTGCCTTGCTGCAGCCAGCTCAGAATTCCACTTTGATCACAATGTGTTCTTCACATTCCCAAAATGTTAAAGATTCTTTTTCTTATTATAAAATCCCAACATCCCAACCAAGGAATTAGGACCTTTTATCATGTATTTTCTAGAGTTATTTCCATTTTTCTTTATTAACTCTCCCTTCCATCAAATCTTTGCTTCAAGCTCACTGATTAAGCTGAGGTCCAAGGTCCTTCAACTATGCCAGGATCCTGTTACCTTAGGACAAAATAACAAGGAGGTAGGTGAGGATGCCTTCTCTCCTTTGTCCCTGAATATTGCTCTAAGAGCAGCTGTGAACTCTCTGGGCCCTGTGCACCAGGCAAGGGGACCCAGGAAGGGGTGGATGCAGGCCTCCACCTTTGGAGGTGCAGGTCTGCACTCCTGCTGCATGTGGAATCATTGCCTCAGTTTCATGCTCCTCTGAGGGTCATAGCAAGACAAAGGACCCAGGGCTGGCAGCTGGGAAGGGGACATGGTAGCAAATGTCCACACACAGTTTGAGGTGCCATGCACCACCTTCATGTTACACATAACTGTGAGCTTCTGCTCCCTGGGCTGGGCAGAGGGGCTCTTGGGGAGGGGAAAACAAGTAGGGGGGAAGTTGGCCCCTCTCCTCTCCTACTGAGACGTCAATCACCACCTGTGAAAGTCTGTCCTGCAGACCCTGACTCAATGAAGCAAGAATAAATGCACTCTGAAGCTTCGTTCAGTGATTCAAGTGGGCTAGGGATGGTCATCAGTGGCTTTCAGAGGACAAAACGCAGCCAGTCAACCAAGATTCCCTGTACATCCATGCATTTATTTGGTAAAGATTTTATAAAAGAAGTTTTAAGTCAATGTGCTTGTGGATAATGAGCATAGTTAAAAAGTGTGGTTTTACGAATGATAAAAGCATTATGTTCCGGGGCCCTGAGTAAACACCACTAATGGGTAATTCCCCTTTGACCTCCCCCTGAGAGGACCACTCAGCACAAAGTTTACATGAGTAAACAGAGTAGAGACAAAGGAATGTGGGGTAACCAGATTTAAACTGGCAAAGTCTCTTATTGTCACTATCTTTTCCCTTACATAATGGACCAGCCATCTTCAGCCCACTCCAATAAAACCTTTCAGCCATCCAAAAGGTTTGAGACTACAATCTATAACTTCCCTAATATTTCCCTAATATTTTGCCAGCCACCCCAAGTGAATCTCAACATCCCGTGATTGTGGTTTCATTATCTGAGAAATTAGGCTGTGAACACTATACTTGCCAAGCAACCTCTAACTTCTGTGGAACACTCAGCCTATGTTGATCGCCTGAAACTACCTAAATCTATGATTTAATGAAATCAGCTCATGTTTGGATTTCTATGTTCAGTATGATGGCAAGATGAACCTCATCAACGTAAATTAAACATCTTTATCTCTCCTTCAGGAATTATTCATTAATTTAGAAACAAGAATTCAGTAGATTAGAAAGTGTTGTTCCTTCTGCCCATGTTTCTGAGGCAGCATGGAGTTTTTATTATACTATGCCAATTGTAATACAGACCTGTTATGCAGCAGAAATCAGAATTGTTCTTTATATATATTCAGTGTAACTAATTACTATCTAATCATTAAAAGAGAAAATAGTGATTTTAGAAAATAGTGTTATTTGGGAAGGAACTACAAAAATTTCTAACTTCTGTAGATATTTTTAATTAAATTTTAATGTCTATATTAAACATGAGGATCTACACCATCTGCAATTTACATACATCAAAAATATCCAGTCCTATGTTCTATGCAAAGCTCATCAACATAAATTAAACATCTTTGCATTTCAGCAGATTTTTATCGTTTTAGGAACATGAGTTCCGAAGGCTTGAATAGTAATGCTACTTTTCCTCATGCTTCTGAGCCTGTGTGGAATTTTTCATTATGATTTGCTTCTGTGAATATTCATCATTTATGTGGTCAAAATCATAAACATCTTTTTACCTTTTCTTCTTTTCAGTATTAATGATGACTGTCTACAGCATTTAGAGATAAGAAACCAGATTTTAAGAAGGTAATCATGCTTTATTTACTGCTGAGTCTGTTTTCTCAGCTCTAAGCTGTGGAATATACACTTTTCTCCAAAAGTGGTTGCAATTAATTAAAAACATGACAGCCATTGTCCTGCCGTGCACTGAAGAGCCCTTTGTCCTTTTTCCCTGTTTATGTATGTCCTTTCCTTCCTCCTTCTTTCCTTTCCTTCCCTTTCTGTATAATGGTAGACATCAAAATAACCCAGAGCCCACATTGCACGATGCTCCTAGTTGAACACAGCCACAGAACAGCAGGGCCTGCTTTCCTCTGTCTCCTTTCCTTCACTCCCAGCTTGGTCATGCTGCATTAGCTCCACTGGTTGTTTGCCTTGTTCTCTGCTTTCAGTGGCTCCCTACTCCTTCTATAGCCAAAGAAGGGGAATGGGTTTTGCAGTATGGTTGTTTAAATCCTGCATCCCTGCATCTCCGTGCACAGGTGAACACCCAGAGGCTCATCCCCACCGGCCTCCAGGACTCCCTATCAGACAGTCAGCTGGGAGCTCCAGAGAACCAGCGGTGCTGCCGTCCGGAGCCCACTGGAGGACGGATGCTGGAGGAGGAGCAGCTGAGAGATGCTAATGATGGAAGATTGTTTCCTGTGGGGGAGTTGCTTCCTGAGCTGTGAGGGCTCTGACCGGAAACTGGTTCTTTCCACAAAAGTCCTAGCTTTTCCTCAGCATCTTTGTGTGGCATTCAAAGCAAGAGTGCGAAAAGCAGGGAGAAAGGGGATTCAGGAAGAGTTTCTAGTTTCTAGGGCAGAAGTGCTCTCCTCTCCTTATCTTCAAGGCTGCTGCTTCCTCTGTCTGGTCCCCCTTCTCCTTTCACCTGGACAAATTCTCCTCATTTTTAAGATGCATCAAGATGGAACTCAGGGCTGGCAGATTACTTGAGCCCAGGGGGTCCGGACAAGCCTGGGCAGCATGGCGAAACCCCATCTCTACAAAGACGTTAGCCAGGTGTAGTGGCATGAGATTGTGGTCCCAGTTACTCAGGAGGCTGAGGTGGGAGAATTGCTTGAGGCCGCGGGGTAAAGGGTCTGATAAATCACAGACCCTCATTTAATATTTGATCAATTAATCAATGAGGATTAGGTATAGAAAAATAAATAAGGAAAGGAGAAAAAGGCATAGTCACAAAATGTGCTTGTAGACTAGGAAACATCAAGTAGCAACGCTAACAATTTAGAACATTGCAGTAGGAGTTCCAGGTTTCTTCTTCTCCTGTAACAACACGAGTCCCTTCAGCCAGGAGGATTAAACAGCAGCCCCAGGCATACCAGGAGGACACAGCTCATCTCTAGAATGAGAGTGACCAACTTCACAGGCTATTCTAGAGCAGAGCATTTTTGCCAGTTCTTTAGATGACAAAGATTTGTTCCTCGCAGTGAAATTCACCTTTGTTTTTACCCAGGTCACTTACAAGTCCTTATGCGTGTTTAGTTTGAATAAGAACGTTTTTAAAAGTTCTTAGCTACTCCATTTGCCCTTAAGTGGTTTATTTATTATTATTATTGCCACACTACTTGCCCTTAAATGGTTTTTTTTTGTCATGATAGAACAGATAATTGGCCTCAGATTGGCCCCTATTCATCTGCCTGTCATTGCATTTCTGCCCATTCAGGTAGCAATTAACCCTTGATTAAATCTACCTGCTTTACTGCAGACCCAGTCCAGGAGTGGGTGGCAGCCAGAGACTGAATGTGGAAGGAGAGGAAGAGGGCAGATGATGAGCACTTGCAAATCCTTTTATTTCTGCTGCAGGCGTTTCTTGGCAGCGGCTGCCCCTTGCCTGCCATTTTCAATCTCCTTCATCTCTTGTGCTAACTGTTCCATTTGCCATTATGGAGACCCCGTATCTGTCTCTTGTGTTCAGTTTCTTCAGCCTGGATTTCCCTTTTCCATGTTCACTCAGTATTGAAGTTACCGACGTATTGAATACATAGAATTACCAATAGCTAACAAAATAGTATGTGAAAATACTGAGCAAATGTCAACAGAATTAATAATGGGTGTCCAGCACAGAACAAATGTTGATGCTAGCTCCTTTCTAGCAACTGTCTGTGTCTTTGGTCTACTGAATTGATTATTTAGAAGTAATTTTTTTTTTTCTTGAGACCAAGTCTCACTCTGTGGCTCAGGTTGGAGTGCAGTGGTGTGATCTCTGCTCACTGCAAACTTCACCTCTTGGCTTCAAACCATTCTTCTGCCACGGCCTGCGGAGTAGCTGGAATTATAGGCACACACTGTCACACCGGCTAATTTTTGTATTTTCAGTAGAGACAGGGTTTCACAATATTGGCCAGGCTGGTCTTAAACTTTTGACCTTAGGTGATCCACCTGCCTCAGCCTCCCAAAGTGCTGGGATTATAGGCCCAGCCTATCTAGAAACGCATTTTTAAACACTTGGTCAGTTTGTCATATCCTTTGATTTGGTGTTTGATCAAATATTATCAGTTAGTCTGCAAGTGCTCTGTTCAGTCAGTCAACAATTTACTGTGAAGTTGTACACACCAATTTACTGTAAAATTTTGACTGGCAGCCAGGTAGTTTAAGCCCTGTGTATCTGAGGACATGGATTATATATCCTCAGATACAGCAAATGTGATCAAGATTACCTTTGTTGCATAGACCAATAAATTTGAGAATCAAACGTAAAATATATCTGAATGCCCAGGTAAGACTTTTCTCTTCTGACTTAAAGGCTAGAGGACAATGACTTGGTAGTTGGCCTTTACTTCAGCTCCACTGCATCTATCAGCACTTCTCCATTTTTTTTTTTTGTTTGTTTGTTTTTAAGAGATAGAGTATCTCACGGTGTTGCCCAGGCTGGTCTCAAACTCTTGGGATCAAGAGATCCTCCTGCCTCAGCCTCCCACGTAGCTGGGCCTACAGGCGTGTACCACCAGGCCTAGCTCTGTCAGTCCCTTTGAGGAATAATCACAGTTCTTTCTTTCCCTTCTGCCCTCTTTACCTCACTATTCACAGCTTTACATTAGAAGGGTATCTAACCTAATGGCTGTCTGTAGAAAATAGCTCTCTAGAATTCCATATTTATTGATACAGTAAGTCATCTGGAAATTTAATCTAATATATATTTTAATGGAAACAATGAGAGAGGTCCTTTATTTCCATATATCCCAAGAATTGTATCCTAGCCAAGCTGATTTATTTTGAGATCTGTGCCATTGCACAAAAAAGTGAGTAGTAGGTAAAATGAAAATCAGCATAACAACAATATTTCTATTCAGGTGATGCTTAATTCAAATCTACTATACACCCTTTGCAATTATGTGACAGAATTATATAATATGATTTGGACTGCCTGTATCTATTTTCATTTGCCCACAAAAGGATTTCTGGCAAATACTGAGTATGTGTTTCTCCCAGAGCAAATAGAGCAAATAATGTCCTTTCTCACTGAGGGACATTATGCAATTTAAGTTCATTTTCAGAGAATATAAGATCACATTAAGTATATATAAAACAATCTGCCTATTTAGGAGCAGATAAATTTCCTTTATCAAAATATGTTAAATCTCTACCATATAACATTTTCCTTACTGTGGAACATCAAAGAATATTAGTATTTCTACTAAAGTACAACCTTGTATCGGTTAGTTTATAACATAGGACTCAATTTTTTATCCAAATAATTTAACATTAAAAACAGTACATGAGGCCAGGCACAGTGACTCACATCTGTAATCCCAGGACTTTGGGAGGCCAAGGTGGGCAGATGACTTGAGGTCAGGAATTCTAGACAGCCTGGCCAATATGATGAAACCCCATCTCCACTGAAAATATTAAAATTAGCTGGGCATGGTGGCACAAACCTTTAATCCCAGCTTCCCAGCTACTCAGGAGGCTGAAGCAGGAGAATCGCTTGAATCCAGGAGGTGGAGGTTTCAGTGAACCAAGATTGCACCACTGCACTCCAGCCTGGGTGACAGAAAAGCAAAACGTCTCAAAAAAGAAAAGTACATCAGACCTGATAAGATGATTTTTTCTTTCCATCACATGGGACCAGCCCTCAGCTCCTCCTTCTTCCTACCACCTCTCTTCTATGAATTCCAACATCATAGAGAACATCGTATACTCTGACATTAACATAGTTGATTTTCCAAGCTGCCAGAGTTCTAGCTATAAGCTAGCCCCTAGTTTCTGTAATTCTATGGTGGAGAGAGACCTGCGAAATCCATCTACTCGTGTATGTATCAGATCAGAAGGCTGATATGAAACCACGGGCAGAAGAAACACAGTAGTTTTGAATGTTTACTATAAATTATTTCTCCAACCTACTTCTTTATAGCCCCTCCCTCTGCTGAACTCCCCTGAAGGCTGTGCCTTAAGGGAGCCCTCTAAGACCTCAGAGAGCTATGGTCAGTGACCAGAGTTATGGTCACTGGATGGAGTTGGCTTCTTCATGAGGCCCCAGACTCAGCTCATTCTGTGGTCTCCACAGCTTGAACAATTTCCACGCCTGACGTTGGCCAGCCCGCCACCATTCCCAGCGATACCTCGCGCTGGAAACTCATGTGAGTGTCCTGTCCTGCCAGCAAGTGCAGAACCACATAGATCTCTTGCAAATCAAGTTCCCTTGAAGGAACTCACTGAAAACTGTCCAGAACGGAATGCGGGGAAAACGACTGCACAGCAGGCTCTCAGCACCTTCCTTCATTCTTACTGATGAGCATGCCAGGAACTGAGACAGGGTCTGGGAATCCAGCTGTGAGGTGAGGGGAACAACACAATCCCTGCCCTCACAGGGATCAGCTGGGGAGGGAGCAATTCACAAACTAGGGAGCATGCAGCAAATAACGTAACTGCAGATGGGATAAGTTTCCCGAAGGAAATGGATGAAGAAAGAGTCACTGAGAAAGCTCTAATTGCACAGCTCTTGGCTCTAAGGAGGTGACATTTGAAATGCCCTGAAGAGTTAAATCAGCTGTATAAAAAGTTGAGCAAAAAAGCCTCTAGTTCAGGAACAGAAAATCAAAGTGCTGAATAGACCAGTTTCATTGTAGCCAATCCGACCGCAGGGGATTAAAGCAATGGCAACAGATTTTTAAGAACCAAACTCTCCCCAAAACACATCCTTCCAGGGTTTAGAAAGTCTTTAAGACCCTGAGTACATTCCGTGAAAATTATCAGCACTTGAAATACTTTGATGCCAGCAGTAAAATGCCTGAAAGTTTTTCACCTTCTAAGATAGATACCAGTGCCAAGTAAGTAATCTTCCAGGAACTATAAAATGAGCCCTGATCTTGGAATCTTTTTTTTTTTTTTTGAGAAGGAGTTTCACTCTTGTTGCCCAGGCTGGAGTGTAATGGCGTGATCTTGGCTCACTGCAACCTCCATCTTCTGGGTTCAAGCAATTCTTCTACCTCAGCCTCCCAAGTAGCTGGAATTACAGACACCCCACACAAGGCCTGGCTAATTTTTTTATTTTTAGTAAAGACGGGGTTTCACCAGGAGTCTTAAAATACATTCCCAGTTGCGCTGTGGCACTTGCAATCCTGGTGACTTGGAGGATGCTAAGGGGGAGCCTTGGTGTGTAAACTGGGAGCTTGCTTCTTCCTTCACCCAGATCTGCTCCAGAGCTAACACTCTGTGCTTCTGGAAATTCCAGAGAGACTCATCTGCATCTCATGGGATAGGGCTGACCACCAGATGGACTGTAATAACTTGTTCTCATGAGGCAATGCGGACAGTTATGGAACTATTCCCTCCCAGAGAACTGAATTGCCATCCGTCTTCAGGGAGGAGGAAGCCCTCTTCCCTGTACCTAGAAACTAACATGTAGGAAGCCCGACTGAGCTGAACCCAGAAGCCACTAAACCATCCGAGCCCTTGGTACACTACCACCTGCTTGTCCTGTTAATGCTGCTTTCCCTCCATAAGTCTCCCCTGCAAAATTACTTGGCTCTATAAGAAACCTTAAAATCCTCTTCGCTCCAAGCAAAAAGTTTGCCCCAGCGTGAAGCCACACAGCTGCAGTCATCCTGCGGCTACAGCGAGATGGGCTGGTGTTGATGCCCAGTGTGGCAACTCTAGTTGGAATATATTATTACAAAGCACCTCTGCCACAACGTCCTCCTTTGCCCCCACAACTGATCACTCAAGGAAAATATTCTTAGCAACTTACAACTGCTTCTCTGCATAACGATTTTTTGACACCAGTCTGAAAAACCCATATAATCTCTGGGAAGCAACCATGAAAAACGTGAAGACATATATCTTTCAGGCCACCATGTTCAACATAGTTGGGAACACATAACGGCTGTCAACACAGTAGCATAGCAATTGGGAGAAATAGATCTTTTTTATAATTATTTTTACATATATTTGATACATCTAATTGGATATATTCTGAAACTGATAACTTTTTAGTGCATATTATTTAAGGAAGCACATAATATTAAATTGTCCTAAAATTCCTGAAGTTAGTTTTAATAACTTAGAGCGTTGGCAGTCAAGATTCCCCATTGTAGGGTCACTATTTTCCCTTTGTGGATAATTTATGGGTTGCTACTTTGAAAGAATACAAATATCTTATTTTTCCTCTACCTTTCACCTACTTACTGGTTTTAACATCTATTAATGATTTTCTAACTCTGTCATTCTTCCTATATTTACTAGTTCACATTATACTATGAGAGAGAGCTTTCACTCTTTCCTATTTATGTTTGTTTACATAAGGGCAGACTCATGATTTTTGTCTTACTCAACTGTTTATTACAATAAATATGTATTTTGATGCTTAAATTTTCACAGATTGGCCCCAATGCAGCTCTTCAGGGCTCCTGGCTCCCTTTGATATGTCCTCATGACTCTTCAAGGAATTTGTATTTTCTGCTGCAATAAGAGGTTCTAGACTTGTGCTTTTTCTGGTCCACTGCTAGAATCAGCCAAGTTTCCAAGGAATCCTGGTTCCTTTCAGCAGAGAATGTTATTTAGAAACCGAGATCTTGATGCTGGGTTGTAAAGTGTATTGGAGTCTTTACTGTGATAGAAAAACCAGGAGCTCACTCTAATAATCATTCTTGGAGATAGCTCGTGTGGGAAGGAAAGTTCATAGAAACTAAGCATTTCAAAACACCTGGATTGTGATGTATTCATATGATACCTCCCTAAATATTTCTATGCAAAATGATGGACTCACCTTTTGTCTTCAGAATTGCTTGGTTTGAATGCTAATGACTTATGTTTCTGTATCATTTCTTTCAAACTTGGGTATGAGTAAGAGGACTGAATAAATTGGCCAAAAGTAATATGTATGCCCCATAGAAAAATCATATTCTGTTGTATAACACCTTCCATAGGGTTTCTTTAAAGTTACACATAAGTCATTTCCACATAATTACATTTTATTGTTCTATTCCTATGACTGCTTGAAAGAAAATTATTTCTGTAGAAACTATAATTTTTCTTCTTGGGACGTCTTTGTGAGATTAAAAATGTACTTAGAAGCTTCCTGAATTCACTGTCAAAAAGAGTAAAAAGCTAAATGAAATCAAAGTAAGTATTTCTAAGTAGTGATTTCAGGTCTTAGCATATTTGAAGATGTGGCTAACATACAATATCATCTGTTCTGAGATCAGTGGTTAACGGTCTTGGCCATCAAATGAGATTTGTAATAAAATCCCCTTATTTTAATAGGATTTTAATAGTGGGTTTCTATTTCCTCACAATCTTTACGTTATTGTTCAGTAGAAATTTCACTACCATCTCTACTAATGATTTTGATTGAATCTACCACTTATTGATTATCTTATTTTTGCCAAGTGCTTTACATATCTTTATCTCCATTCGTAGGTCATGTTTCATTCTTTCCACTTCAATGTCTGGGAAAAGCTGAACCACAGAGTTTCAAGGTCTTATTTTAGAAACAGATCTCTAGACTCCCATGCTATTGCTTGTGACCATGGCCCACAGCCACCTTATCTTACAGTAAAGTTCAACATTCATGCTGGGTAAACATGTATTTTCCTAAGGAGTTCATTTATTTAAAGGAACATTCTGCAAATGATTGAATCAGTACGACCCTGGAGAGGTGCATCTATACAGAGTTTATTAAATGTGGATGTATTTTTCTATTAACTGGCATAGACAGGTGGATGTCTAGATGAGAGATGCAAGCGCAAGTGGCATATCCCACCTGACATAATGTGAGCACGACTATGCAAATGTACTGTTCGGAGAACACAGTCACTGCAAGTCCTACCTGTTTAAGGACACGAAGAGTATCCTGGAAAGGAAGAATCCGTGAGTAACTTCTATCCTTTAAAGAACTGAGATTGTGAATAAACACACAAGTCTCAACACATTTTTGTTGGGGGAAATTAAAGAATAAAGATACCTCTCTATGAACTGCTCATTAAAACTTTATTGTATGTAATCAGGTGTCCTATTCAGAAACCATGAGGATAAACAAACTATTAATTTGATGAATCATATTAACGTATTTTCCAATTTTAAAATATCTCTGCATCACAGACATAATTTTCATTTATTTTATTGTAATTTCAAATTAGATCTGCTAGTACTTTATTTACAAATCAGGAACCTATATTCACAAATGGTATTCATAACCTTCTGTGACTATTAAGAAGTTATTCAGTTATTCAAACAATTGAGTGTGTATATGCACATATGTATAGTATATATTTGTATATGTAATTTAATATATATCTATACCCTAATAAAATCAATTTCTTTGGGATTTTAAAATTCATTACAAAAGGTGCTACATTGTCTTCTCTTGAAATACGCTGTTATTATATTCTTCCAATCATGTTTAATAGTACTGTCTTTTCTCTTTTTTTATAATCACTAGAGTGAGGGAAATCTACTTAATCCCCTTGGTCCTTAGCATCCTCGTTTGGAAAACGAAACTGGTAACTGCTGCCCAGTAAGGTGGTCAAGCTAAATGCACATACTGTACAGCACAGTACACAAGTACAAACACAGTACCATGTTTGCAGCAAGCTGCATGTAACCGCCAAGCCCAAATCTCTTTCCTTTTGGGCTCTGGTCAGTTCTATGCCCTGAGAGGCCTCTGTATGCAGCACCTTTCCCATCTGACCACGAAAGCCTGTCTGGGTACTGGGAGTATGCAGGGCCCGTGATGGAGGGACATGGGGGCTTCCCTTGTCTCTCTTGCTCCTCCGGGGAAGAGGCTCTGGGATGAATCATGGGATGATCACTCCTTTCTTTATCCTCAAACACCATGCTCAGGGCCTGATTTGAGCCTGGGTCATTTTTCCACCTGCTCAGGAACCTCCACTGGGTGTGCCCGGGTGTACGTCACTGGGCACTAGATGTGCCTGGACAGCTCACCTAAGGCCCAGCACCCCAGAAAGCATGGACCTGCATCCCAGTCTTCTGCAGGAGGTTGGTCCAGGTAAACCATTTCTGACCTGCTGGGTTTGGAGAATTCGGATTTTCAGGATTCCCGCAGCAGCTTACTGTGGTTATATAGTGTGTTACACCTTTTTCTTTTTTTTTCCTAGATATAAATGGTCTTTTTCAAGGATATTTGGCCTATACACTTTAATAATATTTACTATGGCTTTGAAAGAAACTAATATCTTGAACATAGATCAAACTTACCGGAATAAAAAGGCACAACCACAGAAGTTTGAATGGGGCTGAAACCTGTTTTGACTACAAATCTTTTTGAATTTTAATCCCTCTCCCAATATAGATCTCCACATAGGTGGATGCATTTTACTATATTTTTTAGTCATGTAAATGTTCTATAAATGTTGCATCTTCCCTATCTCTGCACTGTTCCTGTTGCCTGAACTATCGATAGCGATCCAGCACTCTGCAGAGGTAGTGGTTGCTCTGCAAAGCCCTCTCCCCACTTTGGTTTCATTTATCTTCACACCTGATTGGAGGGAACAGGTAGAATCAAGCCCAGGCTACTGCTTCCCAGTTCCATGGCCTCCAGCAAATAGTCTAAATCCTCTGAGCTTCTGTTTCCACAGTTTCACAATAATACAAATATTTTATAAGAACACAACTGCATTCAATAAGTATTACAATTCCCGTCTTGAGTGTGAGACACTTGAGCCCCAGGGAGAGGCACCTGTCTACCTGAGTCAGCCCCGGGGCAGAGCTGGGACTGAATCTAGGTCCCTCTCTTCCTAAGCTGGGAACTGTTTAGAGAACTGTTGCACTCCTTTTCCTAAACTTAGCTGACTAGGCGTCAGCCCTTAGATCCCTCTAGGAAATTTCATGTGCATGTGGTGGTGAGCCTCGAAGGCATTATTCACATTTTATAAAATGATGGTAACTAATGTGGCTTTTTCCTATTGAGAGGCTGAATATACTCAGACAATGGCCAGACCAGGTGTGCCAACCGAACTCTGAGCCTCGTTAACAATTGGCTGAGAACAGTCAAGACTTGGTCAGTGACTAAGAGCTTCCCTAATTTTGTCTCCCAGTGCTATTCAGGACCCTCTAGAGAAAGCCAATACCAGTAAGGAATCTCATAGGATACCTTGTCTAGGAAGCCACCTCCTGCTTCCCTGCTTTTCAGTATAAAGCATTAGCTATTGTAAACAGTGCTGCAATGAACATTTGTGTGCATGTGTTCTTATAGTAGAACGATTTATAGTCCTTTGGATATATACCCAGTAATGGGATTGCTGGGTCAAATGGAATTTCTATTTCTAGGTCCTTGAGGAATCACTACACTGTCTTCCACAGGTTGAACTAATTTACACTCCCACCAGCAGTGTAAAAGTGTTCCTTTTTCTCCACATCCTCTCCAGCATCTGTTGTCTCCAGATTTTTTAATGATCGCCATTCTAACTGCACATGTACCCCAAAACCTAAAATGCAATTAAAAAAAAAAAGAAAGGACACACATGATAAAAAAGAAATTAAAAAAACAAAAAGCATTAGCTTTTCCTGTGTGTCTTGAAGTCTCCACTAAACACAAGCAATAGTGAAAGGATGATAATGCTGTATCAAGAGCTGAACAAATGGCTTGCCTTGTTCTCATTTGGGTGGTCTTCATGCTCTTCCACACTCTTTAAAAATAAGGTCTATGCCAGGCACAGTGGCTCACGTCTGTAATCCCAGCACTTTGGGAGGCCGAGGTGGGTGGATCACGAGGTCAAGAGATCGAGACCATCCTGGTCAACATGGTGAAACCCCGTCTCTACTAAAAATATAAAAAATTAGCTGGGCATGGTGGCGCGTGCCTGTAATCCCAGCTACTCAGGAGGCTGAGGCAGGAGAATTGCCTGAACCCAGGAGGCGGAGGTTGCGGTGAGCCGAGATCGCGCCATTGCACTGCAGCCTGGGTAACAAGAGCGAAACTCCGTCTCAAAAAAAAAAAAAAAAAAAAAACAAGGTCTAAGTTTTAAAGTGCAAATCTTCATCAGTCGACCATCCACGATGTCAAAACTATCCAAATGCTGGGTGCAGTTTCCTCCACACAAGCAGAGCAATGTTTGTGCCACAAGGGTAACCAGTTACGAACAGAGAACCCAAACTTGATTTCCTATGATGTAATGAGTAAATGCTCCCCGCTGAACCCAGGTGTCTTAGCAATCCATGCACTGGGTTCATTTTCTAATTCCTGAGATCCTTTTCGTGAATTCATTGATTCCTGGCTGCCTCATCTGTGTGGCCTTGCAATCGGTCCCCTGCACACTCCTCCCGCTGCTGGCAGCTTCTGCATAATTTAGCAGTGGGCTATCTTGTACTGTCTATAACTGACTCGCATTGTTCTCTAACTGACTTCTGCCTTTGTCACTAAAACCACACCGAAAATCTCTCCTGAAGCTTAAGGAAAGTGAGAAAAAAGTTACCATTTTCCATCCAGAAAAGATAGAAGGCAAATCATGAACCTAGTCATGGTCGATGGTCATCCTGGAAAGAGGAAGGGGCAGCAGCTGCAGCAGAACCTAAAAGAATGACATAGGTGTTCCTTACTCTGACTCTTGTCCAGAGAATCTTCAGGTTTCAGAGTAAATGGTGGCACACACAAATACACACACAAAAAAACATATATATATATGCACACATTTGTATGCATATCATTGTTATGAATTATGGATGATGATTACTGTTTTATGAAAAAGAAAGGTAGAGCCTTTTTACTAATTGGAGTGATGACTCCAGGCAGACAGAATGAATTGCCAATAACAGTGAATTATCATGTACAGCTAGTCACTAATAGTAACAAAAGGGTTTGTGTTCATAAAGTCTTAAAAAAGGAAAACAAAGATCAATGTAACCAACACTATGAATCCACCATAAATCAACAGATGTTGACATTTCACTGAAGAGCCTTTGATCCCTTTCCTGGTCTCCTCCTCAGAGGCAGCAGCCATCGTGGGGCTGGTGTGCAGTTGCTGATGCCACTGGGAAAGGGGACAGAGATGTAGCTAAGAGACCGTGATGATGGTGACCGGGCCGAGAGCAATGTCCACATCCCTCTGGGTCAGAAGAGCAAGACTCGCTGCCCTGGCCAGAGGAATGAGCTCTGGGCAGTGAACCTGCCCACTGGAAACCCCCACCCTCATGTGTTCTTTCCCAAGGACCCTTTGGAGAGATACAGTGGGGGTCTAGCCCTTCTGGGGAAGTCCACATGGAAACCTTCTTCCTCTGAGTTTGGGGGCCTCTGGATCATCTTGCAGTTTAAACAATCCCCGGCCTTAGTCTGCAGCACAGTCCAGGTGTCTTTGGAAACACGGCTTCTGTGGAGGTGGAGTTAAATTGACTTTCTGTTGATTTGCCTTTGGTTACCTCACTTAATGAGGGACTAAATCCAGAAGTATTTATTGCTCTCGGATCCAGGCCACGCATGGGATACCCTGCCTCTTAGAAAGAGCCTTAAATATGTGCCCAGATCCACAAAGTTCAATTGAGTCTGAACTTGATCCCTATCTGAAGGCCATTCAAAACTATGGAGCCTGCACTTTGCCTGGGGGTTTAATCCTAGAGAAGGCCATATACAATACTGCATTTGTCAGACAGGATTTCGGGGCCTGGCAGATCCAGGCAATGCCCAGGTCCTCTTCTCTTTTTCAGCGATGTATCTTGTTCTCAGTCTTCAACTAACACCAGTTTTAATTTAGAATGGGAAGTTTGAGCTTTCCAACGTTGAATACTATTCTCACAGTGGTCATGCTAGATTCCTGGTCCTAGCAAGAAAGCTCCTCTCTCAAAAACGCTGTTTTCCTCCCGCAGTGATTTTAGAGACTGCAACATCTTGACACTTTTCTATCAAATCCTATAAAGTTCATACACCATTGGCACTTGCATTAGTCCCAAGTCACAACAGAAAACTACTTAACGAAATGTTACAACGTGACAGATTTCTCTGTCATGGAATGCATGGGACAAGCATGAAATAAAAACCTTTGACTACCTCCACTTATCTTGCCTCAGCCAATCCCACAGTCGCCATCTGTCACTTGTCCCACTCAATTCCAGGTGTCGTTTTTTGGACCAGTTAGAGGTTTAGGGGTACAGGTAACATACACCCACTCTGATTAGTTCAAACAAAGGAAGAATTGGTTAAACTGAGTCAGGGTGGTTAAACAATCAGTCCTTAGAGCCAGAGACCATAGAGGCCCTGAGAAGTGACACCCAAAGGACGAGCCCTTCAGGGTGCAGAGTTTCCAATATTTGTATCCTTGTTTTGTCCTGGTTTTATTCTGGAATGGCAGCCGAGATTCGGTTTCCTGAAGAGGGAGATTCTGATTGATCTGCAGTGTGGGGCATATGGAGGAGAGCAGAGAGGTACATATTCTCACTGTGCAAGTTCTGGAGGAAACCGTGTTACTGATTCTTCCCAATTCCTGGGAATTACCTAATTTTAGGACTAAAAGTCCTGTATCCTAGGAAACCCCTCAATCCCATGAGCCTTCCTAGGGGGACAGCCACTCCCCCTAAGGAGGGCTTCTTTCAAAAACAAACACAAACAAACAAACAAAAACAAACCCAACTCCGAAAAGTAACCTGAGGTTATTGTGATTGTCAGACAAAGGCAGAATGGAAGTTGGCCTGGGAAATAAACAATGTAAATACCCGTGACACAGCACTCTTATGATTTATGTAATTTTCTATAGTTTACTGCAGATGGGAAACCATGGGAAAGACGAAGTTGTCTACATGTAGACTTTGTTTGCCATGGTTTTCTAAGAAGCCCCAGACTTCTATAATTTAAGGGGAATTAATAACTACCTGGGAATACATCATGCTTTTCTCACCTCTGCCTTATAGAGGAATACATTTTTACTGTCATAACAGAGACACTGTGATTCTTTTCAATCTAATCTTTCCTTGGATCCTCCCACCCTATTTTCACTGATTCCGACCAATTTCCTTCTAAAGCATGGCTTTTGGTGGACAGTATATGCATGTTCCATATTAACTAGAATATGTGGCCAATAAATTCAGGTTATATATACTCTCATTGAGCAATACCAGGAACAAGGAAGTCTCTGGAGTTGCAAACATAACAAGACCAAGACTATGCCTCTAGAAGAATATAGCCCAGTGGCCCCGGTCATGTGATCAGCTTCCTCCGGAATCAGCTAACTCTGCTCACTTTCTCAGCCACAGCCTGTCCTTCCCACCTCCTGCAATTCACCCTCCAGTGAGTCTCCAGGAGTCCAGAGGAGGGAGCTTCCACCGATCGTTGAAATTCCACCTCCACTTCTGTTAACTTTATGTCCTGTTCTGGCTCTCCGGGTGGTGGACCATGGGTGCAATTTGTGAATATAATGTTCCATGCGTATGTTGCATGGAATGCAATTTCTGTGCTAGGACGATAATTTATAGGTGACTGGGGCTTACTAGTATATCAATTTGACTTTTTATCAGAATCTTTTCTTACTTCTGCATTCTGTTTCATTAGGAAGATTACATTTGAATGTTTCCAGCCAAGTAGTCACAATGTTTGGCGTCTGGAAACTCAGGTTTGCCAAAGCCAAGTCTTATTTCTGTCCATCGACTATTATACTCATGATGCCACGAGCGAAAATAAATAAAGTCTCCCTTGAAGGTTAACTTATGCTTTTCCTACTTCGAGGAGATGGTTTGGGAATAAATATGATGGAATTTTCTCTTTTAGGCTGAAAAGAATTTACTCATTTTTGCTTTAAATTGGGTCGTTTTCTTTTGGCTTAGTCTAACCCTGATGATTCCCAATTGTAGCAAATCGGATTTTTACATTTTATGATAATTATTATATTCTGAATCCTAAAGCCAGGTATGTCCCACATTTTCAGGGAAACCCTCAGGCAATCCCATAGCTATTCTTCCATTTTCATCATCAGCAAAATTAGAAAGACAAATACTGCCTGATTTCACTTATGTGTAGAATCTGAAAAAGTTGGACTCATGGCAACAGAGAGTGAAATGGTGGTTACCAAGGGCAGGGGAGTAGAGGGAAAGGAGAGATGATGGGCAAAGGGTACAAACCTTCAGTCACAAGATAAATAAATTCAGGGGACTACGGTTAACAATAGCATATTGTGTACTTAAAATCTGCATAAATGGTCTCACCAAAAACAGATCAAAAGGAAAAGGTAAGCGACTACTTGGGGTAATAAATATGTTAATTATGGTAAATCATTTCACAGTATAAATGCATATCCAATCATTACATTGTATGCATTGAACTTTTATAATTTCCATAAGTATATCTTAACAAAACTAAAAACTTTAAATAAATACAGCACAAAAAATATTTTGAAGGAGGGACAAATATGTTTGCTATCCTAAGGATAATGATGATTTCACAGATTTGTGCTTAGGTCAAACATCAATTTGCATACTTTACTTTGTGAGGTTTATTGCATGTCAATTATGTCTCAACAAAGCTATAAAAAATAGCTACATATCCAGTGTTCAACACTCAAAGCACATCTCATGGACTGTCCCATGAACCTGGAAATAGCATAAAGTTGATTTGTTGTACAACTATTCCATTTTTTTTTTATTTTGGAGGGGAGGAAAAGAGATGACACTTTATGTGTGTGAAAAGTGTCTGAAAGAAACAGGCTGGAGCTCCACACTTCTCTTTGCCTGAATGCATAGAAAGAATGGTTTTGATAAGCAGCTGGAATGTGGATATCATGTGCTGTGTTCTTTCAACTTCACTGAACGAAGAATAATAATTTAAGAAGACTATGCAAATCCAGCAATCTCCGTCACATGTCCTGTGGGACAAGTAGGCATTCAATATATTTCTGGGTGCAAAGGAAATACAACAAAAGTGTGGAAGCTGGTGCCTTGTCTTCAAGAACCGCCACTGCACAGAGAGTTGCTGATTACCAGCTCCTCACAGGTGCCAGGTTATACCTGGGGATGCAAAGAGAAATAGAATGCAGTTTCTTTTTCAGAGATGTGTGTACACTCTATGTTGTTTGAGTGTTTAGGCAAAGCTAGAATTGCTAGCAGACGGAGCCCCTAGAGGGCATGAGCTTGCTTTCCTGCCAGAATGGGATGCTTCAAAATAATGTTTGAATTGTAAATCTCTTCTCCAGGCTGAAGAGTATTTCATAGAGATGTGGATTCACAATAATAAAAGCTAGTAAGAAACTGATATGGAAACAAAATTGTTCAGCTCCTCTATTCATTAAGGAACTATTTTGGTAGGCTAGAAGATGAAGGGTGGAAATCCTAAATCATTGGTTCAGCATAGGCTACTTTGAAATCTCCTGTACTCTGAAGAGAAATCTTAATGTGCTTTACTACTGTGTGATCTCCAATCTGTATTTCTTGATGGTAATTGTTCCTGAGCTTTGCAAGTGGCTTTGTGGAATTACATCTTTCTTGAAAATGCATTATGTAACTGATCTTAGGAAATCTTCAGTTCCAACTGATACATCTAGGATGTCTGCATTTTAAATTATGTTAAAAGCAAAAGTCTAGCCTCCCCTCAAGGCTTTTATTTAATTCCAAGTATCAGCATATTTAATTGGAAAGGGATTTTAAAGATGAATCAAATGGTGTAAGGCTTAAGAGATTCTGGCACTGTGAGGGACTGTTTTTACATTATTGCATGGATTCTGTTTTTTTTTTTTTTCCCCACCACCAATGGTTAGAACTGGTAGACCACAAATGAATCGGTCATTCTACCATATGCTCTTAATATTGATTATTAACACGTATCCTGGGGTCTTGTAGACTAATAAAAACTTTCCTTAAGGTATTTTACAAATAAAGGGAGATGAGCTTGCTTCCTCCACCTCATTTTATGCAAATGTATAAAATAATCAACTCTGGAAAAAAGCAGGACAGGAGATCAGCTACTGTCTCTTTCACTGAACAGATTGAAGTGTAATAAGTAGAGATGTTCTGTATCTATAAGGTATTAAACCCTTTTCTATTCTTTTTCACATAACCAAAGCTGTCAAACAGAAATAAGATCTTAAAGATGTTCTTGTTTAACTCCTTCCATTGGTAAAGAAGAACATAAGGTCAATTCAGAGGAGTAAAAGTCACTTTCCTCCAATAACAAAATTAGTGTATGCATTTGTATATATATATACACATAAATATGTCTCCGCCTCTATATGCAGATATATCTACATACAGATATATGAACATAAATCTATATACTTGTGTGTGTGTGGCATTAAATAAGACTGTATTTATTTGGTATAACTTGTGATATAAAGCACAATTACATTTGTTTCCTAAATACAATATGAGAAACTTATTTTAAGATTTCTCTGAGAAGAAAATGGATATTGTATGTCTCTAATTAAAGACATGCTTTTAAAAAGTGAATCAAATTTCTGGTGCTACCACACCTATAACTGCTACTAAACCTACTGCTCCTAAAAACCATGTCAATTTGGTTTGAAGTTCTGGTGAGTTTACGGACAGCCTTCTCACACTGGTCATGGGGTTTAGGGAAGACCACAAGTTGCACTTGGCTAATAGGATGGTGACACTACCCCATAACACCATTGTGAAACACCGTCTGCCCCAAGCACGCAACCTGGTTTTGTTAAATTACAGCTTGTCTCCTGCAGCGTTTGTTGACTAGGAGTTTTCATGCATGAAAATGCTCCCTGGAGGAGCCGCTTGCTGCTCACGTCTAAACTATGAAGCAGGGGCAATAGCAATTTGTCCACAGATGGAGGCTGAACTCACCGTGTTTTAATCATCCTATCCCAACTCTGAACATAACTTCAGTTTTTATGCCAGTAACAATGTTTAAAATGTTTTGAAAGAGCACTGTGATTATTTTATTTCTCAACTCAGTTCCAAAAATATTGTAACTCATGCATTTCCACCTGACTCAAAAAACGCATGAACACTTTGTGGTATTAAAGAGGTTTGTTAAAGTTCTAGTGGGAGAGGAATTGCCATCATTTGACTTCCACGTCAATGGACATATTGCATCATTGTAATGCAAAGTTTTAATTAGTTGGGTTTCTTTTTAATTCTGTTTTTAGGCAGTTTTGATAGAGTAGAGGTTGTGCTTTTCTCCTCCTAGAGCAGCTGCTACGTTCATACACTAACCCCTTTTCTTATGCGTCCTTCACGTTCCAGGTCACAAGGTACCCATCCTCAAAAGCCCAGGGATCAGGTATGGGAATTTATTTATCTCCATAAACAGGGACAGCCCTATGCTGAGCCCAAGAAATCACTCAAATTTAGTTAATCCACAGGGAGCTCTGGAACTCAGCTAACCCCAGTCTGCTTGCCATGATTAAGCTTGCTGACACCCTGCCCCAGATGTGGCCATACCTGGCCCTGTGTAGCAGCCTTCTCTCATATTGTGATACCCTGCTTTTTGCCAGCTAAAGCTAACTCTCCTTTTCCTGACTAAAAGCTGTTGAGGCTTTACGTTAGCCTCTTTGAGCTGAACAGACACCATCTTGGCTTCTTCGTTTTACTAACCTTCTCCCCATTAAGTATGTAACTATAGTATAAAGCAAGGTCAGACTGACTCTGGGCACCCAGAAATGCCTTTGCTGATAAGAGGCCGAGTAAAGTGGTCTCAGCAGAGCCTGGAAATGCAGCTGCAGTGAGCGCCCAGAGCCCGCCTTATCTGTAAGTTGTATGTCTTTCGAGACAGCTCTACTCCTCACACCTGGCACTGTTTTATTTCTTATGTATCAGTTTTTTCTTTTTAACTTTTTGCTTACTCTGCCTGTGTGAAAACTTCGTTTCAGCTAGGTTCCCCCCTTCCTGTTAAAACTAGTGGTCTTTTAGTGTATAAAAGACCACCTAACTTTTTCTTCGGGGCTGAGAGAATTTTGGGCGTTAGCCACTCTCGGTCACCGGCCTAATAAAGGACTCATAATTCATTCTTAGAGTGTGGCACATCCCTTGACTCACTCGGGTACAATAACATGTGGCTGCAAGAACAAAGAGGGCATCTACTCAAGTGTTGTACTGTGCCCTGTCATCCCCAGAACCGGTAATTCTACAGAATATCTTATTATAAAACAACCAAGCTTAGAGGGATTGGTATTGCTTTTATCCAAACTTCCATGTTAGTCAGGAGATGTGTGTTTAAAGCACAGAATCTTACACGTAATTTGTATTCAATACATGTAGGTTGATTGGTTTAAAAATCACTAGGCACTAATTTACCTTCCTAACAATGTACAAGTGTTTCTATTTCTCCGCAGCCTTGCCGGCATCTGTTGTTTCTTGACATTTTAATAATACCACTCTGACTGGCTGAGATTGTATCTCGTTGTAGCTTTGATATGCATTTCTATAATGATCAGTGATGCTGAGATTTATTTCATATGTTTGTTGGTCACATACATGTCTTCTTTCAGGAGTTTCCCAGGTTTGTTTTACTTATAAATTTGTTTGAGTTCCTTGTGGATTCCCGATACTACATTTTTGTTATATGCATAGATTGCAAAAATTTTATCTCATTCTGTAGGTTGTCCACTCTGATGATAGTTTCCTTTACTCAGAGAAGCTCTTTAGTTTAATTAGATCCCATTTTCTAATTTTTGCTTTTGTTTCAGTTGCTTTTGATGCTTTTACCACAAACTCTTTGCCCATGTCTATGTCCTGAATAATATTGCATAGATTTTCTTCTAGGGTTTTTATAGTTGTGTGTTTTACAATTAAGTCTTTAATCCATCCCGAGAGACGAAGAACCAGAAATACCACTGACTCAGCCATCCCATTACTGGGTGTGTACCCAGAGGAATGAAAATTATGCTATTATGAAGATACATACACATTCATTGCAGCCCTATTCACAATAGCAAAGACATTGAATCAACCCAAATGTCCATCAATGATAGATTAAATAAAGAAAATATAGTACACATACACCACAGAATACTATGCAGCCAGAAAAAGGAATGAGATTACATTATTTGCTGGGACATGGAAGGAGCTAGAAGTCATATCCTCAGCAAACTAACACTGGAACAGAAAACCCCAAACACTATATGTTTTCACTTATAAGTGGTAGGTAAATAAGGAGAGTACATGGACACAGGGAGGGAAACAACACACACTGAGGCCTATTTTGGGGGAAGGAGGAGGGAAAGCATCAGGATAAGTACCTAATGCATGCTGGGATTTGTGCCTAGGTGATGGGTTGATAGGTGCAGCAGGCCACCACGGCACAGGTTTACCTATGTAAGAAACGTGCACATCCTGCACATGTACCTCTGAACTTAACAGTAAATTAGATTTTAAAAAGAAAAAAATCACTGGGCAGGCACATAGCCAAGTTATCAAGGCGGTTTCAGTTTGATTTTTGTTTACAGTGTAATAAGACTATGATGTAGAGAAATCAATTATCTCTCATTGAAAATGACCTGCAGTTATTAGGCATACAGTACATTTAATTCACTACATGAGCTTTTATTCCAAGGGGTAGAATCAGAGACTTCCTTGGAAGACATTTAAAAGTATACCTTTTTCATTGTGCTTTTCAGATATTTTTAATATAGATGAATTTTTTTCCTCTTGGAGGAAGATGCCGTCTAGAACTTTCATAGCTAGAGAGGAGGAATAAACGCCTGGCTTTAGAACTTTGAAGGACAGGCTGACTGTCTCGTTAGGAGCTAACGCAGCTGGTGATTTAACTTAAAGTCAAAGCTCAGTACCATTTTGAAAATCTCGGGGCCGTTAAAAAATTATGCTAAGTCTCTCTGTCTGTGCTCTGTAAATAGAAGAACAAATTCTGGATGACAGCACGTCAGTTTATACATGGTTTGCTGAATATGTTAAGCCTGCTGTTGAGACCTACTGCTCATGAAAAAGATTCCTTTCAAAATGCTACTGCTCATTGACAGTGAACCCGGTCACCCAAAGGCTCTAATGGAGATGTACAAGGATATTCATGTTGTTTTCATGCCTGATAACATACATCCATTTTGCAGCCCATGAATCAAGAAGTGATGTTGACTCTCATGTCTTATTATTTGAGAAATACATTTCATAAGGCTGGAGCTGCTGTAGATAGTGATTACTTCGATGGATCTGGGAAAAGCACATTAAATAACTTCTGGAAAGGATTATCAATTATAGATGCCATTAAGAATATTCATGATTCGTGGGAGGAGGACAAAATATCCACATTAACAAGTACTTGGAAGAAGTTGATGCCAACCCTCATAAATGAATTTGAGGGCTTCAAGACTTCAAGCCTTCAGTGGAGGAAGTAAATGCAAGTGTGGTCGAAATGGCAAGAGTACTAGGATCAGAAGTGGGGACTGAAGATGGAATTGGATTGCTGTAATCTCATGATAAACTTGAAAGAATGATGAGTTGCTTCTTACGGAGAGCAAAGAAGGTGGTTTCTTCAGAAAGGATCCACTCCTGGTGAAGACGCTGCAAACATTGTTGAAACTGTGGCAGGCCAGGTGTCTGTCAGCAACCAGAGCTGTCAGTTTCCACTAACCCTTTACTATAATTTTGATGAATGTGTAAGTTACGCGTTAAAGAACTGGAGTAACTGGTACCATACAAGGGCTGGAATTAAAAAAAAAAACCATTAAACCCCGCCTGGGTTTTCTCAGACGGAATAATAAAAGCATTCTTACACATACACCTTGTACCGGGATCCAAATAAGATTAGGACATTTCCAAAGACTCTAGAGACAGTTTTTCAGACTTTAGACCCTAGTTAAAGATAGGCATAGAGCTTAGGATATATATATACACACACACACCCCTCACCCACACACACACACATTGGGAAAAAAACAACCTTTCAATTTTGAATTGGTCTGTTGAGTTACTCTGACCTTTTCCCTGCAACTGGTAGCAGAAATAAATCCTTCTTTCCCAGTCTGTCTGCATCTTGTTATTGGACCACTAGAACAAGCAGTGTGTTCTGTTCTGGTACAAATCAATGGCAAAGCATTTAGAATATTCCATGAACTTAGTTGATAAAGCAGTGGCAGGTTTAGAGAAGACTGACTCCAATTTCAGGAGTTTTTCTGTGGGCAAAAGGCTGTCAAACAGCATGGCATACTGCAGAAAAGTCCTTTCTGAAAGGAAGAGTCCATTGATGTGGCAAACTTCTCTGTCATCTTGTTTTAAGAGCTTGCCACAGCCAGCTGAACCTTCAGCAACTACTGAGCTGATCAGTCAGCAGCCACCAACACCGAGGCAAGAACTTCTACCTGCAGGAGAATTAGAACTCAAGGAAGGCTCAGATGACTGTTACCATTTTTGAGCAATAAAGTCTTTTTAAAATTAAAGTATGTACAAGTTTTAGAAAATGTTATTTACTTAGTAAACTATAGTATAGTTTTAACACAATATAGTATATTTTAAACATAATTTTTGTGTGCAGTAAGAAATCAAGACATTTATGTGACTCACTTTATTTCAATATTTGTTTTGTTGTTGTTGTCTGGATATAAACCCACTGTATCTCCAACGTATGCCTGTATTGGGTGCCTGTCAAAGACCAGGCTATGTGTGAGTTACTGGATCTAGAGAGATGAAAGGCATGGACTGTCTAATACAAAGGGAATGAGCACCCCCAAAATCGATTTCTTCTTGCGGAGTCCAATTCAAACAAATGAAAACTCTTTAAAGAATTCAGCGAAGCAACATGGAATTGTAACCATAATTCCTACAGTCCGAGTGACCAGCTGCCGTAAGGAGGATAATAGTTTTCAAGGGGATCAAAGCCCTTCTTCCCTCTTTTTTCTTAGGTACAAGGTAAAAGTCAATATGCTGAGTTTGCTAGAAATTCCATTTTATATAAAATTAAAATTCGACTGGATGACTTGCTTTCCTAGCAGAATAGTTTGGATTTTTCAACTTGAAAAGCAAAGCTGGAAATCACTGAACAATGCTACGAGACAGCTGATATTCCTTAACAAGGGACTGTAACCAAAACACTTGTGTACATTTGGAATCCAATGTGTTACAAGCTTTTGGGTGAACAATGAAACTATTAGACTAAGCACTGATTCTGAAGATTGCACATGAAAGCATCTTTCTCTTCTGAATCTCTGCTGACCCCTTTGAGGCTAAGTTCCTATTAATAGTACAGCAACTCTCCAGCAGGGATTTGCTCAAGGAATCCTGCCCTTTCCTCTCCCTTCTGGAGTAAGTGGGGGGCTCTACCCTGCCATGTCAGAAGGTAGCCCCAAAAGTCTTCCAGGACTGCACTGGAAGGACCACAGAAAATCCTAATTCTGCTGGTAAGGGAATGCGTGAAGCATGTCTAAGGGCTCTCTGTAGAAATGTATCTGGTTCAGGCTCAGAAGTTAAAGACACCCATATTTTAAGTTCTTTTACAATAGCAAAAATTGTTTGATTGTCGAGGAAAAAATGTAATTTTCTCATAAAAAAATTTCCCCATTGTTCTGCTCGGCATCTTGGTGTGTTCCGATGACAAAGATTGTGAGGATAAGATGAGGAGTGGTGAACTGTTTAGCAAATTTAGGTGATGAAAGAGATAAATGTTGGGTTCACAAGCAACCTGAGAGAGAAAGGGAAGAGGTGAGATCGGGTCAGTAAGTGGGGAAAATAGGAAGGAAATCTGCTCTGCTGGGAGGACACATCAGAAAAGGAGATCCGTTGCTTCGAATGTGCAGTTTCTTTACATTGTCCTTTCATAAGCACCTGTTCATCTATTCTTTCCTGTTTTTCCTTTCCTACAATCGCATGTCACTTCATCTTGTTGTTTTTTTTTAATATTCATGAATGGGTGCTTAAGATGGTTACCTTGTTCCTTGTTTTGTTTGTATGGTGGAAATTAAACATGCTAATGGTTGAAACTAAATAGAAAGTATTAGTCAAACCTGACCTTCAAGTACTGAAGAATGGTTAGATGAAGCAGGTAAATAAGTAAGTGAGGATATGTGTTGTGGAGCTTCCCAGGCAGACAGCCCAGTCTCCCCTTGTGTCCCAATCCCTGAGGCTTGGGCAAGTGCTTCCTCTCACACATTTTGATCAGTGAAAGTTCGCAAAGCCCCAGCACAAAGTTAATTGTTACACTCTAAATGTCAATCAGAGCGAATGCAACAGAAAGGGAACAATCCATCCAGGTGAAAGAAAAATCATACCATGGGAAACTCTAAAGCACATTGAAAATCTAGATAAATTGGTCCTGTTTCCATATAATAGAAGTTTTTATTTAATCTTGCTTGAGATGTGCTTGAATGTAATTTGAGCGTAGGTGAAGAGAGTTTGATTCAATAGACATACTTAAATTCTCCAAAACATACACATTTCTATTGCTGCATCGATCTCATGTGAAAAATGCCATCTTCGAAAATGAGAGTCCTCCAGGCCAGCTTGACCTCAAAGAGGGGGCTTCTGAACTGAGATCATCGTCCTTACCTGTCATTTGCTGGGAAGCTGGGCAGGGCTACAAGGAATGGGTTCTCCAAACCTGGGGACAAGCAGTGAAAAATACACTCCTGCAGGTGGCATTGGTCACAAGAGACTTGTCATATCAGGCCTCCAACAGCAAACAAAGGGGCCACTCCTATGGTTTCTAAATATATGAATTTCATATTACTTGCAGCTGCAGAGTGAAAAAAGACGTATGATGCAGAGAAGAGGATGTGATCCTCATGGGAGACCACAGAACCCTCCGAACTGAGCCCAGCTCTCCAGGGGCTCCCAGAGCAAGTGATGATACCTCCACCAAGAATGTAACCACACATCTCTAAGGCCAGCCAGTCTCCACCTGGCTCTGGGCCATGAGCGCTAGTTTCAATGAGTCCTCAAAACTGTTATTTTTTTCTCTGAGTCTCTGTTTCCAGAACTGGAAAACTAATGGTTCTTGGACACTAAAGGAACAGTTCCCAGGAAGTGCCTGGCTCTGTGTTGGTACATAAAATAATTCTCGTCAATGTCTGTTTTCTTGCTTTCTGCCTCTTAGAGTGCACAGAAGAGATCTAGTAGAACCTTCTACAGGGCTTGCATGAGATTTCTTTTGTTAATATTCTGTACTGTGTCTGATAAACATTCCATGAGTCTCTTCCCCAGAAGAGCTTTGGAATCCCGGGAGAATACCTAAGAAACTATTATACTTAGTGTTTCTCAGTATACAAAAAGTTTTCTCAAACTTCATTCCTGCTCTTTCTTTTCTCTCAGTTTTTGTGGGGTTGTCTTTGTCTAAGTGGTGCTTGGTACCTTAGCTCAGAGGTGTTAGCCTGCTTATTTTGCCAGTGAGTTTCTGAACCCCACTCGGCCGGGTGCTTCTGAAGGGAAATTATGTTTTTCCTACAGTGGACTCAGCTGTCACCAAGAATGTGCTCCCTTCTCCTCTTTCTGCACTTGGTTTCACAGCCCTCACTGGGATCTATAAGGTCCATTCTCTCCTAATCCATCAGTTTTCCATCTGTTTCAGTTCTGTCCATTGTCTCCTAATTTATTTTCACAGAAAGCAATTTAGAGCCTCTTAGCCAACCAATTTGTAGTTGAAATTAAAATAATTTCGTACTTTCCTGGTAAGCATATATATTTACATATATATATTTCTGAAAAAAATATATAACAAACTATATAGAATCCTTTTTCTTATTTTCATGTAGTTACACATCATATTAAGGTCTTAATTTTTTTATAATGATATTTGAATTGTAAACTTCACCTAGACCCAAGAGATTCTAAAATGACAATCAACTATTCCAAAACTACCAAACAAAACTCTATTATCTGCAGCCTAATTTTTCTTAGTAATAATAGTAAGGAAAGGAAAATGTTATTACACAAGATTGAACAGCATGGCAGTTTGTAGAAGTGATTCAAATGATCTTGCTTTAATCATCCTTAACAATAAAGTATAAAATACTGTTTAAACTATCAACTTATAGGCTTTGGAACAACATTCAAAAGTATTTTATTAATTTACTCCACTTTCATGTATTAAAAATGCTTTATTGGATTAAAAATATTAAGTTTAAAGAAAGAGATTATAATATTTTCTAATAGGATTACAGGTCTGTAGGTAAGAATGAATTCAACCCTTGTCTCTGACTTTAAAAACTCTGTCATGATCTATTTCTTTCTCCTGTTTTTTGAGACAGAGTCTCACACTGTCACCCAGGCTGGAGTGCAATGGCGTGATCTCAGCTCACTGTAACCTCTGCCTCCCAGGTTCAAGTGATTCTCTTGCCTCAGCCTCCTGAGTAGCTGGTATTACAGGTGCATGCCACTGCACCCAGCTAATTTTTGTATTTTTTGTACAAACGGGGTTTCAACATCTTGGCCAGGCTTATCTCGAACTCCTGACCTATTGATCCACCTGCCTTGGTCTCTCAAAGTACTGGGATTACAGGCGTGAGCCACCGCGCCCGGCCCCTCTTTCTGCTTTATTTTAGAACTCTGGTAACAAGTGTTTAAAGGAGGAAACCCCATAGGAGAGTCATTATTTTGAAACAACGAATGACACAGGTATTGCTGTGCCATAGAATTGCATCTGATTCTGCTGCTGTTGTTTTTTCAATCATTCCATTCAGGAGTTAAACATAATGGAAACAACATTTAATCAATTCAAGGCTACAGTCGGTGATGTACTGGGGTGAGCAAGTACCTCTATGAGCATCTCTTCTTAACTCCAGCAAATGGTTCAAATCAGCCATTGCCTCCTCCACCCCTCAGTGACTGCCTGTATTCCTCCGACCAGCTTTCTCCTTTTCTCCTGCTTGGACCTGTCTCTTCTGGTAGTCTACCTTCACGCTCCCCTGATCCCTCAGATTCCGCCCAGTGCTGATTTTGGGAAAAGACTCTAAAGAGTTAACCTTCTCAATGTAACACAGACATAGGAGCTGACCCAGCAGACAAGGTGGAATACTTTGGGCTTCTGACCTTCAAGAATGTTCATTTATGATATGCTACCGTGTATGAACCTGTGCGTGTAGTGTCAACTTCTCTGATAAATTTCTCTTGTGTGAGCTGCGGTTGATTCAATGAGTAGGAATGAAGGCCCTGCTAACTAGTCACAATGCTGTATTAAATACAAGCTCTTTAAGCACACAGTCAGACCAATTTTTCCAAGCCCAGTAGAGAAAAAGAGCCCTCTCCCAGGCAAAGTATCCTTCCTAGTTCAGAAAAATATTAACACTTCAGTGATATCTTACCTCTTCAAATATTGCCTCTGCTCCATTCTTTCTCTCTTCTTCTAAAACTCTAAAACTCCGAGAAACGTAAGACCTCTTTGCTGTAGTGTACGTGTTGCTTAACCTCTTCATTGTTTTTTCTGTTAGTTCTTCTAGATATTTTATTTGGGATAATTTTGCATAAACTATCTTCCACACAATGCTCTTTTGTTTTGCTTTTGTTCTTTTTATCTTTCATTTTTAACCAACACATAATAATTATATATATTTATGATGTATAAAGGAATGTTTTGTTACCTGTTTACATTGTGGAATGACTAAATCAAGCCAAATAACATATCCATCATCCCACACTTTAATTTTTATGTGGTGAAAATAATTGATATATAATCTTTAAGCAATTTTGGAATAAATAATACTTATTATTATTACTCATACTCACCATTCACTGTAATAGATCACTAAAGCTTTTTCCTCCTGCCTAATGGAAACTTCATGCCCTCTGATTACTGTCTCCCCTTTCTGTCATTATACTCTAAATCTATGTGTTCAACGTCTTGAGATCTCCTGTGTAAGATCATGTAGTACTTGCCTTTTTGTGCCTGGCTTATTTTCCTTCACATAATGACCTCTAGGTTTGTTTATGTTGTCCCAAATGTCCAAACTTCCCTTTTATCAAGGCTATGTAATGTTCCGTTGTGTATATATGCATTTTATTTACCCATTTATCCACTCATAGACACTCACATTGCTTCCATACCTTGGCTATTGTCAATAGTGCTGTAATAAACACGAGAGTGCAGATAATCAGTTTCACATACAGATCTGAGCTTCTTTGGATACATATGCAGAAGTGAGATTCCTGGATCACACGGCAGTTCTGTTTTTAGTTTTCTGAGGAACCTCCATACTGTTTTCCGTAATAGCTGTGTTAATTTATATTCCCACCAACACAACTGTTTATGTGTATTACTCAATGATTTCAAAAGGTATGTATCTCTTAACATATTTTTTAAATTTCTAGAACTTCAATTTGGTTCCCTTTTATATTTTAAATAATTTTTATAGTTTCACATTTGCTACACATATTTTCAAGCTTTAATTTTACTTTGTTAAACAGAGTAAACAATCTTGTTTTATAATCTGTGCTTGGTAAATACAGTATATGAAAGCTCTCTAGGTCTGTGTCTGCTGTTTTGTTTCTCCTGCCTCTCACTCATGGTGTCATCTTCCCATGTTACTGCTCAATGTCTTTTTAAAATTATGAGTGGGAACCACTTGAGATGGAACCACTTGAGACAGTCTGAAACTTCCTCTAGAGTAGAATGATATTTGATGCCATGAGAAATTTGAGAGCAAACAATTCCAGATCTGTCTAAAGCCAAATCCAGTGCTCAAGGCTTCCTGGGTAATGCAGAGACATATATTCTGGTGCAACCACGTGTGGCCACACTACGGCCACAATGACCCAGGGATATTCTTCCTCTTTCACTTCCCTCCATTATGATTTGCACTAAGAATGTATTCCAAAGATACTTTCGGAACTATGATCTTGATTGAACCCTTGTATTTTCAATAATCTGTTCAGTATTTTCAAAATATCCAGTAAATGCCCAGGAAATCTTACATAGAAAGCCTGAATGGTTTCCCTTTCTTCTGTTGTTTTTGAAGAAATATTAATTTGTATGTAAGTATGACAGCAAGAACCAGTTCTGCTACTTCTTGCTGGTAGTAGAATTGGTTATTGCTGTCATACTTATCTTTATTTTTTTCCTTTTTAAAACGGTTTTATTGAGATACAATTTACATACAGTTCATCCATTAAAAGTGCACAGTTCGGGGATTTTCGGTACTCACTGACATACATAACTGTTATCATAGCCAAACCTTCACCGCCCTGAAAAGAAACCATGTACCCTCCAATTCTTAGCCCCAATAACTCTCCCCTTCCTCCCATTCCTAAGCAAAATATTTTCTAATTTTCCTTTTGATTTCTTCTTTCACTCGTTTAAGAGTATGTTGTATAATATCTGATACTCATGAATTTCCAAAATTTAAAATGTCTCTGTTTTATTCTTTAGCCACTGGAAAATGTCTCCTTCAACAACTAACGTTTTAAAATAAATGATTGGTAATTCTATTTTGTTATTATCTCCTCAAGTCCTTGAATTATCCAAATGTACATATTTAGATTAAAAACAAATCACAGCTACCGCAATGTGAGACTGAAGTTTAACATTAACGTATGATGGGACTTATTTATTCTTGATTTATCTGGTACCATATTTTGAATGACATGAGATAACAGCTTCCATCTCCTTTTTTCAATTAAGAAGTTTTTTAACTCAACATTTTTTAGTTTTCTCAGATCATTAATTAGCACAAACACCTCAAGAAAAAGGTCCTGGTGCCTCCAGCCAGTATTTGGGAGTTGGGACAAAATTATCCCCAGGATGGTGGGAAGGAGGGAAGTGTCCTTAACAAAAGGGCCCTGTCTGAGATTTGGAATTGCTTCAGGTGAAATGAACGCCGGATGTTAGGATTGAGTTATTTATCTTTAGGAGCCAACAATACTGAAATAACTTTTTCCATAGGATCCCAGAATTCACGTGACATTCCGGTGGGGCTCCACGCACTCATCATCCCCATGATCCATCATGGTTTCAGGACTCCGGGAGGGTGAGCGGGTCTCCTGCCTGCTCCACCTGCTGGCTGAAGAGGGTGCCCTAAAACTGCAGGTGCCTCCCAAAACCTCCAGGTCACCCTGAACCTTCTCTGGAACCAATGCAACAGGTTGTGAGTGAGATGTTTGTCTCTGGCTTATACTCATCAAGCGAATTTCTTTGTTTTGCTTAGTCACTTTTTTATTATATATCATTGTAAGAAGATGAAGAGCATTGTATTTATCAGAACTCTTAGAATAGTGCCTTCTGAAAGTTGTGTATTCAGGTGAAGCAATGTTTTAGAAAGGCGGTTGGGTAGACGTGAGAACCCAGAGGTTCTGCAGAGTCTGTGCACTGCCTTCTTAGGAGGTCAGCTCCATCAGATGCTGACTGCAGCACTTGAGAAGGGGCAGCATTTTCCTGTGCAGTGGAGGAGAGGAACACGGTGTCATTCTGCTTCAGAGAAATAATGCCCCCCCTCATCTCAGTCCCCAGAGAAAGATTCATTTGACTCAGCCCAACAGTAAGTCACTGCAAAGGGAGCTGTTCCTGAAGGATCAAGGGTATGGGAACCACAGAGGAACAGAGGAGTTGTGCACGCTGTAGAGGCAAGGTGGATTGAAGGTCTGGTGAGGAATGTTAATGAGGCTTTGAGGAGAGTGTCATGGCCCAGATATATGCTCTTCAGGTCCCCTCTGTGAAAGACTCCAAGTCTGGCTTTGGGGAGCGCAGCTAGCAGAAGGCTCCTGAGATGGGCTCCTTCAGGGTCTGTCCCAGCTGCTGATAGTCACCTCACCTGACTGTACATCCTTGCCCAGAGTCTGCAGCTGGAGACAAAGGGAGTCCCAGTCATATCAGCCTGGCTCAGGACACTCTTAAGAGCATGAGTAGCTCTAAAGCTCCCAGTGGGGTTGGGTAAGGCTTTGGAAGTTTTGCATCATAGTTTGACTTGTCTTTCTCCCATCCTGCTTCCTCCCACTTCCTTTTCTGAAGGTTGATCCCCCGAAACCATCTCATGACCCAAAGTCCACCTCAGCATCAGTTTGCAGAGAACTGAATCCGCGATAAAACAATGTGTGCCCTGGGGATTTTCCCTGGGATGTAGAGCAAACATCTCATACCCTGATCCTTGTGGAAAAGCTCCCTTTGCAGTGACGCTGTTGGGCTGGGTCAAATGAATTGTTCTCTGGGGACTGAGAAGGGGGTGACATTCTTTCTCTGAACCAGAACTGCAGAAGGGATGGCGGTGGGGGGCTCACTAGCCTCTGTGTTACTAGCCCTGATTTATTTGTAAAGTTACTGCCACGGAGCCTTCTTCTGGGGCTCTAATTAAGTTTCATTCTTTAAAAATGTCAGCAAGACATAAAACTGTGTTTTTAAAATGTGACATTATATTTGGAGCCACTGCAATCTTTCAGTTATGTATTCTAAAATTTCACTTTCTGTAACATTGCCAAATGTTTCTGCAAAAACAAGCAAAGCACCAGCTTTCCTGCCAATGATTAGGTCCCTGGAAGCAAAATGTCTCTTGGAAGATGGCCGATGGACAGTTACCTTATCTGTAATAGTTTCTTTGTGTCAGCCTCGATGTGTTCAATAGAAGACGGAGAATGAAAGCCGTAAGTACACGTTCTGATAACTCTATGAATTTCTGTCTTTCTGAGACACTGGACTTAGTTCTAACTCCTGAGTCCAATAGATACCTGATGAGCTCCTGTCTATATGAAATGCCATTTCAGATTCCTCTGGGGTAGTGGTGGGGTAGCCGGGGGAAGGTCAATGGATAGGCATGATAATGGTTCATAACCTCGAGGATCTCAGCATCTTCAAGCAGGGAAATACTCCTTGTAAGTGGCTCTGAGTCAAGGCAGGCAGAGATACAAATATTGTGCTATGAGGACATGAAAGAAGCAAAGTCCGGGCGCGGTGGCTCACGCCTGTAATCCCAGCACTTTGTGAGGCCGAGGCGGGTGGATCACAAGGTCAAGAGATCAAGACCATCCTGGTCAACAATGTGAAGCCCCATCTCTACTAAAAATACAAAAAATTAGCTGGGCATGGTGGTGTGTGCCTGTAATCCCAGCTACTCAGGAGGCTGAGGCAGGAGAATTGCCTGAACCCAGGAGGCGGAGGTTGCGATGAGGCGAGATCGTGCCATTGCACTCCAGCCTGGGTAGCAAGAGCGAAACTCCGTCTCAAATAAAAAAAAAAAAGAGAAGCAAAAACAATCCCAACTAGAGAAATAGAGTAACTATTAGCTCTTTGCAGCAATCTAGGTTTTTGTTTTGTTTTGTGTTGATTTATTTTAATTCTCAAACTATTAACTAGGAAACTTTGGACACAAGGGATATTTGGAATTTTGGCAATGGGCTGTGACCTAGATCTTAGATTAATTTCTGAAGGCATCTCTTGAGGGTTGTTGTGGAAAGAGGGTAAAAATAAATCACTTGCCTTTGGGCACAGCGGGAGTTAGGTAGAAGGGAATCTTTGCAGAGTTTTTGGTCTAGGCTTAGAATTTAAACACAACCCTGTGATTTGAGGGACTCAGTCATTAATTTTCAGTGGTTATTGAAAGGGGCAGGTGTCAGTGGCAATTCAGGTGGAAATGAAATACAGATGAAAGAAGGGAGGGGCTTATTTTCCTGATCCAAATCCACCGCCCAAGTAATCTATCTTCTGATAACACAACAGAGATTAAATTTTAAAAGGTTTTTAGGCAGCAAGAAAAATGAAAAATAGATCACATTTTGGTGCTTTAGAGAGTCTGAGGGCAAACACATTTCTAGGTACATATAATTATAAATTTATTTTGACATTGATTTTAAATTACTATTGTGTAATGGAAATAATTTGTGTGTTCTTTTTTAGCATTGCATAGCATAAAAATAGACACATTATCATTTCACCAAGTATAAAATACCTGGAAAATATTTAAGAAAAACATTTCGCTTTAAGGAAAAAGATATTTAATTATACTGTATTGCGTGGTTAACTTTGCCCTGTTCACTTATAAATATTTATTTCCTCTCGGTCTTATTCTTTCTTGCTATCATAGGGCTAGAGCATGTAAAATTGGATTATGGAAATTAGGGACCAGGTCATGCTGCTGGTGCGTAAGTGAGGGGTGACTGGGAAATAGGAAGTGGGAAATGGTGTTTCTCTTCAAAGCAACTTTCAGTCATCTCATGTCAGGGTGTCTTAAGAAAACCCTGATGTGTTTCACCAGAAAAAGATGCTGATGGTGACATAGAAGGTTACGCTCGTGTTTCTACAACATAATATTATGCAGCAGAAGATGCAAGATGTGTATATTTTTCAAATCAACAATAACATTTGTTTAATATCTGACATTTGATATTTATTTTCTAGGGCTGCCATAACAAAATATCACAGACTGGGTGGCTTGGAGGCAGGAGAATAGGGCCTGGAGGCAGGGAACCTAAGGACTTCCTAGAAATAAATCAAATGGAAACACTTCAGCTGTGACAGGAAATGCCTTCTCCATTTACACAGGGTGAACACGTAGTAAACGATTCTCAAACCTCACCCTCTTTATTTACACAAGGTGTGTAACAAGTAAACAACAAGTAATTAACTTTGTAGCTTCACTGTAGCCTCTTCATTTACAAAGGAGTTGACCCCATAACCACTGGGAACCTCTAGAGGGTACTGAACCCCAGAAAATTCTGTAACCAGGCCCTTGACCCGCTGTGCTGGGCCTGCTCCCACCCTGTGTGGTGTACCTTCATTTTTTCAATAAAGTCTCTGCTTTTGTTGCTTCATTCTTTCCTTGCTTTGTTTCTGCATTTTGACCAACGCTTTGTTAAAAACGCCAAGAACCTGAACACCCCTTACTGGTAACAGCTTAACCAACACAGTTTTCTTGTTTTTCACGGTTCTGGATACCCGAAGGCCAAATCAAGATGCTGACCAGGTTGATTTCTTTTGTGGCCTCTCTCCCTAAATTTTGAAGGCTGTCTTCTTTCTGTCTCTTCACATTGCCTGTCCTCTGTGTGTGCATCCCTGCTGTCTCTTTCTGTGACCGAATGTCCACTTTTTAGGAGGACATCTGACAACTTGGATTAGGGCCCATCCTAATGGGCTCGTGTTAACTTTATCACTCTTTAAAGACGCTCTCCAAATACAGCCACATTCTGAGGTACCGGGGGATAGAGCTTCAACATATGATTTTAGAGGAAGCACAATTTAGCCTGTAACATCTCATCATTTTTCCCACTTACGTTGTCTCATCTGACTCTAATAAAATAGGTAGAGTAGGTCTTAGTCTCAGTATAAATTATTATCATCCTTAATTTCAGATAAGAAAACAGATCAGATGTTTTGAGCTTGTCTGGGCAAACCCAGGACCTCTGAGTTCACGTCTGAAACCTCTAAGCAGCCTTGGAAGCGGTGGATTCTCTCATGGCTGTGTGAAAACGGGAACCCAGTGATGCATTTGCTATCTTCCTCAGGAGACCCCGGTGAGGGCTTCAGCGCTGCATCATGATGGCCTTGTCTGTGAGAAGGAGTTCCATTATCAGACGTGGACTGAGGAGTAGGGACGATGACTCTAAAAGACTTAGTTTTAAGTAAAATGTTGTACTTAGTCACAATGACTTGTTTTTCTTTTCTTTTTTTATTATTATACTTTAAGTTCTGGGATACAAGTACAGAATAGCAGGTTTGCTACAGAGGTATACATGTGCCGTGCTGGTTCACTGCACCCATCAACCTACCACCTACATTAGGCATTTTTCTTAGTGCTTTCCCTCCCCCTACCTCCCACTCCCTGACAGCCCACAGTGTGTGATGTTGCCCTCCTTTTTCCCATGTGTTCTCATTCTTCATCTCCCACTTATGAGTGAGAACATGTGGTGTTTGGTTTCCTGTTCCTGTTAGTTTGCTGACAATGATGGTTTCCAGCTTCATGCATGTCCCTGCAAAGGACATGAACTCATTTTTTTTATGGCTGCATAGTATTCCATGGGGTATATGTGCCACATTTTCTTTATCCAGCCTAACATTGATGGGCATTTGGGTTGATTCTAAATCTTTGCTTTGTGAATAGCACTGAAATAAACATACCTGTGTGTGTGTCTTTATAGTAGAATAATTTATAATCTTTTGGGTATATACCCAGTAATGAGATTGCAGGCTCAAATGGTATTTCTAGTTCTAGATTGTTGAGGAATGGCCACACTGTCTTCAACAATGGTTGAACTAATTTGTACTCCCATCAACAGTGTAAAAGTGTTCCTATTTCTCCACATCCTCTCCAGCATCTGTTGTTTCCGGACATTTTAATGATCACCATTCCAAATGGTGTGAAACGGTAACTCATTTTGGTCTTGATTTGCATTTCTCTCATGACCACTGATGATGAGTGTTTTTTCATATGTTTGATAAATGCATAAATGTCTTCTTTTGAGAAGTGCCTGTTCATATCCTTTGCCCACTTTCTGATGGGTTGTTTGTCTTTTTCTTGTAAATTTGTTTAAGTTTCTTGTAGATTCTGGATATTAGCCCTTTGTCAGATGAAGAGATTGCTAAAACTTTCTCCCATTCTGTAGGTAGCATGTTCACTCTCATGATAGTTTCTTTTGCTGTGCAGTAGCTTTTTAGTTTAATTAGATCCAAATTGTCAATTCTGGCTTCTGTTGCAGTTGCCTTTGGTGTTTTGGTTGTGAAGTCTTTGCCCAGGCCTATGTCCTGAATGGTATTAGCTAGGTTTTTTTCTTTTTTAGGACTTAAATTTAAAGTTTGAATCCACCTTGAGTTAATTTTTGTATAAGGTGTAAGGAAGGGGTCCGATTTCAGCTTTCTGCACATGGCTAGCCAGTTTTCCCAACACCATTTATTAAATAGGGAATCTTTTCTCCATGGCTTATTTTGTCAGGGATATCAAAGATCAGATGGTTGTAGATGTGTGACATTATTTCTGAAGCCTCTGTTATGTTCCACTGATCTATAGATCTGTTTTGGTACCAGTACCATTCTGTTTTGATTACAGTAGCTTTGTAATATAGTTTGAAGTCAGGTAGCATGATGCCTCCAGCTTTGTTCTTTTTGCTTAGAATTGTCTTCACTATATGGGCTCTTTTTTGGTTCCATATAAAATATAATGTAGCTTTTTCCAGTTCTGTGAAGAAAGTGAATGGTAGCATGATGGGAATAGCATTGAATCTATAAATTACTTTGGGCACTATGGCCATTTTTGCAATATTGATTTTTTTCTATCCATAAGCATGAAATGTTTTACCATTTGTTTGGGTCCTCTTTTATTTCTTTGAGCAGGCTTTGTAGTTCTTTTTGAAGAGTTTCTTCACATCTCTTGTAAGTTGTATTCCTAGGTATTTTATTCTCTTTGTAGCAGTTGTAAATGGGAGTTTGCTCATGATTTGCCTCTCTGTCTACCATTGGTATATAGAAATGCTTGTGATGAACAATGAGAACACATGGACACAGGGAAGAGAGTACTACACACTGGGGTCTATTGGGGGGAATAGGGGAGGGACAGCATGGGGGGAGCTGGGGAGGGATAGCAAGGGGAGAAATGCCAAATGTGGGTGCAGGGGCAGAAGGCAGCAAAACACACTGCCATATGTGTACCTATGCAACTATCTTACGTGTTCTGCACATGTACCCCAAAACCTAAAATGCAATAAACAATCAAAAATTAAAAAAACAAAGAAATGCTTGTGATTTTTGCGCATTGATTTTGTATTGTATCCTGAGACTTTGATGAAGTTGCTTATCAGCTTAAGGAGTTTTGGGGCTGAGATAATGGGGTTTTCTTAATATAAAATCATGTCATCTGCAAACAGTGCCAATGTGACTTCCTCTCTTTTTATTTTAATACACTTCATATATTTCTCTAGCCTGATTTTTTTGGCTAGGATCTCTAATATTTGGTGAATAGGAGTGGTGAGAAATGGCATCCTTGTCTCGTGCTGGTTTACAAACGGAATGCTTCCAGCTTTTGCCTATTCAGCATGATATTGGCTGTGGGTTTGTCATAAATAACTCTTATTATTTTGAGATATGTTTCATGAATATTTATTTTATTGAGTGTTTTCACCATGAAGGGGTGTTGAATTCTATCAAAGACCTTTTCTGCATCTATTGAGATAATCATGTGGTTTTTGTCATTGGTTCTCTTTATGTGCTTCATTACGTTTATTTATTTGCATATGTTAAACCAGCCTTGCATCCCAGGGATGAAGCCAACTTGATGGTGGTAGATAAACTTTTTAAATTGATGCTGGATTTGGTTTGCCAGTATTTTATTGAAAATGTTTTCATCAACGCTCATCAGGGATATTGGCCTGAAATTTTCTTTCTTTGTTGTGTCTCTGCCAGGTTTTGGTATCAGGATGATGCTGGCCTTATAAAATGAGTTAGGGAAAATTCCCTCTTTTTCTATTGTTTGGAATAGTTTCAGAAGGTATGGTACTAGCTCCTCATTGTATCTCTGGTAGAATTTAGCTGTGATTCCCTCTGATCCTGGGATTTTTTTTTTTTTTTTTTTGGTTGGTAGGTTATTAATTACTGCCTTAATTTCAGAACTTGTTATTGGTCTATTCAGGCATTCAACTTCTTCCTGGTTTAGTCTTGGGAGGGTGAATTGCCCAGGAATTTATCCATTTCTTCTGGATTTTCTGATTCATTTGTATAGAGGTGTTTATAGTATTATCTAACAGTAGTTTGTATTTCTGTGGGATTGGTGGTAATCTCCCCTTTATCATTTTTATTGTGTCTATTTGATTCTTCTCACTTTTCTTCTTTATTAGTTTGGCTAGTGGTCTATCTAATTTGTTAACCTTATCAAAAAGTCAGTTGCTGGAGTCATTGATTTTTTTAGGAGTTTTTTATTTCTCTGTCCCCTCAGTTCTGCTCTGTTCTTAGTTATTTCTTGTATTCTGCTAGGTTTTGAATTTGTTTGCACTTGCTTTTCTAGTTATTTTAATTGTGATATTAGGGTGTTGATTTTAGATCTTTCCCACTTTCTCCTCTGGGTGTTTAGTGTGATAAATTTCCCTCTAAACACTGCTTTAGCTGTGTCTCAGAGATTCTGGTATGTTGTGTCTTTGTTCTCATTGGTTTTAAAGAACTTATTTATTTCTTCAATAAATTTGTTATTTGCCCCATAGTTATTCAAACTTATTTATTTCTGCCTTAACTTTGTTATTTGCCCCTTGGTTATTCAGGAACAGATTGGTCAGTTTCCATGTAGTAGTGCCTTTCTGAGCAAGTTTCTTATTCCTGAGTTCTAATTTGATTGCACTGTGGTCTGAGTGTTTCTTATGATTTCTGTTCTTTTGCATTTGCTAAGAGAGTTTTACTTCCAATTACATGGTTGATTTTATAATAAGTGTTATGCGATGCTGAGAAAATATTTATTCTGTTGATTTGGGTTGGAGAGTTCTATAGATATCTATTAGGTTCACTTGGTCCAGAGCCGATTTCAAGTCCTGAATATCCTTGTTAATTTTTTGTCGTGTTTATCTAACATTGACAGTGGGGTGTTAAAGTCTCCCACTATTACTGTGTGAAAGTCTAAGTCTCTTTGTAGGTATCTAAGAACTTGCTTTATGAATCTGGGTGCTCCTGTATTGGGGACATATATATTTAAGATAATCAGCTCTTCTTGCTGCACTGATCCCCTTTACCATTATGTAATGCCCTTCTTTGTCTTTTTTGAGCTTTGTTGATTTAAACTGTTTTATCAGAGACTAGAATTGCAACCATTGCTTTTTATATCCACTTCCTTGGTAAATATTCCTCCATCCATGTATTTTGAGTCTATGTATGTCTTTGCATGTGAGATGGGTCTTCTGAGTACAGCACACAATTGGTCTTGACTGTTAACCCAATTTGCCAGCCTGTGTCTTTTATTGGAGCATTTATCCCATTTACATTTAAGGTTAATATTGTTATGTGTGAATTTGCTCCTGTTATTTATGCTAGCTGGTTATTTTGTCCATTAATTGATGTAGTTTATTCATTGTGTCAATGCTGTTTACATTTTTGTATGTTTTGGCAGTGGTTGGTACCAGTTTTTCTTTTCCATATTTAGAGCTTTTTCAGGAGCTCTAGTAAGACAGGCCTGGTGGTGACAAAATATGTCAGCATTTGCTTTCTGTGAAGGATTTTTTTCTCTATCACTTATAAAGCTTTGTTTGGCTGAATATGAAATTCTGAGTTGAAAATTCTTTTCCTTAAGAATGCTGAATATTGGACCCAACTCTGTTCTGGCTGGTAGAGTTTCTGCAGAGATATCTACTGTTAGTCTGATATGCTTATCTTTGTGGGTAAACCAACGTTTCTCTCTGGCTGCCCTTAACATTTTTTCCTTTGTTTTAATCCTGGTGAATCTGATGATTATGTGTCTTGGGGTTGCCCTTCTTGAGGAGTATCTTTGTGGTATTCGCAATATTTGCTAAATTTGAATGTTGGCCTGTCTTGCTAGGTTTGGAAAGTTCTTCTGGATAATATACTGAAGAATGTTTTCCAACTTGGTTCCATTCTCTCCGTCACTTCCAGGTACACCAATCAAACGTACATTTGGTCTTTACACATAGTCCCATACTTCTTGGAAGCTTTGTCTGTTCCTTTCATTCTTTTTACTGAATCTTGTCTTCACACTTTATTTCATTAAGTTGATCTTCAATCTCTGATATCTGTTCTTCCACTTGATTGATTCAGCTATGATATATACTTGTGTATGCTTCACTAAATTTTTTTGCTGTGTTTTTCAGCTGCATCTTTATTTAAATTGGTTATTCTAGTTAGCGATTCCTCTAACCTTTATCAATGTTCTTGGCTTGCTTGCATTGGGTTAGTAAATACTTCTTTAGCTCAGAGGAGTTTCTCATTACCCACCTTTTGAACCACCTTTTGTCAATTCCTCACTAAGTCATTCTCCATCCAGTTTTGTTCCCTTGCTGAAGAGGAACTGTGATCCTTTGGAGGAGAAGAGGCATTCTGGTTTTTGAAATTTTCAGCCTTTTTGCATGTTTTTTTCTCATCTTCGTGGATTTATCTGCCTTTGGTCTTGGCTGCTAGTGACCTTCAGATGGAGGTTTTGCATGGTCATCCTTTTTGTTGATGTTGATGCTATTGTTTTTGTTTGTGAGTTTTCCTTCTAACAGTCAGGCCCCTCTTCTGCAGGTCTGTTGGAATTTGCTGGGGGTTCAACCCAGACCCTGTTTGCCTGGGTATCACCAGCAGAGACTGCAGAAGAGCAAAGATTGCTGCCTGTTCCTTCATCTGGCAGCTTTGTCCCAGATGGCCACTCACCAGATGCCAGCCAGAGCTCTCCTGTATGAGGTATCTGTTGACCCCTAGATGGAAGTGTCTCTCTGTCTGGAGGCAAGGGAGTCAGGGACCCATTTGAGGAGGAAGTCTGTCCCTTGCCAGAGCTCGAGCACTCTGCTAGGAAAGCTGCTGCTCTCTTCAGAGCTGGCAGGGAGGACAATTTAAGTCTACTGAAGCATGTCCACAGCCATCCCCTCCCCCGTGTGCTCTGTTCCAGGGATATGGGAGTTTTATCTACAAGACCCTGACTGTGGCTGCTGCCTTTCTTTCAGAGACTCCCTGACCATAAAGGAGGAATTTAGAGAGGCAGTCTGGCCACAGTGGCTTGTGATGCTGTGCTGGGCTCTGCCCAATCCAAACTTCTTGGCAGCTTTTCTTACACTGTGAAGGGAAAACTGCCTACTCAAGCCTCAGTAATGGTGGACACACCTCCCCCTATCAAGCTTGAGTGTCCCAGGTTGACTTCAGACTTCTGTGCTGTCAGTGAGAATTTCAAACCAGTGGATCTTAGCTTGCTGGGTTCCATGGAAGTGGGACCCACTGAGCGAGACCACTTGGCTCCCTGGCTTCAGCCCTTTTTCTAGGGGAGTGAATTGTTACGTCTTGCTGGCATTCAAGGTGACACTGGTGTACAAAAAAACACTCCTGCATCTAGCTTGGTGTCTGCTCAAATGGCTACCCAGCTCTGTGCTTGAAACTCAGGGCTCTGGTGGTTTCAGCACCTGAGAGGATCTCCTGGTCTCTGGGTTGCAAAAACCATGGGAAAAGCGTAGTTTCTAGGCCAGATAGCACCATCCCTCATAGCAGGATCCCTCACAGCAGGATCCCACACAGCTTCCCTTGGCTAGGGGTGGACGTTCCCTGACACCTTGTGCTTCCTGTGTAGGTTGACACCCCACCCTGCTTCCGCTTGCACTCCATGGGCTGCACCTTCTTTCTAACCAGTTCCAATGAGATGAGCCAGGTACCTCAGTTAGAAATGCAGAAATCACCTGCTTCTGTATTGGTCTTCCTGGGAGCTGCAGATGGGAACTGTTTCTATTTGGCCATCTTCCCAGGAATCAATACCCTTGTTTTTCATGGAAATATGTTCTTTTTGCTTCTTTATCTTTATTTTTGTAAATTAATTTGGAGGAGTGAAGTAAAAGGGATGCAAGAGGAAGATGGTGAGAGAAAGAAGGTAACAACTACCTTATTTATCTCTCCTCATAGGAATAAATTGCCCTCCAGGAGAAACCAGCTATATTTTGTTTTGCCAATAAATTTAACAAATGAGCTCAGGTTTCTGCTATTATTCGGTAACCCTATTTTTAAAAAAATTAAATAGAACTGACTTTAACTTTTTGTTCTTTATCTCCACATATTTTCTGCCTTATCTGAGCCTGCCCTGATTCATCATCTGCACATATATTATTTTTCCCATAGTATGCTATTTATCACTTGACCCTAGTGAATTTATTTCTGTGCTTGAAGAAACACAATTGAATGTTAGAGGGAGAGAAAATTGGAAGAGCCTTTGACAACACAGGGTCCAATTCCTCTGTCCTCGTTGCCTCATTCTCAAACCTCATATAATGTGTTTCATTCCTGGCTTTTTGTTCTGTAACTACAGTGTATATATTAAATTTGCATAAATGACATAATAGTGGTATTAGTTTGTTTTTAATAAAGACATACTCAAGTCTGGGTATTTTATAAAGAAAAAGAGGTTTAATGGACTCACAGTTTCACATGGCTGGGAAGGTCTCACAGTCATAGAAGGTGAAAGGTACCTCTTATATGGCAGCAGACAAGAAAGAGTGAGAACCAAGAGAAAGGGGTTTCCCCTTTTAAAATCATCTAATCTCATGAGGTTTATTCACTAACATGAGAACATTATGGGGAAACTGCCCCCAAGATTCAATTATCTTCCACTGGGTCCCTCCTACAACACACAGGAATTATGGGAGCTACAATTCAAGCTGAGATTTGGGTGGGGACATCGCCAAACCACACATTTCAACTCTTGCCCCTCCAAAATTTCATGTCCTCACATTTTAAAATCAATTATGGCTTCCCAACAGTCCCCAAACTCTTAACTAATTTAAGCATTAACTCAAAAATCCACAGTCCAAAGTCTCATCTGAGACAATGCAAGTCCCTTCTGCCTATGGGCCTGTAAAATCAAAAGCAAGTTACTTCCTAGATACAATGGAGGTAGAGGCATTGGTTAGACACACCCACTCCAAATGGTAGACACTGGTCAAAACAAAGGGGCTACAGGCCCAGTAGGGCAGTCAAATATTAAAGCTCCCAGATGGTCTCCTCTGACTCCATTTCTCGCATTCAGGTTGGCTGATTCAAGAAGTGGGTTCCCATGGTCTTGAACAGCTCTGACCCTGTGTCTTTGCAGGGTACAGCCGCACTCCTGGCTGCTTTCACGGTCTGGCATTGTCTATGGCATTTCCAAGTGCATGGTGCAAGCTGTCAGTAGATCTACTTTCTGGGGTCTGGAGGACTGTGGTTCTCCTCTCACAACTCAACTGGGCAGTGCCCAAGTGGGGGATCTGTGTGGGGGCTTCAACACCACGTTTCCCTTCCACATTGCCCTAGCAGAGGTTCTCCATAAGGGCTCTTCCCCTGCAGCAAACTTCTGCCTGGACATCCAGGCATTTTCATACACCCTCTGAAATTTAGGCAGCAGTTCCCAAACCTCAATTTTTGACTTCTGGTCATCCACAGGTAGAACACTATGTGGAAACTGCCAAGCCTTGAGGCCTGCACCCTCTAAAGTCATGGCCCAAACTGTACCTTGGCCCCTTTTAGCCATGGCTAGAGTGGCTGGGGTGCAGGGCATTAAGTCCCTAGGCTGCAGACAGCAGAGGAGGCCTGGGCCTGACCCAAGAATCCACTTTTTCCTCCTAGGTCTCCAGTCTTGTGATAGGAAGGGCAGCCACAAGGGTCTCTGACATGACCTGAAGACATTTTCTTAATTGTCTTGGTAATTCATATTCAGCTCCTCCTTACTTGTCCAAACTATTGTAACCAGCTTCAATTTCTCCTCAGAAAATTGGTTTTCCTTTTCTACCACATCACCAGGCTGCAGATTTTCTGAACTTCCATGCTCTATTTCCCTTTTAAAATTGAATGCTTATAACAGCACCCAAGTTATCTATTGAATGGTTTTAACAACACCCAAGTTACCTATTGAATGTTTTTAACAGCACCCAAGTTACCTATTGAATGGTTTTAACAGCACCCAAGTTACCCCTTGAATGGTTTTAACAGCACCCAAGTTACCCCTTGAATGGTTTTAACAGCACCCAAGTTACCCATTGAATGTTTTTAACAGCACCCAAGTTACCCATTGAATGTTTTTAACAGCACCCAAGTTACCTATTGAATGTTTTTAACAGCACCCAAGTTACCTATTGAATGGTTTTAACAGCACCCAAGTTACCTATTGAATGGTTTTATCAGCACCCAAGTTACCTATTGAATGTTTTTAACAGCACCCAAGTCACCTCTTGAATGTTTTGCTGCTTAAACATTTCTTCTACCAGATCCCCTAAATCAACTCTCTCAAGTCCAAAGCTCCACAGATATCTGGGCAGGGGCAACACGCTACCAGTCTCTTTGCTAAAACATAGCAAGAGTCATCTTTACTCTAGTTCCCAGTAAGTTCTCATCTCCATCTGAGACCACCTCAGCCTGGATTTCATTGTCTATATCATTATCGGCATTTTGGTCAAAGTCATTCAACAAGTCTCTAAGAAGTTCCAAACTTTTCCACATTTTCCTTTCTTCTTTTGAGCCCTCTAACTGTTCCAACCTCCACCTGCTACCCTGTTCCAAAGTTGCCTCCACATTTTCATGTATCTTTACAGTAGTGCCCCATGCTACCAGTACCAATTTACTGTATTAGTTCATTTTTCACATGGATGATAAAGGTATATGCAAGACTGAGTAGTTTATAAAGAAAAAGAGGTTTAATGGACTTACGTGTGGCTGTGGGGAGGGGCTCACAATCATGGCGGAAGGTGAGAGGCATGTCTTACATGGCAGCAGTCAGGAAAGAATGTGAGCCAAGAAAAAGGGGTTTCCTTTATCAAACCATCAGATCTCATGAGACTAATTCACTACCATGAGAACAGTATGGGGGAAACTGCCCCAAGATTCAATTTTCTCCCACTGTGTCCCTTCCAAACATGTGGGGATTATGAGAGCTACAATTCAAGTAGCTCAAATATTCGTTGCCAGGTATATTTTTATGAGAAATTTAGGGAACTAAGATACTAGGAAAGGGGCATAGTTGTAATTACACTGCTGCTTTCTTTAACAATGAAAGCAGCATGTAATAATCAAATCAACATAATTGGGATACCTTAAACATTTATCATTTATTTGAGTTGAGAGCATCCCAAGTCCACTTCTTCAGTAATTTTGTAATATATAAGAAATTATTGTTAACTATTCATCCTTCTATCTAACTGTATTTTTGTACCATTAACTAGCCACTTTTTTCATCCCCTCCCTGATACCCTTCCCAGCCTCTGGTACCCGCAGATCAACTCTCTGCCTCCATGAGATCCACATATTTTAGCTCCCACATGTAAGTGAGAACATGTGATACTTCTCTTTCTGTGTCCAGTTTATGTCATTTAACATAATGTCCTCCAGTTCTGTCTGTGTTCCTGTAAATGACAGAATTTTATTCTTTTTTACGGCTGAATAATATTTCACCATGTGTACAGACCGCATTTTCTTTATCTATTCTTCCACTGGTGGATTCCATACATTGGCTATTGAGTATAGCACTGCAGAAAACATGGGGGTGGCACTATGTCTTTGAGGTGCTGACTTCCTTTCCTTTGGATATGCACTCAGTAGTGGGATTGCTGGATCAGAAGGTAGTTGCATTTTTACTTTTCTGAGGAACTTCCATACTGTTTTTGGTAGTGGCTGTACTAACCTACCTTCACACTACCACTGTAAAAGCATCCCCTTATTTCTATATGCACTATATTTTGTCTTTTTGAAAAACACCATTTTAACTGGAATGAGATGATATCACAGTCTAGAATTTTAAAAATAAATGTTATACTGTTTCTCACTTGCCTTTGCAGGAATAAATTCCAGTGCTATCCTATTTGCAAGTTCTGTGTCCAGGAAGTACCGTTAATTAGAAACTTTAATGCCTAAACCTTTTTGGTGCTCCAAAGTGTGAATTTATTGCTTAAAGTTTTTCAGCTAATTTTGAACAAGTTGCAAATAATATTTAGAGCACATATTTATAAATTGTATATGATTTAACCATATTTGGTTAATTGTGATTATGAACATGCATTAATTTACATTTTCTAAAGCCGTGTGTAGAACTGTTTTAAATACATTCTCCAAAGTATGTTTCATCAATTCTGAGTTAGGCCAGCCTCATGTGCTTACTGAACTTACTTCAGTACTGTTACTTACTTCAGTAACAAACTTACTGACTGGTTTGTTGAAAGCACATGATAATGGGAAAGAAAAGATAATGAAAACCGGAAAAACAAGAGGCATGTTTGGGATCTACAATCAGTTCACTTGATCTTAAGACTAAGTGTCACTAGGTATACCTAGTGCTTTACCAAACCTGACTGTCTGATTTGGGTGACGGTACGTGATAATGGGGAAGAGAGAATAACGGAAAACAGAAAAACGCAAGGCATGCTTTGGGAGCTATGAACAGTTCAATTGACTTTAAGAATATCAATAGATTATCTCTAAAGGAACCCGGCTTTTAATGTGTGCTGCACACAGATTGTAGAGTATTTTCTGCATTAGCTGTGTGAGTTTATTCTCAATTATAGAAACACTGAAAGTTTTTATTGACAGGACTTGTTCACTCATTCATTCATTCAATAGCCATTTGTGGCTGGCTGCAGTGGCTCACGCCTGTAATCCAGCACTTTGGGAGGCCGAGGTGGGTGGATCACCTGAAGTCAAGCATTCGAGATCAGCCTGACTAACATAGTGAAACCTCATCTCTACTAAAAATACAAAAATTAGCCAAGCATGGTGGCACACACCTCTAGAACCACTACTCAGGAGGCTGAGGCAGGAGAATCACTTGCACCTAAAAGGTGGAGGTTGCAGTGAGCCGAGATTATGCCACTGCCCTCCAGTCTGGGTGATCAAGACTCTGTCTCAAAAAAAAAAAAAAATGCCATTTGTTGAACGTTTCTCTTTTTTATGCATACATGTACTTATTTATTTAAATTGACAAATAAAATTATATACCTTTTTATGCAAAACATGTTTTGAAATATGTTTACACTGTGAAATGGCTAAATCAGGCTAATTAATATATGTATTGCTTCACATACTAATCATATTTTGGAAGTAAGAATACTTAAAATCTAGTCTTTCAGCAATTTTCAAGAATTCAATGCCTTGTTACTAACCACACCCACTATGCCGGGTAATACTTGTCTTGAACTTACTGCTCCCATCTAGCTGAAAGTTTGAATTCTTTACCAACGTCTGCTGAGCATCTCTTGTGTTATGTGCAGCAGGGTTGAAGTGAAGAAAATCATAGTTCTTGCTTGCATAAAACTCAGGGACTAGAAACAGGCAGGAAGGTGAACACCTCATGAAAGTTCTTGTGCTCAGGGACACTGAAGAGACATAAAAAGGACATTGGATGGGTGGGGAGGAACTCACCAGGCCTCATCTGCATAAGATGTATCTTGTGCTTTCTGGGGGCAGCTCTGACCCACAGCTCCATGTGTATTAACTCGCTCAGCCTGCAAAGGGACCCATGACGCAGGCATCCACACTGCCCTTGTTTCATCGATGAGGAAGTGAATGAGGCAGAGAGGTTGGGTGAGTTGCCCAGGATCCCACAGCCGTCAGCAGTGCAGATGGACTATGAGCATACAATGCACACTGTAGACTCCCGAGCCTCACTGTTTTTGTTCTGTGTTTCATTTGATACTAAGTGATGGGCAAACTGTAGACATTTCACTCATGTTCATATGGAAGCTTTTGATTCTTTCTTAGATTTTTAAAACATGCTATATTTTTCAAGCTAAAAGCTAAGAAATACTTAGTGTATAACCTTCACAGTGAAATGGGAAAGGTTCCCTTGTACGCCTCACAGGGCATGTGACGGGCATGTGGCTCAGTTCTTTGGTGTCCCACTGCTCAGACTCCTGGGGGAGCATACAGACGGGCAGACTGTGGGGCTTCATCCCACAGCAGTGTCTAGGGTTGAATGTTTACAGTGGGTGTGTGTTACAGGGTGCTCTCTTAGTTCGCAGTCTGCAGGCGGCTTGTGTTAACCAGTCCGGTCAGACCCTCTACCTCCTCACGAGGACAGAGGGCTCTCTGTATCCTGGGTTCTTGCCTTGGTGTACCGGAAGAATCGATCACACATGGGCTTAGAGAGTTAGTGCAAAGCTCTATTGAGTGGAACTAGCTATCTGTGAATGGTGTGTGTCTGCCTTGAGTTTTATAGCCCCAGGACCGGGGCATGGAGGACCAGGGTGGTCTTGGAAAGTGCAACATTTGTGCTGGAAGGCAGGAGGGCCTGTCCTCACCTAGGTCCATGGGGCTGGAGCCCTAGCCAATTCCATATCATTTAAAGGGACTATGCTCTTTCCTTTCCAGCATTTCCATATCAAAAGCATAAAGGTTAAAAGGTAGAATTGTCCAAAAAATTAATACAGAAGATGTTAATTAAAAAAAACTAAGAACATACAAATACCATGAGAAGCCCATGATAAATTGGTAAATCCATCTCCAAAATATACATTAATACATTAAGCATAATGAGACTAATTATTCATGTTAAAGTCAAACATATTTTATTATATTCAGCAGGATTGTCTTTCAAGAAATACAGGTAAAATATAAGAATTAAAATAGAAGAAAAAAAGAATACATTCCAAGTAATTTTAATCAGTTAGTGATGCAACCTCTGAAGAAAATGGGTAAAATATGTTTTTTCCCTTTTAGTTTTAGTTTACATAAAAAAAAATTGACATGTTTATGGGATACAGAGTGATATTTCCATGTGTGTATATGGTACATGGTGATCAAATTGGGTTAATTAGCATATTCACCACCTGGATTATTTATTATTTCTTTGTGTTGCCAAGAGTCAAAATTCCGTCTTCTAGCCTCTTGAAAATATACAGTGAATTTTCCTTAACCACAGTCTCCCTACAGTGCTGCAGAATGTCTTTCCTCCAACCCAGCTGCAGCTTTGTATCCACTGATCAAACTTCTTCCCTCCCCCTCCCCCAGAACCCTTCCCAGTAAAGGCTTTTGATTCTAACGTGTGAGTTTGAAAGGTACTGGTAAAGCTATTTGACTTTCTAACTTTTGATCATATAACCTTAGAGCAGATGTCAACATCAATTCTTCAAAAATAGTAATGAAAAAACTTATCAGAGTGGGTGTCAACTTCTTCCCTTATCTTCAGCTTTTCTTCTCATGTCGTTTTTGAAAAATGAAACTCAAAACTATTGGGAAGAAAATTCATTTTTCAATGATTACAAACTTTCTTATAATTTTATCTCACTAAAAAAAATCTGATTTTTTCCAGATTTTTACTTTATAGTAGAGAAAGGAGACATGTGGATTAGAAATTGGCCACAGTTCTTTTTAAAATGCCAACATTTCTACTTCCGAAATGAATTTCAATGAAATTGGTCCACAGGGTGGGTGCCGAATCTGAGGGAAATCACATTGCCTAAAGTTCAAAGGTAGGGAGAAGCTGTTGGGCTTACAAAGTGTCTCTTCCCAAGCTATCCCACCTTTGCCTCATGACTATCCGACTAGGTGTGGAATTTCATTATCTCCATGTGACAGAGGTGGAAAGAGAAATTTTGAAGGGTCAAGGTTGTGGGGGCTCAATAAGAGGCATGGAGACCACAGACAGAGCTATAGAAATGAGCCTTCCAAAAAAGACAGCAGGTCCTGGAACACGCCTGTGAGCTAAGTCATCTCCCTGCTTGCAGACTGCGATGAAAATTCAACCACATGTTAAAGAAATTCTGGTTGGAAAAACTCTTTCACTGTAAGATACCAATTAGATATTGTTTAAGATATCAATTACATGAGTTTGAACCTTCTTTTTGCAAAACCACATGCAGCTGACCTGTACTGAATAACAGGTTTCAAGAGAGTTTCTAACCTCAACCACTTTATAGAATATGTATTCTCTTTTTTCAGCCACAAATTTGATCCAAGCACAATGTTTAAAGGTGCTTGAACAACTGTTTGAACAACTCTAATAAATATAAACCTCCATAATAGGGTACCATATACTTGACTTCCCGGGAAATAGTAGCTCTGGATAACTTTGGAATATGTTCTTTTTTGAATGGGTCTCTATTGTGAATATTTCCATTTACTCAGGTAACTTTTTGTTCCGTCTAGGATAGTTTTCTCAGAGACCTGCTACCTGCATAAGTCTTGGTTAAGCAGATTCAGGATCAGAAGGTGCTAAACAATTATGCAGGTATTCATTCTACAGGAGACATTGCTATACACAGTCACCCTGGCTTCTCTCCTGCCTCAGAGAAGTTTTGGTAATAAAGGTAAGCTTTCTATAGTTGAGAATGAGCTATGCAGAACGTGGCATACAGTAGTTCCTTAACTTACAAAGGAAAACGGGTATGGGCTGTGGCTGGGTCTGGTAAACTTATTTCAAGGACTTCGTTGATGGTAACATTGTAGCAATTATGCTTTCTGAGCCTGAGAAAGCTTTAGTATGTAAAAGGGGAAAACTTTAAAACCATATGTTGAGTGTTGGATATTAAGGATCTTCACTAATGGGGATGTCTGTATCAGATAAAAAACTCTCAGAGCTTTTGTTTCCTTACGTGGAAAGTTACCGTATTTGAAAAGTTTGTTACAGCCGAGCTTGGGCTTCTGCTGGGGATCTGCAGTTCCCGAGGGTCACCCCTCATTTTCTATACTTTAGGGATATCTGCAGCTGAGACACAGGAATATCCTGAAGACTATCATCACAACTCGGATATCTGGTCACCAGGGGGTGACAGGAGCACCTCAGTTACTTCCCTTAGAAGAAGACTCATGTCCAGGGAATCTGTGTGGTGGAATGGCAGGTATTGTGAGTTGAAGTGTGTCTACCCACAATACATATGTTGAAGTCTCATCCCCAGGACCTTAGAATGTGACTTCATTTGGAAATAGAGTCACTGAAGATGTCATTAGTTAAGATGAGGTCATTAAGGTGGATTCTAATCCAGTATGACTAGTGTCTTTATTAAAAGGAGATATTTGAGCTGGGTGCAGTGGCTCGTGCCTATCATCCCAGGTGCAGGAGGATTACTTGAGACCAGAAGTTCAAGACCAGCGTGAGAAATACATCATGACCTTGCCTCTAAAAAAAGAATTAGCTGAGCATGTTGGTGTGTGCACCTGTAGTCTTGGCTCCTCAGGTGGCTGAAGTGAGAGGACCACTTGAGCCCAGGAGTTCAAGGCTGCAGGGAGATAATGAACTAGGATCATTCCCTGCACTCCAGCCTGGATGACAGAGTGAGTCTCCAGTTCTAAAAAGAAAAGAAGGCCGGGGAGGGGGAGGTTGGGTATTTGTACATAAAGACAGAGAAAGCCACAAGGAGAATGCCAAGTGAACATGAAGGCAGAGCTGTCGTGATTTTTCTACAAGTCAGAGAACAGCGAAGATCACCAGGAAACCAGCAGAAGCTGGGAGAGAGGCAGGGACCAGATTCTCCCTCATGGCCTTAGAGGGAACCAACCCTGGCAATGTCTTTGGCTTGGACTCCGGCCTCCAGAACTGAACTGGGAGACAATGAATATCTATTGTTTACCCCACCCAGTCATGGGTGCCTCATTAACGCAGCACCAGGAAACTAATACATTACATCCCTGCGGAACTCTTAGGCTTACTAGACAAACAGATGTACCTCTTATTAGCCTCCCCTAACGATACAGAACAGGAGACTCTGGCATCTTTTCGAAGCTAAATACCGTTAGCTTGAATTGGTTTGAACCAGGGCTGGGTGATCTCAGGGAACATTTTCTGGGAGATGGAGAAGGACCAGCTCTGGCTGTGCCTGCTGCTCTCGGATCACAGGATGCACGGTCCACTCTGGACAACCTCAATTGTTACTATGTCTTTTTTCTCTGTGAAAAGTTTTTTCTTCTATTACATCCCAGGCTTTAAAAAGCATCTGTCATGAGTATCAGCAATGTTCTTTGTATTTAAATTCATCTTCCTAACTTTATTTTGGAGAGGCGAATCGCTGCTTTTCTAAAGAATGGAAAGTGGCACATGTGTGGGGCATCTTCTGTCCTTGGCATTCCTAACTCCCATCTCTTTCTCAGCTGTACCTTCCCTCTCAGGACCTATGCACAGAACTGCACCTTGGTCTTAGTCAAGTTCATTCAGGTTGAAGATGTAGATTTTTGTCAATCCAGTAGGGTCACAAAGGGGGAAGGCCAGATCACTAATGTATGTGACTAAGCCCTAAGTCATGGGCTGGTCAAGGGCAAGATGGGCAGCCTGGGAGCTCCTGGGAGCAGGCAGTAGAGGGCTCAGGGGCAACAGAGACCTGCACCAGCAACGGGGAGATGGCTCTCAGTGTGAAAGTGAAGGCAGGGAGGATGTGTCTACTGTTCAGAGTTTTTAGACAGTAGCCCAGACGGAAAGTTGGGGAAAGATAGAACAAAAGGAATTAAGTCTACAGGCCACGTCTCTGACCACTGAGCTCCATGAGTCAAGTGCAGCTTCCTCATAGAAGAGTGGAACGGGATAGAGGAGACAGTGGTGGAGGCAACATGGTGACCACAGTTTGTGTGCATGGGACAGCTGCAGAGTGGACACATCGGGTGGAGGGGTAGAACTCTGGTACAGTTAGGAAAAAGATCAGAGGCGGGGGGGGCCTTAGTTTTGTCTCATTTTGAAAATAAATCCAAAGAGACTTTGTTGTTATATAAATATATAATGTCATCTCACAGTACCGCTTTTAACTACTACATTACACATTTCCTGAATACTCACACTTATAAATTATGTTTGAAATTACTAAGAATTTTGTACATCAGCTAGTGCTTACTAAAAAGTACCACAGACATTGCAGAATAAGCATTAGATTGCTTTTGCAGTTTTACAACTCGTGAAACAAGATAATGACTTACCTCTGCATCGTGATAAACACATTTTTAACGTTAATAATAGTAAGCGTTCTCAGATCCTTCACCTCCAGGAATTGCAGGGAAAATAACTTGCTATGGCTTTTTGAACTTTAGAGATACTATGGATTCCAGAAAAGAATGTTGACTACTGGGTAGCAGGATAGATATATTGCATTCGGGAAGGCAGAAGACAGGAAGTGCCCTGTGACGAGGCAAAAGCCCCGGCAGGGCAGCCAGGTGATAAGGGATGGTCGGGACATGCTGTAAGGCCCATGGCCCAGCCAGTGAGCACGAACTCTAAGTGGCCAAAATCTCCCAACTCAGAGCACAGCTGTTTGACACACCAGCCAGGCCCCTCTCTCCAGGTGTAAGAGCTTGGCAGACCCATATAGGTCCCTGAGCTTTGCCTTCTCCCTTCCCTTCCAGAGATTCTGCCATCCCTCCAGCCCTTCCTTAACTGATTCATTCACTTCCCTAGTGTCTCTTTGTGTAATTTATTTCTTCCTTGACCTAAGGCTAAAGATACGAAATCAGCCCAATTTGTTCCCAGTTCAGGCCACTCATTAAAGTTACCCAAACAACAGAGAGACAGCAAGAAATCACTAATTCTCAGACTATACCCCAGACCAAAGCATCAGAATCTCTGTTGAGAACGTCTTATTTGAAAGTATTTGAAAATTATTTATTATTCATAAAGTTCAGGGTCTTTATAAGGGAATTGCTGCCCTCAACAATTGAAAACACAGGCATCTATTAATTTATTCCTGGAAAGTCCTAACCCACAGAACTCGAGTCACCTCATAAACACTGTGGGGCCATTATCTTCTGAGACCAGATCTGTATCTTCCTCAATTATTTATTTCCACCTGCCTGAAACCTAGTAGGGATGCAACAGTTACTTTTAAATGAACTAATGAGTAAATGTACACAAGCAATCTTTTATAAAGCATGTTGTGGGCCAACAGCAGTGCCCCTTCCAGCATAGTGGAAAGCAGGTGAAACCCTCCTCCTCTGTGAGGTGTCCAGCAGGTGAGAGGGCATGGGCAGGACACACTGGCCCATTCCATCTCTGGTGTGCATAGGGTGGAGGTGATTTTCGGGATCAGAATGTGCCCCTGTTGCAAAAAGTAACTGTTATCCTAAGCATAAAGGGTCAGCATTCCATTTTGCAAACCCCGGTTTCCAGAGGACCAGATGAGAGTGTAGTTAGCTCAAAATTGATGAAAACTGCAGGAATGGGGTTCGGGGAAGGAGAGGGGACCAGGGCACAGAGGGCCAGGGGGACAAAGGGGCCCAATGTTGGCTGCTACCTCTTCCTTTTCAAAAACAGAAACAAGCGGAAAGAAGGATGCACGTGATCTCAGGTAAGGTGTCTGCACTCCCATGCTCACTGCATTATTCACTATAGCCAAGATGTGGAATCGACCCAAATCCCATCAACGGAGGAATGGGCAAATAAAATGGGTATACACAAGTAATAGTTGAATATTATTCAACCTTAAATGAGAAGAAAATACTGCCATTCATGACAATATAGTTGCATCCAAAAGACATTATATTAAGGAAAATAAACTAGTCACAGAAGGATAAATGCTATGTGATTCTGCTTACATGAGGTAGCTCCATAGTCAAACTCATAGAAATGAAGCCATCACTGAGTACCAGAGGCTTGAGTGAGAAGAACCTTCTTGTTCAATTAGTATAAAGTTCAGTCATTCAAGACAAATACATTTTGGAGAGCTGCTACATACAGATCTTTATAGTTGTGTTCGTCTGTTCTCGCACTGCTGTAAGGAAATAGCTGAGACCGGCTAATTCATAAAGAGGTTTCATTGGCTCACTGTTACACAGGCTGGACAGGAAGCATGGCTGCAGGCTTAAAACAACCACATGTTGTGAAAGCTCACTCGCTATTGTGGCCAAGGGGGATAGTGCTCAACTATTCATGAAATCTCCACTCCCTCGATGCAATCACCTCCCACTCGGCACCCCCTTCAACACTGGGGATTACAATTTGACACGAGATGTGATATAGACACAGTTCCAAACCATATCAATAAACAATACTGTACTGTGCACTTAGAAATGCATTAAAAGCATAGCTCTCATGTTGAGTGTTCTTACCATAAAAAGAAAAAGCAACACAAGAAACTTTCTGGAAGTGACAGACATGTCTATTACCTTGATTGTGGCAATGGTTTCGTAGGTGCAGGTGTATGTCCAAGCTCATCACGTTTTATTCATCAAAATGAGTGCTTTTTTGTATATCAGTTATGCCTCAATAAAATTGTTTTTAAAAAGTGTATACCTCTGTTTAAAAACCCATGTCACGTTTTCCTTCTAAGAAAAAAAAGCACGATAGAACACATTTTATATTTTGAAGCCAGCGCTTGAGGGATAGTGTCGTAGCATTGCAAACAAGATCTGTCTCTTTCAGCTCTGGGGAAAAAGAAAATTATTGTACAGTTCATTCAAGGCCAGGGCCTCTTTCTCCTCCTGGGAACCCAGAGTAGAAGCAATATGGAATCATTCAATGCTGGCATTTAGAGAAAGGGTGTGATGCCCACTTGTGCTGTCCCCAGAGCTTCCCGCAGCAGGACGTACAGCACATGTGCTGGCGGGATCTGGAGAGGGCATGGGAAGTGAGACGCTGTTCCCTGCCATCAACACTTGTTAAAATCCTTTATAATCCATCTGTCAATCAATCAGAAGTAGTCACAGACTATGTCTGCAAATCTCTCTAAGGTACATACAACTCTATCCTATCTCCTGAGAATTCTACAACTTGTGTGGTGTCTTCAGGGAAGGGGACCCAGATTTTACCAGAAGCTGCTAGTAAAATTTGAAAGTGGACATTTCCAAGCTGCATGTGGTTTAGGGAAAAAGGACTTCTCAGAATTTTTCCTTCTTTACTATCTGTTTTGCTCCACAGTGGCCAGTTTTTACACTTGGGGCAGAGAACCTGCTGCTCAACTGAAAATCAACAGCAGGAATCAAAAGAGGGAGAACACAGCCTCCCAGGCCCTGAAACCAGCCCCTTCGAGCTTCTCCTTTCCTGCAAGGATATGTGCCCAGCATCATCGCTTCCTTCCAACTGCTAAATCTCCAACTTGTGAAAGAAATCTAAAGGAATAGACACAGATTCCAAGTGGCCAAGAGTTGTCCCACTTTCTGGAATGATTTTGTACAGGTAGTGCATGGATTTTGGATTTGGTGGGGTTTTGGGCCTGATGGCCTCTCATATTCTGTTTCCATTCAGTATAGATGCAAGTGGATATTTTCAACTTGCCCATGTGAATGACAAACAGTTAAATGATTATTTTTGGAAACGCTTAATTTCCCTTCAAATTCCCCTGTTGGATATTGTTGCCTTTTGCCTTTAGCAGATAAAAGTCTTTACTTCATAGCCAGGATGGGAGCAGAAACTGAAGGCAGGAAATTCATCTGTATTGTCTGTCATTAAATTCTTAGACTCCTTTTCCATGGCCTACACCTGCCCATGGTAAGAAAGGAATGTCCTTTATCTTATGTATTAGTCTATTCAGGCTGCCATAAAAAATGCCACAGAATGAGTGGATTAAACAACATGCATTTATTTCTGACAGCCCTAAAGGCTGAAAGTCTGAGGTCAGGGTACCCATATGACAGGGTTCTGATGGCTTGCAGGTAGCTGTCTTTCCACTGTGTCCTCACATAGCAGAGAGCCAGTAAGCAAGTTCTCTGGTCTTGTAAGGGCACTAATCCCCTAATGAGGGCCCCGCCCTCCTGACCTCATCTAAACCTAACTACCTCCCAAAAACCCTGCTATAGACTGAATTTTTGCCCTCAATTTTGTATGTTGAAATCCTAACCCCGATGTGATGGCATTTGGAAATGAGACCTTTGGAAGGTAGTTAGGACATAAGGGTAGAGCCCTCATGAATAGGTTCAGTGCCCTTAGAATAAGAGTAACAGGAGAGCTTGCCTCTTTCTTTCTTATCTTGGCCATGTGGGGATATACAAGAAGACAGCCATCTGTGAACCAGGAAGTTGGCCCACACCAGACACTGGCCACTTGATCTTGAACTTATCAGCCTCCAGAACTGTGAGAAATAAAGGGTGTTATTGTTTAAAGCATCCAGTCTATGATATTTGCTAAAGCAGACCAAAGTGTCTAGGATACACCCCATATCCAAATATCATCACAATAAATGTTGGGGCTTCAACATATGAACTCTTGAGAGGACATGTATTAGTCAGTTCTTGCATTGCTATAAAGTAACACCTGAGACTGGGTAATTTATAAATAAAAGTTTAATTGGCTGATGGTTCCACAGGCTGTATAGGAAGCATGGTGCTGGCATCTGCTTGGCTTCTGAAGAAGCCTCAGGAATCTTCCAATTATGACAGAAGGTTAAGGGGAAGAAGGCATCTCACATGGCAGGAGTGACAGGAGCAAGAGAGTGGGGAGGCCCTACACCCTTTTGAAGAACCAAATCTTGTGAGAACTCATTCACTCTCATGAGGACAATACCAAGGATGGTGGTGCTAAAAACTCATGAAAATTTTGCCCCCAGGATCCAGTCACTTCCAACCAAGTCCCATCTCCAGCATTAGGGATTACAATTTGACATGAGATTTGGTGGGAATGTATATTCAGCCTCAGTACAACCATATCAGTACAAAATTCAGTTCATGGCATTTTCCTAGTTGGAAAACTTTCTGTTACCATTTACTGAGTTTAAGACAACTGTTCATGATCGTCTTTCTTTTGTATTGATTAACTCTCTAGCCAATGAGAACTGAGCTAAAAATACAAGAGAACATGACATCAGCCTCTTTATTAGGACTTCCCTGGAGCATTCAGGGGCCTCCATCTGACCAATGCCCTGGCTCTCTTATAAATTTCTTTTCATTATTACTCAATGATATGTATAGAATTAAAAGTAGACTTGCTCCAATATAAAGAACTTGTCTGTAAAATGATATGATTTGTCTCAGTATAAGGACACCAGAGTAAGGAAATTCGAAAAACAAAATTTTCTCATTGGCTATTTCATAAGATCGAAGAATCTCAGTGTGTAAAAGTGAATGTTTTGAATGGAGTTCCAAACTCTGCTCAGCAGATGGTGATATGGTTAGGCTTTGTGTCCCCACCCAAATCTCTTCTTGAATTGTAATCTCCAGGTGTTGAGGGAGAGACTTGGTGGAAAGTGACTGGATCATGGGTTGCTTTCTCCCATACTGTTCTCCTGAAATGTATTCTCACAAGATCTGATGGCTTTATGTGTTTGAGAGTTCTTCCTTCACACACTCACAGTCTCTCTCCTGCTGCCATGGAAGAAGTGCCTGCTTCCCCTTCCACCATAATTGTAAGTTTCCTGAGGCATCCCCAGACATGCAGAGCTCTAAGTTGATTAAACCTCTTTCCTTATAAACTGCCCAGTCTTGGGTATTTCCTTATAGAAGTCATGAGAAGTGACTAATACAGATGGTTACCAAACCTAGACAATTATTTTCAGTGTAACTGACTGAAAACTATTTAGAGAATGCTTAAGCCCAACCCATGAGTAATTTTTTAAGGGCTGGTGTGGGAAGTGGGTAATAAAGGAGTTTAAAAGGATGAGCTGTCTCCAAGTGGGAAGAGTGGGTGTGCGCTAACTCTCACCTCCATCAGGACAGGTCGGTTGTGAAGAATTCCTGTGGAGAGCCGGAGATGCACCTTTGCAAGAAAGGGGCCTGTGAACTGGGGCAAAACTCTAAGGGCAGAGATGGGACAGCCACATTATCAGGGAGGGTTACAGCAAAGATGCTCAAGAGATTCCCAAGAAGCAGCCAAGAGTCTCTGGGGAGTAAAGAGAGGCGTGGGATTGTCTTGGCTACACAGAGGAGAGAACAGGCTCAGCAGGGAGTCACGGAGAACATCACCACATTCTCACATCCCCAGGATGAAAAAAGGGGGTGGAAGAGAGCACTCCACCCGCAGTAAGAGGGGCCAGGTGAAAGGCACCTGGTAATACAAGGGTGGGCGGAACTGAGTTGCTGGTATGGGTCCCACAAAACCCACAGAAAGATCCAAAATAAAATTCAGTTCGAAATACCATTCAGATTGAGAACTAAAGCCAGGGTAAGAAATTGTAAGTCAAAACCATTTAAGGAAGATGTTGATTCTGGAGATCTAGATGCAGAAATTGGAAGGCTGAGCAAGGACAGTGGACACTTAGGGCTAGGGGCTTTGTGTTTCCCACCTGTGTGAGGTCCCAGCTGGGGCTCAAGCATTTTAGCCTTAAATCACATTCAAATGTTTGGAGATTGTATGTTCAAAGCCCCTAATGGGATTTGTAAGAAGGGAAACATTTTCCTTTGCTGAATGGAGACTGGGCCCCTAGCATAGCCCAGGGCCTGATGTCCAGGTGTACATCTCAGGGAGGCTCTGGAAGGCCGAGCTGGGTTTAGGCCCTGTGTCCTGCATGAACCTGCCCCATGGCAGTTCGCTGGGCTGAATGTCATCATCCCCAAGCAGCTGGACCCAGAACATCCAGCTGGGCTAGGCTAGGAGAGAGCTGGGTCCAGGTATGTCCCCTCCCAAGAGTTCCCCCTGAAGCAGGAGGAGGGAAGTGTGGAGGGTGGGGAAGGACCAGATCCCCAGGATGCCTGGGTTCGTCCCCAAGAAGAGCAAAGAAGGAGGCCCAGTGCCAAGCCTTAAGAACCCAGAGAACTCGCTGACATTTAATATCTTCAGTTTTTAGAGGCAGAAGAGGCAGAGGTTGAGTTACTGAGATATCTAGTACCTCTATCTTTCTGCAGGCCTCATTATATGGGTGAATAGATTTTGAGGAAGATTGAAAACATAATTATACCACCTTTATTTAAATTATATGTTACACTTATGAAGTATCTAAATGTTTGTCATAAACAAGTCATTAGTTGACCCAAATATTTTCCAGAGTCTGCTATCGTAGAACCAGCAATTGGCTCTCATATATATTTTTCATTTAGGCTTTTAAATTTTTATATGAAACATTTAAATATGGATATGTGTTTATTTGTGTGCATAGGAAAGAAATAGAGATTGAGGGAGGGGAGAGAAGACATTCTTGTCTTACCCTTCTCTCAAATTCATTCTTCTGTTTAGTTTCTATCCATCAGAGGGGGTATTCTGCTGTTAGTGTGGCAGGGGAAGAGGGAAATGGATTTTGCATTTTTTATTTTATTTGTGCAGGAATCACAGGAAAAATAAGAAAAGTAAAGACCTCAGAGGCAATGGTCTGACGTCCATTAGCTGTTCCACATCTAAAATGGGATGGGGCTGAAGCAAGGAAGTGAACAAGGAAGTGAGTTAAAGGAAGTGAACATCCAGGCATCAAGACCGTGTCTTCTCAAGAGACTGCGGATGCTGGAGATTAGGAAGGCTGCTCGGGTTTCCAGGACATGCGGCATGCCACAGTTCTTCAGGGGACTCCCATCCCCAATCCCAACCCCCACCCCACTGCTCTGACTCTGTCCTCAAGCTAACCGAGCCATGCTCTCCCCAGAAGACACTTTCCCGTTCCTGGTGCTGCCCAAGGTAAGCACTGACAATGTGGCTACTTAAGTCCGTGAGAGGTTTTCCCTTAGAAGAGAAGTGAACAGCATTCCCAACAGAATCCCTACGGCAAATAAAACGGTGGGTTTCACCAGAATGAGTTTTCCTTAACACAGTCTGTAGTGGGTGCCAAAATACAGCTCTGTGGAAGCCAATCTGTGAGCACATAAAGTAATGTTAAATAAATATATAGCTCTGCAAGGCTGGATTTAAATCAAGATCAATTTAAATGCATGGACAAAGCAATTAGGTGCACTGTATATCTGTTACAGTCTCTTCATATCCAAGAGGGAAGTCTGAGCATCACCTTCAAGCTGAAAAGTTAGAAAAGGTCAGGCCAGTTTGTGTGTGTGTAGTGATTCTTATAGGTGTGCGTTGGTATCGCATTACAGGCTTAACTTGTGTTTCCTTCATGACTAATGATGTTGAGCATCTTTTCATCTGTTTATTCATTATCCTTTTATCATCTTTTTTTTTTTTTTTTTGAGACAGGGTCTTGCTCTCTTGACCAGGCTGGAGTGTAGCGACACAACAGCCTTGACCTCCTCCCACCTCAAACAAGCAATCCTCCCTCCTCAGCCTCCAGCGTAGCTCTGGAGGGTCCAGAGGCATACACTGTATGCTCAGATAATATTTTTGGTAGAAATGGAGTCTTGGCATGTTATCCAGGTTGGTCTTGAACTTCTGGGCTCAAGAATCCCACCATCTTGGCCTCCTAAAGTGTTAGGATTAGAGGAAAGAGCCTGTCTGTATATCATCTTGAGTGAAGTGTCTATTCACGTTTTGCTCACTGTCTAATTGGATTGTTTTCTTACTTTGGAGTTTTGAGAGTTCTTTGTGTATTCTGGATACAAGTCTTGTGTCAGATATGTGACTTCAAATATTTGCTCCTGGTCCATAGCTTATCTTTTTATTTTCTTAAACAACTTCAATTATTCTAAAATGTTAAATTTAAGGTTGTAACACACATATAAAAAAATTACACAATGCATAATTGTGAGGTTTATTGAATTGTTACAAAGTGATCACAACCATTTCCCATCACCCAGGTTAAGAATAGAATAATTCTGGCACAACTGTTGTGCCCCTCATGATCTTCTCTGAGTAGTTTCTTCTCTCTCTGCCTCCCTTAGGTAACTACTGTGCTGTATCGAGATCACAGACTAATTTTGCCTTTTAGCACTTTATATAAGGAGTTTGTGTCCATCTTGTGTCTGAGATTTGGCTGTTTTATGTACAGAAATGATGGAAACTAGTTCCAGCTCCATTCACAATAATCCCCTTGTACCTTTCTACTCACTCACCTCCCTCCTCTGCTCCCAGATTGCAGAGGACCCAACAGACGACATAGAGGCTGTAGGAAACAGTCTGGGACCCTAAATGACATCAAGGGAAATCACAGCTGAAGACATGCACAGAAGTGATTTCTATTGTGTTAATCTCCTGAGAACTGAGAGTTGTTCATCAAAGCATTGAGGCTCTGCTCATAACACAAACATACTATTGCAATATTATATTATAAGAGGGTTTATGGTATTTACAGATTTTTAGTATTTTCTGCTGCTTATATAAACAAAAGTGTTATGTATTTTGTTTCTCATCTAATATCATTTTTATTTTCAAATGAGGAGGTTCTTAAAACTGTAATTCAAATAGAAACTAAAAAATTCCCAAAATTTAAAATGGAAATTGCGACTACGGAGGTAGCTGAAAGTTAAGCACTGTTTTAAGCTATGGGAGTACCTGTAGTCTCCAACCACTGGGCAGGTCATGGTTCATGCTCCATGTCATATCCCTTGGCCAGCCCTTTTCTTCTGGTCATTGCTGTACCTGGTGGTCTGGCAGCAACTTATCTCCTTTCTATAGAGTATCTTTTGTCTCCTGCCCTGAGTTCCTATGGCCACTGGAAAAGCCAGCCTACAATGGGCTAAGACACAACGTAGAACCAAGAAGGGCAATGAGCTCAGGCCACTTTAGACAGTCCAGACCCCAGCTGACCCAGCAGCTGATCACCCATGCGTGAGTGTGCCCTGAACAAATCAAAAGACCCCCTCAAAAAAACCCAGCCAAAATGATGAATCCGTAAGACCAAAGATTAAATAAATAGTTATTTTAAGCCACTACATTTTTGGCTGGCTTCCTATGCAGGAACAAGCGTTACACAGATGCATTTTTTTTTCAATCCCCATAAGTAAAAGGGATGAAAATGTTTTCTCAATTAAGATGAGCAGCTCCAGCCATATATGATCACTCAGTTGATTAGACAAGCTTAATGACACCATCTTTCATTTCTCTGTAGAAATATGGACCATGACGTTGATGGCCTTGATGTATAGAAAGTCATGTTGAGCCACTGGACTGATAACATCATGTTAGGCAGGGGAACAGGATGCCTGTGTGCCCTAGTAAGTCACATGTCAAGAAGATACAGGGGTTTGCCACATGGCTATGTTTGTAGAGGTCCATGTATGTCAAGCAGCTTAAGAAGACCTCTCTAAGTTTTCAGTGCTAGTTATTGCAACTCGCATCCATTTGAACTGCATCGTTATTGATGCCATTAGAGGCAGCATATACCACATATTCATAAACTCCCCTTTTGTAGACACTCCGGTCAGTTAGGGCTTTAAAGACTTAATGTTGGTGGTAAACAGATCTGGATGGTGCAAGAGGTGACTTGCAGCAGGTCCCCTTGATACCCAGTATCGCCATCCTGTAATCCACCTTTTCAGTCATTGCTAAAGAGGCAGTTTGATGCAACTTTGGACTCAGCTTGTACTTAGTGCCCTCACTGCGAGTACACCCGCCACCTCTCCACTTCCGACCCGGGTCCTTCTCTGATGGTGCGGTGCCTGCTTGGCCCACATGCAAACAGCCAGAAGTCCAGCAGACCTCCTGAACCTCTGAAAACTCCTGGGACAAACTGCCACCAAGGGCCACAGGAGCCAGGGGAAAATCGCTCCTGCCTGTCGTTTTTCTAACAGGTAATTATGGGAGGCCCCTCTGCTTCTTAGGAGATTCCAGTAGTAGTTTTTCAAGGGAAGTGTAAGCAGCTAGAAGAAAGAGGACTCTAAATGGTGTTAGAAACTAAAAGAATATTTTTGTATTCCACTTAAAATGAAAGCTCTTTGATGGAAAAACATGTAATACACAGAAAACTGGATCACTCACAGTGCCAGAGGAATAACCTCTTTTGTAGCTTGTTATGCTCCAAGTGTTTCTTGGGCACCTGTAATGCACGGGGCACTCGCCTTCACACAGGAGATACGGCAGCAAACAAAACAAACCGAGACCTTGCCTCCAGCCCACAGAGAACCGCAGGGAATATCTTGGAACTTGGACTTTGGCTCAAGCCCTTAACTTAGAAAATATATTTTCACGGTGGCTCAAGCCTATAATCCCAGCACTTTGGGAGGCCGAGGCGGGTGGATCACGAGGTCAAGAGATCGAGACCATCCCAGTCAACATGGTGAAACACTGTCTCTACTAAAAATGCAAAAAATTAGCTGGGCATGGTGGCGTGTGCCTGTAATCCCAGCTACTCGGGAGGCTGAGGCAGGAGAATTGCCTGAACCCAGGAGGCGGAGGTTGCGCTGAGCCAAGATCGCGCCATTGCGCGAACCCAGGTTTTACTCCAGCCTGGGTAACAAGAGCAAAACTCCATCTCAAAAAAAAAGAAAAAGAAAAAAAAGAAAGAAAATATATTTTCAGTAAGGACAGTTATATTATTTAGGGAAAGGAATGGCCTATCTCATACTTTGCAACCTTCAATTCCACTGCAAAATAATTGTTTAAAAAAAAATTTGTTCCAAAGAAATGTGGGGTTTTTTTCTTTTTCTTTTTTTTTTGTGAATGTGTGTAACAGACAGCTTTCAAACAACTTCTGGAAATGTTTAAAAGTTGATTAGAAAAAAAAAAAAAAGCTTAGTTTCCCATTGTTGCTAAGTTGTATTTTACAAAACCATGTGGTTTTTCATCTGGAGTTAGCAAAAGAGAAAAAAAAAAAAAACCCTGAATACCATGAAACTGCAAAGCTTTTCACTTTTCCTTCTATTTTTTTTAAATTTTGTTCTAGCTTCAGGGATACACCTAAAGGTTTGTTACATCAGTAAACTCATGTCACAGGGTTTGTTGTACAGATGATTTTATTACCCAGGAACTGAGCTCAGTACCCAATGGTTATTTCCGCTGCTCGTCTCCTCCTCCCACTCTCCACCCTCAAGAAGGCCCCAGTGTCTGTTGTTTTCTTCTTTGCATTCATAAGTTCTCATCATTTAGCTCCCACTTATAAGTGAGAACACATAGTATTTGGGTTTTTGTTCCTGTGTTAGTTTGGTAAGGATCATAGCCTCTAGCTAATTTTTTATTATGAAAAATCTAATCATACAGAACAGTGTAGAGAATGTATTATTAATCCCTCTGCAGTTAATAGCTTGTCCAATAATAATGGTCATATTTGCTTCCTCTATACTCCACTCCCCTCACCTCATGGATGTATTTCTAGAAATGAAATCTTTGGATAACGCTTGATATACATGACAACATTTTTAGTGAACAATTGCCAAATTTCTCTCAAATTTGATTTTATCTACTGATCCTTTCACAGATAATATATGAAACTTCTTTTTTTCAAAGTATTAAGACAATGTATTAGAAGAACTGAAAGTCGTTGCTGCAACCATGGTCAACATTTATTTAAAATTATCCCAAATATGTAAAGGAAATAAATCACAGGAATCACGACTGTTGATCTTGCATTAATGACATTTAGCTTAGAACTTATTTGTACTTTCTTGAAAACAAGCAAGAAACAGCACATTACCACATGGAAAACACATTTTAACACCCTTGTTTCCTACTTGAGAATTACCACACCTATAAAAGATTTACAGAGGGCAAAAGGACATCCTGAGATTTTTTCCAAACAGTCTACTATAAACTGCACATTAGCCAACAAAAGCACACATTTTGTTGTAAATGAAAGTCCCTTTGTTTTCGGCTGGAATTATATCAAGTGGAAATGGTAAGGAGGACAACGTCATTCTGATGGGACATTCTAACAGGCTATGAACCATAAAGCAATTTCTGAGACCATCTTAGAACAAAGAATCCCAGAAAGTTACAAAATAGGGGAGATTGGAGGGTTATTGGTTTAAAATTCACCAAGGTGCTCTTTAAACACCAGAATCACCACTGCCAAAAGCAGAGAGTGTGTTTTGTTTTTAAATAAAATATTAGAGCTGTCAGAGCAGCCCACTTTCCATTCTTGGCCCTGTCAATACTCCTCACAAAAAGTGTTAAACTTATTTATAGCAATGAGATTAACTCAAATCCAGACACCCAGAATTTGAGGCTGAGCTTATTTACCTCACAACAACATTCACAAGTCCCTCCATATATCAACGAGATAAACATTCTCAAAGTCGGACAGCAAGAAGGAAAGTCTGCTGCAGCTGAAAAATTAGGAAAGGCTGCTGCAGCTGAAAAATTAGGAAAGGCTGCTGCAGCCCCAGTTCCATCAGCAAGGTCAAAGGAAAATGGTCAGATCCACCCTAACATGTTCACATTGGTTAGATTGTTAGAGAGGAAGATACCTTATCTGTAAGGTCTTATACATATTTGCATTCCCTTTCCCAATAAAAAATTTGGTAACTAGTCTAAATGAATTTATTTTTAAAATTATTTTTTGATCTGATAATTGCTGTTGATATTTCTTTAATCATATATACAGTTAGAAAACACTGCTTTAATCTCTTGTCTTAATAGCTTATGTAATCTTATTTTCTATGTAGTCAATCATATTTTCTGCAATTAGCCAATATATTTTTGTCTGTTTCATTTTTCTGATCTTATTGCACAAGATAAGAACTTTATGTAGATTGTTGAATGGTAGTGGTGATTCTAACTTTGAATTTAATGTGAATGATCTTAATGGTTAATTCTATGCGTGTTATTCATTTTAGTTTTTGATAGGCATGTTGCTACAATTTAAGAAGTTCTTTACTATTTCTAGTTTGTTAAGAAATGCATGAATTCTGATGGTGGCTGAAGATTATTTTTCTGTGTATTTTTTAGATGATCTTTTTCTCATTTAATTAAAATAAAAAGTATTATTAAACTTAAAATATTCTAATGGTCTTGGGAAAAGCCCTAATTAATCACATTTTATTTAACATGCATTCCTGGGTTTGATATATGATTATATTTTATTTGTGATTTTTAAAATTTTATGTTTACACATAAAAGTGGCCCATATTTTTTCTTTTATTTTTGCTATACAGGTTATAGCAATAACTCATAAAATGAGTTCAGTAGCTTTCCCTAATTTTTTATACTGCTTGTGTATTTTAAGGATTGTATGCACACTGAATTTTATGCCTATATGGTTTGGATTTGTGTCCCCACCCAAACATCATGTCAGATTGGAGGAGGAGCCTGGAGGGAGGTGTTTCGATACGGGGGGGAATTTCTCCTTTCCTGTTCTCCTGATAGTGAGTTCTCGTGAAATCCGATGGTTTAAAAGTGTGTGGCACTTTCACATTTGTTCTCTCTCTCCTGCTGTTCCATAGTAAAGATGTGCCTGCTTCCCCTTTGCCTTCTGCCATGATTGTAAGTTTCCTGAGGCCTCCTAGTTATGCTTCCTGTTAAGCCTGTAGAACTACGAGTCAAATAAACCCCTTTTCTTCATGAATTACCCAGTCTAAGGTAGTTCTTTATAGCAGTGTGAAAATGGACTAATACATACACTGTTCTGTGAAACTTTTCTTTTCGTTTCCAGTGTGCGAAGATTTTTCCAAGATGGATATGGAATTTTATAGGATACTACTTCTTATTCAGCTTAGATGCTGGTGCTATATTTCCCTAATCTGTTATTTGACTGGTTATAGATGTTCTTCCTTCCCTATTTAAAAAATTTTCAGGTGTTAAACCAAACTTGAATTCCTGCCAGAAACTTAACTTGATCATGAGACTTTACACTTTTTCTTTATAACTTGCTGCCATTAGTTTACTAATATTATATTAAGGATTTATATATATATACACAAGAAGTTGGCCTATGGTTTTATTTCCAGCGCCATAATTTTTGACTTGGTATCAATATTTTGAAAGTCTCTTTTTCATTTCCTGACTGATATAACAGAACCCTTGAAGTGTGTATTTATAGCACAATACTGATATGGGCCCCAGAACTCTTCTTTCATGGCACATGTCTCAGGATTCCTGATTCAGGGGGTGTGCACATTACTGACACTGGTCTAGAGGAGCTGCTGTCCTGTGCAGGTGATCTATAGGTATGCATGTATACCTATGCACATATATACACACACACATACATATATCTGCATATATAAATACATTAAAATAGATTTATTATAAGTAATTAGTTCACACGATTTTAGTGGCTGGAAATTTCCAAATCTGCAGAGTCCATGTTTCAGCTCAACTCCAAAGGCCAGAAGAGCTGATGTCTCAGTTTGAAGGTTGTCAGAAGGTGGAATTTTGTATTCAGTCCTTCTAATTATTGAATAAGGCCCATACACATTATGTAGGACAATCTGCTTCACTCATTCTACCAATTTAAACATTATTTTTATAGATAAAAGACCTTTACAACAACACCTGGAATAATGTTTGGCAAATATCTGGGCACTCTGTGGCCCAGTCAAGTTAACATATAAAATTATTAAATTTACTGTATTATACATTGACACATTTTCAGCACCAGGTACGAGGAAAAACATTGAGTAAAAGTCAGGAGACCTGAAATCTAATGCCAGGTTTATCATTTATAAGCAGTGACTTTATGTAATCACTGAAGGTCTTTGAGTCTTAGTTTCATTTATAAAAGGAATAAAATAGTTTTCTTTTTACCCCATGGGAATGTTATATAGAGATTGAGTGTAAATCCAAGATTGCATAAATTCTATTACAACAATGATAGATTATTACTGATTAGTTAGGACAGTTGCTAATAAATTTACAATCTGCATGTTAATACCACATACAAAAGTTAGTTTTGCTGTATTCTCAGATTATGCTCTGTCCCTTCTTACAAGCCAGTCAACTTGAAACTGGACCCACAGAACTCATATTTGTGGGTTCTTTTGAATGAACATAGAAATTGACCCTCCAAGACTCAAAACTTGAGAAAGTTACAGTTGTTTTTATCTGAGTTTCCTTCTCAGAAAACCAACCATCAAACCTCCCAGATAATATCAAGGAATTGAAACTCAGAATCTGGACATTGAGGAACCAAGTTTCTCACCCATGGTGGTTGCTTGCAACCACGTGCTTCCTGTTGACCAACTTCTCTTCTTTATTGTCCCTCCAACTCATTCCTGTTTTCCTGTATGTAGTTACACTTCTGCTATATAAACTCCTAATTTTCCTTGATCGGGGAGATGGATTTGAGACTAATCTTCCATCTCCTTGGCTGCAGCACCTAATAAAGCCTTCTCCTTTGACAATACTCGTTGTCTCAGTGATTGGCTTTCTGTGCAGTGAGCAGCAGAGCCTAGACCAACCCCCTGGTGTTTGAGTAACCAACTGATCTCCACTTTTACATATTGCTGCTAGTTAGTTTGCTTTGATTTTTGTTACATTCTGCCTTTTGCAAGATGAGGAGTATTTATGTGGTTGGGAACTAATTTTTCACTCAATGACTATAGGATGATAGTTCTAAACTTCTCAATGTAGAGGCAGAAGATTTTTCTGAGAGTACAATCTGGGTAGCAGACAATTCCAAAGTATCAGACTTTCACAAAGTTCTATCAGTACAGGTAGAACTTTGAATCTGGCACACTTTCTTCATATGAACTTCTTCAATAAATTTAGTTTCAGTTTTAGTAGAACAGTGGTCATGAGACCTACAGTCCCAAGATTACTAATGGTGCTGCTTCACACACAGTCAGTAATGGACAGAAACTCCTACAACCACTGGGCAGGCAATGCTTTCTGCATGACATGCATCAGGGTTTTCCTCTTCCATAATAAAAAGAGAGTGGGTAAAATTTTCTGTATATTTGTTTGTGACTTGTATTATTTGTGTCTTTATCTCAACAAAATCTTCGCTCTTGTACTTTCATTTATCATCTGTGGCTTTGATGAGCTCTGTGTTAATGGAGGTCTTACAGTGAAAACATCATGTGCTACTTTGAACAGTGAGGGGTAAAAGGTGGAAAATAATTAGTATCTATTTTAGGTCTGGTGGTCTATCAGTGTCAACAGGAAGTGAAGGGAGCAGAAACAAAGTAATGAGAAAAGGACTTTGCTCAGTAGGATGCAGACTTAATTAATTCAACCCAAGTTAACCTGAAAAGAGTGGAAAATGAACTCAAGAATAAGAGCCTGCTCAAATGCATGTGTGTATATTTTACTAAGGTTATTTTATCAGAAGTTTTGTCTTCACACTTTAGGACACTAGCCTAGCTTATTTTAATGTAGATACCATATAAACTCGAAGCCAATTTATTTAAAGGTATACAATCATTTACGTAGCTTTAACAAATTCTTTGATTCATTTCACTAAGAACTAAAGGCTGATGTTACTCATAGAAAATTATAATAAAATGGAAGAGAAAGACTTGCAAACAATCATCATTGTACAATAATAATGTCAGCTTCATTTTTGTTTATTTGCCAAGAAAATCCAAATGTAATTTTCAGTTAAGTTTATTTCTTAATTAACCATTTTTGTGACTCCTAAAAGTAATTCTATTTCAAGTTAGGGCCGTGGTATTACAGTTGGATTTAAAGCTATGTGTATTTCAAATAGCTCTGAGCAACTAGGAGAAATATAAATGGTGTCCCATTGATTCTAAATGAAGAAAAGCTTATTTAAATATTATATGAGCGTTACATAGAGATTCATAGTTCTATTTGTAGACGTTTGTGATCAACAAACTTCTGAAAATGTCACAACCGAAGACAGTATCAGAGTAAAAAGAGTCATTTAACCTGACGTCCTAGTGTTAGAAGCCCTTGGAAATGCAAAAGCCTCTTAGGGCACCTTTTCATCTGGATTCCTGACACTGAGCACGTCACCACAGCCCTTCCTGTGTGCAGACCTCTTTATTAGGGCTTTGCTGGCACAATAGGCACACCAAGCAACTGGGCAACATGCAGTAAGTCGGCCCCCAGCCCATGGTACAATTAGGCAATGGGAAGCAATGGTGGTGTAAACACAGCTGAAACGAATGGAGACAGAGCTGGGTGATCATACTGACTCCTCATTCAGCTGTGTGACTTTGTAGACCCTCCTTAACCTTTCTAAAATAATTCCCCATCTGTGTTACTAATATTACTAATCTCTAGAATTTTTAACATAAAATCCTCTGGGCCCTTCACAAACTGTCACTACAAGCACCTATAACTAGACTCTGGGAAGTGTCCACCTGTTCCCAGCCCCTGACCATGCTTATCCCTGGGGGTTGGAGTGCTGCCATCATTAGAGGGCAGTGTGAGACTGAGCTTGAACCGAGGACACCAGAAGCCCCACTTCCTTCCACCAAGGCAGCCTCCCATGGGTGCCATTTACATATCGAGATCCCTGCAAGATTTTGCTTAAAAAGGAAAGCTGTCTAGAAAATCTTTTCTCTGCTGACACAAATCTCTACAGAAGTTCAATAATTAGTTGTGGGATTATAAAATACATAAACATTTGAGAATGAGAAACAAAATTCGAACATCACCTCCTCTGTTGACTTTTCAATAAAATGTTTTCACAGCCTTTTAGAGGTCCTCTCCCACAGTCGCCTCTTACTGTCTCCCAGTCCACTATGGGCTGAAGGGTGCAAGGTCATGGCCTGCTGGGATCCACAGCAAATGCACCGTCAGTGTCAGGCCAGCCAGGTGCTTGCCTGTGTTGGTCTGGGAGGTGCTAAGGGTAGACAAGCACTCATCAACACCAACCCAGAAAGGATCTGGCTGGACTCAAATTCTAGGTTGAGAAAGTTTGCTTAATACTAAAAAGGAAAGACAGAGACAGAGATAGAAGAGAAAGACTGATTAAATATACTTGCAATCAGAATATTTAAATATTTTATATGCTGGAAAAGTTACATAACTTTGAAGACCTTATAATATTCTCTCTCTTTCTCTGACTATCATTGCAAATATTAGAACAGGTATCATACACACTTTTAAATATCATATGGCATTTTTCAACATGCTATCAAGATGTTACCCCAACTTGTTGCTGTGTGGGGATCCAAAAATATAGGAGACCACCGTCCCCCATCTCGCAGACTGAAAAATAGCCCTCTTGGTTTTTCTGAAGAGATGGAAGTTTGGCCTTCTGCTTTACAATGACCATGGGGAGGAGAACCTCTTCCCCACAGGTTTCTCACATACAATGCAATTTACATTGACTCCTTACCAGGACCACTGTCACACCTGGGAAACCCAAGCAATACCTTGACCCTGAGGGGCTGAGAAGTGTCAAGGTCACTGTGTGGGGGGTCACTAGCCTGTGAACATCGATCACTGTAGAATGTTATTCTACAATTGGCATTGACCAAATGTGTCCGATCCTGGAAAGCCAGACACTTGTGACTTGACTAGCTCTATAGTGTGGTTATCTGGCTGCACAGAGCTGCCTGGGTCCCTCCCTCAAGAATACTTGGGGTTTGTGATGCTGCCCCTTTTGCTTTTTGTGGATTCTGCTTTTCAGGCTATGTAGGGACTTTGCATTTTATGTTCCAAAGAACTCATAGAAACTGTCAGGGTTTCCCTTCTCAGCAGCACTTCTCTGAGAGATGTAATTCATGGTATAATCTCCCACTTTTATAGGCTTCCCTAAGCCCCCAGCCACCTGCAGCCACTCAGCCAAGCACTTCGGGGCCACCTATGGATACGTTTGCGTGAATGACTCACCCTGAGCACTGCAAAGCTTGTGCAGTACTGGCTCAGTGGTTTTTAGTACCTGCTGAGCTAACGGGAAGCTGACAAGCAGCCTTTACTTGGCGAGTCATTATCTGCTAAACATTGTTGAGTCAACATAAATGCTTGACAGTAAAGACAGATACAGTTGGATAGTTTGCAGATAGTCTAGTTCTTGAAAACAAATCCAATTTCTTACCCAGAATTCTAACTTACATCACAGAGGAGAGAGTAGGGCACACTCCCCACCACCCTCTCCTGACACCCGTTTGAAGTTTCTGCTCTTTGCCTCTTACCTTGTGGTTCCCAATTCCAGTTCCCTGGAGATGCAATTGCCCTAACATGGAACATCATTTCCTGGATTCTGCAGATAGTGAGTTTTAATGTGTTACCTTCTGGTATATCCATAAGATTACAGGATTTTGGATCAAAGAGACCCAGGTTTGAATCTTAACGTTCAGAATGAACTCTTTGACTATCAATAAATCATTGGAGTATTTCAAGTTTTTGTTTCTTCCCCTCTAAAATGCTGACAATAATACTCATCTATAACGTTGTTTCAGGCTTAAAAGAAAAAATAGAATTAGAAATTTCAGCATCATGACAGATCTGTAATTGATGTTCAAACAGTAACTATTATTAGTATTAATTATTTTTGATTTATTATTTCATTAATTATTCGTTAAATAATATTTCTTGCTAAGGGAAGGAAGAACTTGGACAGAGCACTTGATCAATTACTGCTTATTTTGATGGGAGTATTGAATTTCAATCTTTCTACCCATTTACCAATTAAAAGAACAATCTTTAACTCATTTTCACATATAGTGTAGTGATATAGTGTAAGCGTTTTCCTCTTGTCAGTGGCTAACCCCCAACAGATGGAAACAAACCTCTCAGCTCCAAGAAGGTCTCCCTGGCCATGAGGCCACATGCTCAGTGCAGCTTGTTAGGGAAACCTGAGCTTGTTAGCCTCATTGGATTCAGACAGCATGATGGCCATGCTCCTAACCTTTCTCTCATTATCACCCCACTAACAAGATACTTTAGACCCTTCTTCTCAGATCACTCCCTATCTCCATACAAATCCAGATACATACTGTGCATTTCTGTGTTTGTATGTATATACATGGGTATATGTATCTATCTATATGGGTGTATATTACATATATAATATACACATATATGTATCCATATATGCATATAAAAATATATTTACATATATATATATATATTTTCTATGTAAAAAAAGTAAGTCTTTTTTGCTCCCCACCAATTTCAATTCCCTCGAGGCAGTATTACCCTGTAGAGGTATCTAGTTGAAATGGTTATCCTCTCTCCAAGATAGAGCAACGTTGACTGAGTGGTGGCTGTGGGGAGAGCTGAGTAATGGCAAGTGCAGAGATCTCCATGAGAAGACTTCGTTAAAAGTTTAAGGACAAGGTGAGCACTCCCAGGCTTCCCAGAAGGGGGTAATTAAAATAGAAAACACCTTGTGTGACCCATCCATTGTGCCTGAAAAGGATGGTGCCTTTCAATTGAACGAATTATCAAAAATGCTTGAGGGTTAAGTGGAAAGTGTCTGAGCAAGAGATTGGCTTTATCAGCACGGTGCATCTACTATGGCAGCATGTTGTGTGGACTTAGGCTGCATAGACGTGGAGAATAAAGATTGTTCTAGGGACATTAGTAATAGAGAGACGATAATAAACTAGCAAGAGAAATAGAAGGAAAGTGAGAATTATCAAAAGTGCAAAGAGTAGGCTAGAGATGGGCAAAAAGATTACTGAAGCTAGAGCCTGGAGCTGAATGCCTGAGAAACCTGTGCATTATTTATTCACTAAGGAGGTCAGAAAGAATGTCTGGTTTATAGAGAAGATTACAAATTTTAGCTATTCTCTTTTGATTTATTTATTTGAGCTTTGCCACTTAATAGATTTAAACATATCTGTGTACCTGATAAGCCACATTTTCCACTCAAAATAAAAATATTTAAATTATGTTTTAATCAATGAGGTTTAGAACATTAATCATAAATATTTTTATAATACTGTATCCTTCAAAAATAGATATCAATTTTCTTTTGAAATGTGATGTTTTAACATGTGTTTTTCCAGTGGAGAGAACCTTCAAGATGGTGGAACTGCATTTGTGAAATCATCCTAATAATTAGTGCTAATTAAACTTGTGATTGTCACCATGATATTAGAGATCTAAATAAGCAAAATGTCTTTGTAAAAATAATTTGTTTGTCTATAGTCGACATGTTTCTAGATAGAAGCTGTCAGGATTGTACGAGTCTGTTCTGAATGCAGGATATTGATAATATACTTCCACATATTGATAATAATCTCAGATGCCCCTGAGGGGTAAAGAAAATCCTCTTCCACCACTGCACATTCACGAAAATTATGTCCTATGAGAGTCAGCTAAAGAGGTTGGAAAGAAAACGTCCAGAGCAAAAGATAAACGTGATGGACATGATAGACACACAAAAGTCTGGATCCAGACAGATTTTTCTTCTCACAGAGCTGAGCAATGTGTGCTCTGGACTTATTCTGCTACCATGAAGAACCCTGAGCAACAGGTAAGTCACAAAAGTGCGTGGACTTCATTATACTGGGTTTCTTTGCTATAATCACATTTTTTCTTCACTGTGGACCTATCCAATTCTATTTTTCAAGTGAAAATTTGTATTCAATGTAGTAGAAGTATTGCCACAGAGAGGTAAGCTCCTTATGGGAAGTTGTAGCAATTCAAAGATAGCCACTGCCAGAGCCTGAACTCGGGAAACCAAGCATGTGGTGCATAGATTAAAATAGAAAAATAATGTGTAGACGTCTTAGTTTAGCAACACATCTGCTAGGAATTCACTCATTAATTACATAGACTCAAAATCCATTACGGTGTCACAAATCCACATCAGCTCTTTGGGTCCCCAGTTGCTGAATAACTGCAGGATGCTGGCATGATGATTGGTTGCATTTCCAAGACGCCTTTCTGTATTGCACATTTCAGCAAAAGCCAGATGCTGTTTGTTTTGCTCATAGCATGGAATTCCAATCTGTTCACTCTTGCAGGAATATTCACACAACAGATGCAAATAACTTAGTCATAGCTCAAGGGGAAAACCATGGCTGTTGCTGCATCTTGCTTAGCTCTCAACTTTCTCTTGGAATCCAAACTTGCCCAATCTCTGATATTTGTGAAGGAATTTTTAAGTGCAGAATAATTTGACATAGGGATATGTCTTCAAATGATCTCAAGAAGATAAAAATACCCTATTTTAGCAAATCCCTAGGGGAAGTCACCATAATCTCATGAAACAATATGTATATTATTTGTGTCTTGATTCAAATAAATGAATCATATAAAACATTAAAAAATATTCTTATTATGTTTCCATATGTGTCAGCTTAAAGAAAAAAGTAAGCATCATTCTTCTCTCTCATTTAGGCTCCCATATATAAATATTAAAAACTAAGAGTGACACAGATTTTCAATGGTAGCCATGGCTACCACTGATTCACAATAAGGCTCCAACAGAATAGAACCTCTATTAAACCTCAATAGAGGTTCAATTTTATATATTATTTAATTTTATATATAATCAAATGCTTAGTGTTCTACTCTAGAATTATTATTTCAACTTTTGCAGTATACTTTGAGTTAGATAGCTTTATTTTATTTCATTTAACTCAATTATATTGGGGGGCCATCTATTTTAGTCTTAAGTCTAGAGCACCTAATATAGAGCTTTGCACAAACCAATGTGAGTGTCAACATTTAATGAAATTAAAAACCCCATATTAGATAAAATAATTATAAAGAGGAAAGCATAAAACATGATTCTTGCCTTCAAGGATCTCACAGCCTTAAAGTGGGATGTGTTCATTCGTGGTCCCCGAAGGGTCTTACTTATCAGTATAAGATTCATTTCTTACATCCTCCAGTCACTCAGAGCCCGGATTGTTTAGCTTGGGCCCACAGGCTATATCCTGTACAAGTTTGATAAGTGTACAGTTTGCAAGGTGAGAATGAATTTTACATTTTAAACCATTCTTTATAAAAACAAATACTATCCAACAGAAATCACATGGCCCGAAAAGCTGACGACATTCACTCCCATCTCTCACAACAAGTTTCCTTCCTCTGGACTCTGATGATTAGGTTTACTGCTTTATTACTTGGTATGACACAGTTCCCTGTTCAGAGTGTATGCGAATTAGCTTTGTACCTTTGTGACGATTCCAAAGCAAAGGCAACAATCTCAATGTTGGTCAATTAAAGGAATGAATATTGATTGAAATATTTGTTTTGAAAAGGAATGACATATTTATATGGTTAGTTCAGTGGCATAGACAAAATGTGTGGTTAAAATCCCTAATTTTGGTGTATTAGACAATAAAAGTACATTTTTACCTCTCACATAGGAGTCCAATAGATATGCTTCTGGTCACAGGCAGAAGGGATTGTGAAGGGATTTTAAGTGCAGAATAATTTGATACAGTGACATGTCTCAAAATGATCTTGAGAAGATAAAAATACCCTATTTTAGCAAATTCCTAGGAGAGATCACCTAATCTCATCAGACAAAACGTGTCTTATTTTTGTCTTGATTCAAATAAATGACTCATATAAAAATTTTTAAATATTCTTAGTATGCCATATGTGTCAGCTTAAAGAAAAAAGTAAGCATCATTCTTCTCTCTCATTTAGGCTTCCACATTTAAATAATAAAAACTAAGAGTGGCACAGATTTTCAATGGTGTTTGAAACCCCTCTGTTTGGTGACAGAGGGACCCAGGTTTCTATCTTTGAAGTGGCTACTGATAGAGGCTTAGTGTTCTCAAATTTCAGCTGAAAATATGGGAAAAAAGGTTGAGAAAGCAAAGTCGTTTTTTAAATACTCCTTCCTAAGCATAACACCACTCATTTCTTTCCACGTAATATGGGCAAGACCCAGTGGCCCCTTGGATGAGAGGGCTGGTGGATGCAGTCTCTGGCTGGACCGCTAGGGGAGCTCCTCACTCTAGAAGAGGGCACAAGCATCTGGGAATCACCCAGCTGTCTGTGTACCTGTGTAAATGGTAAACAGAAGGCCTGACTTTTGAGCAGCAATTTTTAATTGACAATAAATCAGATTTTACTCCATGCCATCACCCCACTGAAACCTTCATTTCAGATATTTTAATAAAATGAGATACACAAGAATAGGGAAAATGAGAGACAAAAACCAACAAACAAAAACATGGGAGCAGAAGAAAAAATTGATTATGTGATAGCCGGCTTTAACACGTGAGAAGACCAAATCCTGACCTTGCAGTGCAAATACAGAGGATTCTTCAAACAAGGCAGGAAGTATTGGTTCCAGCTTCCTCTGGAAGTAGGATGAAAGGGTATGTGTTGGAATGCTCGTTCAACTTTTTCCAATGGCTCTGCATAAAAGGAAGCAACAGAGGTCCTTTCCTGACACTTAGGGAGGCAAAAGCTAGGTGGCAACCAAAGATTCAGAGGAGGAAGGCGGTAAGGGGCAGAACTGCTGGAAGAGCTCTCCTGCGTACTATTTGTCTTTTTCCTCCTTTGCTGCCTTCTTTGTTTGCTTATTTTAGTAGTTGCTTCAGGACATACAGTAGTATATATCACAGACATCCTTCAAGTGAGATATTGTCCCTTAATATGGTACAAATTCTCACACCAGTAGGATTCTATATCTTTTCTCCTGGCCTTTGGTCCTTACTGTCTTCTGCTCCCACCCAAATCTTCTTCCTGACTGTTCAGCCTATTACAGTGATCCCAAGTCTGTCACCACATGCTGGGCTGTGAGATGTCAGTGCCCTCCAGCCAAAGGCCTCCAGGAGCTCTCCAGCACTTGAGTAATTTGGGTTTCTCATTTGTCACCGTGAGGCAGTGCACACACGCCATGGAGAATTGCCAGGTGTCCCAGTAAAGGGTGTTAGAAAGAACCTGTTGTAGGATGTGGCTTTGGTTGGTGATTTTGAAAGAATTTAATGAAGTAGGGCATTGGTCTCTGTTGGCTGCAGTAAAGAAGGGAAGGTCATTCTATGATTGGTTCATCAATAAACCTTACCTATGGGAGGGCAGTCTAGATGCTAAAGCTGTAACTAATGTAAAGAAAAAAAGCAGCCCCTCATATTAGCTGAGGAAGGGAGATTTTTGTATTTTGCAGCTGGGGTGATTTGCATGTTTTGTCTGTATTTAGGCATGATTGTGGATTGCTCTGTTTGTTTGCTTTCTTTGTTATTGCTGTGTCTTCATCTGTCATAGTCACAGAGTGACCTCATCTCATATTAATGTTCTGTTAAATCATTTATGTTCAACAGGAAAGCACTAAGGCACAGCCGTGAATGCCCCACAAGCTCACAGCAGCACCAAGATCTGGCTGACAGTGCCAGGGCATGCCTATGCTTTTGGGGGGAATCAGAGTTCTGGTATAAACTTCTCCACCAGCCCCCAAGCAGCCTGGCCTCAGCAGCAGATGTGCCGGGCTGCTCAGGTTGACTAACGGGTATCTCCTCCCATCTTCTAGTTTCCCTTTAGACCTTCATTTCTCCAGCTTCTACCATAATTGTGCCAATCTGATTTCTATAATGAATCCCTCATCCCATAATGGTACTGCTCCCCTAGGTAAACACTAACTGATACCAAGACTCAAATAAGGAAGACAAATTAAATAATGTTTAAGAAGCAAATAGATCCCTAGGTCCCCTTCTACCCATGTGCACATTGGGAAGCTGTCCTTCTCAATCACAGCAGAATGATGGAAGTTCATGCTCCTGAAAAGGCAAAACAAGCTGAACGCAATGGCTCAGGCCTGTAATCCCAATGCTTTTGGAGGCCAAGGCAGGCAGATCATAAGGTCAGGAGATGAAGATCATCCTGGCCAACATGGTGAAACCCTGTCTTTACTAAAAATACAAAAATGATGTTCTCCAGATTCATCCATGTCCCTACAAAGGACACGAACTCATCATTTTTGACTGCTGCATAATAGTCCATGGTGTATATGTGCCACCTGGGCTCAGTTTTCCCAATCCAGTCTATCATCAGTGGGCATTTGGGTTGGTTCCAGGTCTTTGCTATTGTAAACAGTGCTGCAATGAACATTCGTGTGCATGTGTCCTTATAGTAGAACGATTTATAGTCCTTTGGATATATAAATCATTCTCAGTAAACTGACACAAGAACAGAAAATGAAATACTACATATTCTCACTCATAGGAGGGTGATGAAAAATGAGAACACATGGACACAGGGAGGGGAGTACTAAATACTGGGGTCTATTGCGGGGAAAAGGGGAGGGCCAGTGCGGGGGGAGCTGGGGAGGGATAGCCTGGGGAAAAATGACAAATGTGGGTGAAGGGGAGAAAGGAAGCAAAACACACTGCAATGTGTGTACCTATGCAACTGTCATGCTTGTTCTGCACATGTACCCCCAAACCTAAAATGCAATAAAAATTTTTTAAAAAAATAAATAAAATGAAAATACAAAAATGAGCAGGGTGTAGCTGCGTATGCCTGTAGTCCCAACTACTTGGGAGGCTGAGGTAGGAGAATTGTTTGAGCCCAGGAAGTGGAGGCTGCAGTGAGCTGAAGGCTGAAGTGAGCCAAGATCACACCACTGCACTCTAGCCTGGACAACAGAGCGTGACTCTGTCACAAAAAAAAAACAAAAAGAAAAAGAAAGAAAAAAAGACAAATCAGAAGGTCTTTGGGCCGGGGAATCTCAGAGATATTTGATGGCAAAGCAACTTTCTAGAAACAGGAGAATTATTTTATAATATGTGAATTGAATGCTGAGGCCCATAGTCCTGTTTCTCTACTTTCGAAATTTTACAGCCACAAAGGGTGCACCTGCTAGGAAGTAGACTAGAGGGGGACTCTGAACTCTGAACAAAGGTTGACAACAGGGGATTAATGTTTGAAGCTTAAAATGACCACAAATAACAAAAATCATTATGTCCATGAGATGGAATTATCCCCAGATCTCTAATAATTAGTCTTCTTTATTCCTAGATAGAAGTCTACTGTCTTTATTCAGAGAACGGAAGTACTATTATCTTCTCTGAAATTACTTTGTCTGAAATAAATACAGCCACTCCAACGGTATTTTGGTTTGCATTAACACTGTATACTTTTCCTATTGATTTTTATGGAAGTTTTTATTTTTTTTGCAAGTAGCATATCAAGTCTTTTTTTAAAATTCAATTTGACTATTTTTCCTTTAATTCCAGCGTTCAGACTACTTACATTTAATATAATTATTGATATAGTTATGTTTGCCTGTCATATTTGTTTCCTGTTTTTTCCATCTACTATTTGTCTTTTTCCTCCATTACTACCCATCTGTTTGCTTATTTTGGTAGCTGCTTTAGGATATATAATTATATTTCACAGATGCATTTCAGGTCATATACTGCCCCTTCATATAGTACAAAATATTCACAGCAGTATTATTTATTTTCTCCTGGCCTTTATTCCATTGTTATTATACACCTGATTTTACCTACCTTATAAACTCTGTGCTATAATTTACTTCTTTATTTCTAAACAATTCATTATCTGAAAGTGAGCTATAAGTAACATTTTTAGATAATTTTATGTATTTGTACTTGTGATTACCATTTCCAGTGCTTTCCATTACTTTGTTGATACATCCATCTGATATCATTTCATTTTTGACAGAAGTTTTATTAACATTTCTTGAGCCCAACTGGGTGGGCGGCCAGAGTGGCTCTATCTGTTACACTTGGAGAATCCAATAAAGACCATTCATACTCACTCACTTCTGCAGCTGCCCTGTAGATTAAATAACCAAGCTAGAGAGTCAGAGGCCAACTGTCATGTCAGGACTACTTGCGTCTGTCATCCTCCTCCTTTTCCTCTTCCTCTTCCTCCTCCTCCTCCTCTTCTTCTTCCTCTTCCTCCTCCTCCTCCTCGTCCTCTTCCTCTTCTTTTCTTTTCTCCTTCTCCTTCTCCTTCTTCTCCTTCTCCTTCTCCTTCTTCCTTCTTCCTTCTTCCTTCTTTGAGATGTAGTTTTGCTCTTGTTGCCCAGGCTGGAGTGCAATGTCATCATCTTGGCTCACCACAACCACTGCCTCCCAAGTTCAAGTGATTCTCCTGCCCTCCTGCCTCAGCCTTCTGAGCAGCTGGGATCACAGGCATGAGCCATCATGCCCAGCTAATTTCATATTTTTAGTAGGGACAGGGGGGTTTCTCCATGTTAGGCAGGCTGGTCTTGAATTCCCAACCTCAGGTGATCCGCCAGCCTTAGCCTCCCAGAGTGCTGTGATTACAGGCACGAGCCACTGTGCAGAGCCTGTGTCTGTCTTCTTTCTCATGAGTGGGAATTTGAGACTAATTCGCCTTAACACTTTGTGTGTTTTACACATTGACAAATCACAGGAAAGTATTTTTCTAAAATATTTTCACTTTACAAACACTGATTGCTAAATAAATAATACATGGAATGTTTCTTTAAATTATTTCTCACATTTTAGGTAGTGACTTGAAATAGATCAAAGAAAAGATGCTAGATGTAGGTATCTTAAAAACTTTAACAGAACAGGGGATGGGACTCTTTATTTTCATTTGAATCCATATTTTGTGATAACCTTCCACCTAGAAAGACCTCCCCAATTCCAACTGTCCCTCTGTCTTGGTCAACTTGTTCCTTCTCTGTCCCTTTACCTGCCTTAAGCTCTAAGGGCTTCCTGGACTGGCTGGGCCCCTTGCTCTTCACCACACATCTTAATGCTTCTCTTCCTTCTTATTCTCTCTCCAATCACTGCAGCAAACAGCGCCCATGCTGCCTCCACTTTACGAATATTCAGCCTAGCTTCTATTTATTTACTACTTGAACTACTCACCAATTGTGCATTAAGTGTACACTTCATAACTCAGGCTATAAATGGCTGAGTTCTTCACCCTGATGAGGAGGAGGAAGGGTTGATAAGGAGCTAAACCAGTGGGAGTTTCTGCAAGGTGTGTGGCAAAGGTGTGTTTTTCACCTAAAGTTCCCAGGGATAGTTCAAAGCAGGAGTAAACAGAGAATGAAGTACCAGGTGGGAAGCTGAGCTCAGTAAGTTACAGAAAGAAGCATGATTGCCAACAGAAAGGTCAAGGGCAGGGACGGATGTTGATGTCCAGAACCAGCATCTGGGGGGTCATGAGATTCAAGACCTGGGTGATGAAATGCGATGCAGGTTGAGCCCTCAGGATGTCACATCTGACAGGAGGCTTTTAAAAATCTGTGTGGGTGTGGGTGTTAATTACCTCGTTAGTGCCCTGTGCCATCATAAGTCACCATGAATGCGGTTATTGAACACAACACAAATGTACTCTCACAGCTATGGAGACCAGAAGTCTGCAGTCAAGGTGTGGGAAGGTCGGTTTCTTCCAGGCGCTCTGAAGGAGAATCTGTTTCATGCCTCCTTGAAACCCTCGGCACTCTCTGGCTTGCAGAAGCATCACCCCAAACTCTGCCTCCATCTTCCCATGGCTTTCTTCTCCAGATTAAGGCCTGTCCTAATCCTGGATGATGATATCTTGAGAACCTTAGAAGTACATCTATCAAGAACGTTTTTTCCAAAGTTGCCTTCTCGGGGTTAGAACTTGGACATACCTTTTCTTGGTGCAGGGACCATCATTCAACTCAAACAATTATGCAATTCAAGACAATGTTCTAAACATGCATGAATGCACTTAATTCCTATACCAATTCCACGTTAAAGTATGTGTCAATATTATGACCACTTTACAAACAAGGAATCTGAGGTGAGGAAGGAATGAGTAATCTTTTCAAACCCCCATAGCTGTCTGTGTTGGGGCTGCACCTGAACGCAGGTAGGCAAATCCCACAGTTGACATGCTCCATCACTGTGCTCTAGAAACATCTGCACCTCTGTTTCTTCACCTGTGAAATGGAGATAGTGACAGTACCAATTCAATAGGGTTCCCGTGAGATTACCCGTGCTCCAGCATGGACCGCCACTGCAGGTTGAATTACTGATACTCACAGGAGAGTGAGGCAGGTGGGGCAGGTCCTGCAACATTTCAGGAACATTTGACTTCTACGGACTCACAGGCATGCAGCAGAGGACGGTCGGCTGTGATGGAGGGGCCAGGCACATGGCCACTGGAACAGAAGCAGCTCAAAGGTGGCAAAGATGATGATTTTTATGCTTGTCACCACCACCATGGTTAACAATGATGTTAACCATGAGATATGTGCTTGGGGAAGTGTGCAGAGTGAATGAGTGAGTGCCAATACATTTTTTTGAGGCAGGCACTATAATGATTATTTCTTCTGTACCTCCTTTCCCTAAATAGTCTCTGCCTCTCCAAGGCATTTAGTCATAGACAGGAATTTACTTACACAGATCCTTGACCCCTCTATCGCCTCCTAGTCTTAGGTGGAAAACTCACGAGGATGAAGATCATGGAGAAGAAATGGTGACAGCAGATCTCCAAGATCTTCAGAAATGATGAGGCACGTGGACATGGTGAAAAGAACGTGGGGGAAAAGAGCACGGGCGTGGTGGTGGTGGTCAGAGCAGGGCTTGGTGAACACATCTTATGGAGTGCTTGATCTGTTGATCTGTGCCAGGCAGTGGGCTAGATTGTAAAAATAAGACCAATTATGAAAAATTTATATATATATATATATATATATATATATATAAAATGACTGATATATAATCAATAGACAATGGGTAGAAAAATAGACGTAAATATGTAGACAGGTTTAATTCTTACTTTGCCACTTAATATCTGTAGAAACTTGCATGACTTATAACAATTTAAGCTTCCATTTCCAGATAAAATTAAATTAGTTAAATGCTTAATTCATAGTGTTTCTGTAAAACTAAATAATAAATCTTGCATATATATGCATGTGTATGTCTGTGTATGAATAGATACATACAGAGAGAAACAGACAGAGACAGGGACAGAGAGATAGAGACAGAGAAGATAGAGATAGAGAGATAAGCTTAGTACCAAATAGATTATTTTGCCTTCTTTATAGATGTATAGATAAGCAGTAGTGATAACTACTGTTTATCTTTTTTTTTTTTTGTCACGTAAATTCAAGATTTCTTTATAGAAAACTCTCAACCTTTGGCATCAATTTTGGACCAAGATGTGCCCATCTGCCTTTCTAAATGTCCCTAAATGACAGCTGAGCTCCTCAAAGCCTTCATTGCTCCTGATCTTTCACCCCTGCAGGGAAGTGTCTGGCAGCATGCTCAATGTCCAGTGCCCACTGGGCTGACCCAGAAGCAAATTTTGTGTCAGCTCCTCCAGCCCACCATGGATCATCCTGGGAGCTGTCTTCAGATGGTAATTATTCTCAGCTGCAGCCATGGCCCCATTAAGGACAGAACTCTGGAGATGAAAAGTCCCAGATCCCATTAGCAGCCTCTACTTCAGACATGAACTCCAGGACTTGATGTCTCTGATGCATCTCTTCATGTTGCTTCCACAGGCTTAATGATTCCTTTAGCATCTCCTACCTGAAGGTATCGCTCATTATGCCACTGAGATGCACGGCCATATTTCAGTTAATTTAGCTAATTTGCTTGTTTGTAAAGGAAACACAATTAATAAAATAAGTATTTCATGTCTTTTTTTTTTCAGGTCAACATTGAAATAAGAACTGTTTTGACTGATCTTCTCAGAATAAAATGAGGAAAACAGTTCATGCTGAACTACTCATATGCGGAGGTGATGAGCAGATGTTTCTAATTTTGAGCTGAAAGAAAAGCAAAAATAAACAAATTTAACAAATCTTAGTTCTTGACAACCACTCACAGGATAGTTCAGCTAAGAAATAAGCATATGGCTCAGGGAATAAATAAACTGCCTGGCTCAGTGTGGAAATGACACTCGAGACTCAGAATTTCAGGACTACAGTGAGCTCATTTCTTCTGTAATTAGGGTCAAGACTAGAACTTTTCCTGTGGATTTTCTCATCAGTAAACTGGTGCCGCTTTTCCACGTAGGTGAGCACTGCAAGAACAGGGTGGGCTTCCTCATTACTTCCTGTCACACTTCAAGGGTGATGAGTTTCTCAAGGAGAATGCAATGTCTCTTCAGAGCTGGCCCATCTGTGTGTGATCAGGTGGGAGAAGTTGCTTCAGTAAGTGGAGCGTGATGGGACAGGGGCATTAAGTGCCATCTGCCCTCTGCGGAAGTGTTGCCTCTGAAAAGAGAAGCTTGGCCACCCTGATGCCTGGCATCTTTTCCAGCCATGTCTCAGTCAACCCTAGCTGTTGGGAAAAGTACCACGGACTGTTGGCTTAAATAGCAGACACTTACTTCTCACAGTTGGAGGCTGGAAGCCTGAGATCGGCGTGCCGGCGTGGTCAGGCTCTGGTGAAGACCCTCTTCCCATCTGTAGATGGCTGCCTTCTCCTTGTGTCCTGCATGGCTCCCTGTCCTCTTTTCATAAGTGCACTCATCCACTCCTGAGGCTCCACCCTCATGACCTAGTTACCTCCCAAAGCCCCACCTCCACGTATTATCACACGAGGGATTAGATTTCAACGTATGGATTTTGGGGGACACAAACTTTCAGTCTGTAGCAGGACACAATTGTCTTACTATGGTCAGACTAGGGTGATTTACTTCATTTCTTGACACGTGTTTCTCTTCCTAAGCCTATGTACGTAGATAGTACTTACTGTTTTACAAGAATCCGGTTTGTCCTTGCATTGTAATTTATTTTTAAAAACACTGTTTTAAGATTTCTGTGATGAGCTAAAGGCATCTAACTGAATCCAGAATATGCTGTCAACTTTAAAGCCTCAGCTCATGTGTTGTGAAGGGAAAGGTGCCACACACTTGGACGCTGGTCTTGGTACAACCTTAACTCAGCATGAGAGTCCCGAGGGAGTTTCTTCCTCTTCAGAGGCCTCTGCTTCCCCAGCTTTAAATGAGCTGGTTAAGAGCTGTCCATTCTGCCCGAAGAAGCCTCTCATTGTGGGTTCCTGCACAGACCAGATGTGGGAGAGAAGCTTCCCACCCTGAAGGGTGAAGTCCCAAGTCCTGTGGTGCCCACAGTGAGGTCCTTAGGTCAGCAGCGTGGGCATCAGTTGGGTGATTGGTGAAAATGTCCACACTTAGGCCAATGACTGAGTCAGCCTCCATGTTTTTCAAGGTCCCCTGTGCACAGTGGAGTCTGAGAATTGCTGGGGAATGAGGAGGACCCTCATGGTCACGGCCGCAAATGTCAACTGTTGCTCAGGAGCTGATCCAGGAGGGAAGCCCTGGAGCTGAGACCTCCAGAGGCTGCTCCACAGAGGGCGTGGGGATGATCACTTTCCATCATGTTCCACTGCGGCCGCAGCTAGGTCCTTGCTCAGTAACCCACCCTGTGATGCTACCTTGACTTGACCAAGCTGCCTCAGGTGCTGCCTCTGCAGCTGGCAGGCTCCCCGGAGTCACAGTTCACCCAGGTGCAGCCACGTCCCTCTCGTCCCAGTTTCCCTCTGAGGCCACCTCCATGGTTCCCGCCATGAGGGCCTGGAACACTCTCTCTGCCTCTCTCTTCTAATGCCCTCCTCTCCTGGGACCCGGGGTACTTCATGAAGATCCCTCATCCTGTTTGCAGCTGCATAGGGACCCCTGTCTGAGGCTGGCTATCGTCCTGGGCCACTCAAGAGCTGTGGACGTGGATTCTCCACTTCTAGATCCTGAATCATAAAGGGGCCCTGAGTGTGTCCTCCCAGGGGCTAAGGCATAGCAGACTGAGACCCCCAAGCTCACTTAGACCTAACTCACATTTTTTCCAGACTCCTCTGTTTCTCTCTAAAGATGCAATTCTGTTCAGGCTGGAGAAGTCCCATTCTGATGGCCTGGGTCCCCTCTCAGATCCCTCAGTGTACCCTGGTTGGATGCTAACTGGAGCTGGGCCCACCCAGAGCCTGTGTGGTGTGCTGATTCCGGCCTCTCACTCGCACTGAGGAAGTCACAGGGGAGAAGAAACAGGTACGAGGCTTACTCTCTCAATGTGGCTCCCTTCACGCAAATGAGACCAGCTGACAGCAGAGCCTGCCACACATGGGGCTTACTCTGCCAAGCATGGTTTGTAGACTGTCGCTGGAATCAGTCCTGTGCATCTTGGCTTTTTAAGTGGTCCTCGATGCAGGACAGGTAGCAGGTGGGAGGGAACGACAGAGACAAGGCCAGAGGGCAATGACTTCTGCCAGGGACTGGCCTGGCTCTTCCCCAGGGGCATCACGCATGGACTTCCTGCCTTAAAGACACTGCTATCATAACAACAGCGTGGATGAGGACAAACCTCATTCACACATCCACTGTGTCACAGGGTAAGTAAAGGAGTTACTTTGCAGAGAGATTGCCACCTAAAAGGTCCTTGATATTCCATTCAAGTGCATAGTGGACTTTGCAGACAGGATTCATTTCTGACACTGCACTGGACATCTGCTCTCTTGGAGTCCAGGTTTGAGTGTGCAGATGTGTGAGTGTCTGTGCCCCGTGGGAGGTTGGGTGTTCACTGGCTCAGATGCTGGACACAGGGGATCCTCCTCATGGTTTGGACAAGCCTGGAGACCTTATTGTAAAGCACCACAAACCATCTACTTTCCCAGAGTGGGAGTCTTTCTCTAATCCTTTCTTTCTGTACCCCACAGGGTAGTTAGGAAGGACCCACCTCACCTCATGCCCTCAGATTGAAAAATACTCTCAGTTCTCTGTAACTAAGTCACATTCTGACTTGCACAGCAGTTTCTAAATCTTCAGAATGACCCTAGTGGCTGAAAGTTATTACCAAAATTCCCAGTCATACTCAGTTAACAACTAAGTAATTTTTGGTGTGCGGTCTACAGGCTGGTCATTGCTCCTGTCTCCAGAGGCTGTTTAAATTTCTGGTAGTTTCAAACTCTCAGGAGCTGTTTGTTTTCACAGAGATTCAGTTGATTTTTTAAATTATAGTTTAAAACAAAGCTGTGTTTAAAAAGTTAGTTGTAGGTAATCAAAACATGAGAACTAATCTAAAGAATTATCTGAGAATGCATTGGTAATATTGATCCAGTTTGGTATCTGACAGCTGAGGGGTCTTATTTTTCCTGCTTAGAAAGACTAACTCCACTGTAAATACACAGTGGAATATGTGATTGTTGTAACTCTCACTTTCTTTTCAAATTGGGAAAGAAAAAGAAGTGTGAACTTTGGCCTATGCAGCTTTTTTATAAGCACATTTTCCAACATAAACCATAACAGCACAAAGTTTGGATTTTTGAATTTTAGCAACATGGAGATTTTATTATCTTCAATCCCACTCACTAGCAGACTTGGCAATAATTTCAGTCTTGCCATGAGCCATCAGCTGAGTACCAAGTGGGCTCTTTCTCAAGAAATCCCACATGAGCTTTGTGAGTCTCATGTCTATTCTAACTCCTTTTTCCCTCTACCTTAAGTTTTCATGAGTGCTCCCATATAGTTCAGCGGAATGACTGCTCACAGTGCACTGCACAAAGTCACCAGAGCTCATATTAGTGACAGTGACCTTCCAACCCATCATGCCGGCCCCTATTCAAAGGGCTCAGGCAAGCTTCCTGGGAGGAATTCTAATGAAAACCTGGAGACTAACTTCATGGGAGTCTCAGTAGGAAGGAAAATGTTTGCAGAATTGTCATTGAAAAGGAATGAGTTTCACCACTGTGTTTTTCATGTCATCCCACCATTAAAACCACTGACGTGGCCGGACACAGTGGCTCATGCGTGTAATCCCAGTACTTTGGCAGGCCGACCGAGGTCAAGAGATGGAGACTATCCTGGCCAACATGATGAAACCTAGTCGTTACTAAAAATACAAATATTAGCTGGGTGTGATGTCACGCACCTATAGTCCCAGCTACTCAGGAGGCTGAGGCAGGAGAATTGCTCAAAACTGAGAGGCGGAGGTTGCAGTGAGCCCAGATCACACCACTACACTCCAGCCTGATGACAGAGCAAGACTCCATCTCAGACAAAAAACAAACAAACAAACAAAAAAAGCTACTGATGTGATCGGTCACATGGCTCATGTTGCTTTTACAGAAGTGAGAGTGGAACCTGCGACAGTTCAGTAAATCGTGTTTGTTAGCAGTGGAGAATGTTACGCATCTGCAGCAACCTCAGTTCTTGCCTCCTCAGAAGAGAGAATTTGACCAAGGAACATAAGGTAGAGGGAGAGATGGAGGCAAGTTTTAAAGCAGGAGTGAACGTTTATTAGAAGGTTTCAGAGCAGGATCGACAGACAATACGGTACATTCGGAAGAGGGCCAAGCGGGCCACTCGAGAGATCCAAGTACGTAGGTTGACATCTGACTTGGAGTGTATATGTTGTCATGCTTCTGGGGTCTAGTGTCCACTCTCCCCTGATTCTTCCAGTGCAGTGGGCTGTCGGCATGTGCAGTGACCTGCCAGCATTTGGGAGGGGCCGCATGCGCTGTGTGTTTACTGGAGTTGCACACGTGCTCACTTATGGCGTTTTCCCTTACCAGCCGAGTGTTCCTAGAGGAAGACTATACAAGCAGTTAATGCCACCATGTTTGCCTCTTAGTGTGCATGCTTGAGCCCACTCATCCAACTCCTAGGATCTTATTAGGAAGCTGCTGATCACCGGTTTCAGGTTTTTCTATCTGTTAGGAGACTGCCTCTCCGTGGTGCCAGATGCAACCAATTATTACTTTAGAGAGACAGTTGAACAACCACCTGACCATCCCTTGATGGTCTCCTGACATTACTGGGGTGGGGACAACTTCCTTCCTGCTCGTCTGCCTAATTACCTACCATAGCTTTTTCTGAAGCTTCCTAGTTGGGAGGATGTTTCTTATCTGCCTCCTTTAAATAAGCTACTGCTGGAAAGATGCAAGATATTCTGAAATTAGCAAGACTTGGTGGTTAACTAGTAGCCCATTGAGATTTTTCTCATGACGCAGTGAAGCCAGTCACCATGTCACTGAGGCACAAGATCACCTTTCTGCCATCACAGGAGCATACACGCCCCACCATGTGGCAATGGTACAGGTCTTTGAGCCCCCACTGTGCTGTAAAATCAAGCTTACGTTTGTAAGAACTACTGGAGATTCTTAATGTGGAAACTAACTTGTACCCCTTCCACATTTTGTGTTTAACATTCTTTCTTATTTTGCCTTGTACATGATCTAGTGTAAACTGGACCGCTCACATCTATTTTTGAATGTTGTTTCAAAAGTAGGCAAGATTCTGAAAAACCTTTTCTGATTAAAAATGGGTAAGAGGACTTGATGTGCAATGTCAAAGATAAATCTATGTGATAAAATTTGCATAAAATAAAATACCTTTCACTTTGGCATTTTTGTGTCATAATTTTTATCTGTTTCATAATATTTTAATGGTATGAATTGCATTAAGTTATCCATTTGGTTATAAGAACACTGGTTTCTAAGTTGTGTGACTAAGTTGCATTTGTTTCAGAATTTTTCACTTGTCAGTTTTTAGTGAGGCTCATAATAGTCTCCAAGAATTGAGAAGCAGAAATGAACTTTTATTTAATATGTCTGAGTTTGCAGTTGTGGAATTGATTATAGTAGTTCATCTTTGTCAGCCTACAAGAGGGTGAGAAAAGAGATTACATGCCAATAACAAAGGTTAATCAATTCATTCAATCAAAAACATGTATCTGGCTGCTTCACCTTAGACACTGTGCTCAGCACAAGGCGGGAAATGTGGGAGCACAGCCATCACCCCAGGAGCAGGAGAACTTCTGTATCTAGTAGCAAAGAAAGATTTTAAAGGAAAGTTAAGAAGGGATTATAAGTGCAGTGATAGCTCAGTGTATGTATATTATAAAAAACACCTGGGTCTGGGCATGGTGGTTCAAGCCTGTGATCCCAGCACTTTGGAGGGCCGAGGTGGATAGATCAGCTGAGGTCAGGAGTTCAAGATCAGCCTGACTAACATGGTGAAACTGTGTCTCTACTAAAAATACAAAATATTAGCCAGGCGTAGAGCACACACCTGTAATGTCAGCTATTCTGGAGGCTGCGGCAAGAGAATCATTTAAACCTGGGAGGCAGAGGTTGCAGTGAGCCAAGATCATGGCATTGCACTCCAGCATGGGCAGCAAGATCGAAACTGTGTCTCAAAAGAAAAAAAAAAAAAAAACACCTGGATCAGAGCATCTGACTCCAACCCAGGGCTAAGAAAGGCAGAGAAAACTGAGACATTAGAAAGTATTACCGTTATTTCATCAAGTGGAAAGAGGCTAAAATTTTAAACTTCATGTGCTGGCATTGAGATACCTGCTATAATAGATTTTAATCAAAGAAGCAATCATATAAATATGAATATTCCTGTAGTCAAATAATTGCTGTGGGACTTTGACTTCAGATTAAGGAAGACGACTTGAAAGGTCCCACTGTGTTGTTCTACAATAGTGCTATTCTTCATTTATGCTTATACCTTTAATCAATCTGGAAGCATTTTTTGCACTTAGTCTGATTAATTATCTAGCTTTGTTTCCCTTTAGGGTAAGTCAAATTTTTCACTATCACAGTCTGTCCACAGTATGGATCCATTTCCTTTACGTCAAGGTTTCTCAGCCTCAGAATAGCTGACAATTTGGAGTAGGCCATTCTCTGTTGTTACAGGTATCTTGTGTTTTAAAATATTAAACAGCGCCCTGACCTCCATCAACTACATGCCAGTAGCACATCCTCCCCATTACTGTGATGTGGAAAATGTATCCAAACTTCCATACGTCCCATGAAGGATAAAATTGCTTTTGGGTGAGAACCAGCACTTTCAGAGTACTTTTCAGCCTGGATTACTATGGCTTGAATGTTAGTTTCTACAAAACTGGAGGAATATCTGTTGTCGTCTTCTACAGAATTATCTCAGTTATTTGGGGACCTTCTTAAATTCACATATCTTTTAAAAATATTTTCTCCAACTCTCATCAAATATTGCTGGGTTATTAATGGACAGTATTAAATATCTTATTAAATTGGGGAATATAGACATATTTATAATATTATGTTCCTCCAGTTAGTCATTCTTTTGTGACTTTCATAATTTATTCATAAATAATTCTATTTCTAAATTAATCCCACCTGGGTTATAGACTAATGCTAATGCAAATAGAATCTCAGATTCTGCTGTATTTCCTATTACATTTTCTGGAAAGTTATGGATTTATGTTTTGGTTTTTACACATCCACTTTGTACTCACTTTCAGACCATAAGCTTGTCAATGATTCTTTTGAACTTTCTGTGTATTAAATGTATTCTATATGTTAAGATAGCATCAGTACACGATGATTAAATTTATGTCAGAGTTCAAAGTTATGCTTCTTTTGTAAATCATTGCTGGAAAGTGATTTCTGTGACGATCCTAGAAAAGAAGCACTGCTCTTTGAAATCAAATTTGTAACTAACATACATACAACTCTCCCCTGGTATGTGTCGATTAAATGATCCAGCTCTTAAAAAAAAAGAAAGAAAAGAATGTCTTCTTCCTAATTCTTATATCCCTTATTTATTAATGTTTCTTGTTGCAAGAACATTGTTGAAAATCTCTCTAACATGTAAAACCTGATAGAGTTAGTTACATTAAGTTAAAGAGGATACAAGAAAAAACAAACAGGTGACCAAATGGGAATATATATTTTTATCCTACGTAAACCAAAATGGTCATTTGTTTTTGGAACAGGGGTCTGCAAACTTTTGAAAGGACAACACAGTAAATAGTCTAAGTTTGTGAACACATTGTCCATGTTGTGACTATTCAGCTTTACCAGTGTAGCTTGAAAGCAGCTGTAGATGGCATGGAACTGAATTGATGTAGTTCCAATAAAACTTGGTTGACAAAAGCAGGGTTGGCTCACGAGTTGTAGACTGCTGTATCCTGATCTAGAATATGATAATGACCCCTACAAAAGAGATATCACTTCATACCCCCTCAGCGCTAAAAGTATATAAAATCAGACACCAGATTGTGGCATGGCAGTTACGGAAACAAAATTTTAGTGGGAGTGAAAAGTGAGGTGCACTTTCAAAGACTATTTTAAAGTATTTATTGAAATAGAATATGTGTATTACAGAAATCCAATGTTTCTACCCCAGATTATGCTCCAAAATCTATAGTTGCATATACAAAGATGCTATAAAAAATTGGCTTTAATGAATCTATAATAGGTATAAATCTTTACCTATACTAGGTATAAATCAAAATTGCCCAGTCCAAATGGGATGTATAGTTACTCTATCCAAAATAAGCCTCACAGAAGTATGCAAAGAGTTGTAGAAGACTGTTTCTTGTAGATTATTATTGTAATTACAAAAACAAAATCTCATATTAGAATCAAGAAAAATATATATATTCATAGAGTCTGGGTACAATGGCTCATCTATAGTCTTTCAGCATTTTGGAAGACCAAGGCAGAAGGATAACTTGGAAGCCAGCAGTTCAAGACTAGACTGGGCAACATAGTGAGACTCACAAAAAATAATATAAATAATTTTTTTAAAATTAGCCAGGCATGGTGGCTCACACCTGTAGTCCCAGTTCCTCAGGAGTCTGAGACAGAGGGAACACTTGAGCCCAGGAGTTCAAGGGCTACAATGAGTTATGATCATGCCACTTCACTCCAGCCTGGGTGAGAGAACAAAAAAAAAAAAAAAAAAAAGAATTTAGGTAGAGACTTACCTTGGAAATACCAAGGGGAGCGTCTTCCTGGAATCAAGCCAAAACCAAATACTGTTGCTTCCCTCAATCAATGTTAGTAAATCCACATTCTACAAATTAGTTTTAATTTTTTTGAGCTATTTATATTTCAAACTTCTGCAAAAATGCAAACAAACAAATTATACCTCATTAATTTGCTTTCAGCTCTAAAACTGATTGCTTTGCTTTGCTCTTTTTTTTTTCTGTAATTGATTCTGGTAAACAATTATGAAACCACGGACTTAAGAAATCTCAGAGTTGTTTATACTTCTTCCTCAATTAAAACAAATTTGTCCTAAACTTCTTATTTTAAAACATCATCGCTAGAACAATATGGGAGGAATTGCATGCAAGAATTACTCTAAAGCTACTATAATTAAGAAAGACTGCTATATAAGAAATGCTATGGCCGGATGTGGTGGCTCACATCTGAAATTACAGCACTTTGGGAGGCCAAGACGGGTGGATCCCTTGAAGTCAGAAGTTCGAGACCAGCCTGGCCAAGATGGAGAAATCTCATCTCTACTAAAAAAAAAATACAAAAGTTAGCCAGGCATGGTGGCACAGGCCTGTAATCTCAGCTACTTGGAAGGTTGAGGCTGGAGGATCACTTGAACCCAGGAATCGGAGGTTGCAGTGGGCCAAGGTCATGCAATTGCTCTCCAGCCTGGACAACAGAGTGAGATTCCATCTCAAAAAAAAAAAAAAAGAAAGAAAAGAAAAGAAAAAAGCGAAAAGAAACACTAGACACATCAATAGAACACAAGAGAGATGAGAAATAGATCCACATACATACAGTCATCTGAATTTTTTAAAGTATAAGAGCAAAGAAATTAAGGGGAAATTGTGCTAAAATTTGAAAAGCCAGATGCCTATATTTAAGAAAAAATAAATCTAGACCAAGACCTTGTGACTTTCACAAAAATATTTTCTCAATATGGAACATAGCTCTAAAGTAAGATGTAAAAGTATAAGGAAACATAAGAGAATATTAACATGATCTTAACTTTCTTAAGTAGCTAAATACAACAACACTAAAGCAAAGTTCCTAAAACAAAAAATATGCTGAATTTTATTCTTATAAAAACGTTGGTTCTGCAAAGGACATTGGTAAGAGAATGAAAAGACAAGCCACAGACTGGGATAAAATATTCCAAAATATGTTTCTGATAAATGAGTGATATCCAAATATAGAAAGAACACTAAAAATACAACAACAGGAAAACAACATAATCAAAAAATGGTCAAAGATCTGAACAGACACTTCACTAAATTCATAAGGATAGAAAACTAGTATATAAGAAGATGTTAAGATTGGAGCCATGATGACTAACTAGACAAAGCCATTAGAAACATCTGCCCCTGAGAGATGGGGATATCGGGAAAACTGGCACACTCTGAGCAGATCTTCAGAGAAACGGCATTAGAAGTCGATGGAGAGTGAATGCAGATGCTAAACTGAAATGGAGAGGAAACTGGGAACCCTGCAGGAGGCTACCAAGCACTAGGATTTCTTCCTGGTCCCCAGCAACTTCTGGGGAAGAGGTGAATGGAACTGGTACAGTGGTCTGCTGTTACCACCAACCTCTGGAATCCTAGCACCAGGAGACCCCACAACCCCTATAAACATTTGAGCTGGCAGAAGAGAGTTGCTTAGAGAAATGGTAGGGGCAGGACTCTAGCCAGTGCAGAGCCTAGAGAGTCTGGTGTGGGAACTTCTGCAGTGGAGCATGGCCAGGAACATCCATCCCCCAACACTCACCATGCTCCTCTAGGAGACTTTAGCCTTTAAGGGACTGTCAGACCTGGACAAAGGAAAGCAATCATGCCCATGAGATGAGGCCTGTCCAATCTGAGCATCCCTTGGCTTCTGTCCTCTCCCAGGGCCCTAGCTTGACCATACCCACTTGTACTGAAGCCTTGGATGCTCATCTATAGTGCTTCTCATGTCCTTTATCATAGCTCCTTCTCCACCCAACTACAGAATGTCAGAGACCTCCAGCAGAGTGGCCCCACTATTGCAGACCAGTCCATCTCCAGTTTACTCCTGCCACAGCCTCCCCATGCCACTTTGTTGGCACACTTGCTCATAACTAACACTCACCACTTTACTGGTACACGTGTGGGCAGATCTCGCTTCCCTTCACCTGACGGCATGTGTGTGTACATGCAAACCACCATACCACTGCTGCTAGCATGGGTACACTCTTTTGCCTTAGCCCCCTGCTGATAACTGAGCTCCTGGCCATCCTGCCATTTCCAGCACAAGTACACACAGATGCCTGCATCTCAGCCCCCCTCCCCATGCTGTCTATACGGCCGATGTGAACATATGCACAGAGGCCTGCAGCTTGGCTTGGCATCTGCCAGCACCTGGAACATACCAAGCTGCTGCTACCATCACAGATATGATCACATTCATGGACACCACAGCCCAACTCCCACCAGTACAGAACCCCAGCTGACATGCATACATCCCACTGCACAGCCACGGCTGTCAGCACGCATGAACAAGCACACGCCACGGCCATTACCCCAAAGAAGTACTTTTTCCAACACCACCCACCAGAGTCTTACGGCCAGTGGACCAGGAACGCCTCAGACCCTCCAGTGCAGCAGGTTGCTAATCTCAACCTGTTTATTGACAGTTTTAGCATAAAGGGCTGTTGAATTATGTCAAAGGCCTTCTCTGCATCCACTGAGATAATTTTGTCTTAGGTTCTGTTTATGTGGTGAATTACATTTATAGACTTGTGTATGTTGAGCCAGCTTTGCATCCCCAGGATAAAGCCTACGTGATCATGGTGGATAAGCGTTTTGATGTGCTGTTGCAATTGGTTTGCCAGTAGCTTATTGAAGACTTTTGCATCTGTGTTCATCATGGATATTGGCCTGAAGTTTTCTTTTCTTGTTGAGTCTCTGCCAGGTTTTGTTATCAGGATGATGTTGGTCTCATAAAATGATTTGGGAAGGATTCCCTCTTTTTGGATTAGTTTCATAAGGAATGGTAAGACCTCCTCTTTGTATGTCTGGTAGAATTCGGCTGTGAACCCATCTGGACCTGGGCTTTTGTTGAGTTGCAGGCTCTTCTTTTTTTTTTTTTTTTACATATGAGGTTAGTTGCATTTTTTTTTTTTTTTGGTTTTTCTTTTTTTTTTTTTAGGGAAAAAGAGAAAAAGAAGGGGAAAAAAAGAAAAAGAGGGAAAAAGGAATATTACTTCATTCCTAAAATGGGTTTCAATAATGGCCGATCAATATTTTGAGTGTTTAAAGTGGTTAATGCATATTTTATGTGTTTAAAATGGGGACCTCTATTGTGTTTATTTGTTCTGGCTCTGAGTTCAAGTCCTGGATATCGTTATCAATTTGTTGTCTCGTTGAATCTAAATCTCATTATGTGTCTTATGTATCTGGGTGTTAAGCTCTCTTATTGTTACATTAATCCTTTTACCCTTGCATCCTTGTAGCTTTGAAATCTATTTTATTAAGTGTGAGAATTGCAACTCCTGCTTTTTATTTATTTATTTTTGCTCTCCATTTGGTTGGTGAGTTTTTTTCCATCCCCTTGTTTTGAGTCTTTGTATATCTTCAGATATATCGTTAGATTTTGTGGATAATATATATTTTGTGTGTTTAACATGGAGAGCTCTATTGAGTTTATTTGTTCTGGATCTTAGTTCCAGTCCCGGGTATCGTTATCAATTTGTTGTCTCGTTGAATCTAAATCTCATTATGGGTCTTATGTATCTGGGTGTTAAGATCTCTTATTATTACATTAATCCTTTTATCCTTGTATCCTTGTAGCTTTGAAATCTATTTTGTCAAATGTGAAAATTGCAACTCCTGCTTCTTATTTATTTATTTTTGCTCTCCATTTGGTTGGTACGTTTTTGGTTTTTTTTTCCAACCCTTTATTTTCAGTCTATGTATATCTTTGGATATACCGTTAGATTTTGTCTGTATCTTTTGATTGGGAGATTTGGTCGATTTAAATTTAGGGTTGCTGCCATTTGTTGTTAACTGGCTATTTTGTCCTTTCGTTGATAAAAATTCTTCTTTATGTTAATGCTCTTTACTTTTTGATGTATTTTTAGAAAGGGTCATACTGGTTGTTCCTTTCTGTGTATAGTGCTTCTTTTAGAAGTTCTTGTAAAGCAGGCCTGGTAGTAATAAAATCTCTGAGTACTTGCTTGTTCCTAAAAGATTTTATTTTTCCTTCAAATGTAAAGCTTAAATTGGCAGGATATGAAATTCTGGGCTGAAAGTTCTGTTGATTAAGTATATTGAATATTGGCCCCCACTCTCTTCTAGCTTGTAGGGTTTCCGTTGAGAGATCTGCTGTAATAGGCTTACCTTTATGGGTGACTTGATCTTTCTCTCTGGCTGCCCTTAATATTTTCTCCTTCATTTCGATCTTGGTGAATCTAATGATTATGTGCCTTGGGGTTGGTCTTCTTGAGGAATATCTTTGTGGTGTTCTCTGTATTGCCTGGGGTCGAATAGTGTCCTGCTTTGCTAAATTAGGAAAATTTTCCTGGATAATGTCCTGGAGAGTATTTTCCAGCTTGACTTCATTCTCTCCGTCACATTCAGGTACACCAATCAAGCGTATATTAGGTCTTTTCACATAGTCCCATATTGCTTGGAGACTTTGCTCATTCCTTTTTATCCTTTTTTCTCTATTCTTTTCTTGTCGTTTTGTTTCATTAAGTTGGTCTTCTACCTCTGATACCCTTTCTTCTGCTTGATCCATTCGGCTGTTTAAGCTTGTACATATTTCACTGAGTTCTCGTGTTGTATTTTTCAACTCCATAAGTTCATTTGTATTCCTCTCTATATTGTCTATTCTTTTCAACATTTCATCTAACCTTTTTTCCCAGTTCTTAGTTTCTTTACATTGGGTTAGAACAAGTTCCTTTAACTCCCAGAAGTTTCTTATCATCCACCTTTTAAAGCCTACTTCAGATAATGGAACACAGTCCTTTTCCATCAGGGCTTGTTCCGTTACTGATGAGTCCTCTTCCATCAGGGCTTGTTCGGTTGCTGATGAGTCCTTTTCCATCAGGGCTTGTTCCGTTGCTGATGGGTTCTGATTTTGAGTGTACTCGGCCTTCTTAGGCTGTTTTTTTCCCTTCATTGTAAATGAACCGCCTTTCTAATTAGTTTTCTGAGTCGACATCCGACTTAATTGATTCCCAGTGCTGGGATCAGAGCAACCCACTGTGGCGGCCTAAATAGCAGCGGTAAGACTGATGGTGCTCTTCTGCCCGGGAATCTCTGGTCTGGCTTCCCTCTTGAGTCCGCAACAAGCGGCTCTGACTTCCTGGAGCTCCAAACTCCGGTCAGTAGGGGAAGCAGTCCCGTTGGCTCTGCATGAAGAGCTGCTGCGCCGAGACGCCGGCAAAACCGCTGCGGCAGCCACAAGAGTCACGCTGGCGACCCGTGGGGCTCCTCCACTGGGAATCGGCTAATCGGTGAGTGATGAAAATTCGTCTGATGATGTGGCGTCGTCTCGTTCTCTGAGCTTTCACTGGGAGCTACAATCCTGAGCTGTTAGTGGTCGGCCATCTTGGATCCTTCCAAGTTGCAGGCTCTTAATTGCTGCCTAAACATCAGACCTTGTTATTGGTCTATTCAGGGTTTCAACTTCTTCCTGGTTTAGGCTTGGGAGAATGCAAATATCCAGGAATTTATCTATTTCTTCCAGGTTTACTAGTTTATGTGCATAGAGTTGTTTGTAACAATCTCTGATGATGGTCTGTATTTCTGTGGAATCTGTGGTGATTTCCCCTTTATTGTTTGTTATTGCATCTATTCAATTATTCTCTCTTTTCTTTTCTTTCTTTTTTTTTTTTTTTTTTTGAGATGGAGTTTTGCTCTTGTTAACCAGGCTGGAGGGCAATGGCGCAATCTCAGTTCACTGCAACCTCCGCCTCCTGAGTTCAGGCAATGCTCCTGCCTCAGCCTCCTGAGGAGCTGGGATTACAGGCACACGCCACCATGCACAGCTAATTTTTTTTATTTTTAGTAGAGATGGGGTTTCACCATGCTGACCAGGACGGTCTGGATCTCTTGACCTTGTGATCCACCCACCTCGGCCTCCCAAAATGCTGAGATTACAGGCTTGAGCCACTGCGCCTGGTCTTCTCTCTTTTCTTTTTTATTAATCTGGCTAGTTTGCAGACGACATGATTGTATATCTAGAAGACCCCATTGTCTCAGCCCAAAATCTCCTGAAACTAATAAGCAACTTCAGCAAAATCTCAGAATACAAAATTAATGTGCAAAAATCACAAGCATTCCTATACACCAATACCAGTCTTAAAGAGAGCCAAATGAAGAATGAACTGCCATTCACAATTACTACAAAGAGAATAAAATACCTAGGAATACAACTAACAAGAAATGTAAAGGACCTCTTCAAGAAAAACTACAAACCACTGCTCAATGAAATAAGAGAGGACACAAACAGATGGAGAAACATTCCATGTTCATGGTTAGGAAGAATCAATATTGCAAAAATAGCCATATTGCCCAAAGTAATTTACACATTCAACGCTATCCCCATCAAGCTACCAATGATCTTCTTCACAGAACTGGAAAAAAACACTTTAAACTTCATATGGAACCAAAAGAGAGCCCACATAGCCAAGTCAATTCTAAGCAAAAAGAACAAAGCAGGGGGCATCACACTACCGAACTTCAAACTATACTACAGGCTACAGTAATCAAAACAGCATAGTATGTGTACCAAAACAGAGACACAGACCAATGGAACAGAACTGAGGCCTCAGAGGCAACACCACACATCTACAACCATTCAATCTTTGGTAACCTGACAAAACAAGCAATGGGGAAAGGAGTCCCTGTTTAATAAATGGTATTCAGAAAACTGGCTAGCCATGTGTGGAGAACGGAAAGTGGACCCCTTCCTGATACCTTACACTAAAATTAACTCCAGATGGATTAAAGACTTAAACATAAGACCTAACACCATAAAAACCCTAGAAGAAAACCTAGGCAAAACCATTCAGGACATTGGCATAAGCAAGGACTTCATGACCAAAACACCGAAAGCATTGGCAACAAAAGCCAAAATAGACAAATGGGACCTACTCAAACTCCACAGCTTCTGCAAAGCTAAAGAAACAGTCACTATAGTGAGTCAGCAATCAACAGAATGGGAAAAAATTTTTGCAATCTACCCATATGACAAAGGGCTGATATCCAGAATCTACAAAGAACTAAAACAGATTTACAAGAAAAAACAAAGAAGCCCATTCAAAAGTGGGCAAAGGATATGAACAGACACTTTACAAAAGAAGGCATACATGAGGCCAGCAAACATATGAAAAAATGCTCATCATCACTGGTCATTAGAGAAATGCAAATCAAAACCACATTGAGATACCATCTCACACCAGTTAGAATGACAATCATTAAAACATTTGGAGGCAACAGATGCTGGGGAGGATGTGGAGAAATAGGAACGCTTTTACACCGTTGGAGTGCAAATTAGTTCAACCATTGTGGGAGACAGTGTGGCGATTCCTCAAGGACTTAGAAATAGAAATTCCATTTGACCTAGCAATCCCATTACTGGGTATATATCCAAAGGACTATAAATCATTCTACTATAAGGACATATGCACCAGAATGTTCATTGCAGCACTGTTTACAATAGCAAAGACCTGGAACCAACCCAAATGCCCATCGATGATAGACTGGACAGGGAAAATGTGGCACATATACACCATGGAATATTATGCAGCCATCAAAACGATGAGTTTGTGTCCTTTGCAGGGACATGGATGAACCTGGAAACCATCATTCTCAGCAAACTGACACAAGAACAGAAAATCAAACACCACATGTTCTCACTCACAGGTGGGTGTTGAACAATGAGAACACATGGACACAGGGAGGGGAGCACTACACACTGGGGTCTGTTGGTGGAAATAGGGGAGGGACAGTAGGCGGTGGGGAGTTGGGGAGAGATAGCATGGGAAGAAATTCCAGATATTGGTGATGGGGAAGAGGGCAGCAAATCACACTGACATGGTGTACCTATGCAACAATCTTGCATGTTCTTCACATGTACCTCAAAAGCTAAAATGCAATAAAAATAAATAAAAATAAAATGTAAAAATAATAATAAAATAAACTTCAATTAAAAGCTACAAATCAAGATGAAATTTGCATGGGGATATAACTAAACCATATTACTCTGCCCTTAACCCCTCCTAAATCTCATGTCCTCACAGTTCAAAACCAATATGCTTTCTCAACAGTCCTTCCAAGGTCTTAGTTCATTCCATCATTAACCTAAAAGTCCAAGTCCAAAGTCTTATCTGAGACAAGGCAAGTTCCTTCTATGAGCCTGTAAAATCAAAAGCAAGTTAACTACTTCCTAGATACCTTGGGGGCGCAGGGATCGGGTAAAAACAACTGTTCTAAATGGGTGAAACAAAGGAACTACAGGCCCCACGCAAGTTCAAAATCCAATAGGGCAAAATGATCTCCTTTGACTCTGTGTCTCACATCCAGGTCATACTGATGGAAGTGGTGGGCACCCATGGCCTTCAGCAGCTCCACCCTTGAGGCTTTGCAGGGTACATTCCCCTCCCAGCGGCTTTCACAGGCTGACATTGAGTGTCTCTGGTTTTCCCAGACTGATGGTACAAGCTATCAATGGATCTACCATTCTGGGGTCTGGAGGACCATGGCCCTCTTCTCACAGCTCCACTAGGCAGTACCCTAGTGGGGACTCTGTGTAGGGGCTCCAACCCAAAATTTCCATCCTGCACTGCCCTGGCAGAGATTCTCCATGAGGGCTCCATTCCTATATAGACTTCTTCCTGGACATCCATGAAATGCCATACAGCCTCTGAAATCTAGGTGGAGGTTCCCAAACAATTCTTGATTTCTGCACATCCTCATGCTCAACACCATGAAGAAGCTGCCAAAGGCTTGGTGCTTGCACACTCCAAAGCCATGGCCCACACTGTGCACTTACCACTTTTATCCAGGACTGGAGGGACTGGAACACAGGGAACCAAGTCCCTAGGCTGCACATAGCAGATGGGCCCTGGACTCAGCCCAGAAAACTATTTTTCCTTCCTAGGCCTTCAGGCTTGTGATGGGAGAGGCTAATGCAAGGGTCTCTGACATGCCCTGGAGATTTTTTTTCCCCTTGTCTTGGTGATTAACATTCAGTTCCTTATTACTTATTCAAATTTCTGTAGCAGGCTTGGATTTCTCCTCAGAAAATGAGTTTTTCTTTTCTACTGGATTCTCATATATAATAGCCCAAGGTGTTCACCTTGCCTGCTGCTTAGACAAAACTGATTAATCAAGACAGGGGAATTGTAATCGACAAAGGGTAATTAATGCAGAGCTCGGTATGTGGGAGACCAGAGTTTTATTATTACTCAAATCTCTCTGAGCATTCAGGGAGGAGTTTTTAAGGACAACTTGGTAGGTGAGGGAAAGCCAGTGAGCCAGGAATGCTGATTGATCAGGGACAAAATAATAGGAAGTTAAAGTTGTCTTCTTGCACTGAGCCAATTCTTGAGTGAAGGCCACAAGATCAGATGAGCTAGTTTATCTATCTTGGTGGTGCCGGCTGATCCATCAAGTATAGGGTCTGCAACATATCTCAAGCACTAACCTTAGCAGCAGTTTAGAGAAGGTTAGAATCTTGTAGCCTCCAGTTCCATGACTTCTAAATCATAATTTCTAATCTTGTGACTAATGTTTGTCCTACAAAAGAATCTAGTTTCCAGGCAAGAAGGAGGTGTGCTTGGGAACGAGCTGTTATCATCTTTGTTTTAAACTAAGTTTCTCTCAAAGTTAGTTCAGCCTACGCCCCGAATGAACAAGGACAGGGTGGAGGTTAGAAGCAAAATGGAATCAGTTAAATTAGATATCCTTGGTGTTTCAGGCATAATTTTGCAAAAGGTGGTTTAATTCAGGCTGCAAATTTCCAAGTTTTTACACTCTGCTTTCTCTTGAATGTTTTGTCACTTAGAAATTTCTTCTCCCAGATATCCTAAATCATCTCTCTCAAGTTCAAAGCTCCACAGATCTTTAGGACAGGGGATAAATGCTGCCAATCTCTGCTAAAACATAACAAGAGTCAACTTTGTTCCCATTCTCAACTAGTTCCTCATCTTCATCTGAGACCACCTCAGCCTGGACTTTATTATCCATGTCACTATCAGCATTTTGGTCAAAGCCACTCAACAAATCTCTAGGAAGTTCCAAATGTTCCCACATCTTCCTTCTTCTGAGCCTTCCAAGAATCTAGGAAGTTCCAAACTTTCCCATATTTTCCTGTCTTCTTCTGAGTTCACCACACTGTTCCAACCTTTGCCTGTTACCCAGTTATAGTCACTTCCACAGTTTTGGGTATCTTTACAGCAGTGCCCCACTACCTGATACAAATTTACTGTATTAGTCTGTTCTCACACTGTGAATAAAGACATACCAGAGACTGGGTAATTTATAAAGGAAAGAAGTTTAATTGAATCCTAGTTTCATGTGCTGGGGAAGCCTCACAATCATGGTGGAAGATGAACGAGGAGCAAAGTCACATCTTACATGGCAGCAGGCAAGAGAGTTTATGCAGAGGACCTCATGTTTATGAAGCTCTCATGAGACTCATTCACTATCATGAGAACAGCATGGGAAAGACTCGCCCCCCATAATTCAATTACCTTCCATCAGATCCCTCCCACAACACATGGGAATTATGGAAGCTACAATTCAAGATGAGATTTGGGGAAGGAACAGCCAAATCATATGACCTATGTACCTGAAACCTTGTGTACTTTAACCAACATCTTCCCTTTCCCCATTCCCTGGTAGCTACCTGATATAATGTGGCTATGTCCCCACCCACATCTCATCTTGAATTCCCATGTATTATGGGAGAGATCTGGGAGGTAATTAATTCAAGGGAGCAGGTCTTTCCTGTGCTGCTTTCATGATAGTGAGTAAGTCTCATGAGATCTGATGCTTTTAAAAAGGGGAGTTTCCTGCACAAGCTCTCTCTTTGCCATCCACATAAGAAGGACATCTCCTCTTGTCCTTCTGCCATAATTGTGAGGCCTTCCAGCCACGTGGAACTATAAATCCAATAAACTCTTTCTTTTGTAAATTTCAGAGTCTCTGGTATGTCTATATCAGCAGCTTGAAAATGGACTAATAGACCAATATTCTGTTCTCTACTTCCATGAGTTCAACTTTTAAAAACTCCACACGTAAGTGAGATGATATGGTATTTGTCCTTCGGAGCCTTGTTTACTCAATGCAGCTTTACTTCCTCCTCCCCATATTCTTTCGAGCTACCTCCACAGACTGTACCCACCATGCATGCTGAGCTGGGATCGCTTCTCAGCTCAGTCCCCCAAAAATGTACTGCACACCCTTCTAACCAGTCTAAATCAACTCTAGGGTTAAAATACTTTCTTTCTCCCAAAAGTCTTTTCTGATTGTTCCTACCTCAACCATCATCCCTTTCCTTGGATGTCTAGATCTGCTCTCCCCATTACAACATCCACTATCCATATATGGCTCTCAAGCATTTCAAATGAGGTGAGTATAAATTGAGATGTAAAACATAATTGAATTTGAAGACTCCACCAGAAAAAAATATTTTCATTATAATTTTTAAATTATTATGTGTGGAAATGAGAATACTTTGGATATATAATGCTAAGTATAAATAATATTAAAATTAATTCTATTTGTTTCTCTTTACTTGTTAAAAATTTTACTTATCCTAGAAATGTTAGAATTTAATATATACATGTGGGTTGTATTATATCTTTTTTTTCCAGGATGGAGTCTCATTCTGTCACCCAGGCTGGAGTGCAGTGTCACAATCTTGGCTCACTGAAACCTCCTCTCCTGCCTCAGCTTCCTGAGTAGCTAGGACTACAGGCATGCTGATTTTCTGTATTTTTAGTAGAGACCAGGATTCACTATGTTGGCCAGGCTGGTCTTGAACTCCTGACCTCAAACAATTTGCCAACGTTGGCCACCCAAAGTGCTAGGAGTAGAAGCATAATATAATGGTTTTCAGGGTTTCTTACCCTTTCTAGTTGTTCCATCTATGTCTTCCCTATTGGAATTGATCAACTATTTCTGAAAGATGGGGTCCAGGCTCAGCGATGCCTCTTGCAATTGCCTGGTCTCTCACCACATGGCTGGAAACTACTTTCCAAAAACCTGTTGTCTTTCCTGAGGAATCTGTAACCCAAAGATTCTGAGCTAAAAGCTTTCTATGGCCTAAGAATCCCTACAAAATTCTCATCAAAATGCAGAAGATAAAAATATGACAGAAACCAAAATAAAACATTCAAACATTTTCAGTTATTTTGTCATTTCAGAGAAGAATTTGTAGGTTTCAATTCAAACATTTACATGTCAAATAAATATCCAAGAGTTTCTAGTAATGCATTTGCATTCAAGAGGTGTTGCATTATATTTTAAGGTAGGGATATATTTCCCTCTGGGAACTTGTAGTCAGCAAGTATACAGTTTTGTATTTGGTCATTTATAGATTCTGGGAACAATTTATAAAGAGAAGTGAGAAACATAAATGATAGGAAATTATAAACTACTCTCCTGGGATGGAAAAACATAATAGAACTGAACAATACAACTACAGGATAATATACCATATGTTCCTTCACAATGTTAGGTCTTTGGACTATTAAATATTCTATAGTAAATATATGCTAAAATTCACGAAGGTAGTAAATGACAAGTGTTTTTTCTTGTTAATCTAGTTCCTCCTTCACCTACATGGCAATTAAATCTCAAGGACATCAAAGAGAAGCAATTCTAAGTTTAAAAAAAGGAACCACTTTATCTTCCTCAGAAAAGCTGTCACATAATTCTTTGCTTGAGCAAAAACCCTATTTTTAGTGTAGAATTGCGTTCAGAGGTTGTTAAATATAACTTTTATAAAATTTGAGGCATTTAGTTTTTATTTATCTTTTAGAAACTCATTCTTCTCAGAATCAAGATTAGAAGAGACAATTTAAATATATAACTTGTGTCTCAGAAATTATAGTATTCCACAAGATACAAATTTTTAAGTTTTTGTGCTTTTTCAGGCACACATGTTTGAGAGTCTAGAAACTGATAGAACATATTTAATCAACAGCAGCAATTTGCTAGGTACCAACCATGTGCCAAGTATTGTTTTGACATAGGGGACATTCTAGTAAACAAGACTTCCCTGTTTTCTGGGACACAATGAAATGTGTAGTCACCATAAAGCCCAATCATGTTACAATGCGGGAAGACCAGGGCATGAAGGAATGCAGTCAGGGCTGGTCTGCCTGGTCAGAGAGTCAGAGAAGAAGTCCCTAATAAAGGGATATTTTAGCTGACCTGACAATGGGTAAAGGATGCGGGCAGGGGAGGATTGTGCTGGGCAGAGGATGTGGCAAAGGCCTGCAGGCAAGAGACAGCCTTGGTGCCCTTGGGACAAATGAAGGCTGTCAGCAAGTGTGGACCTTACAGGAAGAGTGTTGAGAATGAGGAAGGAGGGGCCAAATCTTCAGGCCTTGAGAGCTAGGAGGTTTGTTCATCTACAAGGTGGTGGTGGGGAACTCGAGTTTTAAAAACATAATCGTGTTTCTAAATGTCACTCTGACTACAAAGACTGGAGGGGTAACACGGGAGGCAAGAGACAAGTTAGAGAGCTGGATCCACAGTCCAGGAAAAAAAATGATCAAGACAATACTAGAAATTGAATAGAAAAAATGGGGCCAGGCCAGGTGGCTCATGCCTATAATCCCAACACTTTGGAAGACTGAGGCAGGTAGATCACCTGAGATCAGGAGTTGGAGACCAGCCTGGCCAATACGGTGAAACCCCATCTCTACTGAAAATACAAAAATTAGCTGGGGATGGCGGTGGGTGCCTATAATGCCAGCTACTTGGGAGGCTGAGGCAGGAGAATCACTTGAACCCAGGAGGCGGAAGTTGCAGTGAGCTGAGATCATCCCACTGCACTCCAGTCTGGGTGACAAGAGCAAAACTCGGCCTCAAAAAAAAAAAAAAAAAAAAAAAAAAGAGAAAGAAAGAAAAAGAAAAGAATAAAAGGAATGTATGCAGGAGATATTCCAGAAGCAAAGGTTTGGTGACTATTTAAATGTTGGTGATGAAGGAGAAGATCACTGCACCCCACATGGCTGTGCAGGCTGTACACTGGGTGGCCCAAAAGTGCCATTGTCATCACATCTACATGGAAATCTCATGAAGAAGTTGTACAGTGTGACACAACCTGAGAGCCCAATGATGAAAGGATGTATCTAGGCCTCTGCATTGGGCAAATAGAAAGTTGTTGGTGAAAGACCGGAAGAGAATTGAGATTCTTAGTGGGGATGGAGAAAGGAGGTCGCAATGACAAAGGGAAATGATGAGGTGAGTGTTAAACACTTTGAGTTTGAAGACGGCTAAGAGAGAAGGAACAGTATGTGTTTGGAACTCAGGCTTTTGGTCTACGTAAGAATTGAATATTGGAGAAATCTTTGTACTCATGACCTCACCAATTGATCTTGAAGAGTTGACTAAGTTTCGACAAGGAGAAGATGTAGGTTCAGAAAAAAAAAGGCTACTACTGAAACATCGAAAAATACAACATTTATGGAGGAAGAGAGGAAAATATTCAAAGGGGACTGATGAAGAGATAGAGAAGGCAGATGGGATACCAGAAAAGTGCAGTGTCACAGGATCCAGGAAGGAGGTAAGGTTGCCAAAGGGGAACAGTCTACTGGATGTAATGACACATGGTCATAGTTGGCCTCAACTAGAAGGATTCTGGGAGAAGGGGCAGAAGCCAGACTGTAATGAATTAAAGATAGAGGAGAAACCACAGAAATGGAAGCTGATGGTGCAGACAGTTTTTTTCCACAGTTTGCTTGTGAATATCAGAGGATAAATCAGGATAATGGGAGGTATTAAGGACACAAAAGGAATAGCCTATGCTTTTTAGAGTATGAACTCTAGCATACAGTGGAGACAGTTGCTTTCCTGTAGGAAGAGGCACACACTTTTCATCGCAATAGAAGGGTGCATCATCCCACATATTTTCAGTATATTTTTCACTTGAGTTAACTCAGAACTCAAAGCGATGTCAACTTATATATTCTAATACTCAGAAAAGAAATTTTTCAAGAATCATCTTGAAAATTCATATGTTCTCTAACACAATTACTATTTCATCAATTTCTAGGGAAATTCTCTTTCTCTTTTCAATTTACCTGTTCAGTGGCTTATACAATTTTAATGCTAATGGTATAGAAATTCAAATAGTTTCATGGATGTAGAAGAAAATAAACATCAATCTTTGCCCAAATAAGCTATGAAATTCTGTGAAGCACAGGTCGGAAGTAAGAGCTGGATTCTTAAAAAAGGAGCCCTCTATAAGAAATGCCAGATATAGTATACACCTAAAGTAAAATAAATAAATTTACAAAAAGGAGCCCTCTGTTAAAGATCTGCAGTCTGGCTCCCTGCAGTCCAGGTGAAAATGCTCACAGGCACACAGGGAATCCTGGTTTGCTTCCAAATTTACCTGGGGCAGCTCGTATTAATCCATTCTTGCATTGCTATAAAGACTTACCAGAGACTGCGTAATTTATTTTTAAAAAGGTTTGATTGACTCACAATTTCTCAGGCTGTACAGGAACCATGGCAGCATCTGCTGCTGGGGAGGGTGCAGGGAGATTTTACTCATTGTGGAAGGCAAAGAGGGAGTAGGTGTCTTACATGGTTGGAGCAGATGGAAGAGAAGTAGAGGAGGGGTGCTACACACTTTTAAACAACCAGATCTTGTGAGAACTCTTATCCATATACAGTACAAGTGAGATTGCTAAATCATTCATGAGAACTCCACCTCCACGATCCCACACCTCCCGCTAAGCCCCAGCTCCAACAATGGGAATTACAATTCAACATGAGATTTGGGTGAGGATGTAGATCCAAACCATACTATTTCACCATGGACCCCTTCAAATCTCATGTTCTTCTCATAATGCAGAGTACAATCATCCCTTCTTATCAGTGCTAAAAATCTTAACTCATTCCATTATTAAGTCAAAAGCCAAAGTCCAAAGTCTATTCTGAGGCAAGGCTAGTCCCTTTCACCTTTGAGCTTACAAAATAAAAAAACAAGTTAGTTACTTCCAAGAAACAATGAAAGTATAGGTATTGGGTAAATACTCCCACTCCAAAAGGGATAAATCGGCCAGAAGAAAGGGGCTAGAGGCCCCATGCAAGTCTTCAACACAACAGGGTGCTCAAGTTTTTAAAGCTTCAATTTGATCTCCTTTGACTCTATGTCTCACATCCAGTGCACACTGCTGCAAAGGATAGGCTCTCAAGGCCTTGGGCATCTTCATTCTTGTGGCTTTGCAGGGTTCAGTGGCTGCTCTCATGAACTGGCATTGAGTGCCTGTGGCTTTTCTAGGTGCAGGGTGCAAGCTGCTGGGGTCTGGAGGATGGTGGCCCTCTTCTCACAGCTCCACTAGGCAGTGCACCGGTGGGGACTCCCTGTGGCAGCTCTAAGCCCACATTTTCCCTCTGCCTTGCTCTAGCAGAGGCTCTCTATGAGGCACCTCCACCATGCAGCCAATTGTGTTCTGTGCCATCTTTCTCAGGGATCTCACCAGTATCCTGGGTCATTGCCCAATCCCATGGTAGAATCTGAGCAACATTTAGGTTCTATTCCTGAAGGTCCACTCACTGTCATCAGACTGGCCTCTGTTGACAAGAAACTCTCCAGACCCCATGAAAATATGACTAGTGTAGATTCTGGGCTCGGGAGGAGGCACTTACCCCTGAGGCTGGGAAGAGACAGGGTCTGCCCTTGCTGAGTATGATGTCTTGGCTGAGTTGTCCTTTTCTGACTAAATTCCTGGTCCTAGGCCCCCAGGGACCATTCTCTTCTCATGTCTTCTATTTCACTCCTGCCTGGTCCCAGCCAGCCTGAGGAAGAGTTTTTCAGTTTAGTACGCTGTTTTCTCCCCTGTTCTGAATCTGTCCCAGGACACTTTCCATGTGCCTCAGAGGGTAAGATATTAAATACCAGAATTCCAGAAAAGATTTTTTTACTTTATTTTTTGTTGTCACACTTCTCAGATATACAATGAGTTTAAAACAAGGGAGAAAAGAAAGGGAAAATTGAGATGGAATAAAAAAGAATAAAACAATAGCAAGGTATCCCCAACAGCAAGGTCTCCGATTCTTTAGACCAGCAGGGAAAGTATGAGCTTGGCAACCACCCCACCCTTTGTCCTGGAGCCTGCACAGTCATGAAGCCCCTGTAAAGTGCAGAGTAGCCCAGAGAGGAAAAATGAGCATCTGTTTCTGGCACTGGCTGTCTTGAAAGTGCACAACGTGGGGCTGGAGAATGGCCAATGGGACAAGGTTTCTGCAACCCTGGCCTCTGCCCTTCCTGAAGGTAGTTGACACCTGTGATTTCCCAGATGGCAAAGGAAGGGGTGATCTTCATGAGGCCACAGATTCTGCTTCAGACTCTTTTATAAAAAGGATTTTTGGGGGACTCCTTCTTGGGCCTGTCATTAGCCTTTGGCTTGAGAAGAATTACAAGAAAAAGTTATTCCCTTCACAGAGCTTCAAGCCCAAGAGGGAAAAGTTGATGTTAAATAATTGCACAAATACATAGCCTGTTACTAATCTAGGAATCCAAGGAGGTCTGAGTGACCTCAGCTAGTCGGGGAGACGTGGAAAATGCTGCAGAGAAACTGACATCTCAGGTGAGAGTGGGAGCCAGTGAAAGCTAGCCAAAGCAGAAAGGAGGAACAGCAACCCAAGGAGGTCTTAGAATAGGAAGAAGTTTGGCCAGTTTACCAAGCTAAACAGCATCAGTGTGATGGCGCAGGGGGTGGGGAGGGATGGGGAGAATCATGAGAAGAAGATGGAGACCTGGACAAGGCTTTGCTGTTCCTACTGGGTACTTTCAGGATTTATTTTAATATTACTATATTAATGGAAAATCATTTTGGAAGATTCACTGAGACTGTTGTTTAGGGGGACATTTGATGGGGCCATGAGTGACCTAGATGAGACTCATTAGGAAGATATCATCTTGACTTTGAGTAATCACTTGAGAAACACATACACATAATTTTTTTTTATTATGCTTTAAGTTCTGGGGTACATGTGCAGATCTTGCAGGATTGTTACATAGATATACACATGCCATGGTGGTTTGCTGCATCCGTCCCCCGCCCCCTTCATCTACATCGGGCATTTCTCCTAATGTTATTCCTCCTCAATCCCCCCACCTTCTGCTATCCCTCTCCTAGTCCCCCCACCCTCCAGCAGGCCCCAGTGTGTGATGTTCCCCTCCCTGCATCTCCTGTGAAGAAGGTCAATGGTAGCTTGATGGGGATAGCATTGAATATTTAAATTACTTTGGACAGTATGACCATTTTCACGATACTGATTCCTCCTAACCATGAGCATGGAATGTTTTCACATCTGTTTGTGTCCTCTCTTATTTCCTTGAGCAGTGGTTTGCAGTTCTCCTTGAAGAGGTCCTTTACAGCCTTTATTAGTTGTATTCCTATGTATTTCATTCTCTTTGTAGTAATTGCAAATGGCAACTCATTCTTCATATCTCTTGTTAGTTGTACATGTACTTTATTTTTCTTGTTAATTTGTTTAAGTTCTTTGTAGATTCTGGATATTAGCCATTTATCTTGAGACAGGTTCTAACCATATCACCCAGGCTGGAGTGAAGTAACATGATCACAGCTCATTGTAGCCACCCTTCTTGGCTCAAGTGAACCCCCCACCACAACTTCCTGAATTGCCTGGACTACAGGTACATGCCACCACACCTGACTAATTTATTTTTGTTACTAACTCTTTTGTAAACATGAGGTATTACTGTGTTGCTCAGGCTGGTCTCAAACTCCTGATCTCAGGTGATCCTCCTGCCTTGGCCTCCAAATTTGCTGGGATTACAGGCATGAGCCACCACGCTCAGCCCACTCTCAGGAGCTAAAATATCACTTCCTTTCTGCATAAGGGGATAATTTTAAACAAAACCAAAAGTGACTTTTGAAGTCTGTTTTTGAAGTGGAGTTTTACTGCCTGCTTTATTAGTTAGGGCATTCTATGCTATTGCTACAATAAGGCACCCCTAGATACAAAGGTTGGCACAATATAATCTGATTTATTATTCAATTATCCAAGGCTGTTCCAGCTGCTTTCCATTTTAAATATGTGGCTTTCAAGGGTGCATGGGGTCACCATGCCAGTCAGCTGGCAGGAGAATAGGATGGAGAACCTAGCATAGGTGATTGCCCTCATGAGGGTGGACATGGATATGCTCACTCATGTTATCATTTCATTGAGAGGACTCAGTCACGTGACAACACCTAGTTGTGTAGTCTTGGAATTGTAGTCTAGCTCTATGCTCAAACGAGGAAAGTGGATTTTAGGAGTCCATTAGACAGAAATTACACATTTGTAGGTGTTTTATCTTTGGAAATCACTCTTCTAAGATTAGTCTTCAAATCAGAATAGTTGGACTCCATCATCAACCTTACCTCTCTGTATCTTCTAATCACAAGGACCAGCTTTTCTACTCTTTAGTCTTCTGGGACTGTCAGCTTTCCATTCTTAAATGACTATCTTGGCTTAAAAGAAAACAAAATAACTGCTAAAGTCTTCCATGGGAACCTTTGGCATCACAAATATGCCTTGTTAATTGGCGGCCTTCGTTTCTCCACTAAATTGTAGATAACAAAATTTTTGATCCCATAAAAACTTTTGGATTCTGTATGTAGCTTTAAAAGCACATCCCATCTCACAACAATTAACTGAAGCTCAGCTCACCTTCTCTTTACTAGTCTTGTGCAATAATCTTTCAGTGCCATGAGGTTTGAATGAAAAATCTTCACCACATTACCCCAATTGAAAACTATTCATTACACCATTTTGAAAGTTTTTATAGCTCAATGAACTCTTCAAACAAGTGTAATTTTTTAGTATAAATATGATTTTGTGGGAAATAAACTGAAAAGCATTATGCTACTATTAATAACCACTGCTGACTCTTCCTGCTAGGATAATTTACTGTATCTCACATTAAATCTGTGTACAATTCTTATAGTATTAATGTACTGAGAATGACACAATTTATTCCTGAATACATTAAACATAGCATTTTGGATCTTCACCCAGAAAAATTATTGTTCTTTTTTTTATTTGAATGGGTTTTCAACTTAAATAGGTTGCCATCTTAATTTAATATTAAGCAAGGGTATAAATGTACCTTTGCAGACTCCTCTCACATCTGTGCATTTAATTTTCCTAAGTCTGAATTTAAAAGTCATCTTGGAGAACTCCTCCCTTTCTTACTTACATTTAAATTGATCAATCAGAACCTGTTTCTTTGTGGAAATAAGAAAATACCTATCAATGAGGTCAAGAGTATATTACACGTGGTTTTGCTGAATAGTACAAGGTAAACTCTGGTATCTAAGGGTGCTTGTTGTTTGAACTGAGAGAATCTTGTGGAAGGTGAAAAGTATTTGTAACACTTAGGAGCTTCACAGCATGGCATTTTTATCAAAATTTTACAACTAGGATCTACGGATGTCAATGTTATAATTTTTTCTGTAGGATATTAGAAAGAAAGGTAAACATGAGTGATGCTTAAAAGTAAGACAATTTTTCCTTGGAAATGAAAAGTTTAGTGCTTAAGAGCGTTGTGAAAACAATATTGGGAGTTTTGTGTGTTTATCTTCTTGATAAATAATTCAGGGGAGGACAGTTTCCAGAGAAAGGTAGTTTAAGGAAGCTTTACCAGATGTTTCATGGAGACAGTGTTGGTAAAACTTTTGAAAATAGTTATTTGGAATTACCAGTTACTTTTTGGTTGAAGTAACAATAAATTTGTATGTTAGAACACAGGAGATGCTATCCAACTTGTTCTCTGGCATGGATTCTAAGGGAGGATTCCATGTAGTTAAATCCTGCTATGATGTAGGTTTTCTTTTTCAAGACATTTCTTTTCTTTGCAGGGCTTTGCAAGAGTTCTCATTCTCTCTCTTAAATTGATGCCTTGCTTGTTTACAACTAAGTCACTATACTAAAGCAACTCGGGGAATGTGGGGTCTTCTGTGTGGTTCATTTTCAATGTCTCTGTGTTGGGGCATTGCCTGATGACCATGAGTTGTGCCCTTCTACACTTGGCATTTTAGTCGCCTGGAGCTCCATCTGTCACACTGACCTGCTGGCATCCTTTTGCTCTGCAAACCAAAGGCCTACTCTTCACTACTGTAGGTTCAAACACTTCTCTCTTTTTTTTTTTTTTTGAGACAGAATTTCCCTCTTGTTGCCCAGGCTGGAGTGCAATGACGCAATCTCGACTCACCGCAACCTCCGCCTCCCAGGTTCAGGTGATTCTCCTGTCTCATCCCACCGAGTAGCTGGGATTACAGGCATGTGCCACCACACCCAGCTAATTTTATATTTTTGGTATAGATGGGGTTTCTCCATGTTGATCAGGCTGGTCTCACACTCCTGAACTCAGGTGATTCACCAACCTCGAACATTTCTCTCGAGATGCAAAATTTACTGGGCCAGTGTTACACCTTCATTGGGGTTTTAAGAGGTGCTGAGAATCTTACTTGGGAGAGTCAAGAAGCAAAGTCATGGAAGAATACAAAGTGAGAAGAGTATAAAGGTCACTTTGGGGGAGATGTCGTTATGGTCAGAGAATCCCGCATACAAGAGAAGAAAAGTAAACGTCCTCGGATGAAAGTAGGTGGCATCAGAGAGTGGAGTGGATTTAGGCCAGTGTTTCAAGAACAGCTTCATTAATGATCCTGACATTGTGAGTGGAGGCCTGCGGGGGAGGCTGAGGAGGAGCAGTGTTGGAATAATGAGGTTAAAGGACCAGCAGCTCAGGGCTCCCCCCCCCGCCGCCCATTTTTCACATAGAATCTGTGGTCACCAAGAGTGGCGACCATGTCATGTGGAGTGCATATGACCAGGCAAATGGAAGAAACACCCAGATGTGGGCGCCAAAAGCTGTGAAGGTTAAGGAGGCCGAAGAGGACTTGGGCATTCCCACAGCTGGGGAAACAATGTCAGCCACGGTGCGGTGGGAGGGGAGGAGAGCTTTGTTTTGTTTTTTTGGCTGACCTATTGTTAGAAAGTGAAATGGCAAAAATAACTACTGTAAATTGTGAAGAGAATGTACAGAAAAAAATGAGGGAAGCAAAAAGCAGGACAATAAATTGCAGTCTTGGAAATAAACTAGATATGGTAGCTAGTTACTCGGGAAAACTGATTCCTGCTTCAGAGAGACATTTTATCATAGACATTTACATCATTTCCTCTTTTAGAAGAGGTCTCACATTTCTTCTTTATGTCTTCAATTCTTGGCTTTTCTTTATCTTTTCTCATCATTTCTAGATGATCTCATGCTCGGGGATGCTGAATGACAGACTCTTAATTCTCCCAGGATGAAATTTAAAATGACTTCATGAGAAAACACAGAGAACTTCTCTACAAATCTCATCTGTGATTAATGACCCTGGATTTGGTGATTAGACTGAAGATCCTGAGGTGAGCCATTTTGCTTGTTCTGGGCTATTGACATGAAATATGAAAAACTAAGCTTTAATCTCATTTCCACAAACCTTATGGGCTTGTTAGTCCTTCAATTTTTATGTGTTTATACATTTTAAGCAGAAAACTGCAGGAGGGTTGTGTAATCTCAGCTTTGGGAGGAAAAAGCTGTCTTGGTTGAAAATGGCCATATCATTTATCCTGAGATATTTCTCTTCTTACTATAATAGTAAACATTATTTATATACCTAAACATAGAATTTAAAATGGCCTAGCATTCCCCAAAATACCTCTAGTGGCAACTAATTGAGTTGTTAGCACTTTCTATTATAGGGTTATAATATAACTGTAGTACTGACGTAGTTACTACAAAATTCGAAACTATGCTTTTATAAATCTTGAGACGGGACAGTAAAGTAGATTAAAATATGCATAAAAATAAACAAGAAGCAGAACCCCAAACATTTAGTGTAGTGATGCACGTGTGAATTGCATTCTGTCTCTGAATCACCCTTATCCAATTGTAACTGGGCAGATCCAGCCCCTTCTTCTAGAAACAATGCAGAGAGAACAATAGGATTAAATAGGTCAAAACCCAATACCTCTCTATCCTTCTGCAAGAGGAAAAGTTGAAACTGTTTATTGGTTGTTTTTTTAATATTCACTGATGACAAATATCTTTTCCTGAGACACAGAACTCAGAATAAACTGCACCATTTATAACAAACCACTTCTATTCTAACCAAAGCTGAAAAAAAATCACTTTTAAGAAGTAAAATGAGATCTTTGTTTCTCTAAGATTTGACAACATATAGAGACCAAATTAATGTTTACTTTTTTATAAAAGAGGCTCATGCTTTGCTGTTTATTCATGGGCATGTGTGAAAAATGATGTACTGCCTATTGCTGACAGCTGTTGAATTAGCAGTGGATGCATTTAAGTTACATAAATAACTTTTAAAGTGCCTGCTTATTGAACAGAAAACATATTGAGTATTTTGTGGGGCTATTTTAATTAGGAATACTTTCAAAATTAAGTAGAGTGCTCAAAGAATAAATCTGTATTGTGTAATTCAATTAACTGAGTTCTTAAACAATATTGGAATTCTGAGAGTTATTGATACTATTTTAGAATAAGGTATAGATTGCCTATATGCAGACGATGTTTTTATTGTGCCAACATCACAATTATGGTTTATACCATTACATTTATCTCAAATTGTTGGCTTTCTTTAGAGCCTTAAAGCAGATCTCATTAACCTGAGTTTTAGTAACACTTGTACAGCATAAACATATTGAGTAATTAATAGATAAATCAAGTTAACAACTTTATCTCTTCCATATGGAATTCTAGTTACTATAGAACCCATTACACTTACTGTTCTAAAAGGGAAACAGATGAGAAAATATGAGTACTACTGGCTAATTAACTTATTGAATTTTAGCTATATTTCCTCATATAGAGATTCTAGCTTTCCCTATTGGTTTTTCTTTATACCTCTGTACAATTCCCCGTGACTTAATATAAACCATAGCACTGATAATGCATTTCACTATCTCAATATTCTTTCAGATAAAATTAACATTTCTCTAGATGCAGACAGTTGTCAAAATTCAGCAAATAGACACTTGATGATTTGCACATTTCATTGAATGTAAACTTTACATAAAACTCTAAATAAATACAAGTCACTCCTCAGTATCTGCAGAGGTTGGTCTGAAGGTCCTTGCATGCACCAAAATTCATACATACTTAAGTCGACACTGTAGGACCTGCATATAGGAAAAGTCAGCACTCTGTATACAGGAGTTCCCACCCTGAGATTATTTATATTTTCAATACATATTTGGTTAAAAAAAAACTCACTCATAAATGGACCCACTCAATTCAAACCTGTGTAGTTCAAGCGTGAAGTGCATTGAGATCTAGCTAATGATTTGCAAGCAGAAGTGTATAAGAAGATACGTATTGACGTCTGCAATTTACTTTGAAATGCATAAAACACGGTTTGATGGATCAAGGGATAGATACATGTGTAGATATAACAAGTGCAGTTCAAAGTTAATAGCAGAAACTTAGGCTGAAAGGGGATTCAGTGAAAAATGATCTAAACTTTGCTGAGTATTTGAAAACTTTCCAAATAAAGTATTAGGCACAGGGAAAGTAATGTCTCTAATGCCTGTGCCATGTCAGGTACTCTGGTTGTCCCTGACACCCCCACATACATAAAATAACAGTGGTTATTTCATTAATCATTATTCTAGAGATTATAACATATCCAGGGCTCATTAAAGCTTCATATAAATTATCATCATTACTGCTCCCTGGACAATGAAAGCTTCTTGGAACATTTTACCTTCACTTATGCCCACTTGCCTTTTTGCTATTGCTGTCATGTCTTTCAATTTGTGTAGATTTTCAACTCCTCAGGATGTTCTGATTCATGTTTAATGTGATCACTTTCATGCATTTTTATCAATGTTCCCCATTCTTTTCCTTTTATTTAAATTTTTTTCTTTCAGGCTTAAGCAATCCAATTAATAGTTGTTTTTTGCTTGTTTGTTTGTTTGTTTTTTAATTTTTTTTTTAAAGAGAAAAAGAAGGGGAAAAAAAGAAAAAGAGGGAAAAAGGAATATTACTTCATTGCTAAAATGGGTTTCAATAATGGCCGATCAATATTTTGAGTGTTTAAAGTGGTTAATGCATATTTTATGTGTTTAAAATGGAGACCTCTATTGTGTTTATTTGTTCTGGCTCTGAGTTCAAATCCTGGATATCGTTATCAATTTGTTGTCTCGTTGAATCTAAATCTATGTGTCTTATGTATCTGGGTGTTAAGATCTCTTATTGTTACATTAATCCTTTTACCCTTGTATCCTTATAACTTTGAAATCTATTTTGTCAAATGTGAAAATTGCAACTCCTGCTTTTTATTTATTTATTTTTGCTCTCCATTTGGTTGGTACGTTTTTTTTTTTCCAACCCTTTATTTTGAGTCTATGTATATCTTTGGATATACCGTTGGATTTTGTCTGTATCTTTTGATTGGGAGATTTGGTTGATTTAACTTTAGGGTTGCTGCCATTTGATATTAACTTGCTATTTTGTCCTTTTGTTGATAAAAATTCTTCTTTATGTTAACGCTCTTTACTTTTTGGTGTATTTTTAGAAAGGATCATACTGGTTGTTCCTTTCTGTGTATAATGCTTCTTTTAGAAGTTCTTGTAAAGCAGGCCTGGTGGTAATAAAATCTCTGAGTACTTGCTTGTTCCTAAAAGATTTTATTTTTCCTTCAAATGTAAAGCTTAAATTGGCAGGATATGAAATTCTGGGCTGAAAGTTTTGTTCTTTAAGTATATTGAATATTGGCCCCCACTCTCTTCTAGCTTGTAGGGTTTCCGTTGAGAGATCTGCTGTAAGCCTAATAGGCTTACCTTTATGGGTAACTTGATCTTTCTCTCTGGCTGCCCTTAATATTTTCTCCTTCGTTTCGATCTTGGTGAATCTAACGATTATGTGCCTTGGGGTTGGTCTTCTTGAGGAATATCTTTGTGGTGTTCTCTGTATTGCCTGGGGTTGAATAGTGTCCTGCTTTGCTAAATTAGGAAAATTTTCCTGGATAATGTCCTGGAGAGTATTTTCCAGCTTGAATTCATTCTCTCCGTCACATTCCGGTACACCAATCAAGCGTATATTAGGTCTTTTCACATAGTCCCATATTTCTTGGAGACTTTGCTCATTCCTTTTTATCCTTTTTTCTCTATTCTTGTCTTGTCGTTTTGTTTCATTAAGTTGGTCTTCGACCTCTAATACCCTTTCTTCTGCTTGATCCATTCGGCTGTTTAAGCTTGTACATATTTCACTCAGTTCTCGTGTTGTATTTTTCAACTCCATAAGTTCATTTGTATTCCTCTCTATATTGTCTATTCTTTTCCACATTTCATCGAACCTTTTTTCCCAGTTCTTAGTTTCTTTACATTGGGTTAGAACAAGTTCCTTTAACTCCCAGAAGTTTCTTATCATCCACCTTTTAAAGCCTACTTCAGATAATGGAACACAGTCCTTTTCCATCAGGGCTTGTTCCGTTACTGATGAGTCCTTTTCCATCAGGGCTTGTTCCGTTGCTGATGAGTCCTTTTCCATCAGGGCTTGTTCCGTTGCTGATGGGTTCTGATTTTGAGTATACTCGGCCTTCTTAGGCTGTTTTTTTCCCTTCATTTTAGATGAACCGCCTTTCTAATTAGTTTTCTGAGTCGACGTCCGACTTACTGATTCCCAGTGCTGGGATCCGAGCCACCCACTGTGGCAGCCTAAATAGCAGCGATAAGACTGATGGTGCTCTTCTGCCCGGGAATCTCTGGTCTGGCTTCCCTCTTGAGTCCGCAACAAGCGGCTCTGACTTCCTGGAGCTCCAAACTCTGGTCAGTAGGGGAAGCGGTCCCGTTGGCTCTGCGTGAAGAGCTGCTGCGCCGAGACGCCGGCAAAACCGCTGCAGCAGCCACAAGAGTCGCGCTGGCGACCCGTGGGGCTCCTCCACTGGGAGTCGGCTAATCGGTGAGTGACGAAAATTCGTCGAATGATGTGGCGTCGTCTCGTTCTCTGAGCTTTCACTGGGAGCTACAATCCTGAGCTGTTAGTGGTCAGCCATCTTGGATAGATCCCTGTTTTTTAATTTTTTATTGCATTTTAGGTTTGGGGGTACATGAGCAGAGCATGCAAGACAGTTGCGTAGGTACACACATGGCAGTGTGCTTTGCTTTTCTTCTCCCCTTCACCCACATTTGGCATTTCTCCCCAGGCTATCCCTCCCCACCTCCCTCTCCCACTGGCCCTCCCCTTTTCCCCCCAATAGACCCCAGTGTTTAGTACTCCCCTCCCTGTGTCCATGTGTTCTCATTTTTCATCACCAGCCTATGAGTGAGAATATGCAGTGTTACATTTTCTGTTCTTGTGTCAGTTTGCTGAGGATGATGTTTTCCAGATTCATCCATGTCCCTACAAACGACACAAACTCATCATTTTTAATGCAGACTAACTGATATTGAATTCCTATAGTTCTTGTTTGTCTGAAAAATATTGCTCTTTCACATTCATGTTAGAAAGATATTTTCACCAGATGCAGAATTTCACACTGGATTCATTTTTTTAACTTTTATTTTAGGTTCAGGGGTACATGTGCTGGCTTGTTATATAGGTAAATTGTGTGCCACGGGGTTTCGGAGTGCAGATTATTTTGTCACCCACGTATTAAGCGTAGTACCCAGTGGGTAGGTTTTTCAATACTCACCCTCCACCCTCAAGTAGGCCCTGGTATCTGTTGCTCCCACTTTTGTGTTCATATGTATTCAGTGTTCGGTTTCCCTTTATAAGTGAGAACATGCAGTATTTGGTTTTCTATTTCTGCATTAGTTTGCTTAGAATAATGGCCTCCAGCTCCATCCAGCTTACAGCAAAGACATGATCTCATTCTTTTTTATGGCTGTGTGGTATTCCCAGTGTATAGGTACCATATTTCTTTATCCAGTCTACTGTTAATGGGCATGTATGTTGATTCCATGTGTTTTCTATTGTGAATAGTGCTTTGATAAGCATACACATGCATGTGTCTTTAGGGTAAAATGATTTATATTCCTTTGGGCATATATCCAATAATGGGATTGCTGGGTCAAATAGTAGTTCTGCTTTGAGTTCCTTGAGAAACTGCCAAGCTGAAGTCATTATCTTTTAACAGTTTAGAGATACTTTTATTGTTTCTAGCTTCAGATGCTTCCGATGTGGCATTAACTGTCTTTCTTATTGTTATTGCTAATGTGACACTGTTTACTCTAGCTTCCTTTAAGATTTTTTTTCTATTTATCTTGGTTAGCTACATTTTTATTATACTAGATCTAGAGGTGTTTTTTCTCTTGTATTTATGCTGCCCAGATTTTGTAGAATTTCTTGAATATGTGTCTTGAAGTTTTTTCTCAGTTTTGAAAAACTTATGTCCTTTAATATTTTAAATTTGCTCCTGTTTTTTATTTTGAAACTTCAAGTATACATTTGCAGAATGTTTTTGCCATGCCTTAAATGTGTCTTATACTTTATTTTATTCTTTAGATTTTACTTTCTGATTTGTCTGTATTTTTTAAATTGAATTGTCTTCTTGATTATTACTTTTTTTCGGTAGCTATATCTAATCTGCTGTTAAACCTCTATGTTTTAAGTGAATTTCTTAGTTTGATCTACAGTATTCTTCAGCTCTAGAATTTTCATTTATTCTTTTGAAGAGGTTTCTGCTACCTTGTGAAAATACTCTATTTGTCTTCATTTCTTGAGCATTTTAATCACGGTTCTTTTAATTCAATGCCGCTTTCTCATCTCTTATTTTACTTTGATTTTCAGTCATTTGTTCATGTCTTTTGTGTATCTGGTAATGATTGAGTGATTGAAATTACATACAAAAGTAATAGAAATAATCTGGGTTTCTTAATGGTGTCATTTTTTCTTCCAGAGATGTTTTTTTTTTGCCATTAGCAGTCATTAAGTTCATTTACATGCAAATTTCACATCACAGTTTCAGTCCTTGGAACATCAGTAAATTTCTATTTTGTCTGTACTCCTTGGCTATTAACCATTCAAGGAATCCCACTTAAGGTATGGATTCCTGAACTATAGTTCTTATGTTGAAGTTATCACTACTTACTTCTCAATCTCTTCAGTCACTGCTTAGCGTAGGAAGTAACTTCTATGATACAGTCAGGAGCTGGGCTGACTTAAAGAAAAGGTTTAGTATTTCTGAGGGAGATCTCTAATTTGCTCTTGCGCCTTGCATGTACCTTTTTATGAAACCCAGGTAAAAGCTTGGAGGTATTAACTAGGACCCCTTCACTTTGGCCGATCTTACTGTTAATTTCGCTCTCTTGTTCTGTGAGACCCTGAAAGGTCTTATCAGCTTCCCAGCTCTCAATCTCCACTTGCAAGTCAGCAAATGAATTAAAAAAGAAAAGTGTTGTTGACTCCATGTTCAGCCTCTTTACAGCCACCTCACCAGGATTTTCTAGCTGTTCTGGTGGGAGGCTTAGTCTTCTGTAGGTTGGTGGTCCACCATCATTGAGAATAAACAAAAACTCCTCTATTTTCTTTTGTTCTTTTATGTTTATATCACATATTTATGATTTGTCTAGTGGATGAGAAGAGTGATTTTCAATTGATAGCTAATAACGTAAATATATATATATATATATATATATATATATATATATATATATATTTTTTTTTTTTTTTTTTTTTGAGACGGAGTTTTGCTCTTGTTACCCAGGCTGGAGTGCAATGGCGTGATCTCGGCTCACCGCAACCTCCGCCTCCTGGGTTCAGGCAATTCTCCTGCCTCAGCCTCCTGAGTAGCTGGGATTACAGGCACGCGCCACCATGCCCAGCTAATTTTTTGTATTTTTAGTAGAGACGGGGTTTCACCATGTTGACCAGGATGGTCTCAATCTCTTGACCTCGTGATCCACCCGCCCTGGCCTCCCAAAGTGCTGGGATTACAGGCGTGAGCCACTGCACCCAGCCTAACATAAATCTTATTTATGAAAGTGTATATATAATTTAGTCACTGATTTGTGTATAGTTATACACAAAATAAATATATGCAAAATCTCTATTGTTTATGAAACATGAGTTCACTTTTTTATGCTACACTTTCTGATACTACCATTTTTGTCTATTTCTATTACAAAGCTAAATATTTTCTATTTTTTTTATTTTACTTTTTTTGTATTTTTGGAGCCAGCCTCTCATTCTGTCACCCAGGCTAGTGCACAGCGGCAATCACAGCTCACTAAAATCTTGAACTCCTAGCCACAAATGATCCTCTCACCTCTGCCTCCCAAGAAGGTAGGACTGCAGTCATGCACCACCATGCCCAGCTAACGTTTTCATGTTTTGTAGAGACAGATCTCACTGCGTTGCCCAGCACACCTCAAACTCCTGGTCTCAAGACAGTTTCCTGCCTTAGTTTCCCAAATGCTGGTGTTACAGGTGTGAGCTTGAACTGGCATCTCTTCAAATGTTTAAACTTTGGTAGGCTCACTCTGCCATTTTATTCTTGTTCTCCTTGTGCATTGATTCTTCCATGGAGTATACAGTATTTTAGAATCAGCCTTCTATAACCTTTTTAAAATTTTTATTATAATAGTATTGATAACTCTCTTTTGGGAGAATCATTATCTTTATAACGTCTTATAATCAAGTTCATGTGCATATTTCTCTCCTTTTATTCAAGTTTTATTTTTCAGCTTCAGGGAAATTTTATACTTTTTAAAATTATTTTTTCCATTATGATCTTAACAATCTCTTGTTAGGTCTATTATCAGAAACTCTATTATCTTAACTGCTTATGTAAATGGGATTTTCCTACTGTATTTGCTAATTTATTATTGCTGCTATATGTAAATGTTAATCTATATTTTATGTTATTCTTAATTCTAGCCATCATTATGAACTTTCTTATTGACTTTAATGGATCTTCTGTGTAATTAATTATATCTTTGAAAATCCAGTGCTCTCTTCTGGCAGTCATTATCCTCTTCATTTACAAATTTATTATTTACCATAGCTTCCAAATAACCAGTTTTTGTTTTGTTAATTTTTATATAATTTATTTCTGCTCATGTCCTCATTATTTCTTCACTTTTATATTCTTTTGTTTCATTGAATGTTATGTTCCTGCTTTTTATTCTATTGTCTTAGATTTTTCTCATTCTTTTTTGTTTTATAATAAATGTATTTATAATTGCAAACATTTCATTATATTTTGATTTTACAACCTTATGAAAATGCTGTACTAATTGATTGTATGCAATTTTAAATTTCTCATTTGAATGTCTCTTTCAACAAAAAAGTGTTTAGAAATGTGCATTTATAAGTTATAGAACATTATTTTCTTACTTTTCTACTGTAGTCAAAGTTTATTGCATATAACTCCATATTGGCAGCCTGTGGATTTCTGCTTTTTGGAATTCAAAAATATGTTGTTGTTTTCTTTTTTAACAATCTGTGTGTGTCTGTGAAGAGATCTTGTTCTTAAAATATCTGTGTGTGATATTTGCCAAAAGAACTTGTTCTTTTTTTTAAATTTTTTATTGCATTTTAGGTTTGGGGGTACATGTGCAGAACATGCAAGACAGTTGCATAGGTACACACATGGCAGTGTGTTTTGCTTTATTTCTCCCCTTCACCCACATTTGGCATTTCTCCCCAGGCTATCCCTCCCTACCTCCCCCTCCCACTGGCCCTCCCCATTTCCCCCCAATAGACCCCAGTGTTTAGTACTCTTCTCTCTGTGTCCATGCATTCTCATTTTTTATCACCCACCTATGAGTGAGAATATGCGGTGTTTCCTTTTCTGTTCTTGTGTCAGTTTGCTGAGGATGATGTTCTCCAGAGTCATCCATGTCCCTACAAATGACACAAACTCATCATTTCTGATTGCTGCATAACATTCCATGGTGTATATGTGCCACATTTTTCCAATCCAGTATATCATCAATGGGCATTTGGGTTGATTCCAAGTCTTTGCTATTGTAAACAGTGCTGCAATGAACATTCGTGTACATGTGTCCTTATAGTAGAACGACTTATAGCCTTTTGGATATATACCCAGTAATGGGATTGCCGGGTCCAGTGGAATTTCTATGTCTAAGGCCTTGAGGAATCGCCACACTGACTTCCACAATGGTTGAACTAATTTACACTCCCACCAACAGTGTAAAAGTGTTCCTTTTTCTCCACATCCTCTCCAGCATCTGTTGTCTCCAGATTTTTTAATGATCGCCATTCTAACTGGCGTGAGATGGTATCTCAATGTGGTTTTGATTTGCATCTCTCTGATGACCAGTGACGATGAGCATTTTTTCATATGATTGTTGGCCTCATATATGTCTTTTTTCATGTCTGTTCATATCCTTTGCCCACTTTTGAATGGGCTTGTTTGTGTTTTTCCTGTAAATCTATTTGAGTTCTTTGTAAATTCTAGATCTCAGCCCTTTGTCAGATGGTTAAACTGCAAAAATTTTTTCCCATTCTGTTGGTTGCCGATTCACTCTATTGACTGTTTCTTTTGCCGTGCAGAAACTGTGGAGTTTCATTAGGTCCCATTTGTCTATTTTGGCTTTTGTTGCCAATGCTTTTTGTGTTTTGTTCATGAAGTCCTTGCCTACTCCTATGTCCTGGATAGTTTTGCCTAGATTTCCTTCTAGGGTTCTTATGGTGCCAGGTCTTATGTTTAAGTCTTTAATCCATCTGGAGTTAATTTTAGTGTAAGGTGTCAGGAAGGGGTCCAGTTTCTGCTTTCTGCACATGGCTAGCCAGTTTTCCCAACACCATTTGTTGAACAGGGAATCCTTGTCCCATTGCTTGTTTTTGACAGGTTTATCAAAGATTGTGTGGTTGTAGATATGTTGTGTTGCCTCTGTTGCCTCTGTTCTATTCCATTGGTCTATATCTCTGTTTTGGTACCAGTACCATGCTGTTTTGATTACTGTAGCCTTGTAGTATAGTTTGAAATCCGGTAGTGTGATGTCCCCCGCTGTGTTCTTTTTGCTTAGAATTGACTTGGCTATGCGGGCTCTCTTTTGGTTCCATATGAAGTTCGTGGTGGTTTTCTCCAGTTCTGTGAAGAAAGTCGATGGTAGCTTGATGGGTATAGCATTGATTCTGTAAATTACTTTGGGCAGTATAGCCATTTTCATGATATTAATTCTTCCTAACCATTAACATGGAATGTTTCTCCATCTGTTTGTGTCCTCTCTGACTTCGTTGAGCAGTGGTTTGTAGTTTTCCTTGAAGAGGTCCCTTACGTTCCTTGTGAGTTGTATTCCAAGGTATTTTATTCTTTTTGTAGCAATTGTGAATGGCAGTTCGTTCTTGATTTGGCTTTCTTTAAGTCTGTTATTGGTGTCAGGCAAGAAAAAGAAATAAAGGGTATCCAAATAGGAAAGGAGGAAGCCAAATTGTTTCTATTTGCAGACGACATGATAGTATACCTAGAAGACCCCATCGCCTCAGCTCAAAAACTCCTGAAACTGATAAGCAACTTCAGCAAAGTCTCAGGATATAAAATCAATGTGCAAAAATCACAAGCCTTCCTCTACACCAAGAACTTGTTCTTAAATGTATTAAAAGCAAAATAATATGTGTGTGATATTTGCTTGCCCATGTAGAAGTGATTTTTGAATCCTTACTATTTGAACATATATTTGCTTAATTTATTTCCTGTGTTTCTAAGATAGATATGATTGTGTTTTGTCAAAATATTTACCTCAAATTTTGTCTTAAATATTTTAATCATGTATTATTAACTGAAGAAAATTGATGATCAATAGACTTTCTTAGAATATTCTTAGATAATCAATATAAAGTATTATGCTTTTTTAGGTCTTGAATTATAGTCTGTCTATGTTAACATTGTATTATTTATTATTTGCTTATTATTTTTACTGATGTTTCTCTTGTATTCTTTTTCATATAAAAGATACAGATTTTTGTCATCCCACAGTCTTTATTACTAATTAAAAAGTAAACATAAGTCAATAATTGCCAACAAAAACAGAAAATTATAAAAAATGAAGCTGTGGGATAAAATAGAGGCTGTATTAGTCCATTCTCACATTGCTATAAAGAACTAACTGAGACTGGGTTATATGGTTTGGCTCTGTGTCCCCACCCAAATCTTATCTTGTACCTCTCATAATTCCCACGTGTTGTGGGAGGGACCCAGTGGGAGTTGATTGAATCATGGGGCAAGTCTTTCCCATACTGTTCTCATGACAGTGAATGGGTTTCATGAGATATAGTGGTTTCAAAAATGGGAGTTACTCTGCACAGCTCTCTCTTAGCCTGTAGCCAACCATGTAAAATGTGAATTGCTCCTCCTTGCCTTCCCCCATGATTGCGAGGCTTCCCCAGCTATGTGGAACTGCATGTTCTCCATTAAACCTCTTTCCTTTGTAAATTGCCTCATCTTGGGTATGTCTTTATCAGCAGTGTGAAAACAGACTAAGACACTGGGTAATTTATAAAGAAAAGAGATTTAGTTGGCCCACAGTTTCACAAACTGTACAGGAAGCATGACTAAGGAGGCCTCAGCAAACTTACAATCATGGTGGAAGGCAGAGAGGAAGGAGTCATGTCCTACATGTCTGGAGCAGGAGGAAGACAGCAAAGGAGGAGGAGCTACACACTCTCAAATAAGCAGATCTTCTGAGAATTCACTCACTATCATGAAAACAGCAAGGGGGAGAACACCTCCATGATCCAATCACCTCTCAGCAGGCCCATCCTCCTACACTGGAGATGATTACAATTTGACATGTTTTGGGTGGGGACACAAATACAAGCCATATCAGAAGCAATACTGTCAAGATTTTGTTTTCCTTCATTTATATCCTAGCCAATTCTGTGGAGCTATTTACAATAGTCAGATAAATAAAAATAAATAAAAAAGAAAAATAATTCATGGTTTTCTGGATAAAAGTGCTCAAAATGATATTTTCATCTTATCTTTCATTGTTCAAAGCAAGTTGCCAAAAATATATAATAATATAGCTTATTGCTGAATTCAAGTAATCTTACAGTATATTTATATTAATAGTAATAAAAAATTAGGGTGGGTCTTTTTGGCATTTTTAGTTGTGTGGAATTGATCCCATGAAAGCTTCAAAAGGCAAAATAATAATTTTTTGTTAAGAAAGAAATAATCATTTTTGAAAAAAGTACTGCAGAAATGCTAAAGAGGCTTTTACCAATTTAGAAAAGAGAAATGAAAAAAATTAATGAATGAATTACAATTATTCTGAATTTGGTTAAATAAACATCAGGTGGAAAGTTTTTGTTATCTTATAAGTGTAGCAACTTGGGTGGGCATGGTGGCTCACGCCTGTAATCCCAGAACTTTGGGAGGCCTAGGCGGGTGGATCACCAAAGATTGGGAGTTCGAGAGCAGCCTGAGAAACATGGAGAAACCCCATCTCCACTGAAAATACAAAATAATCCAGGCATGGTGGCACGTGCCTGTAATCCCAGCTACCGGGAGGCTAAGGCAGGAAAATCACATGAACCTGGGAGGCTGAGGTTGTGGTGAGCCAAGATTGCATCATTGCACTCCAACCTGGGCAAGAAGAGTGAAACTGTGCCTGGGGAGAAATGCCAAATGTGGATGAAGGGGAGGAAGGCAGCAAAACACACTGCCATGTGTGTACCTACGCAACTATCTTGCATGTTCTGCACATGTACCCCAACACCTAAAATACAACGAAGTGTAGCAACTTTCTGGGGCAACAATAGATGGATGACTGAGTGGTGAAAGTTTAATTTAATGCATTTTAGAAGGTATATGAATTTTCCCCTCTACATTAATTGTAAGTAAATGCAGGAAGGTGCTGAGAAGTTGTGAAATCATTGAGTTTATAAAGTGATCATCTGAAAATAGGAAAATCTGAGGTTCTAGAAATGATATGGCAACCATGAATATAAAAAAAGTTAGAATACTATTCCGAAGACCTACCTAGTTTCTTTATTATTCTATGCACAATTGCACGCAAAGGCTTTCTTTCATAATTTCTGTTATTTTTTCTTTAAATTTACATATGCCCGGGCAAAAGAACTTATCCTCCAGGTGTCTGTGCAATAGCAGTGGACCATGGCTAGCAAACACATTTATCCTGGTACATTGTAATCTGATAATTTGGCACTTATTCTATGTTTAGCAGGATGGTAATGTTCAATTCTACGGGGAATTGTGTTGTTATCCATCAGCAGTTAGGAACTGGGAGAGACTAGAAGCTGCTAAGAGCCCCGTATTTGCCATCTCTGGCCTGGCTTATGCAGGCTTCAAGGCCTCATACTGCCTTGTATCTCCAGTGTCTACTACAGCATATGAAACTAAGGCTTTGAACAACAAATGCTTGTGAAATGATGAAAAAAATCAAAATTAGTTTATAGTAAGAGATTTTTCTAACAATAGGGAAAACAATGTGTGTATTATTCTGCTTTGGCTGCCATAACAAAATATCACGCAGACTGGTTGGCTTAAATAACAGAAATTAATTTTCTCACAGTTCCAGAGACTAGAAGTCTACGATTAAGGCACCACCAGGGTTGGTTCTGGTGAGGCCTCTGTGGCTTTCAGGGGCTGCCACTCACTGTCTTGACATGCCATTTTCTTGGTGCATGCCTGGGGAGATAGAGAGTGATGGGTGTCCACTATCTTTTCTGCTTTTCATAGGGACACATGTCTTATGGAATTAGGACCCCTATCACCTCATTTAACCTTACTTAACTTTTTTGTTATTATGATTATACTTTAAGTTCTGGGGTACATGTGCAGGTGGTGCAGGATTGTTACATATGTATACACATACCATGGTGGTTTGCTGCATTTATCACCCCGTCACCTATATTAGGTATTTCTCCTAATGTTATCCCTCCCCAATTGCCCACCTTCTGCTATCCCTCCCATAGCACCCCCTCCCCACGACAGGCCCCAGTGTGTGTTGTTCCCCTCCCTGTGTCCATGTGTTCTCATTGTTCAACACCTACTTATAGGTGAGAACATGTGGTGTTTAGTTTTCTGTTCTTGTGTCAGTTTGCTGAGAATGCTGGTTTCCAGCTTCATCCATGTCCCCGCAAAGGACATGAACTCATTCTTTTTTATGGCTGCATAGTATTGAATGGCATATATGTGCCACATTTTCTTTATCCAGTCTATTATTTATGGGCATTTGGGTTGGTTCCAAGTCTTTCCTATTGTAAATAGTGCCCAATGAATATACGTGTGCATGTGTCTTTATAATAGAATGATTCATAATCCTTTGGGTATATACCCAGTAATGGGATTGTTGGGTCAAATAGTATTTCTATTTCTAGATCCCAGAGGAATCGCCACACTGTCTTCCACAATGGTTGAATTAATTTACACTCCCACCAACAGTGTAAAAGCGTTCCTATTTCTCCACATCCTCTCCAGCACCTGTTGTCTCCAGATTTTTTTAATAATCGCCCTTCTAACTGGCATGAGATGGTATCTCAATGTAGTTTTGATTTGCATTGGCCAGTGATGATGAGCTTTTTTTCATGTTTGTTGGCTGCCTAAGTGACTTCTTTTGAAAAGTGTCTATTCATATTCTTCTCCCACTTTTTGATGGGGTTGTTTTTTTCTTGTAAATTTGTTTCAGGTCTTTGTAGATTCTGGATATTAGCCCTTTGTTAGATGGATAGATTGCAAAATTTTTTTACCATTCTGTTAGTTGCCAGTTCACTCTAATGATTGTTCCTTTTGCTGTGCAGAAGCTCTGGAGTTTAATTAAATCCCATTTGTCTGTTTTGGCTTTTGTTTCCATTGCTGTTGGTGTTTTAGTCATGAAGTCTTTGCCTATGCCTATGTCCTGAATGGTATTGCCTAGGTTTCCTTTTAGGGTTTATATGGTGTTAGGTCTTATGTTTAAATATTTAATCCACATGGAGTTAATTTTTGTATAAAATGTAAGCAAGAGGTCCGGTTTCTGCTTTTGGCACTTGGCTAGCCAGTTTTCCCAACACCATTTATTAAATAGGGAATCCTTTCCCCATTGCTTGTTTTTGTCAGGTTTGTCAAAGATCAGATGGTTGTAGATATGTGGCATTACTCCTGAGACTTCTGTTCTGTTCTATTTGTCTATATCTCTATTTTGGTACCAATATCATGCTGTTTTGATTACTGTAGCCTTGCAGGATTGCTTGCAGTCAGGTAGTGTGATACCTCCAGCTTTGTTCTTTTTGCTTAGGATTGTCTTAGCTATGCGGGTTCTTTTGGGTTCCATACGAAGCTTAAGGTGGTTTTTCTCCAGGTCTGTGAAAGAAGGTCAGTGGTAGCTTGATGGGAATAGCATTGAATGTACAAATTACTTTGGGCAGTATGACCATTTTCATGATATTCATTCTTCCCAACCATGAGCCTGAAATGTTTTTCCATCTGTCTGTGTCCTCTCTTATTTCCTTGAACAGTGGTTTGTAGTTCTCTTTGAAGAGGTCCTTCACATCCTTTGTTAAGTGTTTTTCTAGGTATTCTCTTTGCAACAATTGTGAATATGAGTTCACTTATGATTTGGCTGTTTGTCAGTTATTGGTGTATAGAAATGCTTGTGAATTTTGCACATTGATTTTTATACTGAGACTTTGCTGAAGTTGCTTATCATCTTAAGGAGATTTTGGGCTGAGACAATGGGGTCTTCTAAATGTACAATCACATCGTCTGCAAATAGAGACAATTTGACTTCCTCTTTTCCTTATTGAATACCCTTTATTTCTTTTTCTTTCCTGATTGCTATGGCCAGAACTTTCAATACTTGTCAGAGAGGGCACCTTTGTCTAGTGCCATTTTTCAAAGGAAATGCTTCCAGTTTTTGCCCATTCAGTATGGAATTGGCTGTGGGTTTGTCATGGATAGTTTTTATTATTTTGAGTACGTTTCATCAATATCTAATTTATTGAGAGTTTTTAGCATAAAGCGATGTTGAATTTTGTTAATGGCCTTCTCTGTATCTGTTGAGATAATCATGTGGTTTTTGTCTTTGGTTCTGTTTATGTGATGGATTACTTTTATATATTTTCGTATGTTCAACCAGCCTTGCATCCCTGAGATAAAGCCGACTTGATCATGTTGGATAAGCTTTTTGATGTGCTGTTTGATTCAGTTTGCCAGTATTTTATTGAAGATTTTCACACCAATGTTCATCATAGATACTGGCCTGAAATTTTCTTTTTTAGTTGTGTCTTTGTCAGGTTTTGGAATCAGGATGAAGCTGGTCTCATAAAATGAGTTAGGGAGGATTCCCTCTTTTTGCATTGTTTGAAATAGTTTCAGGAGGAATGGTACCAGCTCACATACATCTGGTAGATTCAACTGTGAACCTGTCGGGTCCTGAACGTTTTTTGGTTGGTAGGCTGCTAATTGTTGCCTCAACTTCAGACTTTGTTATTGGTCTATTCAGGGATTCAACTTCTTCCTAGTTTAGTCTTGGGAAGGTGTAAGTGTCCAGGAATTTATCCATTTCTTCTATATTTACTGGTTTTTGTGAATAGAGGTGTTTGTAGTAATCTCTGATGGTGGTTTGTATTTCTGTCGAATCAGTGATGATACCCGCTTTATCATTTTTTGTTGCATCTATTCGATTTTTCTCTCTTTTCTTTTTTATTCATCTGACTAGTGGTCTGTATATTTTGTTGATCTTTTCAACAAAACCAGCTCCTAGATTCATTGATTTTTTTGAAGGATATTTTTGTGTGTGTGTCTCTACCTCCTTCCGTTCTCCTCTGATCTTAGTTATTTCTTGTCTTCTGCTAGCTTTTGAATTTGTTTGATCTTGTTCCTCTAGTTGTTTTACTTGTGATGATAGGGTGTCTATTTTAGATCTTTCCTCACTTCTTATGTGGGCATTTAGTGCTATTAATTTTCCTCTAGAAACTGCTTTAAATGTGTCCCAGAGATTCTGGTATGTTGTATCTTCATTCTCATTGGTTTTGAAGACCATCTTTATTTCTGTTTTCATTTCATTATTTATCCAGTAGTCAGTCAGTAGCTGGTTGTTCAGTTTCCATGTAATTGCAGGATTTTGAGTGAGTTTCTTAATCCTGAGTTCTAATTTGATTGCACTGTGGTCTGAGAGACTGCTTGTTATGATTTCCTTTCTTTTGCATTTGCTGAGGAGTGATTCACTTCCAATAATGTGGTCAATTTTAGAGTAAGTGTGATGTGGTGCTGAGAAGAATGTGTTTTCTGTGGATTTGGGGTGGAAAGTTCTGTATATGTCTATAACCATTGAAGAAGCTGGAGATCCCTGGACAGTGAATCACAGACAGATCATAATTCCCTGATAAACTTTTGACCAGGTCAACTTGAAAAATTTTATCTCAATTTCTGAAACTTTTATATATCACAGTAAGCATGAAAAAATAGACACCAGCCTATCACAGAACCAGAAAGTTGGTGGTAAACCAGGTTTGACTTTATCATTCAATTGAGAAACATTTGAACTTACTAGGGTAACATAATATTTAAAGGAAATTAAGACAAAATTATTATATAAGGAGAAAAGTTATTTTGTAACATGTAGAATCATTTTATAAAAAGTGAGGTATATGTGTACATATTTAAATGATCAATTCTGTATCTCAAGGAAATCTCAGTGACTCAGACTAGGTCTTTTTCTGGTATTTCTATATTTAAAAACTTTAATATTTGACATTTTCCAAATAATTCAATGCTGAAGAATCCACACATGAATATCTAGTCATGTATTCATTCAAAAAGATTTATTGAGCATCTAATATGAGTTCTAGCAGCCTATATCAAGACCTGGTGGGACAGAGGTATATGAGATGTGGGTCATATTACCAAAAGAGATATGATGGCAAACTAGACATGAGATGTTTTCATTTCATTTAGATATAATTCATTTCTTCAAGAGATTCTAGAATTTAAAGTTTACCGTGTGCCTACCATCTTACATTTTTATGTATTACATTAACTTTTGTTTGATAAATCATTTTATTTTCTGTTTTCTATATATATATATACCTACTTATTATTATAAATTATTTATTGATTGTATGACCTGCTATTTTTACTAAATTATCTTATTATAGTAATTTTTCATTTATTCTTGTAAATTTTTAATACATTATAATACCTGCAATAAATACAGTTTTGATTATTTTATTCTCATTCCTATGCCTTTAATTGCTTTCTTATGTCTAATTCTATATATGTGGGTGTGTACATATGCCTACATGTATATGTATATGTAAATATATGTCAACATTTATACCAGTTCCTATTTATTCTATAAATAAAGTTTTTCAAAATTGAACATGTTAAACACATTTTATGCAGCTGTGAAGATTATCACAGGATTTTCCCTTTAGTCCTCTTTACATAATGGACTCTATTAACTGATTTCTTCTATTGATCCAGTCTCATATTCCTGGGATTTATCCCAGTTAATTGTGATGTATTTTTTTCTCCAGTGTACTATTTAATATAACTTGGCTCTTGCAACATAATGAAGGAGAAATGTATTCCCCCTTTCTAATGACTATATAGAGGTGATCTGCTACTATTCAACTTGCCATACAGAGCAATATTGGAATGAATGCATCTGGTTTTCTTGTCTGCACTTTATTATTTATTTTCTAAAATGAAAAAGAAGAGACAGTTAACTAGATTGTGTTTCTTTCTTTTTTTTATTGCATTTTAGGTTTTGGGGTACATGTGCGGAACATGCAAGATAGTTGCATAGGTACACACATGGCAGTGTGTTTTGCTGCCTTCCTCCCCTTCACCCACATTTGGCATTTCTCCCCAGGCCATCCCTCCCCACACACCCCCCCGCTGTCCCTCCCCTATTCCCCCCAATAGACCCCAGTGTGTAGTATTCCCTTCCCTGTGTCCATGTGTTCTCATCTTTCATCACCGACCTATGAGTGAGAATATGCGGCATTTCATTTTCTGTTCTTGTGTCAGTTTGCTGAGAATGATGTTCTCCAGATTCATCCATGTCCCTACAAAGGACACGAACTCATCATTTCTGATTGCTGCATAATATTCCATGGTGTATATGTGCCACATTTTCCCAGCCCAGTCTATCATCGATGGGCATTTGGGTTGGTCCCAGGTCTTTGCTATTGTAAACAGTGCTGCAATGAACATTCGTGTGCATGTGTCCTTATAGTAGAATGATTTATAGTCCTTTGGATATGTACCCAGTAATGGGATTGCTGGGTCAAATGGAATTTCTGTTTCTAGGTCCTTGAGGAATCGCCACACTGTCTTCCACAATGGTTGAACTAATTTACACTCCCACCAGCAGTGTAAAAGTGTTCCTTTTTCTCCACATCCTCTCCAGCATCTGTCTCAGACTTTTTAATGATCGCCATTCTAACTGGCATGAGATGGTATCTCAATGTGGTTTTGATTTGCATCTCTCTAATGACCAATGATGACGAGCATTTTTTCATATGTTTGTTGGCCTCATGTATGTTTTCTTTTGTAAAGTGTCTGATCATATCCTTTGTCCATTTTTGAATGGGCTTGTTTTTTTTTTCTATAAATCTGTTTGAGTTCTTTGTAAATTCTGGATATCAGCCCTTTGTCAGATGGGTAAACTGCAAACATTTTTTCCCATTCTGTTGGTTGCCGATTCACTCTAGTGACTGTTTCTTTTGCCGTGCAGAAGCTGTGGAGTTTGATTAGGTCCTATTTGTCTATTTTGGCTTTTGTTGCCAATGCTTTTGGTGTTGTGTTCATGAAGTCCTTGCCTACTCCTATGTCCTGAATGGTTTTGCCTAGATTTTCTTCTAGGGTTTTTATGGTGCCTGGTCTTATGTTTAAGTCTTTAATCCATCTGGAGTTAATTTTAGTGTAAGGTGTCAGGAAGGGGTGCAGTTTCTGCTTTCTGCACATGGCTAGCCAGTTTTCCCAACACCATTTATGAAACGGGGAGTCCTTTCCCCATTGCTTGTTTTTGTCAGGTTTATCAAAGATTGTATGGTTGTAGATATGTTGTGATGCCTCTGATGCCTCTGTTCTGTTCCATTGGTCTATATCTCTGTTTTGGTACCAGTACCATGCTGTTTTGATTACAGTAGCCTTGCAGTATAGTTTGAAGCTGGTAGTGTAATGCCTCCCACTGTGTTGTTTTTGCTTAGAATCGACTTGGCTATGCAGGCTCTCTTTTGGTTCCATATGAAGTTCATGGTGGTTTTTTCCAGTTCTGTGAAGAAAGTCAATGGTAGCTTGATGGGGATAGCATTGATTCTGTACATTACTTTGGGCAGTATAGCCATTTTCACGATATTGATTCTTCCTAACCATGAACATGGAATGTTTCTCCATCTGTTTGTGTCCTCTCTTATTTCATTGAGCAGTGGTTTGTAGTTTTTCTTAAAGAGGTGCCTTACATTCCTTGTAAGTTGTATCCCAAATAAATTGTGTTTCTTTACCAGTGGTGAGAATGTTGTGTCTCAAAGCAAAAAAGTTTCTCTCTTGAGAATGTTGTGTCTCAAAGCAAAAAAGTTTCTCTCTTGCTGTCTGTTTAAAGGATTAGAAAAGGCTATGCACATATTTCTCGTAGTTCCTTTTCTGGATACATTTCAACATAGCAGGGCACAGCCACGTGAGAACTCTGTAAGGAGAAAATTCCAGGGAGAAATTTGTTATTACATTAGTTTCTCTTTCTCTATTTTATACTCTGCTTTTTCCACTAAGCCTCAAAAATAGACTGGCTCCAGCTTTGATCTCAGCTTTCTCAAATAATGTCAAAGACATCAGGTAGAAAATTGCATTAATATTGTTGTTACAGGTAATTCTCAGACCTAATTAAGGGTACATATGTTTTGATCTTTTACTTTTTTTCTTTGCAATGACACTTCATAAGAATTCCAATTGAGTTTTAAAAGCCTGAAGAGAAGGGTTATTCTACAATAGGATAACACTGCAAACTCTTCTTTGACATAGACATGATAAAAACAGAGAAGATGAACTACATAATCTTTGGAGCAAATGTGATTTTCAAAGCCTAATTGGAAAATCCCCTAAATAGCTCTGGAGGAGCATTCTTATGGTGTATTTTATGAATGGACTTTTAGAAATAGAAATAGAGAATTGGGGCTGGGCGCAGTGGCTTACACCTGTAATCCCAGCACTTTGGGAGGCCGAGGAGGGTGGATCACAAGGTCAAGAGATCGAGACCATCCTGGTCAACATGGTGAAACCCGGTCTCTACTAAAAATACAAAAAATTAGCTGGGAATGGTGGCGCGTGCCTGTAATCCCAGCTACTCAGGAGGCTGAGGCAGGAGAATTGCCTGAACCCAGGAGGCGGAGGTTGCATAAGCCGAGATCGCGCCATTGCACTCCAGCCTGGGTAACAAGAGCGAAACTCCATCTCAAAAAAAAAAAAAAAAGAAAGAAAGAAAGAAAGAAATAGAGAATTGAGGTGTCTCCGTGCAAAGAGATCATATTGGCAGGCTACCAATGCACTGCTTTATGTACTAAAGCCACGTAACTTGAGGCTCAACTTAATACTCATCGGCATTGATGGAGAAAATTCTTAACGTTATGAGCTGGAGAGTAAATAGTCACAGAAAAACAGATGTTTAGGGCCATGCATTAATTGTGTTGTGCGTTTCATATTTTGGTCAGAATCAGACTCAAACTGTGGAAGGGTTAGGAAGTGAAGGAGGATTGCTTAAGCCTTGTTCTGATAGTGAGAAACCATTGCAATAGGCTTTGCATATACAAAGGCTCTTACTTCAGTTGTCAGAGACATTCTGTGTTGGTCCTAGAATTATTCGCTTTATCTTCTGATGCCTTTAGCACTCTCCTAGTTCCTTCACCTGGAATTTAAATATTCCGGCTGTGTTAGCTTTTCTTTTGTAAGCCAACTTTTGCAATATATGTATGTCATGCCTCAGAAGAGAAAATGTGGATTCAATTGATCTCTATAGTGAGTTAACTTTTAATATCCTCTGTTAGTTAAAATAGAATCCTAAATTTATTCATGCTTTGAGGCTTGATACTGAAGGATCTCTCAGAGTCTGCCTCTGAAGAATTTTATGCAAATTCCAAGACTTTAAATTGATTTATATTTTAATGTGATAAGGAAAGTTGCTACATGAAAAAGCTAAAGTCCAAAACTTTTCTCCAGGTGAAGAAGTAGGCATATTTTGACTGCCTTTGACATCTGTTGTCCTACAAGGACGAAGATCAAACTAATCAAGTTCTCCTAACTTTCAGACAACAGTGACTTAATTTTTGAATGTACAAAAAAGCACTTAAATTCAGCTTCAGTCATTAGGAGAATGTAATTAATCCATCCTGGATTGTCTTGTGCACATGAGTTGTGCCCATGTGTAAACTTATTCATGTGCCTCTTGGTAATAATTTGTAAAATAAGGAAAGAGAATTATTTGATTTTTTTTATCAAGAAGCCCTGAAAACCTGCCCATTAAGAAACTATTAATTCTGGACTTCATTGCACTCAAGTCATTTCACACCTTAAATATCAAAATTTTCATTAAGCAATGGGCTCCCTCCCTGCACCTGGAAGATGTTTTCTGCATCCACCCTTTCCTTTCCTTTTTCCCTTCCCATAACCTGATCTCAGTCTTCAAATCACACTCTCCACCATTAAATGGTTATAAGAAGCCCCTCACAATACAACTATATGAATTTACCCGCATATGATACACAAGTCTTACCATATTAGGCATATTATAAAACAAGAGCTAAGAATACGTTGTAAAAAAGCGTGATTCATAGATAAATGTACATACAGTTTACAAAATGTCCCCAACCTTGGCTGGCCCATACAGCTCAATTTGGAGACTACAGCCTGGACTGACCATGGCAATACCTCCCTATGCCATCCTCTGGTCCACTTTCTCTTCTGCTACAACACACCACCCATCCTGCCTAGCCTTTCTAGGGTGCAGCTTTGATCCTTCCTTATGGTTTAAATTAATAAATATTTATATTTAATAATGTTACCACTGGTCAGCAGATTAATCTCAAATTCCTAAGCTTGGAATTCAACTTCTAGAATCAGGTCCAACTCACTCCTATCTCATTTCACACTCTCTCCTATGTTGCAGATGGCACAGACTTCCTGGTGTGAACCAATTCATGCCAGTGGCTTCCTCGTGCAGACAGGACCTTTCTTTCTCTGGCACTGGCTCTGACATATCTCTACTGAAGTTAATGTCTCTCTCTCTCTCTCTCTCTAGGCTGCACCCACATCATCAATGACCTTTCATAATACATGGAATATGCACTGTTCTATATCCATGTGTTGTCCCTATTTTGTGGGGGGAAATTTTTTGTGTGCTAATTTTGCAGTTTCCTAGGCAGTGTGCGGAGCACATAGGCTAAAGAAAAGAGATTACAAAGCAAGTGAAGGGTAGAGATACGCTTTTCTTTGTTAACTCATGCTCAAACTTGTAATTGTTTCCATATTTCTAACATAAAAAAGTGTATGATCTAAAGAAGTTGTTATAAGTGTCAAACTGAGTTTCAATAATATGCTGTACACATATCGGGATCACACAGAATCTTCTTTTCTATTGAGTTTGCTAAAAGACAAAAAAAGACATCTAAAAGAACAAGTAAATACCAAAAGCATGCACAACATATCTTATCTAAGGCAAGTTATTTAATACATGCATAGTATATTGTTAGACACTTTATATGAATTTCATTGACTCAAGAAGGCTATATTTAGAAAAATAATATTTTATTGAGACAAGCATATATGTGAGTTCTTTATTATTTCTTTCCACATCTTTCTTAAACTTCTCTAGCATAATATAAAAAGTAATAAAGCAACAGTTACACAATCTTCTATGACAGATTTTCCCAATGCATGACATTCCGTTGCTGTATTAAAGGGATTGAGTGAAGTTGGTAGTCAAAACAAGGAACTGAATAGAACACCTGTTGACTTTGCATTGGCATAAAAGTTTCTAGGTTATAGTGAATTCAGCATTAGATAATACGATCATAACAAATAATACATGCATTAAATGAATTTTTCAAAACATCTATTTTTCCTGATTTTCCACAGTAGTGATGACATAAGTTTCAAATGTATTCAGATTAGGATCCTATTTTGACTTGTGTGCCACCCCATGAACTCCCATTGTAAATTTACCCATTCCTTAGTGTATTTGACAATTTTTGTGTGAGAAAGAATGAAGAGCAGCCCCAGTGGCTGAGGTCTGAATGAGACTGGGCTGTATGTAAATGTCCAAGTGGGGTTGCTAAATGTGCTCTCCAGAGGGTGGCACAGAATCTCCTTTCTATATTCCCTGCTAAGCCATACCTGAACTCCACCTCATTACCAATGCTCTGTATTTGAGGGGATTCTTGTTGACCCATTTGGAGAGGTGCTGAGGCTTATGTTTGACACCCCATGAGGCAGTCCAGAGACAGCAAAATTGCAAGAGCAGAGCCCCAAACCATAAGGCCAAGAGAATGGAGGTTCCTGGGAGTCAGAAAACTCTAGAGGCTCTAGCCCTCTCCGAGCCATTGAAGGCAATTGTCTGTCTCCTAGAAGGATGTCAAAATATCAGAACCAAAGGCACCTACTGCTTCAGTACATGCTTACATAGGCTAGGCAACATTGACCTTACCTTTCCCAGAAACATCACAGTACAAAAAAATTCTACACTAAAAACCATGGCAAAACTATTGTCTCCTACTACAGAGATTATCAGTGATGACCTAGACATTTGATAACATGTATATAATTTCTGCCTGTGGTTAGATATTATTGTTATGGTTCTAAGAGCTGAAATATAAAACCTGTGTTGATTGAAATTAGAAGTCCATTCTTGTTTTTATAGTAAGGAATGACATTGCTTGAATAAAAACTGAGCTGAGGAAACTCTGAGGTATCTAAAAATGGAATGGTTTATGTGTTTTTACATCCCTAAATATTCCCAATGATATGGTTTTGCTGTGTGTCCCCACTCAAATCTCATGTGAAATTGTAATTCCCAGTGTAGTGGGAGGAACCTGGTGGGAGGTGATTGGATCATGGGGGGAGATTTCCCCCTTGCTGTTCTCATGATAGTGAGTGAGTTCTCAGGAGATCTGACTGTTTAAAAGTGTGTAGCACTTCCCCTTTCACTTTGTCTCCTGCTACTCCATGAAAATGTGCTTTTCCCCCTTCACCCTTCCTCCATGATTATAAGTTTCTATTGTCTCCCTAGCCATGCTTCCTGTAGAACCTGTGGAACTGTGAGTCAATTAAACCTCTTTTCCTTATAAATTACTCAGTCTTGGGTAATTCTTTATGGCAGTCTGAGGATGAACGAGTACACCCAGATTTTGTTAATCTGTCACACACAGGAAGTCTATTTTCAATAGCCCAAATTTTCGAAACCAAAGAACAAAAACAGCTACCCTGAAATGTTGAGAGACAGCTAATCAAAGTGAAAGTGAATAATAGAAGGGATATTAGGTATGAATTAAAATATACTGGCTGCTTTGAATTTGATTTCTGAAGAACTGATGAGGCGCCTGACTAGGAAATTTCAGTGATTGAACCTGAGCCACTGGGTCATCTGTGAAATCATTATAATATGGGGCTTTGAAGCTATGAGAAAATGAGAATGAAAAATTTGCAAAGAGTAGAATGCCCCCATATGGAAAGAAATACATTCTCTGGATAAATTACTTTAAAAAAAAGAGCCAGAGGTATGTTTGAATGCATGCTTTCTTACCATGTTACTTATGCTCCAGGCGTAATTTAATGGGCCCTGGTCATATACGTTTAATCATAAAGTTCACTTTATTGTTGCAACTGCACCTCTGACAAGGTCCAATTTCCAAGCCACAATGGGAGCATAAAACTTTAAACTGGACCCCTTCCTGACACCTTACACTAAAATTCACTCCAGATGGATCAAAGACTTAAACATAAGACCTAACACCACAAAAACCCTAGAAGATAACCTAGGCAAAACCATTCAGGACATAGGCATAGGCAATGACTTCATGACTAAAACACCAAAACCATTAGCAACAAAAGCCAAAATAGACAAATGGGATCTAATTAAACTCCAGAGCTTCTGTACAGCAAAGGAAACAATCATTAGAGTGAACTGGCAACTAACAGAGTGGAAAAAAATTTTTGCAATCTAGCCATCCGAAAAAGGGCTAATATCCAGAATCTCCAAAGAACTAAAACAGATTTAAAAGGGAAAAAAAAAAGCCAAAAGTGGGAGAAGAATATGAACAGACACTTTTCAAAAGAAGATATGAACAAACATATGAAAAAATGCTCATCATCACTGATTATTAGAGAAATGCAAATCAAAACCCCATTGAGATACCATCTCACGCCAGTTAGAATGGCAATCATTAAAATATCTGGAGATAAGAGATGCTAGAGAGGATGTGGAGAAATAGGAACACTTTTACACTGCTGGTGGGAGTGTAAATTAGTTCAATCATTGTGGAAGACAGTGTGGCAATTCCTCAAGGATATAGAACCAGAAATATCATTTGACCCAGCAATTCCATTACTGGGTATATACCCAAAGTATTATAAATCGTTCTACTACAAAGACACATGCACACATATGTTCATAGCAGCACTGTTTACAGTAGCAAAGTCCTGGAACCAACCTAAATGCCTACTGGACAAGGAAAATGTGGCACATACACACCATGAAATACTATGCAGTCATAAAAAATGATCAAAATAGCTTTAAATAACGAAATTTTGAATCACATTAAGAGGAGGAAATAATTCCAGTCTCATTTGATGAAATCAGCATCACCCTGATATCAAAGTTAGACAAAGATACTACAATAAAGCAAACTCTAGGTGAATATCCCTAATGAATATAAATGTAAAACTCTCCAGCAAGATACTAGCAAACTGCATTCAACAACACAATTAAAACAACTTTCACCATGATCAACTAGTATTCATCTCACATATTCAATGATGGTTCAACATACTTAGATTAATAAATACAGTTTTTATCACATTAACAGAATAAAGGACAAAATTATAATTTTAATAAGTGCAGAAAACACATTTCACAAAAAAATGCAACATCCGTTCATGATTAAACAACAACAACAACAAATTGGGTAGAGTTGAAATGTATTCAACACAATCATTCTGCTGGGTTCAGTATTATTGGTTGCCAGTATTCTTGGGTTTCCCCTCTTCAACATTCTTTATATTTTATTCCACTCTCTCCTAGCTTGTAGAACTCCTACTGAGAAGTCTGCTGCTAGTCATATTGAAACTGCCTTATGTATTATTTGCTCCTTTTCTCTTGCTGCTTTCAGGATTCTTTCTTTGTCTTTGATTTTTGACACTTGGTTATATAATACATCATGGGACAATCTTATTTGGATTAAAGACCTTTGAGCTTCCTACATCTAGATATTTACATTTTTCTCCAGGTTTGGAAGGGTTTTCAGCCATTATTTCTTTAAATACACTTCCCATCTCTTAATTGTTCTCTTCTCCTTTAACTCCTATGACTCAGAAGTTTTCTTTTTTAATACTGTCTCATAAATCCTGTAAGCTATCTTCATTTATTTTCATTCATTTTTTCTTTTCTTCTGCCATTACATTTTTTAATATTCTGCATTTGAGTTTACAATTTTTTTTCTTCTTGATCAATTATGTCGTTGACATTCTCTGTTGCATGTTTCATATAGTATATTGCATTCTTCAGCTCTGGAATTTCTATTGGTTATTATTACTTCAATCTCTATATTACATTTTTATCTTGGTTATTTATTGTTCTCCTCATTTCATTTAATTACTTGTATTTTGTTGAAATTTGCTGAGCTTTTTAAAAATAATAATTTAAAACTCCTTGCAAAGAGTTAATGCACCTCGATTTCCTTGGGTCAGTCACTGGCACCTTTTCTTTTTTTTAATTTAATGATGTCATTTCCCCCCGAGTATTCTTTATTATTCTGGTTATGCATCAGTGTCTGTGCATTTGAAGAAACAGGTTTTTATTCTAGTCTTTGCAGACCAGCTTTGTCTGAAAAAAACTCTGCAGCAGATGCAGCATTTGGGCATATCAGCAGCTGGTGGCAGTTACAGGTGGTGCAGCACTGCCAGACATCTAGGGTTCACTATGGCAGGTGCTATGCTGTGACAGGCCAGAAGCTTAGGTCTGGTGTAGACAGTGCTGTTATGAGGTATCTTTAAAACTCAGGGTAGCAGTGGCTGCTGTGGTCCTGCCAGAAGCCTGGGGCAGATATGACCAGCACAGGACTGGGGCACACCTGAATCCAGAGAACTCTAAGGCCTGCCTGTTGATGAGGGCTATCTGGAGCCTGGGGGCACTGATGTCAGCCTGGTTGTGATTTGGGCTACAGATAGAGTTTGCCATGTAAGCCTGAACTGTGTGGTCCTGCCCGATGCCAGGAAATGTCTAGAGACTAAGTCCACAGATAACAGCTTGGAAGTTAGAGCCATGAGGGTCTGCCTAATGCTAAGTTATACTATGATGGGTCCAGTATTGGATTCCAAGGCAAAGTGCTGTGCCCACTTTCCTCAATTTTTCCCAATTGGAAGGTAGGTTTCTCTACACTGTTGTGTCTTAGGTTCAAGGGAAAGTGACATGAGTGATGTAAAACTTTCTTTCCTACCATCTTTAAGGAGTCTTTGCTATTATTGTGCTAAAAGCATGTACTGTCATCTCTCAGCTTGTTTGTCCCTTGTAAAGGTATTTTTGTGCATGAATAGTTGTTCAGATTGATTCGGCTGTTGGGGGATGTTCTCTGGAGAGTCCTACTTCACCATCTTGCTCTATCTCTTTCCTCTAAAGTCTTTAATCACGATGATACCTAACTAGTGCTATACAAGGGAAAGTTCAGATTTCCTGGCATACAAATATGTTTTTTTCTGTAATTTCAATTTCATCCAGAATTTGTCTTTACATCCTTCTAAAAACAAAGTTCTGATCTATGTACAAATCCTTTTCTCCATGAAGAATAATGAGGAAAATGGTTGTGGATCGATTCAGTGACAAATCTGTGGGCTCACTAATGTTTAGATTAGTCATCTGTGAAGACAATCAACCCAGCTGACCTTTGTGAAGGGAAACCACAAGTGCAATTAACTTCTAAGGTGGATTCCATGGATTTTATAAAATCTCAAATTGGCAACTGACCTGGCTATTTTCCAGCAAATGTCATGTACTTTCCAAGCATCAGTGTGGAAATCAACTTCACTCATGAAATGTTAAGGTCTCAACAAAATGTTTATAAATCACAAGGCATAGCACTTAGAGTAGAATAGGCACCCAATAAATGCCAAATTATTATTGTATCATCATCAATATGATCAAAATACTATTCTCAGTCCACTAATGTGAATTATTTGTGTAATCTTTTGTTTTAAGCATTTTGAAAATTTGAATGGATCTACTAAATTTAAAGATTTGGTTATGACTTCATTAGCTGGGTTTAATTATTGGGCAACACATAACGATTAGTATTTGCATACATTCAATCTTACAAACGTTCAGAAACATCCAAAGAACTAGACTCCCCTGAGAACAATGATCAGACCAGTGTAGAAAGGGCTAGAGTGGATCTTCAAATGTGGTGATCCTGTCTTTACGTGAGCCTCGGAATTATCCACTGAACCAGCGGCACTCATTTCAATTAACGTGCATATTGGCTTCCTGAAGAGTTTCTTCAATTAGCTATTAGAGTGAAATCGACATCATTTTAAATATTTCTTTATGTAGAATAAATTATTTTTATTACTCCTAGTACGTTTACATTCTCATGTAAACACTTAGAAAATTATCACACTCTTTTTTGAGCAGGTGTTCTTTAATAAAAACTGGTGATAACTAGGTTTTTGGGAGGTGAAATAAAGAATTCACATTGTTTTTCTATTCTCTTTGGACCAGAATTTCTATTAAGTTGGAATTTCAGGCCAAGGGTAGTGGCTCACACCTGTAATCCCAGTTCTGTGGGAGGCCGAGGCAGGTAGATCACCTGAGTACTGGAGTTCGAGACCCGCCTGGCCAACATGGTGAAACCCCATCTCTACTAAAAACACAAAAACTAGCTGGAAGTGGTAGCAGGCACCTATAATCCCAGCTACTCAGGAAGCTGAGGCAGGAGAATTGCTGGAACCCAGGAGATGGGGATTGCAGTGAGCGGAGATTGTGCCACTGCACTTCAGCCTAGGCGACAAAGCAAAACACTGTCTAAAAAAAAAAAATTAGAATTTCATAGGAATCCCTCTTCCACAGGTATTATAATATGAATTGAATATTATCACATTGTTATATATAAAACTATATCATTTTCTGATATTTTCTTTGGTTCAATCAAGTATATTTTTTTTGTGTTTTTGCTGAAAAATCATGGTGTATGCAATTAAAATGATTTACTCTTGAGGAATAGTAACAATTTTCTATATGGAAACAGAGCAAAATGAAAGAGTACTATACAGAATACTGAAATAATTTTCAGTCAAAGAAGACTTTATCGGACTCAGCTGCTCCTTATTTCTTGTGTGGTGTTCCCAAAATTTAATATTCACTGAGATAAAAAATTTACAAATTATTATAATAATTAAACCTGTAAAAAATATTTTTGTTACAGGAGGACTTATCATTAGCAAAATATGCAGTCCCTGATGGAAGACTCGTAAATGTAGTGATCTGTATCGAGAAGCTGATGCGGTTCTCTGATGTTACTGAAGTGTGAGGTTGACCAAGGGTTTTTTTATGTCCTTTGACATTGTTTTTGGAAAATTCCATTCAGCTTTCCCATTCATTTTTTCCATTGTGTTCAACCTTATGTAATATTTTTCTTTATGTCCTTGGTTATCATTTGTAGTATGTTTCACAAGATTTTAATGTACTGCTGTTGAAACCAACTATATTAAGGTTATTACCTGCACAGGTAAAATGAAGAATGCTAAAGAATTGACAGGCAGAATTAGGAGTACTAACCCCAGTGGTGGAGGGCATTATATGCCCAATTGATGTTGTAGAGAGAGCAATGGCATGGTGTGGCAGGCTGTTTCAAGGTTTAATTGCTGCATTTAAAGCCATTTATCGAAGAACAGATGTCAGCAACATGTTCACAATTTAAAGAAAAATATCACATTCACCAGCTATCATGAAAATGAAACGTCCACGAAATGTACGAAAAAAGTCCATTAGTGCAACTTCCTAGAGACTCAGGAAAATACAGGGTTTCAGAAATAAGGTGATAAGAAGGTGGTTGGAAGTGGGGGGGATGAAGGTAGAAAAGAGAAGAAAGGAAGGAAAGGAGGGAGGAAATATTGAATATTTTGTATGATTAAGATGACCTTGATGGAGCAAAGCAACATAAAACTGTATTTATAGTATTGTATTTTAGGTATATTTCTTTACATATTATTAAAATATTAATTTTTGAAAAGAAAAGAAAAACAAGAATCTCATAACAAATTTTGAAAGACAATAGTAATAAAATAATAACTGACATTTTCTGATTCACACTTGAGGATTTAGAGTGTGCTGAAACTCCATTTCCTGCTATTTGTCTGACTCATACAATGAGTTTTAGGGAAGAGGTGAAATTCAAAGAACTTCAGAAAGGACGTCACAGAATACGCAAACGCCATTTGAACGAAATGCCAAGCCCAGGCTGTGTTCTGATACATGCTAGCATTACTTCCTCAGTTCAGTTTTGGTTCCATATGCACTCAAAATGTTGAGGTCCTTGTTAAATCTAATAATGTAAGATGCATTTTGAGTAGCATGGCAGTGAAGTAACAGGTGATATTTCCTTGCTCAGTCCTCACCACAGTTCACAAAGCCACCCTGCTCGGAGAATGAGACAGATTTTATAAATAAGGACCACTATCATTATTTCCTTGAAATGTTATGATAGTAATACTGAAAAAGTGACAATGTACTATATGATCCAGCAGTCTCACTGCTGGGTACATATTTAAAAGAATGAAAAACAGTAGCTCGAAGAGAGATCTGTGCTCACATGTTTGTTGCAGCACTGTTCACAATAGCCAAGATTTGGAAACAACCTAAGTGTCCAGCAACAGGTGAATGGAACAAAAAAATGCCATACATACAAACCATAGAAAACTATTTAGCCAATAAAAAGAATGAGATTCTGGCCAGGCACCAAAGCTCATGCCTGTAATCCCAGCAATTTGGGAGGTCGAGGCAGGAGGATCACCTGAGGTCAGGAGTTCAAGACCAGCCTGGTCAATATGGTGAAACCCCGTCTCTACTAAACAAATAAAAAAATTAACCGGGAATGGAGGCACATGCCTGTAATGCCAGCTACTCAGAAGGCTGAGGCACAAAGATCACTTGAACCCAGGAGGCTGAGGTTGCAGTGAGCGAAGATCATGCTACTGCACCCCAGCCTGGGTAACAAGAGCAAGACTCCATCTCAAAAAAAAAACAAAGAGAGACAGAGAGATTCTGTCATTTGCAACCACGTGGATGGAGCTAGAGATCATTATATTAAACGAAGCAAGCCAGGCACAGAAAGACAAATATCACATGTTCTCACTTCTTTGTGGGATCTAAAAATCAAAACAATTAAACTCATGGGCACAGAGATTAGAAGGATGGTTACTGGGGGCTGTGAGGGGAAGGGGGAGACGGTTAATGGGTACAAAAAATAGTTAGAAAGAATGAATAAGACCTAGTATTTGATAGCACAGCAGGATGACTCTAGTCAGTAATGACTTAATTGTACACATTAAAATAATGAAGAGTACAACTGGATTGTTTGTAACTCAAAGGGTAAATGCTTGAGGGGATGGATACCCCATTCTCTATGATGTGATTACTGTGCATTGCATCAGATGCTTGTATTGAGTCATCTCATGTACCTCATAAATATATATACCCGCTATGCATCCACCAAAATTAAAAATAAAAAAATAACAATGTAATTATGAACTTACAAAAAATAGAAGAATAAATTAAAACTATTTGGCGGCATAATAGGGTTACAAGAGGATTACTAGAGGCAATAATATCTCAATTGTAGACCTTAAAATAAAGAGTGTAATTGGATTGTTTGTAACTCAAAGGAGGGGATGGATGCCCCCATGATATGCTTACTTCATAGTGCTTGCCCATATCAAAAGGTCACATGTACTCTATAAATATGTAAACTTACTATGTACCCCCCAAAAATAAAATGAAAATAAAATGAACTAATGAGCTTATAGCACTTTATTTTAAAATATTTTTTACATATCCATCTTGAAAACCAGTCAAAATAAGTCCTAGAATTTTTTAAAGTGTTGTATTACTGAATTTTCACTGCCATATATGCACTTAAAAGCAGATATAAGTTGAAAATGTGAAATTAATTTGTATCTCAACTTTATGTCCTATTCCCCATGTGTAGAACACTTCACCATGGCTTGAAGAGATACTTCATAACACTTATAATCTATGTCTCTATATTACCTTGGAAAACAAAGTTTCTTTAAAGAATTAATGAATGAATAAATATAATAAAGATCTATCATCATTACAGGATATAAGAGAATAAGATGGTGTTTTTACTGCTTTAACATCTATAATTAAAATTATAGATCTGTTTTGTGATCTGGTATTTACGTGTTTATTCTTTTTTATTATTTCATTTGTTTGGGGGAACAGGTGGTGTTTGGTTACATGGATAATTTCTTAGTGGTGACTTTTGAGATTTTGGTGCACACATCACCCAAACAATGAACACTTTACCCAGTGTGTTGTCTTTTATCCATCACCCCATCCCCCAAATTCCCAAAGTCTATTATATCGTTTTTATGCCATTGTGTCCTCATAGCTTAGCTCCTTCTTATAAGTGAGAACATACAATGTTTTGTTTTCCAATTTTTAGTTACTTCACCTAGAATAATGGTCTCCAACTCTATCTAGGTTTAGATGCCATTGTTTCATTCCTTTTATGGCTGAGTAGTACTCCATGGTGTGTGTGTGTGTATATATATATATATATCACATCTTTATTCACTCGTTGGTTGGTGGGCATTTGGGCTGTTTCCATATTTTTGCAGTTGTGAATTGTGCTGCTATAAACATACATGTGCACAGATCTTTTTCCAATAATGATGACGTTTCCTCTGAATAGACACCCAGTAGTGAGATTTCTGAATCCAATGATAGATCTACTTTTAATTATTTAAAGAATTTCTATACTGTTTTCCATAGTGCTTCTACTACTTTACATTCCCACAAGCAGTGTAAAAGATTTCCCTTTTACCACATCCATGCCAACATATATTTTTAAAAATTTTTTCATTATAGTCATTCTTGCAGGAGTAAGGTGGTATCACATTGTGGTTTTGATTTTCATTTCCCTAATCATTAGTAATGTTGAGCATTTTTTTTAATATGTTTTTGGCCATTTATGTATCTTCTTTTGAGAATCGTTTGTCCATGTCCTTAGCCCACTTTTGATGGTATTATCTGTTTTTTTTTTTTCTTGCTGATTTGTTTGGGTTTCTTATAGGCTCTTAATATCAGTCCTTTGTTGGATGCATAGTTGGTGAATACTTTTTCCCACTCTGTAGGTTGTCTTTTTACTCTGTTGATTATTTATTATGCTGTGCAGAACATTTTTTGCTTAATTAAGTCATTTATCTTTGTTTTCATTGCATTTGCTTTTCAGTTCTTGGTGCTTGCCTAAGCCAATGTCTAGGAGAGATTTTTCCACTGTTATCTTCTAGAGTTGCTCTGTTTCAGGTCTTAGATTTAAGTTTTTTATTCATCTTGAGTTGATTTTTGTATTAGGTGAGAAATGAGGATCCAGTTTCATTCTTCCACATGTGACTTGACAATTATCCCTTAACCATTTGTTGACTAGGGGGTCCTTTCTCTAGTTTATGTTTTTGTTTGTTGTCAAATTTCAGTTGTCTGCAAGTACTTGGCTTTCTTTCTGGGTTCTCTATTCTGTTTCATCTGTCTGTATGTCTATATTTATACCAGTTCCGGGCTGTGATGGCTACTGCAGCCTTGTAGTGCCAGTTGAAGTTGAGTACTGCAGTGCCCGCAGATACGATCTTTTTGCTTAGTCTTTCCTTGACCATGAGGGCTCTTTTTGGGTTCCATGTGAATTTTAGGATTATGTTTCCGGGTTTTGTGAAGAATAATGATGGTATTTTGATGAAAATTGCATTGAATTTATAAAGTGATTTTTGCAGTATGGCTTTTTTCACAATATTAGTTCTACCCATCTGTGAGCAATGGTGTGTGTTTCCATTTGTTTGTGTCATCTATGATTTCCTTCAGCAGCGTTTTGCAGTTTTTTCTTTAGAGGCAATTCACTTCCTGGTTAGGTGTATTCCTACTTATTTTATTTTATTTTATTTTTTAAGGCCATTGTAAAAGGGGTCGAGTTGATTTGATTCTCAGCTTGGTCACTGTTGGTTTTTAGCAGTGTTAGTGATTTGTGGACATTAATTTTGATCCTGAAACTTTACTGAATTCATTTATCAGATATAGGAGCTTTGAATGGGTCTTTACAGTTTTCCAAGTATACCATCATATCATCAGTGAACAGCAATGCTTTGACTTCCTCTTTACTGATTTAGATGCTTTTTATTTCTTTCTCTTGTCTGCTTGCTCCAACTAAGACTTCCAGTGCCACGTTGAATAGAAGTGGTGAAGGTGGGCCTCCTTGCCTTGTTACAGTTCTCAGGGGGAATGTTTTCAACTTTTCACTGCTCAGTACTGTGCTGGCTTTGGGTTTGTCATAGATGGTTTTTACTACCATAAATTATGTCCCTTCTATGCCAATTTTGCTAAGGATTTTAATCATAAAAGGAAACAATTTTGTCAAGTGATTTTTCTGCATCTATTGAGATCATCATGTAATTTTTCTTTTTAATTCTGGTTATGTAGTGTATCACATTTATTGAGTTGTGTACGTTAAACCATCCCTGTTATGGAACCCCCTTGATTATGATGTAGTATCTTTCTGATATGCTGTTGGATTCAGTTACCTAGATTTTGTTGAGGATTTTTGCATCTATGTTCATCAGGGAAATTTCTCTTTAGTTCTTCTGTTGTTGTTGTCATCATTTCCTGATTTTGACATTAGGTTGATACTGACTTTATAGAATGATTTAGGGAGGATTCCCTCTTTATCCTTTGGCATAGTCTCTGTAGGATTGGTACTAATTATTTGAATGTCTAATAGCTGTGAATCTATCTGGTTCTGGATTTCTTTTTTTGGTTGAAAAATTTTTTTTGTTTTAGTTTTTTTTTTTTTTTTTACCATTTTAATCTCACTGCTTGTTATTGGCATGTTCAGAGTTTCTATTTCTTCCTGGCCTAATACAGGAGGGTTGCATATTTTTAGAAATTTGTCCATCTCCTCTAGGTTTTCTAGTTTGTGCTTGTGAAGTTTCTCTTAGCCGACTTGAATGTTCTTTTGTGTTTCTGTGGTGTTGGTTGTAACATCTCCCATTTCATTTGAATTATTTGGATCTTCTCTCTTCTTTTCTTGGTTAATCTCACCAATGGTCTATCAGTTTTGTCTGTCTTTTCAAAGAACCAGCTTTTTGTTTTATTTATCTTTTGTATTTTTGGTTTCAATTTCCTTTATCTCTGCTCTGATCTCTATTATTTCTTTTCTTCTGCTAGGTTTGGGTTTGGTTTCTTCTTTTTCTCTGCTTCCATGAGATGTGACCTTACATTGTCTATTTGTGCTCTTTTAGAATATTGGATGTAGGCATTTAGTATTTATGAATTAATAGTAGTAAATCTTAAAGTATTCAAATGATATAAAGATGATAAGGTAGAAATGAAGAGTCCTTCATCACATGCTCTTTTCTCTGAGAAAACAAATCATGACAGTTTAGATTTTATTCTTACACATCAGGATTTTTTAATATATACAGTAACATACGATAAATTACATTTGTAACTATTTTATACACTGACATCAATAGTATTTTTACAAAAAGTAGATGACATAGTCTGCATCTTACATTATTGTCTCAATGTACTATCTGCAATCTGATTTGATTCCAAAATTTTATTGAGACACAATGTCTAATGGTGATGTCACTGGGCATTGAAAGTAAATATTCAGGTCTCACATACCGTTTTGTCTCTGGTGGAATAGCTGGATTCGGAGACCCTGTGAACTCTGACTAAACTCCAACTCAACTTCCCAGTTCTTTCTGGCCATCCGGAGTGGTATATTCCCAAAAGTTAGATGGGAGGAGAAATGAAAAAGAATGCCCTGGTCCATCACTGAGCTTAAGCCATCAGTCCTGCCCTGTATTTACCACAGTCTGTATTGGATTATTTACTATCCAGATACTAAGTAAATGATACTTTTTTTTCTATTGTCCTTTGTATGCACACTTCACTGCAGTGCAGGTGGACAGCAGGATACGGCAGGATCAGGCACAGTCAGAGCATTGAATGCTGGCCATCTTTGCCCTCTCATAATTTCATCATCATGAAGAGCAGCCTAGACAGATGATGGCCAATCATCCATCAAGTGGTCATTCATTCTTTTAGAAAATTTATTTCTCTGTATTACCTGGAGTTGAGTATTGTCCTGCCTTGCTAGGTTGGGAAAGTTTTCCCGAATAATATCATGAAGAGTATTTTTCAGCTTGGATTCATTCTTTTTATCGCATTCAGGTACACCTATCAAACGTAGATTAGGTCTTTTCACATAGTCCCATATTTCTTGAAGATTTTACTTATTCCTTTTTATCCTTTTTTCTCTATTCTTGTCTTCTCATTTTATTTCATTAAGTTGGTCTTCGACCTCTGATATCCTTTCTTCTGCTTGATCAATTCGGCTATTAAAACTTGTGCATATTTCACAAAGTTCTCATGTTATGTTTTTCAACTCCATTAATTCATTTATATTTCTCTCTATATTGTCTATTCTTGTTAGCATTTCGTCAAACCTTTTTTCAAAGTTCTTCGTTTCTTTACATTGGGTTAGAACTAGTACTTTTAACTCCCAGAAGTTTCTTATCACAAAGATATTCCTCAAGAAGAGCAACCCCAAGGCACATAATTGTTAGATTCACCAGGGTTGAAATGAAGGAGAAAATACTAAGGGCAGCCAAAGAGAAAGATCAGGTTACCCACAAAGGGAAGCCCATCAGACTCACAGCAGATTTCTCAGCAGAAACCCTACAAGCCAGAAGAGTGGGGGCCAATATTCAACATCCCTAAAGAAAAGAACTTTCAGCCTAGAATTTCATATCCTGCCGAACTAAGCTTCACAACTGAATGAAAAATAATTTTTTTTATGAAAAAGCAAGTACTCAGAGATTTTATTATCACCAGGCTTGCTTTACAAGAGCTTCTGAAAGAAGCATTACACATAGAAAGAAACAACCAGTATTAGCCTTTCAAAAAATATACCAAAAAGTAAAGAGCATCAACATAAAGAAGAATTTACATCAACAAATGGACAAAACAGCCAGTTAACATCAAATGGCAGTAATCCTAACTTTAAATTGACTAAATCCCCCAATCAAAAGATACAGCCAAAACCCAACGGTATGCTACATCCAGACCCATATCACATGCAAGGATACACAAAGACTCAAAACAAAGGGATGGAGAAAGATTAACCAACTAAATGGAGAGCAAAAATAAATAAATAAATAAAAAGCAGGAGTTGCAATTCTCGCATCTGATAAAATAGATTTTAAAGCACCAAAGATATAATGGTAAAAGGATCAATGCAACAAGAAGAGCTAATGATCCTAACACCCAGATACATAAGACCTATAAAGAGACTTAGACTCCCTAGACTCCCACACAATAATAGTGGGAGACTTCAACATCAATATTAGATAGATCAACAAGACAGAAAATTAATAAGGATATCCAGGACTTGAACTCAGATCTGGAACAAGTAAACTTAATAAACATTTATAGAACTCTCTCCACATTAAATACACAAAATATACATTCTTATCGGTGTCACACCACACCTACTCATAGGTTTAAATGAAATATTGATTGGCCATTATTAAACACAATTATTGGCAAAGGAGAAGTTTTCAATACCCATTTTTAGAATAAAAAGCATTCCTGTTCTCTCCCTCTTTTTCTCCCTCTGTCTTCCTCTCCTTCATTCCTTTTTTCATTCTTTCTCTCCTTCTTTCAAAAAAAACAAAGAAAATTCATTTCTAACAGAAAAATTTTATACTTAGATATCTCAATTCCTTCAGTTAGATACAGTAAGCTACATTTTTAAGTAAGATAATTTTTAATAAATTATTGTTTTCATCAATTTTACAAATCTTTCTTTTTACCCTTTTATAATTTAACTTGTAGATAATTTTATTTTTTATCTTGCTAGTTTGGGAAGAACACTCACTGTATTCCTCGTATGTACGCAGAATATGCATAGAGTGTCTTTAAACTTTTCTGAAGGCATTTTTAGTTGTGAACAAAAATAAACTAGATTTTAAAATAAAATTATATAATAAAAAAATAAAACAACAAGGAAAAAATGTGAGCAGACATCCATCTGTATGTTCAATAAAATACATCGAATTCTTTTTAATTTTAATGTGAAAGAAGATTTTTCAAACTATTATAGCTAATTAGAATTCTTGCTTATTTCAAAACAAAATACAAGACATATGGTTTTATGTTCAATTATTCGATACTCTCAAGTAGAGCAAAAGCTAATAAGGAGATATGGGAAAAAGGAACACTGAGAGGCGATTGAAACATGTGGTGTTATCTTTTGATAGCCTACATGCATTTCATGTTTTTATTTGTACACATATTGTACACTAGGTTCATGGCAAAAGTGGGCACATGATTTATTTGGAATCAACCCAGAGATTTAAGATGATGTCCACATATGATGTTTCACAGCTGGTATATTTCTCTAAAACCTGAATTTCTTCTTTGCATTTTCACATATAAATGCCTAGTGTTTTGTCAAATATGTATAGCCATATATATGGCCATCAGAGGGGAACCAATTGCTGTATGATTTATCAAAATGGTGCCTCAGCCAGAATGACTCGAACTGAAATTGTAGGAAAAAGCGCCTGATCTCCAAATGCATTTTTACTCAAATCAATTGGAGATTTAGATTCATGTTAGATATTTTAGGCTTCCGAACTCAGAAAATATTCACTCCACTTAGTGACCAGTGTATAGTGTTGTAGGGTCAGAAAATAATGAGCAGGTAAAAAGTGACTTAGCATCTTCCAGGCGATGATTGCTCACATGTAGCTTTTCTAAGTCTCTGTCCCCAGTATTCCTAATGAAGTCTCAGGCCATGAAGATCCAGAGAGAATGCAGGCTGATGGACATGGCTACACAGATAAATGTGTTGCCTCTCCAGAGAAGCCCTCCCACTCACCCAAGGCAGATCCCAGAAGGAAGTGAGGCAACGTGCATTTTCTCTGCCCCGGCACACCTAATTTTTCTCTGCATCACCTTTTTCAGAATCTGGTTCAACCACATGCTTCTTTAATTCTCTCCCCCACTAGAGTGTTAAATGCCAAAGAGGAATGTTTGTGAAAGCAGAACTTGCGTCTAATTCTGCTCTCCTCACTCTGGGTCAGTACCATGGGTAACTAAATATAAGGTCTTATTTAATACAAGTAACGAATGAATGAATGAGTTAATGATGAATGAAGGAGTCAATGTTAGTCGGTAAACTGCAACCTTGATTCACACATACTCTTTTTAAATGGCTAGGCTTGAAAACTCAAGTAAGTGAATGTCTCCTGGTGGAAGACAGGAAGCTCAGTATATGGAGTGCCCTACTTGCCTGACCTATCACAAGCAAATTACTAACAGGTCCGTTTAATCTTAAGTTTTCTTATTTCTAGGGACATTGCCACTTTTCATCCTTCAGGTCAGATCCATGAGGCTGTCGCTGCTGCCGCCGCTGTTACACATCCACATTAACACTTGCAATCATCATTAGTATGATGTGGATGTTAAATGCTGAAGCATGTTTATCGCTTAAAGTAACAACACTTGTTTTGACTCTGCCTTTTTTTTAGAATTTCACAATCTTCCTGGATTGGAGCTTTATATGTTTATGAATGTTAAGATTTTAACGATAATTTTAAAATAAATACTCTTTCCACCCCTTCCTAAAGAACACACACACAGACACAGGCTTTGTGGATTTTCACATCTATCTTTAGCCAGAGGAAACCATGTATGATTAGGGTGATGGTTGATTTCATGGGCAAACATGGCTAGGCAATTACTCCTATGTAACCAAACATGAACCTAGGTGTTGCTGTCAACAACACAACAACAGATGTAGAAGGTTAACATCTACAATCAGTTGACTATAAGTAAAGATCAACCTCAATAATGTGGATGAGTTTTAGCCAATTGATGGCAATAGGAGCAAAACTGAGGTTTCTCTGAAGAAGAAAAAATTATGGCTCAAGACTGAAGCATCAGCTCTTGTCCTAGAGTTTTCAGCCTGCCAGCAACTTACTCAACAGATTTTAGACTTGGCAGCCCCTGCAGTTGCACAAGCCATTTTTTTAATAGAGAGAGAGAGAGAGAGAGAGAGAGAGACATAGATAGATAGAGAGAGAGATGATAGAGATAGATAGAGATAGAGATAGAGATAGAGATAGAGATAGAGATAGAGATAGAGATAGAGATAGATAGAGATAGAGATGATAGAGATAGAGATAGAGGAGATAGAGATAGAGATAGAGATAGAGATGATAGAGATAGAGATAGAGATAGAGATAGAGATAGAGATAGAGATAGAGAATGAAGTGGGGAGGGAGAGAGAGAGATATGATAGATGATAGATAGATAGATGCCGATTTTTTTAGAGAGATGGAAAGAGATGTAGAGGTAGAGATAGACAGACAGACAGATAGATAGGTACAAGTTAATTTATTCATAGAGATAGAGGAGATTGAGTGATAATTTAGGTAGATAGATGGATAGATAGAGGTTGAGATAGATACATACATAGATACAAGCCAATTTATTAGCGATAGTGATAGAATAATAAATTAGATTGATGGATGAATAGATAGCTAGATAGATATTAATAGATGCATATCCTACTGATCCTGATAGAAAACAACACATATTTATTATTTCACATTGTAGATGAGGAATCACCACTTATTTCTTCAGGGTTTCACAGGCTATAATCAAGGTGTCTGCTAGTATTGTAATCTCCTCTGAAATCTCATCAGAAGGATTTGATTCCTTGCTCATATGGTTTCTGGAGGCATTCAGTCACCTGGGAGGCCACGTCAGTTTCTTTTCCTGTGGCACGCACCATAGATGGCTCACAACATGGTAGCTTGCTTCTTCAAAGCCTGCAAGAAAGAGCCTCTCAGTAAAACAGATGTCACAGCTTTACGTAACAGTCACAGATACATAATCATGTATATCCTAGCATCCTTTCCATGTTCTACTGATCTCAAACAAGTCCTACTCTACTCCAGGAGAAAAGACTGCATAGAGAGAAACTCCACCCAGTGAGGAAGAAAAGGGGCCGCCTTCACAGTGTGTCAACCACAATAACTATGGCATCTCTTTCGTTCTGAAATTGATACATAGGCCTTTGTTTAATTCATATAAGAACTCATTTTTCTAAAATTATTATTTAAAAAGTCTTTAATGTTGGTATCTTTTAAAACTATAAAGGATCCATGTAATCTGTATAATACTCAGTAATATTCTCACAACTCACTCATTCTCTTGTGATTGATAGTATTAATAGCATTGTGTCACTGCAGATTGTCTTGCAATTAACAAAATCTAAGCTATAAAACCAGCAATCTACAACTCATTACAATATGTTTAGCAATCAGTTAATTAGGAAATATTTGTTCATACATAAGTTTACATGTTTACTCTTTAAAGTTTTGATGGTAAATCAATACTTATTGAACTTTAAATACAGGCATGCCTTACATTTTATACCTTGTCTTGCAACTTTTAAGTGTTATGAAGTCGGTTCTACTAAAATTCTTTCTCTTGCAATCATGTGATGATGTAAAATTATTTGTAGGTTTAGCATTACTTTTTAAATTAAAGTTATATTTAAGAGCATTAGAATAAAATTCATTTACATTTGGTTAGTGAGATATATTATCTTATATATTAAATGTATGAATATACAATGTTATATATGATTTACTTAAAATTATAAAAAAACTAGATTACAATGAATATAATATAGACCTTATTCATATACATTGCATATTTATGATTTATTATTTATTTTAAGTAAAATTAAAATTCATAATGTATGCACTACAAACAAAGGTTTTTCTTCTTTTGGGACAATTTACCCAAAAAGGCATTTCCAATCTGCATGATGCTGCTGTGAACAATGCCATGTCAATTCAATAAAGACTGGCGCCATTGTGCTGATGGAACCAAAAAGGGTCAGAGCAAATCAACGTTTCAAAACTAATAATGTGGACCTAATTTCACTCCATTTCTCTTGCTGGGATTTTTCTACTGAGCTTGACATATCAAACGCAGGAAATTATTTCCACATTTGCATTAGTCACATAATTAATTAAATCTGAATTCGATGCATGTTAGAAAGTACCCTAGAGATATTAAAAATGTCAAGATCTAACACCACGTCTCAGGGCTTGCTGTAGTAGAGCTATTGTAATAAATAGACAGAAAAGAAATACAAGCAAAGCAATTTCTGATCTAGCGAATTGCAGATGATAAATAGGATGCTGGTCACTCTAGGTAAGGTTTGAAGCAAGTATCTTTTATTGTAACCTATCTTATGAATACTTAGCCTTTCATGCGCCAGCTATGTAATTCAATCTTTCCATTTCTAAATTTATTCTATAATATATTAAGTGAACCGCTGAAAAATTTCATTATCACAAAGACATAAAAAAGGCTGAGAGAGCAATGGATTTTTGATACCATGTCAGATTTTACTTTTACTTATATGAAAAAAGAATAAATCCAAAAGCTGTGTAAACAAAATTAATGGAACATAGTTTCAGCCTAAAGTCTCTAAAGAATGTTATTGGCTTTCTATCTGTTCATTGTCCCCTTTTGAATTTTACCAGATAAAGTACAGGCTTGAAATAGCACAGAAAAAAATAGAAGTAAATGCATAACCCTGATCTCTCAGGTACCTTGAAAATTAATGACAGGAAGATTTAATTTGTTTAAAGTGGATTATGGACTCTATGAAGGCACAATTACTAAGAATATCTTCAGGGCCTTGTTTTAACCTTGTGATTGTATTGTAGGATTTTTAGACTCCCTTACCCTAAGAGTTCCTCGCAGGATGGGCACCTGAGTTCATCTTTGCTCTTGTTCACCTGCTGTAGTGAGTGAATGTCCTGTGGGTAGAAAAGAAAAGTGCAGGATGCTGACGGTGATCAGGGAGAGCTCCTATTCCTGAATCTGTTTGTCTTCTTTTCATGGCAACTTGGTGAAGATCCAGGGACTTGCAGACCCATCACAGACAGGCCTGGCAAGGGGACACATGCTATTCTATTAAGCCAATGGCCCAAGTCCCAGCACCAGCCCCTGAAAAATTGTACCAGATCATGTGGATAACATATATGCCTGGGATGGAGGCTGGTCTGGGGCAGGCTAAGCTGTTCCCATCACACCCGTCCCCTGTAGGCTGGCCCCTGAGTCTGGGATCACTCTGAAATAGAGAGTTACTTTCCCTTAGCCAAATACGCAACGTTTTGAGAAACAAAATAAATAGTGTTGCCTCATAACTCAAAGAAAAAAAAAAGCTCTATGTCTCTACTGATAAAAATAATTCAATACATAGATAAATGGGGGAGAAGGGACAAATCTCTTTGTAGTCTTTTTCTGCAGAATAATTTCAAATCACTTATGTAGATACTTTGCTCTCAGAGAAGTGGTATGTAAATCCCAACCGTTAAGTGTGGGCTGTACCTAGTTACTTCCTTCATAAGAGTTCAGTATGGAAAGTGGAAATAGAGTAAACTTTACAGAAGAGAAACTAGATTAACATGCTAGTAGCCAGATGATCAAGGTCAGTATCAATCGATGGTAGTAAGTCATTTTGATAGGATATACCTTTGATATGATGTGGTGAGAAGGACACTTCACTTCTGTCTAATCATGAACAAAACACGAGAATGATCCCAATGGAGGAACATTCTACAAAAAACTAATCATATTCCTCAAAACTCTCAGTGCTATCAGAAACAAAAGAAGCCTGATAAATTTTCACATCCAAGGACACTCTAAAGAGACATGGCGACTAAATGTGGGACCCTGGGTGGAATTCTGGAGGGAAAAAAAAAATATTAAGAAAACACCGGGCGCAGTGGCTCACTCCTGCAATCTCAGCACTTTGGGAGGCCGAGGCGGGTGGATCATGAGATCAAGAGATCGAGACCATCCTGGTCAACATGGTGAAACCCCGTCTCTACTAAAAAGTACAAAAAATTAGCTGGGTATGGTGGTGCGTGCCTGTAATCCCAGCTACTCAGGAGGCTGAGGCAGGAGAATTGCCTGAACCCAGGAGGCGGAGGTTGCAGTGAGCCGAGATCGCGCCATTGCACTCCAGCCTGGGTAACTAGTGAAACTTCGTCTCAAAAAAAAAAAAAAAAAAAAAAACCGAGGAAGACAGAATGAAGAATGAACTTGATTTAGTATCGTTGTGTTGGTGTTATTCCATTGACTGTAACAAATGCACCACTAGTGTCAAATGTTAGCAAGGGGACTTAGAGTAGGGCGTATGGAAACTCCCTGTTCTAGCCTCACAATTTTTCTATAAACAGAAATGGCACACAAAAAAAGGTTGATTACTTTTTTTAAAAAGTCAGCGGGGGGGGGGGGACTTTATGAGCAGCAACATTGTATTTTTTTGCTGTGGCTCAGCGAAGTCATTTTCCATTGGGCATAATCTTGAAAAGCAAATAAATAAATGTAGAGTACACTGAAAACATGAGGGATAATGAAGCTCTAAATGCTACCTTGTTTCCCTTGTAAGACCAAATTCCAATCAATACAACAGCAGACAAGTGCTCCTCACTGAGGGGAATCAAATTAGGTGATTTACCTTTAGTACGATAATCTTGACCTAGGGAATATTTGAGTATAATCAACTGAGAGCGTCAGTCTTTAATCAAATTCAAGATGAGGCCAAATGCGTAAGATCTTCTTTGCACTTTTGACTTTGCTAAAAGAATGATGCTTAAAGTGCCCTACTAATTTGGCGTTCCATCCCAAGATGGAGTCATCTGGGGTAAATAAACTATCCAATTTGAATAAAAGTCAGAATTGTTTCACACTGGGGGCTCTCACTGCTGGGAGTGGAGTTTTATAATACTAAATTGAGTTCATGTAGAATATTTATCTGGTATACTCAGCTCATCTTAATAATATGAATTCTCTGGAAAGCGCTGAGAGGGAGGGAGTGGACCAGGATGAATTATCCCCATTCAACGCATGGCTGGCATACAATTGCTGTCCCAGCTCCTGCACCCTGCTCCCTCCTTCTGTTGCTCTGTGTTCTGAACACTCTCCAGAACTGGCATTGTTTGTGTGCCACTGACTCTCACTTTGTGTGAACGCAATAGGTGGTAAATAGGATGCCATTAAAAATGGTAGCTCATTGAATTTTGATAGGATTGTCATAGTTATCCGATAGATTTTGGTCATTCCTCTTTCAGCCTTCTGTCTTCTGTCCTCCTCAGGTCTGTTGGAAATACATGCTCTGGGCCACAAAGAAGTCAGTGCTGAAACAGAGGATCTCTTTGCAGTGAATTTTTATTTCCCGGACTGCACACAGGGCACCCTCGCTACCTCACGATCTAAACTAAAACGCTGTTGGCTAACAACGTAAAACCTCTCTAAGCAAGCAAAGGCAAGGGAGAGCTAGGACGTGCCTGTGAGCACGTCCAGCACAGATATTTTGGTTCAAGTACAAGAACACAGAATGTACCACGTGCCTGTAAGCACGGCATGTCTAGCAGCTCCATAGGATAGGGCGTCACAAAGTTATTAGCACACTCATTCTTTAACAAGAAAGAAAACTTTAAAGAGCAACTTTCTTACTTCCCACAAGGTTGATGTGGAGCCTCTATTTCAGCCACGCCCTGCCATTATCCTTATTATCACAACTCCCATAACTTTTTGCAGGCTTAAAAGCTGTGAAGGGTATTGGTATGATCATGGGCTCCTTTTTCTTAAAGATGCAGGATCTAGACCAGTCACCAGCCGTGTTGCTTGGGATAAGGCCGTTTCCGTTGCCAGCAATGCTGCTTGACAGTTGCTAAACTGAGCCAACATTACCTTAGTTTTCAATTTTGTTTGTATTCTCCAGCAGTATGTCCAGAGGTAAGCAGTCTCTAAAAGCCAAATAACTGTGATCGTCCAAACATTCATCAATATTTTTTTCTGCCACTCCACAGAAGGCTTCACGTGTCTTAATCAACATTCACAACACCCTAAGAATTAGTAATCCTCCCCCACAGGAGGATGAACAAGGTGTGGCAGGGCAGTGCCTATGCTGAGGTGAATGTCTGCACCGCTGATTATGCATGGTATTTCTCAGTGGGGTGGTCTGCTGCTGTGGACACAACACAGATTGTTGGAGAACTTTTAGAGAGTTGCTAAATCACTTTCAGATCTCTAAAAGCTTATCATTCTGGTTATTGCTTGTTGTTCTGTATACATTAAAATCAGTCTTTTTTATTCTCCAAAAGAAAAAAATAATACAGTCCTTTAATAACATATCATATGTTGGAAAATAGAAAATGCCAATTTTAGTAAGATATCATAAAAGTAATGTTTAAAGGGGTTAAAGAAATGTATACCTCAAGTATTAACCTCTGTATATAATGAATTTCATTTTTGCACATATACCCACATGTATATATGTGTGTATATAATTCATGTCCTTGTAGTAAAGTGAGCCAAAAATGTTGCCTTCTTTATTCCAGTAATTATTAAGCTATGGACTTTTTCTTCTTCTTACAAAATCTTCTCAATTATTATATTTACGCAACCTAATAGTTGCTAGGACTTAACCATTTCCTGGTGGTTAGAGAAAAATTGCAATTCAAGATTTAGAAATTTTCCCTAAAACACTCCCAGTCAGAGCTGACATCACATTTGCCTATTTCCATATATGCTTTCGGGCCACCTTTATTGCCACTTTAATCAACATATCAAAATTGTTCGTTTATCTCTAAAATGGAGCTGGCAATGTTACTTGTATTGCTTGGAGCTGGTGATTTTTGCTAACTGTTTCCATCATTTCCCCTGCAGTGTCTCTGAATTTTTGTCATGAAGAGAGTAGAAGTGGAGGATAGGGAACATGCATGTGATGTCAGAGCAATTGCTATTCAGGAGCCACGCCTGCCTCATTAGGAAGCTGTGGCTTCCTTAGCACTCTGTGCAGATGAAGTGCTCTGTCCCATAATGCTTCTCACATGTTAAAATGCAGGACATGATTTATACAGCACATCAGCATTAAAGTAGAGTAAGAATACTTCGGTTATTATAGTCTAATGAAGGATGATATACTGCTACTGTAATAGCTGTGTTTCACGTTAAAGAGGAAAAACTCTGGTGAGACAATACTTTAATAACTACTAACCATTATTATGAAGTTATGCAATTTCCCTTGGAATTCAGTGCCTGAAATTGCTGGGCTTCTTGCAACATCAAAACTCTTAGTCTCTGCCTTCGCATTTGTTAGTGTATAGGGATTGGTTAGACTAGAAGCAACTCCAGCTGAAAATGAAGATGTGCCTTTATTTGTGGACATGAGATCAGCTTGAGGTGTTTTGCTTGGATTTCTTTTCTCAGATAGCAAACTGTTGGTTTTTCATGCTCAGTCATGTTTTGGAAATATATAGTTTAATTGCATTTATGAATGAAATTGAATCTGACCTTATCATACTTAACAGAACAGATTAATAGTTGTGTTAGTCCATTTTCACACTGCTATATACTACTGAGACTGGGTAATTTATAAACAAAGCAGTTTAATTGACATTCAGTTCCATATGACTGGGGAGGCCTCAGAAAACTTACAATCATGGTGGACTAAGAAGCAGAGACCTTCTTCACAAGGCAGCAGGAGACAGAGCAAGGGAGCAAAGGTGAAGTGCCACACTTTAAAACCATCAGCTCTAGTGAGAACTCAATTCACTATCATGAGAACAGCATGGGGAAACTGCCCTCATGATCCCGTCACCTCCCACTAGGTCCCTACCCCAACATATGTGAATTACATATTTTGGTTAAAATTTGAGATGAGATTTGGGTGGGGACACAGCCAAACATATCAACAGTTTAAAGTGCTTCTGCGGACATTATCAAGGGCAGGCAAAGATTCTTAGAAGTGATTGGAAGAGTGAAAGTATCTAACAGCTTTACTTGTTAGATACAAGGTTACAGATGGTAAGACCTGAAATGGAAACCAGAAGGGAAATGAAACAGCAGCAACCTGAGAGCTGGGAGGCATCACCTTGAAGCAATGTAGCTGGACATCCTAGCAAGTGATGTTAACAAAGGTTTGGGGATGGCAGAGGGGACACTTGCACCAGGCCACATTCTCTGAAGTGCTCTATAGTCTGGAATCATGTTCCACACAAGGATTCATGCCCAGGAGATGCTGGCCAGTGGGAAGAGTCTCCAGTTGTCCTTCCCCTTTTTGTATAGATTTACTCTAAATTAAACAGACTCCAACTCTTCTAGACCCTACCTTCTGGGGAGAATCCTTCACTTGCAAAGATTCTTTAACATTGATTATTAGTGGGAATCCTCAGCCCTCTTCTGCCACAGTCACACTTGCTCGGGTACCTGCCACCTCCTTTTAGCCTTAACGGTATTAATCAAATCTCCAACTCACATTTGTGGTCCTGCTCCATTCTGAATCTTCAAAGCTGACATCTTAACATACATTCTCTGCCCTGGATCCCTTGTCCCTGTAAGGGTAGAATGAATGATGCGTTGTTCTCTCTTTGTCTGTCATTCAGGCATACTTCTCAAATTGCTTGCTTTTCATGGCTCTTTGTTTTTGACATTTTTTTCTGTTATTACATTTTTATTTTTGTTTATTTATTTATTTTTTTTTTTTACTTAGATAAATCCACATGTCTTCTCACATAAAGGCTTTTACTAATAATTAGAAAAGCCTTCCCTATTTCAAGGTTGTTTTAACTACATCATATGTTTTTCTAATATGTTTATAGTTTTAATGTTTAAGTGACTTTTGATATATCTGGAATTTATTTTAGTATGAGTGCTGAGCTGAGGATTCAATTTTTGTTTTCTGATAGCTAGGGAGTTGTCTTGACACCATTTATTTACTAATCTACATTTGCCCAGTGATTTAAACATGAAATTCTATTTTGTTTACTAAATTCCTATACTTTTTAGTTTATCTCTAGATCCCGAAGTATATTCTATTGATTGTTTAGTCTCCTCATGCAGTGGTGTCACACTTTTGCTGTTGTTGTTAGAGACAGGGGTCTTGCTCTGTTGCCCAGGCTAGAATGAAGTGACACAATCTCAGTTCACCACAACCTCCACTCACTGGGCTTAAGCGATTCTCCTGCCTCAGCCTCCCAAGTAGCTGGAACCACAGGTGGGCTTGACTATGCTTGGCTAATTTTTCTATTTTTTGTAGAGATGGGGTTTTGCCATGTTGCACAGGTGGGTCTTGAACTCCTGAGCTCAAGACATCTGCTCACCTCAGCTTCCCAAAGTGCTGGGATTACAGGTATGAGCCATTGTGCCCAACCCACACTATTTTAATTAGGGTTGCTTTCTATTATGTTTTTAATACCAAATAGAATTAGTTCAGCTTTATTTTTGCCACTGCCCTACATATCCTTGCACATTCATTTTCCCAAAGAACTTTGGAATCAACTTCTGTAGGTGGGAAAAAAGTGTGGCTTTTACAATGATTGGATGACCACTTAGTGTTCGTTGAATATATGTATAGGCTAATTTATATAAACTGGCTTCTTGACACCTTGTTGATCAGGTTTTTAATTTTCAATTCAGGTTTAGCATGTCTATTTTCATTTAACTTCTGCTGTGTCCTTCAGTATAATTTTAAAGTTTTATTTCTCTGCATTGTATACATGCTTTGTAAAGTTTATGTTGTTATATATGTCTATTATTCTTATAAACACAATATTTTGTGCCTTTAAATTTTCTAGCTGTTGCCTGTGTTTCAGCTACTGATTTTATAGTAATTTTGTATTCAGCTAATTACAGAATTCTGTAATTGATTTTCAAAAGTGTTTTTACTTGATTCTTTTATATTTACTCCCCATACAGTCCTGCTTCTTATAGCCACTTAAACCTAAGACCCATTATTTACCTGTGGGTTTTCCAACATATATGCAACATAGGTTTCTTTGTTTTCTAGCAAACATTATTTTTTACAGATGCATTAGTTTGTGAGACTAGTGCTTACTTTCTGCTACATAAATTAGAAAATTGGAATTTGAGGGAAACTCATTAACAAATGATTATCCTCTTCCCTAGTTCTTGCCAACCACAAAGGAGTGCTGTGAGAATTAGACGGATGATTCCTTTAAATTAGTGTTGACTGATACAAAGAATGATTCCACATAAATACTAAGAATTAGGGTAAAGATTTTTCTCATTAATATTCAATCACAGGAGAGATTATAAACTAAGAATGTTAAGTGGACCTGTGTGTTTAAAGAACTGGCACTGTATCTATGAAATGGAGATGTAGGCCCTCCACAAATGACATAGATTAATCCAGCAAGTGCAAGGACGTGGCTTAGAGAAAAGTCAAATATGTATTCATAAAGTCAGTGTTTTTCAAAAACAAGAGGACACAGCCAAAAAAACCATGTTAAGTTTTGTGAGAATGAGCATTTAGCAGCAGGACACATAGAAATTTATTCATAGTTTGCAGGCTTCAGTGACACTAGCAGATGCCACTCTAAGCATTGCAGGTGTAAAGGGTTTCACAAAGGATTTTGGTCTTATGTAATAGCTGAAGATTAGGAAATCAGCCACAAAAGTCAGGGAACCTGCCCCTGAACCTCTCAGCCTGAGGCTCTGAAGTGGGTGACTCTCAAAATCCCACTGGGATGCTTCCTTGGTATTTAGGATTCCCTGGGAACCTACTGCCTCCCTCAGACTAGCAAAGCAGATGGCTCCCAATCTCCCTTCTGCCCCTGCTACCTTCCTCACTGGCCCCAGGAAACTCCAGTGACCCTGGTGTCTGCCCAGCAGTTCTGATGTATCTGAATTTCTCTCTTTGTCAAATTCTAACCTGGAGCCGTTCAAGAAAAGAGATTTGGAGCATTTTATTTTCTTGCCTTGCTGGCAGCATAGGGAAGTACTTAGAAAAGGCAGTGGTGCATATGAGCTGACCAAAGACAGGGCCATAGATGCACGTAATAGCATGATGTGAGAGGCTCCGGTTGGGGTGTGGCTTTACTGCACACGGTGACTAGGGGACCATGTTCATCCTATGCCTTTGTTAGGGGTGGCAAATACCTGAGTTACCGGAGGTGAATCCATATGGGTCTGCAGAAACTTCATTTCTTGCCTCCTTGGAATGACAAATTCGACTAAGAGGTATAAGGCAGAAAAAGAGACCAAGTAAAGTTTATGTTGTTATATAAGGCAAGTTTCAGAGCAGGAATGGAAGTTTACTAAAAATCTTTAGAGCAGGAAAGTACACTTGGAAGAGACCCAAGAAGGGACCTTGGAGGTAAAGTGTGGCATTTGACCTTTTGACTTGGGGTTTTGTATGTTGGCATACTTCTGGTGTCTTATATCCCCTTTTCCTTCGTTCTTCCCTTAGGGTGAGCCACCCTCATGCAGGGTGCCTTCCTTTTACCTGGGAGGTGAGCATGTGCAGTGTGCTTGGGAAGTTGCATGAGTGCCCACTTGAGGCTTTCTTCCCTTTTCTGGAGGAATGCTCCTGGAAGGTCATAGTCATACTCTGCCATTTTTGTCTCTTAATGAGCATGCTTGAGCTCACTTGCCCAATTCCTGAGATTCTACTGGAAGCTGCTGATTACCAATTTTAAGTGTTTTTATCAATGGGGGATTGCCTGTCTCAGGCACTGGCTATGACAAATTATCATTTTAGAAAGCCAGTGTGACAATTGCTAAACCACCAGGAAACTGCCTCTCCCTGGCTTCAGCTGTGACCAATTATCCTTTTAGAGAGCCAGTGATAACTGCCAGACTATCAGCTGATGGTGGCCTGACATTCCTGGTTGGCTCAGTTGGGCCCTTTCCTAACTTATGCCTGATTAACTATCTATTGTAACACCTTCCCCATCCCCTTGTGCCTGAGTCCTCAACCTCATTCAGCAGATGATGGGTTGTTGGGGAGTTGAATGACATATATGCTTCTCAGCTCCCGGGGGCTAGAAGTGACCACATTACTTCCACCCATATCCAACAGATAGAAACAGGTTCACATCCCCATATGTCTACAAAGGGGGCTTAAGAAGGTGTATTAGTTCTCGTATTGTGTTTTTCAGCTCCTTTAATTCATTCATATTCCTAAGTTATCCATTCTTGTTATCGTTTCCTCAAATCTTTTTTCATATCTTTTTTCAAGGTTCTTAGTTTCTTTGCATTGATTTCATACATGTTCTGGTCCTTTCTAGGAGACGAAGTGTTCTGGTTTTGGGTGTTTTCCTCCTTTTTGCGCTGGTTTCTTCCCATCTTTGTGGATTTATCCACTTGTCGTCTGAGTAGTTGCTGACTTTTCAATTGGGTCTCTGAGTGGACACCCAGATTGTTGGTGATAAAGTATTTCTGTTACTTGGTTTTCCTTCTACCAGTCTAGCCCCTTCGCTGTATGACTGCTGGGGTCCACTCCAGGCCCTGCTTGTCTGGGGTGCACCTATAGCAGCTGCGGAACAGTGAGGGATGCTACCAGTTTCTTTTTCTGCTATCTTTGTCCCAGGATGATGCCTGCCAAATGTCAGTCTTTTGGATACAGAGGGGTCAGGGAGCTGCTTGAAGAGACAGTCTGTACTTTATAGGTATAGCTGAGCTGTGAGCTCTGTTGTTCATTCAGGGCTGTTAGGCTGCTATGTTTGATTCTGCTGCAACAGAGCTCATTAAAAAACCCTTTTTTTCTCAAATCCTCTGTCTTGGGGGGTTGGGACTTTAATTTTGGATGTCTGTTGAGGTGTCCTGCCCAGCGAGGAGGCAGTCTGGTCACTATTTGCCTGCCGAGGCTCCGCCCTGTTCTTGTGAGGTTTGCCCTGTTGCTGCAGGCTCTGCTCTTCTGCTGTGGTCTCTGCCACGGGCTACGCCCTGAGGCAGAGTCTCTCTGTTGTATCGGGTTGCCTCGGCAATGGCAGGCTGCATCAGCAGTGGGCGTGTATCTCAGTAGGGGCGGGTTGCCTCGGTAATGGTGGATGCCCCTCCCACATGGAGCGTCTCAGGGACCGTCTCCATGGGGAGCGTTTGGAATCGCCATTTTGTCCATCCCACTGCGCTACCCCAAACGCTGTGTCCCTGCAATCCCCTGAGCTGGCCCACTGTCCAAGTCCCATTCAGTCTCAAGTTCAGCCCTCTCAAGTCTCAGGTTGCCGGTTCAACAGGGCACCCAGACAAGCATGCCCTGTGGGGACCGCTGGGTAGGGCTGGCCGCCGCCACCCCGGCTGCCGGCTTTACCAGGCAGAGCCTCTGCCTGGCGTCCCACGTCTCTTTTATTGGGAATTTCCCCATTCTGTGGGCAACAAAGATCAGTCTGAAAATGCAGCTCCAACTCACCTCTCCGCGGATTGACCGAGAGCTTCAATCCTGAGTTGTTCTCTCAGCGCCATCTTGAGTCCTCCCCCCTTATTTTATTTTATTTTATTTATTTTTTTTTTGAGATAGAGTCTCACACTGTTGCCTGGGCTGGAGTGCAATGGCGTGACCTCAGCTCACTGCAACCTCTGCCTCCTGGGTTCTCGTGATTCTCTTGCTTCAGCCTCCTGAGTAGTTGGGATTACAGATGCACACCACCACACCCAGCTAATTTTTTGTATTTTTAGTAGAGACACGTTTTCACTATTTTGGCCAGACTGGTCTTGAACTTCTGACCTCATGATCCTCCCACCGCAGCCTCCCAAAGTGCTGGGATTACAGGTGTGAGCTGCCACTGCACCTGACCCACATGGATTTTTACAGCAGAAAAAAATTATTAGAGATTCATGTGTTTCCCTAGACTGGCATTACTGGTCAAAGGTTAATTCGTTTTATTATATACCTCTGTTTCCATCGAACTATTGCCTAAATAGACTCAAGTCTGGGTAGCTGCTTGAACTCTCTGCTGTAGTGACTATCTCCTATGTGTTTGAGGTTTGAGTATCTTTAACCAGAATTTCAGCACTGTGTGAGGCAGTAGCTATACCTGTGGCAAGGATAATTTATGGATCATATATTTTCACACATTTTTTTTCATTCTAAAATAAGCTTGGCACAAAAAGCCTCACAATGTAGGCAGCATTACCATAAAATTTAAGCAGAGTGTACTTAAAAGTTCATAAAACCAGATGATGATAAGAATAGCACATTTTCACATAATTAGAGATTTACTGCAGTATTATAATTTCATTTCCACAAAGCAACCTTTCACACAAGGGGTTTTCAAGCATGTAATTATGAAATGCAGTTCAAAATGCCAAAAGGAAGTGGCATGTATAGAATTTCTGAATAGTTCTGTCAGGCACAATCTGAGCTTATATGCAATTGGGAAGTATTATAGCCCTTGGCACTTTGGATGTCTATAAAGGAAGCCTGGAATGACAAAAAAAGTAATAGAACGTAAGTGAATTCCTCCAAGTGGTAACCCAAAGTGAACTGGAGTTTCCTCCTTGAACGCACAGACCTGTAACAAGGGTGTGTTGCTGGGTCATCGGCCCCTCTGCTACAGTGTGCTGCCATGTAGAATCAGTCCCTCAGTTACTACCAACTGTGCTTGACAGTCACTGCATCCATTTCTCAGCATGTACTGCATCATTCACAGCTGCTATAGGTCGCATTGTGTTGAATCCCCTCAACATTTCTATTGAAGTCATAATACCTGGTACCTCTTAATGCGACCTTATTTGCAGATAGAGTCAATGCAGATATAATTAGTTAAGATGAGGTAATACTGAAGTAGAGTGGACTCTAATCTCATATGATTAATGCTGAATGGTTGACATGTGACGTCACGTTTGATCTTCATCTGAGGGGATTCAACCAGCTGATGATGCAGCTGATGGGATTTCAGATTCCATGCACAGGAAAATAAACTAAATAGCAATCATTTTCGGATTGATAACTGCATTTGAAACCACACAGCTTAGAGAGAAAATAGTCTAATTGGAGTATATTTGTGGAGCATATTTTTAAACAGCCATCATTTATTGCAGCACTATTCACAAAGCCAAGACATGGAAACAATGCAAGTGTCCCTCCAGGGATAAATGAGTCAAGAAAACGGGGTATAAACATGGAGGAATACTATTCAGTTACAAAAAAGTACAAAATTCTGTCACTTGCATCGACATGGATGGACCTGGAGGACATTATGTTAAGTGAAATAAGCTGGGCACAAAGACAAATACTGAGTGATCACTCTCATGTTTGGCATCTAGAGAAGTGATCTCTCGTAGAATTAGGGACTAGAATTGTGATTACCAGAGGCTGGGGAGAATAGGGGGTAGGGCAATTAGGGAGAGATTAGTCAACGGGTACAAAGTTACCGTTGGATAGGAGGAATTAGCTCTGGTATCTTATGGAACAGTCATGTGCCTATGGTTAACACTATTGCATGTCAAAATTGCTAGAAGAAAGGATTTTGGATTTTCTCACCACAAAGAAATGCTAAAGGTATAAGGTGGTGGATATGTAAATCACCCTGATTTGGCTACTCCACAATGTATGCTCATATTGAAACATCACATTGTATCCCTTAAATAGGTTCAATTATTATCTGTCAATTAAAGACAAAATTAAAAAGAGAAAAGAGGCGCTTGAAGAAAAAGTGCCTCATTCTGTTCTAAAATCCACTCCAGTGAAACTCTGCCATTGGCTGTGTCATCACATCTGAGACTTCCTCATTCTCTCTCTGGTTTCCCCTGCCGTCACACCTTTGTCACTCTGGCATGTGACAGAACAGCTTGCAATTAACTGAAGGCCATTCACCCCATTTTCCTTTTGGCTAAGTGCCCCCCCACCTCCACTGAGTTCATTCAACCTTTTGTTACGAGAAGCAGTCTATGGAAAGGACTGACCTGTAAACTTTCCTCTAATTTTAGTGTTTTGTATTTAAAGGAAGATGTTTACATCCTGTGAATTCTCTCTAACTCTGTTACAGAAAAGATCTTTGTGAGACAGGAGGGGAGGGGGGAAGGAGCTTGCTATAGTGGATCTCTAACTCCTCAGATCTACGTCATATTTATCTTGGACTGAAAATGGTTTTAAATTCTCATTAGCCAGAGTTTGGCTTTTAAAAAAATAGAAGAACTGTATTATAGCTAAAATATTGTAGCTGATATTGATTCCAGGAAATTTCCAGAACTGCAGCAGTGTTTAATTTTATTATAAAACCAGCTATTGTTGCTTTCTCCCAAAACTGCTAGTGAAACAGGAAAAGTTTTTCCTCATCCCCCTCACAGGGTGTGGGACAGGCTGTGGCTCACTTCTTGGGTCCCCCACAGCTCAAACCCCTAGGGGGAGCATGCACGCAGGCCGGTCAGGGGGAGCAGTTTTGGGTTCTGATCCAATAGCGTTGTCTAGGGCTGAGTGTTTACAGTTCCTACAGCCCCAGTGGGCCTGTGCTACAGGGTGCTCCTTCAGCTTAGCCCTCTGCAGGTGGCTTGTGTTAACTGGCTCAATTACACCCTCTTCCTTATGGTAAGGACAGACGGCTTTCTGCATCCCAGGGTTCTTGTCTTAATGTACCAGAAAAATTGGTCACATATGAGTTTGAAGAATGAGTAGAAGGTTTTATTGAATGGTGGAGGTAGCTCTCAGCAGATGGATGGGGAGCCAGAGAGTGGATGGAGTGGGAAGGTGATCATCCCCTAGCTTCAGCCTGCTCACTGACTGAGGTCTCCTCCAACCATCCCCGGCCGAATTATCCTCAGCATCCACGTTGTTTCACCATAGATGATCTGTCAGCATCTGTACGTTCTTCTGCGGCTGGGTTTTTCTCGACATCCAGCTGCTTGTGTGTGTGCCCGCCGGGATCTCAGGGTTTTTATAGGCATAGTAGAGGGGGCATGGCAGGCCAGAGTGCTCTTGGAGCATGCAACATTTGGGTGCCTGTCCTCACCTAGGTCCAAGGACACAAGCCCAAGAGTGTAGCCCTCAGCAAGGACACACCCCCTTCTCTACCTAGCACTTACCTGCCCTCATCCCTTATCACTCCTGAAAATGAAACTAAGAAGTTGATAGCAAATACCGAGTTTGGGGTATGCCAGGTAATACCTGGTAATAACGGGCATTTAGCATGTGTGAACTGTTTTATATGCATTTTCACATTTAATTCTCACACAACCTTAATTTCAACATATTTCATTTTTGACAGAGAAATAAGCTTGGTAATCAGTGCAAAATCATTTAAATAACTAACAAGCAGGACTGGAGTTCAAGCCAAAGTCTGGGCATCTCTGGGGTCCACCTACTTGACAATGTGAAGTTTATCTCGGGTATCTTAGACACTCGAAGCTCCTTTTAGATGGATTCTGAATCTGCCTCAGTGTTGTATGATATTCGTGGAAGTCATTCAAGCTCATCATAATGTTAGGTATAGTACCTACAAATGGGGGTATGGAAATTGCACTTTATAGTATTTAAATTTTAAACCTACCATTGTAGCTGTCCATTTGAAGTAAAGAAAAAAAGCACCATTTGAGATTGTGAACATTCTCACCTGTGGGTCTATTGTATGAGATCTAGTCTTTCTGTGATTCTCCTAGAGGATGGACCATGAGGATGTTGGCACGCTCTAGGGCTGAAGATCAGGAAGATTTTGAGGAGGAGGAAAGCAATGAAGAGGCTGAGTTCTCATCCCCCCAAGGTCAAGTGGGCCTGATGTGTCATGCAGACAGAGACTGCCCTTTATTTCTCCTGTGGGGTAATATGAAGATTGGGGGAAGCAGGAGGTGACACATAAGCATGCCATGGAGGTCAGCCAGAGAACTGCTTCTGCACATTGAATAGAATTGGAAGTCACTCCCCTGCTGTACATATCAAAGTTATCTTAGATGTCAGTGAATGATCACTAGAGAGGTTGTTGTGAAGCAATTTGGAATATCTTTATTATTATTATACCTTAAGTTCTGAGATACATGTGCAGAACATGCAGGTTTGTTACGCAGGTATACACATGCCATGGTGGTTTGCTGCACTCATCAACCTGTCATCTACATTAGTTATTTCTTCTAATGCTATCACTCCCCTACCCCTCCACCCCTCAACAGGCCCCAGTGTATGATGTTCCTTCCCCTCCCGGTGTCCATGTGTTCTTATTGTTCAGCTCCCACTTATGAGTGAGAACATGTGGTGTTTGGTTTTCTGTTCCTGTGTTAGTTTGCTGATAATGATGGTTTCCAGCTTCATCCATGTCTCTGCAGAGGACACGAACTCATCCTTTTTTATGGCTGCATAGTATTCCATGGTATGTGTGCCACATTTTCTTTATCCATCAGTCTATTACTGATGGGCATTTGAGTTGGTTCCAAGTCTTTGCTATTGTGAACAGTGCTGCAACATAGATGTGCATGTGTCTTCATAGTAGAATGAGTTATAATCTTTGGGTATATACCTAGGAATGAGATTGCTGGGTCAAATGGTATTTCTGGTTCTAGATCCTTGAGGACTCACCACACTGCTTTCCACAATGGTTGAACTAATTTATACTCCCATCAACAGTGTAAAAGTGTTCCTATTTCTCTACATCCTCTCCAGTATCTGTTGTTTCCTGACTTTTTAATGATCCCCATTTTACCTGACATAAGATGGTATCTCATTGTGGTTTTGATTTGCATTTAATAACTAGTAATAATGAGCTTTTTTCATATATTTGTTGGCTGCATAAACATCTTTTCAGAAGTGTATGTTCATGTACTTCACCCACTTTTTGACAGTGTTGTTTGGTTTTTTTCTGGTAAATGTGTTTAAGTTCTCCGTAGACTCTAGATATTAGTCCTTTGTGAAACAGACGAATTGCAAAAATTTTTTTCCATTCTGTGGGTTGCCTGTTCACTCTGATGATTACCTCTCTTGCTCTGCAGAAACTTTTTAGTTTACTTAGATCCCATGTGTCAATTTTGGCTTTTGTTGCCATGGTTTTTTGTGTTTTAGTCATGAAGCCTTGACCATACCTATGTCCTGAATGACAATGCCTAGGTTTTCTTCTAGATTTTTTATGGTTCTAGGTCCTACATTTAAGTCTTTAATCCATCTTGAGTTAATTTTTGTAAAAGGTGTAAGGAAGGGGTCCATTGTCAGTTTTGTGTATATGGCTAGCCAGTTTTCCCAACACCATTTGTTGAATAGGGAATATTTTCCCCATTACTTTTGTCAGTTTTTTCAAAGATCAAATTGTTATAAATGTGTGGTATTACTTCTGAGGCCTCTGTTCTGTTCCATAGGCCTATATATCTGTTTTGGTCCCAGTACCATGCTATTCTGGTAACTGTAGTCTTGTAATATAGTTTGAAGTGAGGTAGCTTGATGTCTCCAGCTTTGTTCATTTTGCTTAGAATTGTCTTGGCTATACAGGCTCTTTTTTGCCTACATATGAAATTTAAAATAGTTTTTTTTTAAATCTCTGAAGCATGTCAATGGAAACTTGATGGGGATAGCATTTAATCTATAAATTACTTTGGGCAGTATGGCCATTTTCATAATATTAATTATTCCTATCCATGAGCATGGATGTTTCTCCATTTGTTTGTGTACTCTTATCTCCTTGAGAAGTGGTTTGTAGTTGTCCTTGAAGAGGTCTTTCACATCTCTTGTAAGTTGTATTCCTAGATATTTTATTCTCTGTGTAGCAATTTTGATTGGGAGTTCACTCATGATTTGACTCTTTGTTGTCTATTATTGGTGTACAGGAATGCTTGCGATTTTTGCACCTTTATTTTGTATCCTGAGACTTTGATGAAGTTGCTTATCAGCTTAAGGAGATTTTGCACTGAAACGATGGATTTTCTAAATATACAATCATGTCATCTGCAAACAGAAAGAATTGGACTTCCTCTCTTCTATTTGAATACTCTTTACTTCTTTCTCTTGCCTGATTGACCTGGCCAGAACTTCCAATACTTTGTTGAATGTGAGTGGTGAGAGAGGGCACCTTGTCTTGTGCCAGTTTTCAAAGGGAATGCTTCCAGCTTTTGTGCGTTTAGTATGATATTGGTTATGAATTTGTCATAAATAGCTATTATTATTTTGAGACATGTTTCAATAATACCTAATTTATTGAGAGTTTTTAGCATAAAAGGGTGTTGGATTTTATTGAAAACCTTTTCTATGTCTATGGAGATAATCATGTGGTTTTTGTCATTGGTTCTGTTTGTGAGAGATTATGTTGATCAATTTGCATATGTTAAACCAGTCTTACATCCAGGGATGAAGCCAACTTGATCATGGTGGATAAGCTTTTTGATATGCTGCTGGATTTGGTTTCCCAGTATTTTAATGAGAATTTCTGCATTGGTGTCATGAGGGATATTGGCATAAAATTTTCTTTTTTTGTTGTGTCTTTGCCAGGTTTTGATATCAGGATGATGCTGGTCTCATAGAATGAGATATGGAGGAGTCTCTCTTTTTCTTATGTTTGGAATAGTTTCATAAGAAATTGTACCAGCTTCTCTTTGTACCTCTCATAGAATATGGCTATGAATCCATCTGGTCCTAGGCTTTTTTTAGTTGGTAGGCTATAAATTACTGCCTCAATTTCAGACCTTGTTATTGGTCTATTCATGGATTCAAATTCTTCCTTGTTTAGTCTTGGGACAGTGTATGTGTCCATGAATTTGTCTATTTCTTCTAGATATTATAGAATCTTTGTATAAAGGTGTTTATAGTATTCTCTGATGGCAGTTTGTATTTCAGTGGGATCAGTGGTGATATCCCCTATATCATTTTTTATTGCATCTATTTGATTCTTCTCTCTTTTCTTCCTTATTAGTCTGGTCAGCAGTCTATGTATTTTTTTTAAACTTTTAAAAATACCAGCTCCTGGATTAATCAATTTTTGAGGGTTTTTCATGTCTGTATCTCCTTCATTTCTGCTCTCATCTTAGTTATTTCTTGTCTTCTGCTAGCTTTTGAATTTGTTTGCTCTTGCTTTTTTTAGTTCTTTTAATTGAGAGGTTAAGGTGCTGATTTTAGATCTTTCCTGCTTTCTCCTGTGAGCATTTAGTGCTACAAATTTTCCTCTCAACACTGCTTTGGCTGTTTCCCAGAGACTCTGGTATGTTGTGTTTTTGTTCTCATTGGTTTCAAATAACTTCTTTATTACTGCCTTAATTTCTTTATTTATGCAGTAGTCATTCAGAAGTAGGATATTCATTTTCCATGTAGTTGTGTGGTTTTGAGTGAGTTTCTTAATTCTGAGTTCTAATTTGATTGCACTGTGGTTTGAGAGGCTGTTATGATTTCCACTCTTTGACATTTGCTGAAGAGTGTTTTACTTCCTATTATGTAATAAGTTTTAGAATAAGTGTGATGTGGTGTTGGGAAGAATGTATATTCTGTTGATTTGGGGTGGCGAGTTCTGTAGATGTTTATTAGGTCCTCCTGGTCCAGAGCTGAGTTCAAGTCCTAAATATACCTGTTAATTTTCTGTGTTTTTTATCTGTCTAATATTGATAGTGGGGTGTTAAAGTCTCCCACTATTCTTGTGTGGGACTCTAAGTCTCTTTGTAGGTCTCTAAGAACTTCCTTTATGAACATAGGTGCTCCTGTATTGGGTGCATATATATTTGGAATCATTAGTTCTTCTTGTTGCATGATCCTTACCATTATTTAATGCCCTTCTTTGTCTTTTTTGATCTTTGTTGGTTTAAAGTCTGTTTTACCAGAGAATAGGATTGCAATCCCTGCTCTTTTTTTGCTTTTCATTTGCTTGGTAAATCTTCCTTCCTCCTTTTATTTTCAGTCTATGTGTGTCTTTGCACATGAGATGGTTCTCCTGAATACAGTACACAGATGGGTCTTGACTCTTAATCCAATCTGCCAGTCTATGTCTTTTAATTGGGGCATTTAGCCCATTTATATTTAAGTTTACTATTGTTATGTGTGAATTTGATTCTGTCATTATGATGCTAGCTGGTTATTTTGCTCATTCGTTGATGCAGTTTCTTCATTGTACCAATGGTCTTTACAATTTGATGTTTTTGCGGTGGCTGGTACTTTTTTTTTCTTTCCATATTTACTGCTTCCTTCAGGAGCTCTTGCAGGGCAGGCCTGGTGGTTACAAAATCTATTGGTAATTGCTTGTCTGTAAAGGATTTTATTTATACTTCATTTACAATGGTTATTTTAGCTGGTTATAAAATTCTTGGTTGAAAAGTTTTTCTTTATGAATATTGAATATTGGTCCCCACTCTCTTCTGGTTCATAGGGTTTCTGCAGAGAGATCTGCTGTTAATCTGATGGGCTTCCCTCTTTGTGTAACCGGACCTTTCTCTCTGGCTACCTTTACCATTTTTTCTTTCATTCAACCCTGGTGAATCTGATGATTATGTGTCTAGGGGTTGCTCTTCTCAAGAACTATCTTTGTGGTGTTCTCTGTATTTCTTGTATTTAAATGTTGGCCTGTCTTTTTAGTTCAGGGAAGTTCTCCTGGATAATATCCTGAAGAGTGTTTTCCAACCTGATTCTACTCTCTCCATCACTTTCAGGTAAACCAATTAAACGTAGGTTTGGTCTTTTCACATAGTCCCATATTTTCTGGAGGCTTTGTTCGTTCCATTTTATTATTTTTTTCTCTAATCTTGTCTTTAAGCTTTATTTCATTAAGTTGATCTTCAATCTCTGATATCCTTTCTTCCACTTGATTGATTTGGCTATAATACTTGGAAAATATTTGGAAAAATACTTGTGTATTTTTCATAAAGTTCTCCTGCTGTGTTTTTTTTTAGCTCCATTAAGCCATTTATTTTCTTCTCTAAACTGATTATTCTAGTTAGCAATTCCTCTAACCTTTTTTCAAGGTTCTTACCTTCCTGGCATTGGGTTAGAAAATGCTCCCTTAGCTTGGAGCTAAGGTGGTTATTAACCACATTCTGAAGCCTACTCCTGTCAAATTGTCAAACTCTTTCTCCATCCTGCTTTGTTTCCTTGCTGGTGAGAAGTTGTGATAGTTTGGAGGAAATAGACATTCTGGCTTTTGGAATTTTCAGGCTTTTTGTGCTGGTTTTTCCTCATCTTCATAGATTTATCTACTTTTGGTCTTTGCCATTGGTAACCTTTAGATGGAGTTTTTGCATGGTTGTCCTTTTTGTTTATGTTTATGCTATTGCTTTTTGTTTGTTAGTTTTCTTTCTAACAGTGAGGCCCCTCTTTTGCAGATCTGCTGGAGTTTGCTGGGGGTCCACTCCAGGCCCTGTTTGCCTGGCTATCACTAGTGGAGGCTGCAGAACAGCAAAGATTGATGCCTATTTTTTCCTCTGACAGCTTCATCCCAGAGGGGCACCCCCCAGATGCCAGCTGGAGCTCTCCTGTATAAGGTGTCTGTCGACCCCTGCTAGGAGATATCTCCCAGTCAGGTGGCATGGGGGTCAGGAACCCAATTGAGGAGGCAGTCTGTGCCTTAGCAGAGGTTGAGCACTGTACTGTGAGATGTGTTCCTCTCTTCAGAGCCAGCAGGCAGGAACATTTAAGCTTAGATGAAACTACACCCACAGCCACTCCTTCCTCCAAGTGCTCTGTCCTAGGGAGATGGGTTTTATCTATAAGTTCCTGACTGGGGCTTCTGCCTTTCTTTCAAAGATTCCCTGCACAGAGAGTAGCAATCTAGAGAGGTAGTCTGGCTACAGTGACTTTGAAGAGCTGAGGTGGGTTCCACACAGTCCAAACTTCCTGATGCTTTATTTACACTGTGAAGGGAAAACTCTTCAAGCCTCAGTAATGGCAGATGCCCTTCCCCCTACCAAGCTCTAGCATCCCAGGTTAACTTCAGACTGCTGTGCTGGCAGCAAGAATTTCAATCCAGTGGATCTTAGCTAGCTGGGCTCTGTGTAAGTGGGATCTGCTGAGCTAGACCACTCGGCTCCCTGGATTCAGTCCCCTTTCCAGGTAAGTAAACTGTTCTGTCTTGCTAGTGGTATAGGCGCCCAAGGGAATCTCCCGGTCTGTGGGTTGTGAAGACCATGGGAAAAGCATACTATCTGGGCCAGAGTGCACTGCATCCCTCACAGCACAATTCTTCACAGCTTCCCTTGGCTAGGGAAGGGAATTACCTGACCACTTGTGCTTTCTGAGTGAGGCAACACACCACCCTGCTATGGCTCACCCTCCATGGGCTGCACCCACTGTCCAACAAGTCCCAGTGAGATGAGCCAGGTACCTCAGTTGGAAATGCAGAAATCACCCACCTTCTGCATTGATCTTGCTGGGAGCTGCAGACCAGAGCTATTTCTATTCAGCCATCTTGCCAGGTACTTCAAGAATTTCATTTCATTTATCTCGTTTGTAGGAAAAAAAAAAAAGTTTTTTAGTGACTGGTTGGGTGCCTTTAATTTTTCTTTCTTTTTTTTTTAATTGTAATTATTATATTTTTATTTTATTTCACTTTTTTTTAATTTTTTATTGGATTATAGGTTTTGGGGTACATGAGCAGAGCATGCAAGACAGTTGCGTAGGTACACACATGGCAGTGTGCTTTGCTTTTCTTCTCCCCTTCACCCACATTTGGCATTTCTCCCCAGGCTATCCCTCCCCACCTCCCCCTCCCACTGGCCCTCCCCTTTTCCCCCCAATAGACCCCACTGTTTAGTACTCCCCTTTCTGTGTCCATGTGTTCTCATTTTTCATCACCCACCTATGAGTGAGAATATGCAATGTTTCATTTTCTGTTCTTGTGTCAGTTTGCTGAGGATGATGTTCTCCAGATTCATCCATGTCCCTACAAACGACACGAACTCATCATTTCTGATTGCTGCATAATATTCCACGGTGTATATGTGCCACATTTTTCCAATCCAGTCTATTATCAATGGGCATTTGGGTTGATTCCAGGTCTTTGCTATTGTAAACAGTGCTGCAATGAACATTCGTGTACATGTGTCCTTATAGTAGAACGATTTATAGTCTTTTGGATATATACCCAGTAATGGGATTGCTAAGTCAAATGGAATTTCTATTTCTAAGGCCTTGAGGAATCGCCACACTGTCTTCCACAATGGTTGAACTAATTTACACTCCCACCAACAGTGTAAAAGTGTTCCTTTTTCTCCACATCCTCTCCAGCATCTGTTGTCTCCAGATTTTTTAATGATCGCCATTCTAAGTGGCGTGAGATGGTATCTCAATGTGGTTTTGATTTGCATCTCTCTGATGACCAGTGACGATGAGCATTTTTTCATATGATTGTTGGCCTCATATATGTCTTCTTTTGTAAAGTATCTGTTCATATCCTTTGCCCACTTTTGAATGGGCTTGTTTGTTTTTTTCCTGTAAATCTGCTTGAGGTCTTTGTAAATTCTGGATATCAGCCCTTTGTCAGATGGGTAAACTGCAAAAATTTTTTCCCATTCTGTTGGTTGCCGATCCACTCTAGTGACTGTTTCTTTTGCCGTGCAGAAGCTGTGGAGTTTCATTAGGTCCCATTTGTCTATTTTGGCTTTTGTTGCCAATGCTTTTGGTGTTTTGTTCATGAAGTCCTTGCCTACTCCTATGTCCTGGATAGTTTTGCCTAGATTTCCTTCTAGGGTTTTTATGGTGCCAAGTCTTATGTTTAAGTCTTTAATCCATCTGGAGTTAACTTTAGTGTAAGGTGTCAGGAAGGGGTCCAGTTTCTGCTTTCTGCACATGGCTAGCCAGTTTTCCCAACACCATTTGTTAAATATGGAATCCTTGTCCCATTGCTTGTTTTTGTCAGGTTTATCAAAGATTGTATAGTTGTATGTATGTTGTGTTGCCTCCGGTGCCTCTGTTTTGTTCCATTGGTCTATATCTCTGTTTTGGTACCAGTACCATGCTGTTTTGATTACTGTAGCCTTGTAGTATAGTTTGAAATCCAGTAGTGTGATGCCCCGCTAAGCAAAAATTCAATTTGCTTAGAATTGACTTGGCTATGCGGGCTCTGTTTTGGTTCCATATGAAGTTCATGTGGTTTTTTCCAGTTCTGTGAAGAAAGTCAATGGTAGTTTGATGGGGATAGCATTGATTCTGTAAATTACTTTGGGCAGTATAGCCATTTTCACAATATTAATTCTTCCTAACCATGAACATAGAATGTTTCTCCATCTGTTTGTGTCCTCTCTGATTTCGTTGAGCAGTGGTTTGTAGTTCTCCTTGAAGAGGTCCCTTACGTTCCTTGTGAGTTGTATTCCAAGGTATTTTATTCTTTTTGTAGCAATTGCAAATGGCAGTTCGCTCTTGATTTGGCTTCTTTAAGTCTGTTATTGGTGTATATGAATGCTTGTGATTTTTGCACATTGATTTTATATCCTGAGACTTTGCTGAAGTTGTTTATCAGTTTCAGGTGTTTTTGGGCTGAGGCAATGGGGTCTTCTAGGTATACTATCATGTCATCTGCAAATAGAGACAATTTGGCTTCCACCTTCCCTATTTGAATACCCTTTATTTCTTTTTCTTGCCTGATTGCTATGGTTAGAACTTCCAGTACTATATTGAATAGGAGTGGTGAAAGAGGGCATCCTTGTCTAGTGCCAGATTTCAAAGGGAATGCTTCCAGTTTTTGCCCATTCAGTATGATATTGGCTGTTGGTTTGTCATAAATAGCTTTTATTACTTTGAGATACGTTCCATCGATACCGAGTTTATTGAGGGTTTTTAGCATAAAGGGCTGTTGAATTTTGTCAAATGCCTTCTCTGCATCAATTGAGATAATCATGTGGTTTTTGCTTTTGGTTCTGTTTATGTGGTGAATTACGTTGATAGACTTGCGTATGTTGAACCAGCCTTGCATCCCCGGGATGAATCCTACTTGATCATGATGAATAAGTTTTTTGATTTGCTGTTGCAATCGGCTTGCCAATATTTTATTGAAGATTTTTGCATCTATGTTCATCATGGATATTGGCCTGAAGTTTTCTTTTCTCGTTGGGTCTCTGCCGGGTTTTGGTATCAGGATGATGTTGGTCTCATAAAATGATTTGGGAAGGATTCCCTCTTTTTGGATTGTTTGAAATAGTTTTAGAAGGAACGGTACCAGCTCCTCCTTGTGTATCTGGTAGAATTCGGCTGTGAACCCGTCTGGACCTGGGCTTTTTTTGTGTGGTAGGCTCTTAATTGCTGCCTCGACTTCAGACCTTGTTATTGGTCTATTCATAGTTTCAGCTTCCTCCTGGTTTAGGCTTGGGAGGACACAGGAGTCCAGGAATTTATCCATTTCTTCCAGGTTTACTAGTTTATGCGCATATAATTGTTTGTAATATTCTCTGATGATGGTTTGAATTTCTGTGGAATCTGTGGTGATTTCCCCTTTATCATTTTTTATTGCATCTATTTGGTTGTTCTCTCTTTTCTTTTTAATCAATCTGGCTAGTGGTCTGTCTATTTTGTTGATCTTTTCAAAAAACCAGCTCTTGGATTTATTGATTTTTTGAAGGGTTTTTCGTGTCTCAATCTCCCTCAGCTCAGCTCTGATCTTAGTAATTTCTTGTCTTCTGCTGGGTTTTGAGTTTTTTGGATCTTGCTCCTCTAGCTCTTTCCATTTTGACGATAGGGTGTCAATTTTGGATCTCTCCATTCTCCTCATATGGGCACTTATTGCTATATACTTTCCTCTAGAGACTGTTTTAAATGTGTCCCAGAGGTTCTGGCACATTGTGTCTTCATTCTCATTGGTTTCGAAGAACTTCTTTATTTCTGCCTTCATTTTGTTGTTTACCCAGTCAACATTCAAGAGCCAGTTGTTCAGTTTCCATGAAGCTGTGCGGTTCTGGGTCGATTTCTGAATTCTGAGTTCTAACTTGATTGCACTATGGTCTGAGAGGCTGTTTGTTATGATTTCAGTTGTTTTGCATTTGTTGAGCAGTGCTTTACTTCCAATTATGTGGTCAATTTTAGAGTAGGTGTGATGTGGTGCTGAGAAGAATGTGTATTCTGTGGATTTGGGGTGGAGAGTTCTGTAAATGTCCACCAGGTTTGCTTGCTCCAGGTCTGAGTTCAAGCCCTGGATATCCTTGTTGATTTTCTGTCTGGTTGATCTGTCTAGTATTGACAGTGGAGTGTTAAAATCTCCCACTATTATTGTGTGGGAGTCTAAGTCCTTTTGTAAGTCATTAAGAACTTGCCTTATGTATCTGGGTGCTCCTGTGTTGGGTCCATATATGTTCAGGATCGTTAGCTCTTCTTGCTGTATCGATCCTTTTACCATTATGTAATGGCCTTCTTTGTCTCTTTTGATCTTTGTTGCTTTAAAGTCTATTTTATCAGAGATGAGAATTGCAACTCCTGCTTTTTTTTTCTTTCCATTAGCTTGGTAAATCTTCCTCCATCCCTTTATTTTGAGCCTTTGTGTATCCTTGCATGTGAGATGGGTTTCCTGGATACAGCACACTGATGGGTTTTGGATTTTTATCTAATTTGCCAGTCTGTGTCTTTTGATTGGTGCATTTAGTCCATTTACATTTAGGGTTAATATTGTTATGTGTGAATTTGATACTGCCATTTTGATGCTAAGTGGCTGTTTTGCCTGTTAGTTGTTGTAGATTCTTCATTATGTTGAAGCTCTTTAGCTTTCAGTGTGATTTTGGAATGGCTGGTGCTGATTGATCCTTTCTATGTGTAGTGCCTCTTTCAGGAGCTCTTGTAAAGCAGGCCTGGTGGTGACAAAATCTCTGAGTACTTGCTTGTTCGCAAAGGATTTTATTCTTCCTTCACTTCTGAAGCTCAGTTTGGCTGGATATGAAATTCTGGCTTGAAAGTTCTTTTCTTTAAGAATGTTGAATATTGGCCCCCACTCTCTTCTGTATTGTAGTGTTTCTGCCGAGAGATCTGCTGTGAGTCTGATGGGCTTCCCTTTGTGGGTGACCCGACCTTTCTCTCTGGCTGCCCTTAGTATTTTCTCCTTCATTTCAACCTTGTTGAATCTCATGATTATGTGCCTTGGGGTTGCTCTTCTTGCAGCATATCTTTGTGGTGTTCTCTGTATTTCTTGCATTTGAGTGTTGGCCTGTCTTGCTAGGTGGGGGAAATTTTCCTGGATGATGTCCTGAAGAGTATTTTCCAGCTTGGATTCATTCTCTTCATCCCCTTCTGGTACACCTATCAAACGTAGGTTAGGTCTTTTCACATAGTCCCACATTTCTTGGAGACTTTGTTCATTCCTTTTTGTGCTTTTTTCTCTGATCTTGGTTTCTCATTTTATTTCATTGAGTTGGTCTTCGACTTCAGATATTCTTTCTTCTGCTTGGTCAATTTGGCTATTGAAACTTGTGTTTGCTTCGCGAAGTTCTCGTATTGTGTTTTTCAGCTCCTTTAATTCATTCATATTCCTCTCTAAGGTATCCATTCTTGTTATCATTTCCTCGAATCTTTTTTCAAATCTTTTTTCAAGGTTCTTAGTTTCTTTGCATTGATTTAATACATGATCTTTTAGCTCACAAAAGTTTCTCATTATCCATCTTCTGAAGTCTAATTCCGTCATTTCGTCACAGTCATTCTCCGTCCAGCTTTGCTCCCTTGCTGGTGAGGAGTTTTGGTCCTTTCTAGGAGGTGAGGTGTTCTGGTTTCAGGTGTTTTCCTCCTTTTTGTGCTGGTTTCTTCCCATCTTTGTGGATTTGTCCGCTGGTCGTCTGCATAGTTGCTGACTTTTCGTTTGGGTCTCTTAGTGGACACCCAGAATGTTGATGATGAAGTATTTCTGTTGCTTGGTTTTCCTTCTACCAGTCTAGCCCCTTTGCTGTATGACTGCTGAGGTCCGCTCCAGACCCTGCTTGTCTGGGGTGCACCTCTAGTAGCTGTGGCACAGCGAGGGATGCTACCAGTTTCTTTTTCTGCTCTCTTTGTCCCAGGATGATGCCTGCCTAATGTCAGTCTTTTGGATATAGAGGGGTCAGGGAGCTGCTTGAGGAGACAGTTTGTACTCTATAGGGGTTTAATTGCTGAGCTGTGCACTCTGTTGTTCATTCAGGGCTGTTAGGCTGCTATGTTTTATTCTGCTGCAACAGAGCTCATTACAAAACCCCTTTTTTTTTTTTCTCAAATGCTCTGTGTTGAGGGGTTTGGGCTTTATTTTTGGATGTCTGATCAGGTGTCCTGCCCGGCTAGAAGGCAGACTAGCCACTGTTTGGCTGCCGAGGCTCCGCCCTGCTGTTGTGTGATTCGCGCTGTTCCTGCCGGCTCTGCTGTGGTCTCCGCCATGCCCTGCGGCGGAGTCTCTTCGTTGTAGCGTGTTGCCTCAGCAACTGCAGGCTGCGTCAGCAGTGGGCGTGTATCTCAGTAGGGACGGGTTGCCTTGGCAACGGCTGGCTGCGTCAGCAGTGGGCGTGTATCTCAGTTGGGGTGGGTTGCCTCGGCAACGGCTGGCTGCGTCAGCAGTGGGCGTGTATCTCAGTAGGGATGGGTTGCCTCGGCAACGGCTGGATGCGTCAGCAATGGGCGTGTATTTCAGGTGGGGCGGGTTGCCTCAGCAACGGCTGGCTGCATCAGCAGTTGGCGTGTATCTCAGTTGGGGCGGGTTGCCTCGGCAATGGCTGGCTGTGTCAGCAGTGGGCGTGTATCTCAGTTGGGGCGGGTTGCCTCGATAGTGGTGGACGCCCCTCCCCCACAGAGCGTCTCGGACCGTCTGCTCGGGATAGTTTGAAATCGCGGTTTTGTTCGTCCCACTGGGTATCCCAATCCCTGCAATCCCCTGGGCTGGCCTACTGTCCAAGTCTCGTTCAGTCTCAAGTCCAGCCCTCTCAAGTCTCAGGTTGCCGGTTCAACAGGGCACCCGGACAAGCGCGCCCTGTGGGGATTGCTGGCTAGGGCCGGCCGCCGCCGCCCCGGCTGCCGGCTTCGCCAGGCAGACCTACTGCCTGGCGTCCCGTGTCTTTTTTATACTTGGGAGTTTCCCCGTTCTGTGGGCAACAAAGATCAGTCTGGAAATGCCGCTCTGACTCACCGTTTGCGGATTCAACGAGAAGAGCTCCAATCCTGGGTTGTTCTCACAGCGCCATCTTGAGTCCTCTCTCGGGTGCCTTTAATTTTTCTATGAATTCTCTAAGAGGTGATTCTGTACAATAATGGGAAATAAAATTATTCATTTATGGGGCTTTAGTCTTTGTTCCTGTTAAATCACTTTCATGCTCTTGCTTTAATGAAGTTTCAGAACTCCTTTTTCTGAGTTTTTGATAGATGCTGTGTTTTCCTTCAAAATCATTGTCTGTGTTTCTGGCGCTTAGGACACATTAAATATGAGTGAAAGCTGCCCTATTTCCCATTGCCAGCTTCTTGCTGTGTTGTAATTATCTGGTTTGGGAAAACATAGAAAGGAAATGTGCTCACTTGAGAACAGAGAACAGTAAAATGGCTCCAATCCTCACAGCATGTTAGTGTCAGGATTTGGGTGGAAAGGAAGGAAAGCCTGTGCCAGTGGCTCTAAGATACTTTTCTTCTTCTGCAGAGCTATGTTCTCAGGTCTCTAAACCTTGTTCAAAGCTGTCTGGAGACCAGATGTCGCTCCAGAGAATATGCTGCATTTGTTTGTGTGTGGGAATTTCTCCTTTCATTTAATTTAGAAATAGGGCATGATGCAGTGGTTCCGTATGGAACACTAAAATCAGAGAGCTGTGAAGCATGAGATCCTCTGCCTAATTCATCATTGGTCTTCCCCACCATCACTCTGACACAGAACATCTGTTCAGGACCTGGGGTCCCCACATCACCACCTCCACAAACCAGTGGGAGAGCTACAGGCCTACCTCTGGACAGGCCCAAAGGAGACCCTGAGCAGTTTCCTTTTGGGAGCAGCAGAGAATCACAGACTGCAAAGGCCCAGGTAACCCAGCATGGAGTTCCCCACTCATAATGTAACAGAAGCATCTATGCACTCTCTGCACAATGACTTTTTAAAAAGGCAATGGCATTAACAGCCAGGTGTAGCCCTTGAGGCTCACATGACAACAGATAAGCCTGCATCACACTCTCTTACAAGGATCACAGAAGGGCCAGGGTGCAGTGTGGGAGCTGACTGTGCCATGATGTTTGCACCCAGCTCAAAGGTCTTGATAAAAGTCAGGGGTCTGCCTTCCACAGAGAGGAACCCTGGCCTTTTGTGCCACAGTTATGATGGCTGTACCAAAGAGGTGAGGAGATGCGGGAAGCCTCAGGAAAGTCATGACTTGGGATAACCAGGAGATGGCTTCGCCCCACCAAGAGAGCATTAAATTAGTTCCACCATGTCCAGAAGCAAAAGACACACTGAGTGTGATTCCTCATTTGACCCTCACTGCAGTCTTAAAGGTGAGCTTCATTATCTGCCCATGACCACAGAGAGAACTGAGATTTTGAGAGACTAAAAAATTTGTCCCACATCACTCAGCTAAGATCCAATAGAGAGAAGATGTGTCTTGACGATGCATCAAATCAAGATGCGTCTGACCCCAGAGTTTAATTTCTGCCACCATCTTGTATCTCGCCCTGGAAAAACTTGGTAAAGGTCATGTCTCCCTGGGGTGGTTTCCCCAGCTGTCCAGAAGGGGACTTCCTTCACTCATAGAACGTCAATTATTTCACTCATGTTCAACACGCAAGGTAGTCAAGTTGTCAGAAAACAGGAAAGAAAGAACAGCAATATCTACAGAAGGACAAAAGCTACCACATTAAAGCACTTGGTTAATCAGTCCCAGGTTGAGGCACAACAGGAAGCCATGTTTTACAAGTTAGATGCCAGCCTTTAATTCAGCTGCTATTTTTCAGGTGTGATTAACAGTTTACATCAGTAAACTTTAAATAAAGTAGATTGCCTTCCATAACAGTGGTGGGCATCATCCAATTAGTAAAGAATGAGCAGAGATGGAAGCTTCCTGGCAAAGGGGGTGTCTCCTCAAGATTGTATCACTGAAATCCCGCCTGAACTTCCAGCCTGTCCTTGTGGGCAGTCATAGAGCACATTGCCTTGAACCTCCCTCGAATCCCATTGATATGGTTTGGCTGTGTCCCCACCCAAATATCATTTTGAATTGTATTTCCCATAATTCCTATGTGTCATGGGAGGGACCCAGTAGGAAGTGATTGAATCATGGGGGCCATTATCTCCATGGTGTTCTAGTGATAGTGAGTTCTCATGAGATCTGATGGGTTTATAGGAAGATTTCGCTTATGATGATGCCTCTACAACGTGCTTCCTTCCACACTTTTTTCTTGGAGCTGGACAACACAAAAAGTGAACTGTAATGTAAATTCCAAACTTAGTAATAATTTATCAATATTCACTCATCAATTGTAACCAATGTACCATGGTGATGTAAAATGTTGATGATGGAAGAAAATGAGGGGAAGAGGGTTAAGGAGGAAATATATGGGAGCCCTCTGTACCCTCTGTATGCCTAACACTGCTCTAAAACAAAGGTGATAGTTCCCTACCACATGGTCACAAAGTTTAGTAAGTATAAAATATGAAAAATAGGTGGCGAAATAAATCCTACTAGAACAATATTTGTCAAGAACAATTTATTCAAAATGTATTGTGGGTGCAACAACCCCTGCAATGGATGTTTTTAATGATCCAGGAATATATTTCTACCAAGAGACACACGTGCCTTGGGCTCTGCATTTATAGCTGGGGGTGGCAAACTGTAGCCCATTGGCCCAGTATGGCCTACTACCTGTTTTCATGCAATCTTCAAGCTAAGATTTTTTTAAAAATTTAATGTCTTTTAAAAAAATCTAAAGAATAAAAATATTTTGTGACACATAAAATTTTATGAATTTCAAACTTCAGTGTCCATAAATATGCTTTTATTGAAACACAATAAAGCGCCTTCATAAAATGTTCAATTTTGCCTCTCAGCCCACAAAATCTGAAATACTTCTGATTTGTTCTTTTCAGAAAATGCTTGCTGGCCCTAATTTAGGGGGTCCATTGTATCACAAATACAAAACTATGGAAGAACACATGTACGTCTCTCTCACTCGAGGTCCCACATTTATGACGGGTTCAGGCAGAGCAAAGCTCTAAGCATCCGCTTACATTACCAACAACAGTGAGGACCAGGCAAACGCTTCTCCGCCACTATTGTTTATGTTGTCGAAACAAAAGTGCCTATATCTGAATTCCATGGAGTTTTGAAGTTTGTGCTCGCCGAAGGGCTTAAAGCAGACAGCACTTTGGAGTATGGTGTGGATTTGAAGAATAACAACACCTATGGAAAAGAAAACACAAATGAGTAATCCCGCTCGATCTGCCCTCGTACATGGCATAACTACGAGAGACACTTACACTCAGAGCATCATCCCAAGTGATGCGGATTACATATTTCTTTCAGTGCTTTCAAATGTGTAGTTGGTTCTGGAAGTGCCCCTAATTTAGCAAAGAGTTGCAATTTTCATATGGTACCTGAAGAATATTTTGGAATAATGAAAAATTCAAAAACTCTTAAAATTGCATAGCCTAAAATATTTTTAAATTTGTATAGTCTACAATATTGGTAAATGTACTTAGTCTAAGTAACATGTCTGAAGTGTGACTTTGATTTTTTTACCTTGGCAACCATAATTGGAACAATTTTATTAGGACAGCAGGTCGGAATATGCATTAAATCAATATTAAAAATATTTAATATTAATTCCATATTAAAACCCATTTACCTTAACAGGAATGTGCCCAAAGATGTATATACAATTATTTAATTGCAATACAACACAGCAAAATTGGAGACATCTCAAAGGACTTACGTAACAGACTGAGTTTAAACAGCGTTGTGCATCTCTACAGTGACACCTCATTCCAGTAGCTGGTAGGTGTGTATGTGAGTGTTCCGTGCAAACACGTCATTCTAGAGCATGGAGGTGGGGCAGGGTTGAATATTGCCGGAATCATGCTTGCTAGAGACTGTACCTTTACCTGAGTTATTTAGAATTGTTTTAATCAGGAATATATTTTTAAAGAATATTTAAATTCCAGAAAAAGATGCTTATGTGAGCTTAGGTTGATTGGTCAATAAATCTGAAATTCTGGGTTAGAATTAGAAAGCCATCTTGAACTCCTGACCTCAGGTGATCCGCCTGCCTTGGCCTCCAAAGTGCTTGGATTACAGGCGTGAGCCACTATGCTCGGCCTAGAAAGCCATCTTGTACTTAAAATGGCCCATTTCTCCCCTGGCTGTTCTCTAGTCTAATCTTCTGCCTGCACTTTACTTCTGAATTGCATGAAAGATTTGTGGAATACATCAGCTGCGGTTGAGGAATTACTCTCATGCTAAACTCTTGTTCTTAGCCACTTCTAACTTCTTAAAAATATTAGCCTAAAAATTTCTCTAGCTATTTTTGAGCCAATTATAATTTTTACTGGAAAAGCTTAGGTGGAAAAAAAAATCCCCTTCACTCCTATTAGCTATTTATGCATAAATTGACGTTTTTTAATGCATTGAAAGAAAAAGAATAGCATTCACATATATTTTTATTTATGGGTAACCTAAAAAGGTTTTTGCCAAGTACTCCCTTAACTTGACATGGTTTCAAGTAAGCAGAATAGAACAGGAATAATTGAAGCTGAAACATGCCTGTGTTTATGGCTTTTCTGTATATGTGGAACCACAGTGTGAGTCTTTTCATATGCAAATATTCTCTGGTGTGTGTTTGTTTATTTTTAATGATAGCAGCAGGCCATGTGATTTTTCTCATATGTTTATGTTGTTTCTTTCATTTGGCATTTTATTTAGTTTTAAATAGGGAATGACACAGGGTACAAGACTTTAATGACACAGAAGGGCAATAGTGAAAATTAATCTCTTCCACCACCCATACCCTAGGCCTGCCTCCTGAGTCAGATGACTGGGGTTGGACAAGCTGCGGTGCGTCCTTCCAGATGTCTTCTCCACATGTGCAAGCCTGTGTGTACATACTGCAGACTTCTGCTTACTCACGTAGATTTGTGTCTATTCTGCATTGCAATCCTCAGGGCTCAGAGGGCTTTTGCCAAGATGTCAGTTCAAAGAGAAGAACCATGTGTGTGTGACCATCTGTGTGCTTGAGATCAGTTTCTTCATTATCCTATCAATCAGCTTCAACCAGACACCATCACCATGAGCCTTCTCAATAAAAGGAATGGCTCTGTTTGCTTTCACTGTGCCTGCCTGTTCACTCTGGAAAGAAAAGCAGCAGTGGATACCAAGACCTGCGTGAACCTTGCCCTCGTATTTCCACACTAGGTAAAACCTAGAGGAGCTGTCTTCTGCCCTCATGCCTAGCAGTCATTCTGAGGTCTCCAATTACACTGTCCCAGGCATCCACCTTTTCTAATCCAAATAACTTACCCATGCATCCTACAAGAGAGCCAGAATGTGCACCGTAAGACACAAAGGAACTGAATGGCCAAGGGGGATTATCATCAGTGGCAGCAGAGACTGCCAGGATTGTACCATGTCAACCAGATAAGGATGTGGTTGACATTTTCCATCCATTACTCCCCTGAACCCTCAACCAGAGAAGTTAGGCTCTGCCAAGGTAAAGGGAAGGGAGGTCCCAGAGCAACTCCAGAGTCCCTTTCTTTCTCCACGCACCAGTGCTGGAGTGGGGAGGAGAGGAGTGAAAGAGCAGACAGACCCCTCCCAGGTGCTGGTTCCTGGAGCCACCAGCCAGGCCACGCATGGGGCAGAGAGAAACTTTGGGATGAAGGTAAGATTTGGATTTAAAACTGAGTGGATTTCTTAAAACTAGTAGATATGGTCAAGATGGAACTAAAGAAACTGCTACAAAATGGTAGAAAAAGGTTTGACGTAGAACAGTTCCCGGCAGTGCCTACAGAAAAAAAGCCACACCACAGTCACCCCCTATCAATTTAGACTGTTCACTGTATGTTTCCATAATCCATGACTTAACAAGTTAGAAACAGATAGATAGGTAGACAACCGATCTATTGTTTTTACCAATCGATTTAAACCATTTCTCATTTACTTACTAAAATGCTTTCGCTAGAGAGTGCAGACCCAAGTGTGTGTTCAGATGTGTTATTACAGTCTTTGAAAATGCATTGCCCAGAAACACAGGCCTTCTTCATTCATTTTTCCTGAGTGCTACACTCACACGCACACACATGCATAGGCAATACAGAGGCGCTCGTCAATACGAACCATCCTGTTAAGAATAGGTAAAGTAGTCTGGACATTGCCAAGGAGCAGGCATGGATGGGATTAAGGTAGGGGAGACACATAATGGGAAGACAGACAGTGCCCGTCCGACGGGTCTTTAGCAGGAATGTGGTGGCATGAAGAGCAGGTAGTCAGGTGTGCCAAGAAGAGCAAACAACCTGGGAAATGACTTAGGAGGCGCAGTTGAGACTAACTAGATGTGGAGATAGAGGAGGAGGGGATTGGATGAGAGGCGGCCCTTCTTTGACCTTGGCAGACTATGTATCTGGGTGGAGAGATGGTGACTCAGTCAAGATAAACAGACTCGGGTTTCTAGAAAGGTGGAATTTCTGGCACCCACCACATATCTAGAAGGACCAGGGGTGTTGGATGTATAAACCCAAAATTAGATTCTAAGCCCTCCACTGACCAAATAGAACCCTCATGGCCAAAAGGACCTCAGAAAAAACTCAAAGCTGAGTTTCAGGGCATGACGGAATGGGAGGTCAGACACGCCTTACTACGCCCCCTCCCTTTTGGAGTTTAGACACAACAACTGTACAGCGTTAATGTTAAAAGATAAATCCTAAAATGGACAGAACAGGCTCTTTGTGACCATAAGACACTAAATTATCAACAGAACCTAAGGCCACAGCAGGCAAGGGTTAAGTCATACACCCTGCATTTAACAAACAAACAATGTTCTAATCGCCACGAGGTTTCTCTTTCTCTCTAGAAGTTAAACGGGCACCGGCCTCCAGGTGGGCAATATGAAAAAACTCTGAGGCCCCACCAGAAGCTGACTAACTGATCCCCCACTCCAGCAGCCATAACCAGAGCTTTGATTGAACAAGACACTGATTTCAGTAACTTCACCCTGACTAGAAGAGCACCATGGACTGGTTCGGGCTGCTTTAAGAGATTGCGCACTTTCGTCCCTTAGTGTTCTGAAAAGACCTTTGACAAAGAGGCCTAATTGCAATACATTTAAATGTTGAGTCTCCACCCCACAGTGAACATGGGTCAGATGTCCCGTGCATGTTTGTTCAGTACACATGCTTCACGCCCACCTGCGCAAATACTCACAGCTCCTCCTGTAACCTGCCCTGTACGTAGGTTTAGGCAGCGTGTTCAGCATAACAAATCTCCTACATCAATTCCTCCTCCTTCAAAGTGCCCAACTCTGCGTTTCAACCAGAGGCCGTGCTTCCCAGCCTGCTGGACAACCACCTTGCAGGCTGCAACCCTTTGCAAGAAATAAAGTCTCTTTTCCCAAATGTACATATTATCTTGTTGTTTTTTAAGTTAACTGATATAATAGGTAAAGCCCAGGGGAGAGTCCTGGGCTGAAACTCGGGGTAGGGTGCCCTGAGCTGAAGTTGGGAGATGTTAGGGGCGAGGAAAACAGTCAGGTTTCAGAATGGAAAACTGAACACTGACTGCTCCTTCTCTCTCCATATTTTAAAGCCGAGTTATTTTATATTCAAAGAGTACAGCCAGAGTGCTTTTGAATCATTAGGATAAAGGATTCCAGCAGGCCAGGCTTTCCTGAAAAGTTTTAGTCCTTATCATCATTATTTCCGGATAAGCTGAAAATAAGGGCAGATTCATGCGTGGAGCTGAAGAAGAGAAAAAGTTTTAATGAAAAGGATTTAACTTTTGAAGAATGAAGAAAGTGATGCCATTTTTATTTTGATTCATTAAAAAACAATATTTGGATAAATGACTTATCCGATCATTGTCTTTAAACATTTGAGCAGGGGCAGAAAAAAATCAAAACATCACAATTTATGAAAGGCAAAACAAAAAATAAAGCCGAAGCCATATGTATATCCAAAAGCAATGCTAGTTCCTGGACTTCCCTAGTCATAGGCTTATAGGAACGGTAACTATACTCATGAGGGCTTCAGTGCAGACCCACCCCTCACATTGTCCATCAAAGGACCAACTGCCCCTGCAAACACACGTTGTAAGTGTTTTCTGAATCACCTTCCTCTCTGCCAGCTCAACCACAGAAGAAAGCAGAAAGACTAGGACACAGCATCCCTCCAGGGAGCCGCTAGAGACAGGCAAGTAACTTTTGGTGGAACCACAAGCTTAGGTGCCATGGAATCTTCTGCCCTGGGTCCTAGCCCCTCCGTGGGTCTCTCCATGTGGAAGCCCCACCAGGCTGCCTGAAACCAGGCCGCCTGCCATGGATTGAGCTCTGAGCTGCCCCAGCAGACTCCCTAGGCTCCACTCTCCTGCCCTGGCTACCTGTAATCCCTCTGCCTTCCTTACCCCAAGTAATTATCCTCTCCTCAAAATAATCAATCTTAGCTGAAACTATCATTTCAGGGTTGTGTCTGATCATCCATTGCTTTTTGTGTTGGAAATTAGAGAGCAGCTTCACATAAACCTTCAGTGTGAGAGCTCTTTAGAGGAACACCAGTACCCTGGTTACCTGACCCTGCCTAACTCCTCTGGCCCCACCTGCCAGCCCCCATGCCCTCCCCTGCACAATCTGTGCACTCTGTTCCCTTGGCCTGGAATTCCTTTCTCCCACTCCTCCACTTTCTATCTTGGGGCAACCCTTTCCAGCAAAGTGGGGCCACGGACCCAGCCTGGGATGGATGCTCTCTCCTGTGCTCCTGAATAACATCTCTGTATAATCGTAAGCCACAAAGTAAACACATTGAGAGAACAGAATGGAAAGAGATGCCTCTGTGGGACTTATTATTGAAAACACAATGCTAGAATAAAGGTAGAAAGGCGCTAGAAAGACAGGCATGCCCAGTGAAGCAAATTAGGTCCCCACTACACTCCTGCGGCGTTGAAGGAGAAAGTTTTCTGCAGGAGCCCACAGGGTGCAGAGCCCATGGTGCCTGGAAGCCTGAGAAACCCACGGCACAAGGAGGAACCGACTGACCCTGCAGAACATACAGTTTCAAGACAAAAAGCAAAGTTGGAGACCTAAGTTTTCGGTTCTGTGACAGTGGAGACAATGCAGGCTGAATCCCCAGAACCCTGGGGTCTGTATGTGTCTCTGTCTCTGCACTCAGAGTGGGGTGCAGGGCCGCAGACACCTTTTTCCTCCGGAGGCTCTTGATCCCAAGGTGTAAGGTCCCCAGAGTGTTGGGATGCACGAGATGCAGGTGTAAACCCACTCTTGTGTCTGACTTCTGGGGACGGGACTTTCCAGTGGGGCCTGAGTGCATGCCAATTCCCTGAACTCAGGACCACGTCAGATACATGGTGGGTATCACGAGAGGTTTGGTGAATAAGCAAATACATGAGCAAAAGGAAGAATGATGAGTGATGCTCACATACCCTCTAGTGAGTGTGCCTGCAACGCTGGACGGAGATGCCTGGAGGGGTATGCTGGCAGGGCCTGTGTTTAAAGCTGATGATGCTGAACCTCTCTGCTCAGGTGCTGGCTTGGTGATCTCAGGCAAACTGAGAGGGAATCTGGAAGAGTTAACAAAGGGATGTCTATCTCCACTATAAGGTATGGTAAGCAGCATTTAGAGAGTGTCTTTCAATGCAGGGGAGGGTGTGACCAGCCATTCTCTACAGCCTGCTTGGGTGAATGTGAAGCAGGGTGAGTCACTTGTGGAAGAGCTACTGTAGGTGCTAAGGCAAACTGTGCACTCAATATCCACAGCAATACAGAATGTCCACAGCAATACAAGAACAAACCTAACTCCACTCATACTGGACAGAGTCTTCATCTTATTACCATGACAACTTACTCCATAATTTTGTGGCTAGACACGTAATTTAAAAAAAAAAAAAAAAAGAAGGAAAGAAAGAAACAGGACAGGGACTTTACCTAGTAAAATTAAAAATAAATCCTCAAAAGTACAAAGTAAATAATAATCCGGTATTCAAAAGAATTAACAACATAAGTTAATTTAGTGGTGAATAGCTTTTTAAAATTCTTAATATTGTTAAAGCCTTTACAAATTAATATTGAAAATATAAGCTCTCAAGAAATACAAAATCAAAGGTTAACATAAAACAACATTAGCTTGCTCGAGCAATATTTTCCAGGCTTTGGATACATTCATGCTTTATTTTACCTACAAAGGATTTTTTGAAATCTTGCTCTTTGTAAAACAATAGAACCATCCAGAACTGAAGTAAAAGCAGAAAGTGCTCCTTCACTCTCTCTGCCCCACACGGCTAGTAAATTGCATTCTCTTAACAGCAATTTAAGTGGTTGCCCCAAGAGCAACCACACTTAACAGCAAACATCTTTCCATACAAATAGATAGTCTTTCTCTCTATATATATACAAAGAAAGATAAATGTCATGTATATCTTATTTTATAACAATAAAATCACTCTACAGCCATAGTAATGCATAAGAGTGCATTCGGCTATATGTCATTCCCTTTAATGTCTGTTTGGTACAACATAATGTGGACACAGTTATATCATTAACTATCCTCTTACTGACAGATATGCAGGTTGTTTTCAATTCATCTTTAATACAAAGATGATTGCAAAGGACGTTTTGTACATATGCCTTTAGGGCACAGAGCATGATGGGTAACAAAGGTAAAAGTGCTGTTCACAAGATATGCACACCCGGTATTTGATGGGCTCTACTGCATTGTTCTTTAAATGGTCGAAGAACAGCTATTCGCAAAAGAAACTGCACATTTCTTGACTGCTTGGTCTTCACATTATCAGTAAATTAATCTATTTATTTATTTATTTATTTATTTAGAAATGGAGTCTCATTCTGTCGTCCTCACTGGAGTGCAGTGGCTCCATCTCGGTTCGCTGCAACCTCCACCTTCTGGGCTCAAGCAATTATACTGCCTCACCCTCCCAAGCAGCTGGGACTGGAGGCATGTGCCACCACCCTCAGCTAAGTTTTGTGTTTTTAGTAGAGACAGGATTTCACCATATTGGCCAGGCTGGTCTTGAACTCCTGAAAGGATCTTTATCTTTCCCTCTGATAAGTGCTGTGTGTCTCCATTATATCAAACCCATTCTTGTAGTTATATCTTTGTTGGTTTTTATAGACTTGTATATATTGAACCAGCATTGCATCCCCGGGATGAAGCTTATTTGAGGATGATGGATAAGCTCTTTGATGTGCTGTTGCAATTGGTTTGCTAGTATTTTATTGAAGATTTTTGCATTTATGTTCATCATGTATACTGGCCTGAAGTTTTCTTTTTCTGTTGCATCTCTGCTGGGTTTTGATATCAGAATGATGTTGGTCTCATAAAATGATTTGGGAAGGATTCCCTCTTTTTTGGGTTGTTTAGAATAGTTTCAGAAGGAGTGGTACCAGCTCTTCTTTGTATGTCTGGTAGAATTCCCCTGTGAGCTGATCTGGACCTGGAATTTTTTTGGTTGGTAGGTTATTAATCGCCGCCACAATTTCAGGCATTGTTATTGGTATATTTAGGGTTTCAACTTCTTCCTGGTTTAGGCTTGGGAGAGTGCAAATGTCTAGGAATTTATTCATTTCTTCCAGGTTTACTGGTTATGTGCATAGAGTTGTTTATAGTAATCTCTGGTGGTAGTTTGCATTTCTGTGGAATCAGTGGTGATGTCCCCTTTTATCTCTTTTTATTGCATCTATTTGATTCTTCACTATTTTCTTTTAATCAATCTGGCTAGTGGTCTATTTTGTTGATCTTTTCAGAGAACTAGCTCCTGGATTTATTGATTTTTGAAGGGTTTTTTTGTGTGTGTCCCCATCTTCTTCAGTTCTGCTCTGATCTTAGTTATTTCTTGTCTTTTGCTAGCTTTTGAGTTTTTTTGATCTTGTCTAGCTCTTTGAATTTTGATGATAGGTTGTCAATTTTAGATCTTTCCTTGCTTCTCATGTGGGCATTTATCGCTATAAATTTTCCTCCAGACACTGCTTTAAATATGTCCCAGAGATCCTGGTACATTGTGTCTTCATTCTCATTGATTGCAAAGAACATCTTTATTTCTGCCTTTATTTCATTGTTTATCCGGTCAACATTCAAGAGCCAGTTGTTCAGTTTCCATGAAGTTGTATGGTTCTGAGTTGATTCCTTAATCCTGAGTTCTAATTTGATTGCACTGTGGTCTGAGAGACTGTTTGTTATGATTTCCATTCTTTTGCATTTGCTGAGGAGTGATTTACTTCCAATTATGTGGTCAATTTTAGAGTAGGTGTGATGTGGTGCTGAGAAGAATGTATATTCTGTGGATTTGGGGTGGAGAATTCTGTAAATGTCTATTATGTTTGCTTGGTCCATATCTGATTTCAAGTCTCGGCTATCCTTGTAAATTTTCTGTCTCATTGATCTGTCTAATACTGACAGTGGAGTGTTAAAGTCTCCCACTATTATTGTGTGGGAGTCTAAGTCTCTTTGTAGGTCATTAAGAACTTGCTTTATGCATCTGGGAGCTACTGTATTGGGTGCGTATATATTTAGGATCATTAGCTCTTCTTGTTGCATTGATCCTTTTACCATTATGTAATGCCCTTTGTCTCTTTTGATCTTTTTTGACTTAAAGTCTATTTCATCAGAGACTAGGATTACAATTTCTGCTTTTTTTTTTCTTTTTGCTCTCCATTTGCTTGGTAAGTCTTTCTCCATCCCTTTGTTTTGAGCCTATGTGATCCTTGCATGTGAGATGGGTTTCCTGGATACAGCACACCAATGGTTTCTGACTTTTTATCCAATTTGCCAGTCTGTGTCTTTTGATTGTGGCATTTAGCCAATTAACATATAAGGTTAATATTGTTATGTGTGAATTTGAATCTGCCATTTTGATGTTAGGTTGTTGTTTTGCCCATTAGTTGATGCAGTTTCTTCATTGTGTTGATGCGCTTTACCATTTGGTATGTTTTTGTAGTGGCTGGTACTGGTTGTTCCTTTCTATGTTTAGTGCTTCTTTGTGGGTTTTTTCAAATTATATCTTTGAATTCTAAACATTGAGCATTACGCATTCAAATTGGATAAATATCTCCTAGTATGCCATGCCACGTACTTTTTTCTGTATATTTAGAAACTCTATTGGAGGTGACAGAATGAATTATCTGTGTTTTTGTGGACTGTAATTTTCACCTCCATTTGTCCCATTTAATGTTTTTCAGCTAGAGTTTTTATTTTACAACTGCCAGGCTATCTTTTTATTAACCTCTCCTTGATAGATTTTTTACCATGCATTTACTTTTTACTTTTACAATGCAGAGTTACTAAAAACATAGTCTGTGGAGTCAAACTCATGGATCAGTAATTGTGCTTAGCTCATAATGTCATTTTGAGGATTAAATGAGGTGACACATAGAAAAAGATTAGTTGAGTGTTTCTAACATACTCAGCATATACTGTGTCATTGTATTTTTGGCATGTGTCCTTGTAAATAGCTTTTAGCTGGGTTTTTATTTTGTCCAAAACTAGCAATAAATGTATCCCGTTCAAATACATTGTAAAAAGTAACATTTAGCCTTTGTAAAAAGTAACATTTAGTCTTCCATTTGACTCACATTTAGGGGAAAACCATTTAAACACACTTTTTAAAATTAACATCAGTAATTAAACTCTGTGTGAAGCCTGTCTGACTTGAACAAAACAAATCCATCACATGTTCATATTCATTAATTTCTTATTTCTCATATGTTTTAAAAAATAACTGGGAGCATTTTCCTATGATCTTTTCTAGTAATAAATGTCAGTCAATGGATGAATGGGTAAAGAAAGTGTGTTATATATACACAGTAAAATATTCTTCAGCCATAAAATAGAATGAGTTTCTGTCATTTGCAGCAACATGGATGAACCTGGAGGAGAGTATGTTAAGTGAAATAAGCCAGGCGTAGAAAGACAGATACTGTGTGATCTCTCTATTTATGGAAATTAAAAAACATAATCTCCTAGAAGTAGAGAGTAGAAAAGTAGTTTCCAGAGGCTAGGGATGTGGGGTGATAGGTCGGGAGAGGTTTGTCAATGGATATAAAGTTACATAGGAGATCTAAGCTCTGATATTCTACTGCATGGCAGTAGGGTGACTGGTTAACAATTTATCACATATTTTGAAATATCTAGAAGAGATGATTTTGAATATTCCCAAGATAAAGAAATGATCAGAGGTGATGAAAACTCCAGTTACCCTCATTTGATCACTGTACATTGTATCCATACAATGTATCGAAATATCACACAGACACCAAAAATATGTAAAATTATGTGTCAAATTTACAATCGCCTAAAATTTTAATTATAAATTATGTTTCAATGTACACATCTGCATTACAGAAATTGCCTATTATCAACTGGAATTTACATTGTGGCCACATTATCCACAATTGTGTAGGTATAAATATTTTTTTAAATTCACCACCCATTTTAAATACTGTGTCCTATCCTAAATTCTGTTCTTTTCATCTTTATGCTATTATTGGCCTTAGTTTGTGCTTTTTTTTTCTAGGTTTTAAGGTTAAAACTTGAATTATAATTCTGAAACTTTTTTTTTCTAATATAAGCATTTAAAGTGATAGCACTCCTCTAACACTTGCTTAACTGCATTTCACAATTTTTACGTTCGTCTATACTGGGGGTGGCAAATTTTTCTGTCACGAATCAGATAGTCAATATTTTAGGTTTTATAAGTCAAGAGTCAAAATTTTTTAAATTCTGTAAGTACTAACAAAAGAAAACAATTTCACAAAATTTTGTTGATACAATATAAAATAATGTAATCATAATTGAGCCAATTATGTGGTAATATAGGTTCACTGATGAAAAGAATGAAATTCTGATTTGGGGAATAATTTTTCTCTTTTGGGGCTTCTATGTGACATGTCATTATAAATGAAAATGAGCATGATATTAGTTTGCCTTGTGTGAGAAGGTGAGAGAGGTTGGTTTGCAATTGTAAGGATTGTGGCTGTGATTCAAGATGGGAAATGGAAAGACGGAGGCAAGTCCACAGATGGCATACAGCCCAGATGCTTCTCCCATGCAGGGCCAACCATGCTCCCAGCACCCTTCTGGGAACCTAGATTATGCCAGTGAACAAAACTGCAAAGATACTTGCCCTTGTGGTGGTCACATTTTGCAAGGCAATATAAGGAAATGTATGGGCCAAGATTAATAGTCACTCGGTTTCATGCTTTTGCATATGGCTAGGGAGTTATCCCAGCACCATTTATTGAATAGGGAGTCCTTTCTTCATTGCTTATTTCTGTCGACGTTGCCAAACATCAGATGGCTCACTTGTGGGTTTTCTATGCCATTCCATTGGTCTATATGCTTATTGTGGTACCAGTACCACGCTGTTTCGGTTACTTATAATATGGTTTGAAGTAAGGTAACATGATGACTCCAGCTTTGTTACTGATACATACAATTGCTTTCTCTATTCAGGCTTTTTGGTTCCATACAAATTTTAGAATTTTTTTCTAATTCTGTAAAAAATGACCTTGGTGTTTTGGTAGGAATAGTGTTGAATCTGTAGATTGCTTTGGGCAGTATGGCCATTTTAATAATATTGATTCTTCCTGTTCATGAGTATTGATGTTTTTCCATTTGTTTGTGTTATGTCTGATTTCTCTGAGTAGTGGTTTGTAGTTCTCCTTGCAGAGATCTTGGTTAGATATGTTCCTAGGTATTTTATTTCCTCTGTGGCTATTGTAAATGGGATTGTGTTCTTGTTCTGGCTCTCAACTTGAATGTTATTGCTGTATAGAAATGCTACTGATTCTGATACACCAATTTTATATTCTGAAACTTTACTCAAGTTGTTTACCAGTTCCAGGAGGAGCCTTTTGGCAGAGTCTCTAAGGTTTTCTAGGTATAGAATTATATTTTTAGTGAAGTGAAATATTGTACATTATATTGTATTAAACTAGCTCACTTGTAATAGTCTCAGATTTACAAATACAGAAAAATTTTTATAAATAAGTGAAAGCTAGAAATGGGCATATAAATTGTATCTACAACTACTATAGGAGATAACTAAATTAATTCATTGCAATTCATCTTTAAGTATCTCTTACATGAGCTTAGGTATTTCAGGAAAGCTTATCAGGGAATCATTCAGATATTTTTATAAAATTAAAAATTAATTATTTATACATTATCTTAATTTTTCTTAGAGTATAAAAGGCTATGGAGAATAGCAAATATAATGGATATGAACAGACACTTTACAAAAGAAGACATACATGAGGCCAACAAACATATGAAAAAATGCTCATCATCACTGGTCATTAGAGAGATGCAAATCAAAACCACATTGAGATACCATCTCATGCCAGTTAGAATGGTGATCATTAAAAAATCTGGAGACAACAGATGCTGGAGAGGATGTGGAGAAATAGGAACACTTTTACACGGTTGGGGGGAGTGTAAATTAGTTCAACCATTGTGGAAGACAGTGTGGCGATTCCTCAAGGCCTTAGAAATAGAAATTCCATTTGACCCAGCAATCCCATTACTGGCTATATATCCAAAGGACTATAAATCGTTCTACTATAAGGACACATGCACACGAATGTTCATTGCAGAACTGTTTACAATAGCAAAGACCTGGAACCAACCCAAATGCCCATCGATGATAGACTGACTGGACTGGGAAAATGTGGCACATATACACCATGGAATATTATGCAGCAATCAAAAATGATGAGTTCGTGTCCTTTGTAGGGACATGGATGAACCTGGAGATCATCATTCTCAGCAAACTGACACAAGAACAGAAAATGAAATACCACATATTCTCACTTATAGGTGGGTGATGACAAATGAGAACACATGGACACAAGGGAGTACTACACACTGGAGTCTATTGGGGGGAATAGGGGAGTGTCAGTGGTTGGGGGAGCAGGGGAGGGAAAGCCTGGGGAGAAATGCCAAATGTGGGTGAAGGGGAGGAAGGCAGAAAAACACACTGCCATGTGTGTACCTATGCAACTGTCTTGCATGTTCTGCACATGTACCCCAAAATGTAAAATGCAATTAAAAAAAAATAAAAAATAAATAAAATTATAAGAAATAAAAATTAAATTCATATGATACTTTATGTGAGAATGAGATTGAGATTAAGGGTAATAATTTATTCACCCTATGAAGAAGGTGAATATAGAGAGATCAATGTGAAAATCCCTGCAAGTCTTAAATTAATATCACAAATATTATATTATAAAATAAGACATAAGGTAGAATTATCATTCCATTATACATAGTATTCTTTGAGAAATACAAAAATTAATTCACAATTCCAAACTGAACAAAGATACTAGCTTAGCTAAATTTATATGTGTTTTTAATTGTATGGCTTTTTCTACATTCATATTTTTATTTTGTTGAATGCAATGTTCTTCATAACAATTATGTAAAAGAAATGTCACAAAACAAAAACAGCTATAATAACAGCATGACTCTTTAAAACTTTCTACAGGAAACCATATATATTACACAAAATAATCTGTTTAGGCTCATGATATGAACATCTTCACAAATTATCATTTGAAACAGGTGAAGTAACCTACAACATTCTGCAAAAAGTGACATATATGCACACCCAAAAAATAAATCATATGAGTCTAACTGGAAAGATAATTTATGGCTATAAACAATTTCCTTTCTATTTAGCGATATTTAAAATTAAACCCAATGTAATTATAGCTAAAATGCACTTTTGTTAAAAACATAATATCCTTTTTGGAATTTTTCATCCTTTTTAATTGTGTAGTATTATGTTTCCTTTAAAACACTGATATGGTTTGACTCCGTCCCCACTGAAATCTCATCTTGAATTGTAATCCCCACAGTCCCCAAGTATTGAGGGCAGGAACTGGTGGGAGGTGACTGGATCATGGTGGGAGGTGACTGGATCAGGGGAGCAGTCTTCCCCATGCTGTTCTCATGATAGTAAGTGAGTTCTCACAAGATCTGATGGCTTTATAAGGGGTTCTTTCCTCTCTGCCTGTCTATACTCTCTCACCTGCTGCCATATTAGATGTGCCTGTGCTTCTCTCCCACCTTCCACCATGATTGTAAGTTTCCTGAGGCCTCCCCAGCCAGGTAGAACTGTGAGTCAATTAAATCTCTTTCCTTTATAAACTACCAAGTCTTGGGAAGTTCTTCATGGATATGTAAAAATGGACTAATACAAATATAAAACAAAATAAAAATCTTTGAAAGATAAAAACATATGTTGTCAACTCAGCCACTTACACAGAATTGATAGGATGAATGAAGCCTGGAATCCTTTCTCAGACCTCTGAAACTTCCTCGGGTAATATTCCTTCTTGTAAGTGTTTATCTGGTCCATAATCAGCAGATTTCTTTTTTGGTTCCCTTAGATGAGCCTCTGCTAGATGCTGGGTCAAAAAGACATAGCAAGACCTGCAGGGCTCATAGATGTTCATGAAACTCTAGGTGAATTACAGGAGATTATCCAAATTAAGCAAATTAGTATGGCCCCATGTGATATAAAGGCTGCATGCTGGTCTGGGGTGAAGAATGAGGGGAAAGGTGAATGGAGGAGCCACAAATCTCTTTCCAGTGTCTACTCTGGGTGGAGCCTTCAGCAGAGAAGGAAGCAAATGAGTTATTACTGCCCACAGACCAGGAGATTACCAGGCTGAAAAGTGCCGTGATTTTCCAGCACAGCTGTTTCAGCTGGCATTGTGGGTCTCTGCACAAAAACTCACACAAATCTGGGCAGCTGTTTCAACTGGTGCCTGGAATTCCTGGGAAACAAAGCTGCCCATTCAACTGAAAAAAGGGAACTGAAACTGGGAACCAGGTGATCTAGATCAGTGGATCCCATTCCCACAAAGACCAGCAATCTGAAATGCTCTGTATTGAGAGTTTCACAATAAATGCAGCTGGACACAGGATGGTCCAGCTCTGTGGGGGGGAAGGGTGTCTGCCATTACCAAGGCAGTCCACCATTACTGAGGCAGTTTGCCATTACTGAGGCAGTTCGCCATTACCAAGGCAGTATGCCATTACTGAGGCAGTTCTAACTATACCTCTATAAACAAAACTTCAAGGAAGTTCACACAGCAGCTGGGCAGAGCCCATGCCAGTTCAGCCACACCTCTACTGGCAGACTGTGACTAGGCTACCTCCTCACTGGGCAGGCCATCTCTGCAAAAGGCAGCAGCATGTCAGGAACTTATAAATAAAGCTCCACCTTCCCAGAACAAAGCACCTGGGGGAAAAGGCAGTTATGAGTTCCACTGCAGCAGACTTAAACGTATCTGCCCAGCAGGTCTGAATGAAACAATGGAGCTCACAGCTGAGCACTTGAGCTCCTATAAGGGTCAGACTGTCTCCTCAAGCAGCTTCCTTACCCATGTATATTGAAAGATACACCCGATAAAGGACAGCTCAGGCTGACATCTGACAGGTATCCTTCTGTGACAAAGATAACAGAAGAAGAAACTGGCAGTAACCCTTACTGTTCTGCAGCCACTGCAGGTGATCACCAGGCAAGCAGGGTCTGGAGTGGACCTCCAGCAGTCCTACAGCAAAGGGTCCTGACTGTTAGGAAGGAAAACTGAAAACCAGAAAGAAATAACTTCATCATCAACAAAAAGGGCGTCCACTCAGATACCTCATCTGAGAGTCACCAACTACAAATACCACAGGCAGATAAATCCACAAAGATGGGAAGAAAACAACACAAAAGGGATAAAAATACCCAAAACCTGAACACCTCTCCTCCTCCAAGGGATCACAACTCATCACCAGCAAGGGAACAAAGCTGGATTGAGAATGAGTCTGATAGATTGACAGAAACAGGCTTCAGAAGGTGGGTAATAACAAACTTCTCTGAGCAAAAAGAACATGTTTTGCCCAATGCAAAGAAACTAAGAACCTTGAAAAAATGTTTGATGAAATGCTAACAAGAATAAACAGCTTAGAGAAGAATATAAATGACCTGATGGAGCTGAGAAACACAACACGAGAACTTCAAGAAGCATACACAAGTTTCAATGGCCAAATTGACCAAGCAGAAGAAAGGATATCAGGGACTGAAGACCAACTCAATGAAATAAAATGAGAAGGCAAGATTAGAGAAAAAAAGAGTGAAAAGAAATGAACAAAGTCTCCAAAAAATATGGAATTATGTGAAAAGACATAATCTATGTTTGATAGGTGCACCTGAATGTGATGGAGAGAATGAATCCAAGCTGGAAAACACTCTTCAGGATATTATCCAGGAGAACTTCTGCAACCTAGCAAGCAAGCCAACATTCAAGTCCAGGAGATACAGAGAACACAAAGATATTCCTCAAAAAGAGCAACCCCAAGGCACATAATCATCAGATTCACCAGGGTTGAAATGAAGGAAAAAATGCTAAGGGCAGCCAGAGAGAAAGGTCAGGTTACCCACAAAAGGAAGTTCATCAGACTCACAGAGGATCTCTTGGCAGAAACCCTACAAGCCAGAAGAGAGTAGGGACCAACATTCAACATCCTTAAAAAAAAGAACTTTCAACCTAGAATTTCGTGTCCAGCCAAACTAAGCTTCATAAGCCATGGAGAAATAAACTTCTTTATGGACAAGTAATTGCTGAGAGATTTCATCACCATTAGGTATGCCTTACAAGAGCTCCTGAAAGAAGCACTAAATATAGAAAGAAACAACCAGTACCAGCCACTCCAAAAACATACCAAATGGTAAAGAGCATCAACACAATGAAGAAACTGCATCAACTAATGGGCAAAACAACAAGCTAACATCAAAATGCCAGATTCAAATTCACACATAACATTATTAACCTCAAATGTAAATGGGCTAAATACCCCATCAAAAGACACAGATTGGCAAATCGTATAAAAAGTCAAAAGCCATCAGAGTGCTGTATTCAGGAAACTCATCTCACATGCAAGGAAGCACATAGGCTCAAAACAAAGGCAAGAAGGAAGATTTACCAAGCAAATGGAGAGCAAAAAAAAAAAAAAAAAAAAAAAAAAAAGCAGGAGTTGCAATCCTAGTCTCTGATAAAATAGACTTTAAACCAACAAAGATCAAGAGACAAAGAAGGGCATTACATAATGGTAAAATGATCAATACAACCAAAAGAGCTAACCAACCTAAATATATACACAACCAATACAGGAGCACCCAGATATATAAAGCAAGTTCTTAATGACCTACAAAGAGACTTAGACTCCCACACGATAATAGTGGGAGACTTTAACACTCCACTGTCAATATTAGACAGATCATCGAGACAGAAAATTAACAAGGATATCTGAGACTTGAACTTAGATGTGGACCAAGCAAACTTAATAGACATTTACAGAACTCTCCACCCCAAATCCACAGAATGTACATTCTTCTCAGCATCATATCACACCTACTCTAAAATTGACCACATAATTGAAAGTAAATCACTCCTCAGCAAATAAAAAAGAATGGAAATCATAACAAACAGTCTCTCAGATCACAGTGCAATCAAATTAGAACTCAGGATTAAGGAACTAACTCAGAACCACACAACTTCATGGAAACTGAACAACTGGCTCTTGAATGTTGACCGGATAAACAATGAAATGAAGACAGAAATAAAGATGTTCTTCAAAAACAACGAGAAAGAAGACACAACATACCAGGATCTCTGGGACACATTTAAAGCAGCATCTAGAGAAAATTTATAGCAATAAATGCCCACATGAGAAGCAAGGAAAGACCTAAAATCGACACCCTATCATCAAAATTCAAAGAGCAAGAGGAGCAAGATCAAAAAACCTCAAAAGCTAGCAGAAGACAGGAAGTAACTAAGATCAGAACAGAACTGAAGGAAATAGAGACACACAAAACCCTTCAAAACTCAATAAATCCAGGAGCTGTTTTTTTTTTTTTTTTGAAGAGATCAACAAAATAGGCAGACTGCTAGCCAAATTAATAAAAAAGAAAATAGTGAAGAATCAAATAGATGAAATAAAAAACGATAAAGGGGATATCACCACCAATTCCACATAAATACAAACTACCATTGGAGATTGCTATAAACAACTCAATGCACATAAACCAGTAAACTTGGAAAAAATGGATAAATTCCTGAACACTTGCACCGTCCCAAGCCTAAACCAAGAAGAATTTGAAACCCTAAATAGACCAATAACAATGGCTGAAGTTGAGGCAGCAATTAATAGGCTACCAACCAAAAAGAGTCCAGATCCAGATAGGTTCACAGGCAAATTCTACCAGACATACAAAAAGGAGCTGGTACCATTTCTTATGAAAGTATTTCAAACAATTCAAAAAGAGGGAATCCCTCCCAAATCATTTTATGAGACCAACATCATCCTGATACCAAAACCCAGCAGAGATGCAACAAGAAAAGAAAACTTCAGGCCAATATACATGACAAACACAGATACAAAAATCTTCAATAAATTACTGGCAAACAGATTGCAACAGCACATCAAAAAGCTTATCTAACACGATCAAGTAGGCTTCATCCCAGGGATGCAATGCTGGTTCACATTTGCAAGTCTATAAACGTAATTCACCACATAAACAGAATCAAAGACAAAAACCACATGATTATCTCAATAGATGCAGAGGAGGCCTTCGACAAACTTCCACATCCCTTTATGCTAAAACCTCTTGATAAACTAAATAAATGCAGTTCCAGCAGCATCTGGTGAACTCTTTCTGGCCATTGAAAATCTGGGGGAGAGGGTGTAAATCTCGTGCCAGGCAGTACCCATATCCACAGCAGCTCTCCAAGGTGAACAGCCTCTGGCATGTTGGAATGATGTAGGTAAGGGAAGTCAGCAAGCCAAATCCATAACTTTGGGATAAGAATTGGCTCTAAGGACTGGGTCAGATGTGTTGATTTGAGAACGTATCTCAAAATAATAAAAGCTATTTATGACAAACCCACAGCCAATATCATACTGAATGGGCAAAAACTAGAAGCATTCCCTTTGAAATCTGGCACTAGACAAGGATGCCCTCTCTCATCACTGCTATTCAGGGTAGTATTGGAAGTTCTAGCCAGAGAAATTAGGCAAGAAAAAGAAATAAAGGGTATTCAAAAAGGAAAGGAGGAAGTCAAATTGTCTCTATTTGCAGATGACATGATTGTATATTTAGAAGAACCCATTGTCTCAGCCCCAAATCTCCTGAAACTGATAAGCAATTTCAGCAAAGTCTCAGGATACAAAATCAATGTGTAGAAATCATAAGCATTCCAATACGCCAATAACAAACTTAAAGAGAGCCAAATCAAGAGCAAACTGCCATTTACAATTGCTACAAAGAGAATAAAATACCTAGGAATACAACTAACAAAGGATGTAAAGGACCTCTTCAAGGAGAACTATAAAACACTGCTCAAAGATATAAGAGAGTACACAAACAGATGGAGAAACATTCCATGCTCATGGTTAGGAACAATCAGTATCATGAAAATGGCCATACTGCCCAAAGTAATTTATAGATTCAATGCTATCCCCATCAACATACCTATGACCCTCCTCACAGAACTGGAAAAAAACACCTTAAACTTCATATGGAACCAAAAGAGAGCCCATATAGCCAAGACAATTCTAAGCAAAAAGAACAAAGCTGGAGACTTCATGCCTCCTGACTTCAAACTATACTACAAGGCTACAGTAATTAAAACAGTGTGGTATTGTTACCAAAACAGAGATATAGACCATTGGAACAGAACAGAGGCCTTGGAGGCAATGCCACACATCTACAACCATGTAATCTTTGACAAACCTGACAAAAACAAGCAATGGGGAAAGGAGTCCCTGTTTAATATATGGTGTTGGGAAAACTGGATAGCCATGTGCAGAAAGAAGAAACTGGACACTTTCCTGACACCTTACACTAAAATTCACTCCAGATGGATTAAAGGCTTAAACATATAAGACCTAATACCATTAAAAACCCTAAAGAAAACCGAGGCAAAACCATTCAGGACATAGGCATAGGCAAGGACTTCATGACTAAAACATCCAAAGCATTGACAACAAAAGCCAAAATAGACAAATGGGATCTAATTAAACTCCAGAACTTCTGTACAGCAAAAGAAACAATCATTAGAGTGAACTGGCAACCAACAGAATGGCAAAAAATTTTTGCAATCTACCCATCTGATAAAGGGCTGATACCCAGAATCTACAAAGAACTAAAACATATTTACAAGAAACAAACAGACAAACCCATTAAAACTGGGCAAGAAATATGAACAGATACTTTTCATAAGAAGACATTTATGAGGACATTAAACATATGAAAAAATGCTCATCATCACTGGTCATTAGAGAAATGCAAATCAAAATGATATTGAGATATCATCTCACACCAGTTAGAATGGCGATCATTAAAAAATCTGGAGACAATAGATGCTGGAGAAGATGTGGAGAAATAGGAACACTTTTACACTGTTGGTGGGAGTGTAAATTAGTTCAACCATTGTGGAAGACAGGGTGGCGATTCCTCAAGGAAATAGAAATTCCATTTTACTCACCAATCCCACTACTGGGTATATATATCCAAAGGATTATAAATCATTCTATTATAAAGACACATGTACATATATGTTCATTGCGGCACTGTTTACTATAGCAAAGACCTGAAACCAACCCAAATGCCCATCAGTGATAGACTGGATGAGGAAAATGTGGCACGTATACACCATGGAATACTATGCAGTCATAAAATATGATGAGTTGGTATCCTTTGTAGGGACATGGATAAATCTGAAAACCATCATTCTCAGCAAACTGACACAAGAACAGAAAATCAAACACTGCATGTTTTCACTCATATGTGGGTGTTGAACAATGGACACAGGAAGGGGAGCATCACTCACTGGGGTGTAGGGAAGTTGAGGAGGGACAGTGGGGGTAGGGAACTTGGGGAGGGATAACATGGGGATAAATGCCAGAGATATGTGACAGGCGTATGAAGGCAGCAAAACACATGGCCATATATGTACCTATGCAACAATCCTGCATGTTCTGCACATGTACCCCCAGAACCATAGTGCAATTATATATATATATGAAGAAAAATAAGGCAGCCAAAAAGAATACTATGTCACTTCCAGTGCCAACATAATCAACTAGCATGGTAGCCTGTGGCCATTCAGGGAATATCACTGTTCTGATGAAAAGACTTTCTGGTTAACTGAAAATCAGGCTTCATGGAGGAATGCAGGTCCATCAAGGCTGCAACTATTAACTCTCAGAGCATAAGGTTAAAATTAGTAAAATTTTCCTCTTCACTGCTCAGAGCTGTTTGATTTTTGCAAAAGGACAATGAGTTGGGGAGGCATCAGAAGCTACAACTTCAATTTCAATGCAGAGAAAAACATTTAAACAAAAAGGAGTGGGTAACTTTCAAGGAATTATGTTATCATAACTTGTGTCTTAATGAAGAGACTTAGTAGTTGAACAAAGAAAAATCACTCACATGTGATCCAGGTGGCCCTTGGAACTCCGGCAGGTGTGGAGCAAGTCATTTTACTAACAGCTGAGAAGAAGTCCAGAGCATGAGGAAGAAGTGCCATAAGTAATGATCCGCCTACCTTGAGCTGTAAATCTGACCACTTTCTACTTCATGGTCTCTTACACCACACCCCATGGGACAGAATCCAGAACTGCAGAGGAGTCTCCATGCAGGACTCTCTCAACCTCTAGAGCTGCCCAAGGTTGGAATTTCTGCTCATCACCTCTGGATGTGACCTTAGACAACTTACTTAACCTCCCTGTGCCTCAGCTTTGTCATGTCTGAGATGAGCACCACAAATAGTAACCACCTCCTTGTGCTATTGCTAGGATTAAATGGGTTAATGTATTTAATGTTAAGAATAATATGTGGCATATGATTAGGGCGAGTAAACTATTAAATTATAATTTAATTATTTTACTTAGATGCCCACAATATCAAACCAGAAAGGAGTCAGGATAGTCTCTGTGGACATCCAACATTGTGGCCACTAGCATCCATGGCCACTGGGTGCTTGAAATGTAGTTGGTCTGCAATGAGATGCACTGTAAGTTTAGACATAAACCAGATTTTGGAGACTTTGTATAGATAAAGGAGTAGAAACTATCCACTTAATACTTACTCTTAGCAGTACACAGTGGTTCATGCCTGTAATCCCAGCGTTTTGGGAGGCTGGGGCTGGTGGATTGCCTGAGGTCAGAAGTTTGAGATCAGCCTGGCCAACACAGTGAAACCCGGACTCTACTTAAAATACAAAAAAATTAGCGAAGTGTCGTGGTGAACACCTGTAATCCCAGCTACTAGGGAGGCTGAAGCAGGAGAATCGCTAGAACCTGGAAGGTGGAGACTGCAGTGAGCTAGGATCACACCATTGCACTCCAGCCTTGGCAACAACAAGAGTGAAACTCCATCTCCAAAAACAAACAAACAAAAAACTTATTCTTACATTGGTTCATGTTGAAATGACAATGTCTTAGATATATTGAGCTGAATAAAATGTATTATTAAAATTAATTGAACCTATTTCTTTTTTAATTATTTTAATGAGGCAACCAAATACTTAAAGTATGGCTCACACTGTATTTTACTGATCCACATATATCTAAACTAACGTCCTCATTTCACAGAACAGGAAATAAGGAAAGAAACAATGCTTTCTGTCTGAACTCCCATCATGACTTAGCAGGGTCCAGCTGAAATCAACAATGTCCAAGTGCCCTGTCGTGCACTTCCTGCTACAACCATGATGTCACTGTACAAACACCTTTCTCCAGAATCCAAGTGGAGAAATTATGTGAAAACTGACCAGAAAAGGTTAGCATAACAGACCAGGCTTATTGTATATTTTCTTACTGGATATTCTTAGTAGCTTTTCTCCCCTATTTTTTTTTAATTTCTAGTTTTCTATATACATTGAAAGGCAAAAAGAAATAGCCATTATCCACTATGCCACTTTTTCAAAAGACACCAAATTTTCTATAAATGTCCTCCGAATCTCAGCTTTAATAAAAAGAGACTCTCTCACCCTTTTATTGCCAGAGTTGCTACTCTCAGCTGCACATCAACTTGTGCCAAGTCTCTGAATGAATAGCACAAAAATGAGGTTCCTGTTATTGTCTGTTAGGTTCAACAGTCCCTGAACTCTTCAGAACATAAAGAAATTTTTAAATCTCTCTCAAATACCTGAACACAAACAGACAATATCACTCCAGGAAAATATTTTTGATTGAATGCCCTTGTTCACATCCTAGTTACACACCAGAAAGCAGCTAAACCGCATGTGCAAATGGCCTAAATGGAATGTGGGATGGGAGAGGTGCCTCAAGTGATCCTCAGTGATGCAGAAAGAACTGAGCTCTTTCAGTTGAAGACTTTCTCTGCTTCCGAGGAGCTGACACGTACATCTAGAGATAGAAAGAGTATGGTAGAAATCTGGGAGGGTAAATGTTAGAGATCAGCCTTCCCAAAGTTGTGATTAGGATGGTATTGTAGCAGCTGGTAACAAGATCAAGAGTTTGACCATGCAAGTGAGGGGTTGAGTTAGTTTGGAGCAGAAGGCAGTTGGAGAAGAGAACAAAGAACTGACTGGAATATCAGTTTATTAAAAAAAATTATCTTCCTAGATATTGAAGAGTGATGGAAGGGTTGGTATTGGGGCGAGAACGTATAAGTTGTTTTGAGTCGAGTTAATCATCAGAGAGTAAAGGGCTAGCTCTCATGGGCTGCTGGAAGTCACTTGGACTTCTGAAAATATTCCTGTGATAGATCAAAGGCCAAGGACCTTTGGAAATACTGACCTCGATCAATTCTTGTATGGACAACGAATTGTTCTTTTCTTGCCTGGATTCTCTTTCTAGTGTCCTGAATGGAGTGGTCATTCCATGTCAGTCGGGAAAAGAAAAATCACTCCCAGTCCCAAATGCGCATAGATGAAAGACTGGACAAGGAAAATATGGCACATGTACACCATGGAATACTATTCAGCCATAAAAAACAATGAGTTCATGTCCTTTGTAAGGACATGGATGAATCTGGAAACCATCATTCTCAGCAAACTGACACAAGAACAGAAAATCAAACACCACATGTTCGCATTCATAGGCGGGTGCTGAACAATGAGAACACATGGACACCGGGAGGGGAGCTTCACACACTGGGGTCTGTTGAGGGGGACTAAGGGAGTGGAGGGTAGGGAGGGATAACATGGGGAGAAAAGCCAGATATAGGTGACAGAGGGATAGAGGCAGCAAACAACATTGCCGTGTATGTTCCTATGCAACAATCCTGCATGATCTGTGTATGTACCCCAGAACCTGAAATACAATAAAATATATATATATAAAGATGCAAACAAAAAAGACAGTTCATTCTGTTTTTACAAAAGCTCTAAAAATTAGAAAGATTGTTTTAATTTGAAAGCTCTGTAAATGTATTACTTCATTCCAGGTGTAAAATCCTGTTAATTCTCTCAAAATCCTATTTAACTTCAATTGTTTCATGATACTATATAGTATGAAGTTTCCCACTCAATTTTAGGTTCTGCTTATATCAACCAATCAGCAGATTAATTGAGCATTTACTGCAGAAATTTCAGAGTAAATATACAAGAAGCCTAACAATGTGATTAATACAAATTTTGTGTACAGATGAAAAAAGTCTTTATTAGAAAAAAGTGAATTTATACCTTTCATTCTTGTGTGTGTGCATATATGCGTTGCATTTTCACAGTTAACTGTGAAAATGATGTTAAATAGTTAGTTACAGGATTGACAAGAAAATTTGTTCATTTCTGTGGTCTACAATTTATCATGGAAACAATATAATTGATCGCATATATTTAGACATATTAGAATTTTTAGAATTTTATACAATTTTCAAACATATATTAACATTGATTAGAATATAATCTGAAGAAGGTAAAATATTTCTTATTTTGACTGTGCTTCTCATGTAACAACATGTCGAATAGTTCCATATATACACACAGTCGAATGAATAGCTTACTTTATAGGCTACATATCCTAAAGAGTGATATAGTTAATGCTAAAACCATCTCCTCAAACATTTTCACCTGATTTCAAAGGAGGGATGGGCCTAAATAAGATCTCTCTAGCCAGCTCCATATCACCATATCCTATGGCTAAGCCTGGATTTAGGGGAGTGTCTTCTTTTCTCTGTTGCTCCTTACTGCTTCCAAATCAAGCCCCCGCAGCCCTCCTGGGCCCCCTTATCTTTGAATCTCAGGTATCAGAATACACTGCATGATACCCATCCTGTTATTACCTTCCGCCAACCCATGGCAGCTAGCTGTTTACCATTTGATGATTAACACTTGGCTCAAAACAACTTATGATTTCTCTCCCCAATACCAACCCTTCTATCACTCTTCAAAATCTAGGAAGATAATTTTTTTAAATAAACTGATACTGCAGTCAGTTCTTTATTCTCTTCTCCAACTGCCTTCTGCTCCAAACTAACTCAACCCCTCACTTGCATGGTCAAACTTTTGATCTTGTTGCCAACTGCTACAATACCATCCTAATCACAATTTTGGGAAGGCTGCTCTCTAACATTTACCCTCCCAGATTTCTACCGTACTCCCTCTCTAGCCCCACTCCGAAACTGCTGTCTCATGCCCTCTGAGCCTCTGTTATTCATTTTACATCCTAGGATCTTTCACTTTAATCAAGGTTGTCATTCACCTCCCAGGTCTCTCTCCACATACTTCTTCAAAAGAAAAGCAGCAACCACCACATGAACTGAAAAACACAACTCTGCACTAGTGTAGCTGAATGTGGCTGGGCAAAAACACACACAAGCAAAACAAGCTAACTGTTCTCATTTCGAAGTCACACATTCTAATATCCAGTGGTTTGTCAGGCTGCCTGGTAATCCTTGTAAATTTGTTTCTTTCATTTGTCTACTTATACCCTTCTCTCTTCTTGAATCACTCTTCCTCCCCATATCCTAGCTCTCAGCAGAAGATCTGCTTCTCATTTCACTGAGGAAAGAAAAGCAAATGGAAGAGGGCTTCCACAAGTCTCCACCACCACATCTTCCCAACCATGTGCAGCTGCTCCCTACATGCTGGCTTCTCTGCCTTCTCTCCTGGAGCCAGATGAACTGTCCCAAGGCAAATCCTCCTGCAAGTATGCCACAGCCCATCTCCTCTTTCCTAACCATGGACATTGTTCCCGCACTTCCCTCCCTTCTGTTCTACTTCATCAATATTTCTCTATACACTGGATCACCTTCTTTAGAATATCAACAATCTATGATTTCATGCACATTTAAAAATATATAACTGTCTCCTTGATCCACATTCCTCCCTAGGTAGCAGATCATTCTCTCACTCCAACCTTCCCTTCCCACTCTTCTGAACCAACCGACGTCAAGTTTTTGATGCCACCTGTTCCTCATCAAACCTGCTCTTTCCCAGATCACCAGTGCTGTTGCTAAATTCAGCGGTCTAACATAAAACATACCTTTATTTAATTATCACTCATCCGTTCCTCAAAATGCATCTTCCCTTGTCTTCCAGGATATCCTGCATTTCTTTTCTTATATCTTAATGGAAAAGCTCTTTATTTCCATTTCCTTCTCATCTCAATCTTTAACTCTTAAAATCCCTGAGGGCTGCCCTTGAGCCTCTTATTTTTCTTTCTACATTCGCCTACTGGACATGTCATTCGTACCCAAGCATTTAAGTATTATCTATAATCTGATGACCCATAAATGTATCTCAAGCATGGATCTCTCCATGGAGCACCTGATTGTAAATCTCACTATCTTCTGAGTATCTGCACTGATAGGTATAATTGGCATGTGAAAAACATAACATTCTCAAAGCAGAAACCACGATCTCCCCCAAACACACACACACACACACACACACACAATGATTACTCCAGATTTTTCTCCTATCTCAGTAAAAGACAACCCTATTTTTAGTCAGTAATGCCAGAAACCCTGGAACAATTCTCAGCTGCTCTCTCTCACACTTACTTGCAACCCTTCAGCAAATGTTTGTGGCCCTAGATGGTAAATGCATCCAAGAACACCACACCACCACCTTCCCCAAGCCACTACTCCCTCTCCTGAGGATCATGGCAGTAGCCTAGGAACTGGTCTTCTGCTGCATTTGATCCCTGAGTGCTGCTCTCAACACAGCAGCTGGCGTCATCCACTGCATGAGTAAGTCATATCACCACACACTTCTTCCCAGTACCTTTTATGTCTCCACGTCCTGCTCAAAGTCAAAAGCAAAGTCACTACCAGGGCCTTCGTGGCTACCTGTTCCTCTGAGCTGTTAGGCACCATCCTCCTGCCCCTGGCTTGCATTTCCCCAGGTGCACTGACCTCCTTGCTCCTGTTGGAAGCAGCAAGCATGGTCCTTCCTCGCAGGTTTCATACTTGCCCTGTCCACTGCCAGGACACAGCAATCTGTTTAAGATTTGATGCATGACGGTGCCCAATGCCACTCTTTGAGTGAGGTCTTTTCACATGTTCTGAAAGAGTGACTCCTGCTTTTCTAATACTCTCTGTCACCCTTATACCACTCTCTTTCCATTACATTTACCAGGAAATATGCAATATATATGATATATATTGGATATATATATATCATTATTATGCATTATATATGTATAAGTATATTCTATATATATTTATATATCATATATGGTATACATGTCAAATATATAGGATACCTATATAACATATGACACATATCATATATAGTAGTTTATGTTTATTATCTTTTTTTTTTTTAAGACAGTGTTTCACCATGTTGGTCAGGCTGGTCTTGAACTCCTGACCTCAGGTGATCCACCCGCCCTGGCCTCCAAAATGCTTGGATTACAGGCGTGAGCCACCACGCCCAGCCTTATGTTTAGTATCTTCTAATTAGAATTTTTGTCTCCACTAAAATTTAGTCCCTACAGTAGATTTCAGTAAGTTTTGTTTACTGCGAAATCCCCAGTACTCAATATGGTTTCTAGAGTGCTTAAAGCACTTAGTAAATATTTGTTTAATTAATCAGTCAATCCAAACCAAATTGTCATCCAGCTTATGTTTAAACCTAGTGAACAGATAATAATTTATCCCATCTCTAGAGAACTCTGCTGGGAACGTATTGTATGAAATCCAGCATGTTGACTTCTGATCAGCGTTCATATGTCTGTCTAATACCGTCACACAGAACAAGTCTAATGTCTCCTCCTCCGGTTTTTGATGACAACTATCTTCATTAAAGTTGTGCAATGAATTCTGAGGAGAAGACATGCAAAAACAAGCAAAGTTTTAAGCAACATAATGCCTATGACATAGCAGCTCCTGTGGTTATATGGTTATATTGAGAACACTCTTCTTGCTCAATAGCCATTGTCCGGGGTTGATCAGGAGGCGACATTAATGTTCTCAAAATACTTTTTAAGTTAGCTTATAGCCAATTCTCTTGGCTCACTTCCTAGCCAGTTAAAATGCAACAGAGGTGAATCTGAAGCCAGTGTCTGAAAATGGAGCATCCATAAAATAGGCCAGTGACAGTGATATTAAAAGGAAAAGCAATAGTAACAAATAATTGCGAAGATCTTCAAGGTTCAGGATTCCAATAAAAATGTACAAAGCCACGTCAAGTCTTAGGAGATGGCATGGGGTAGTAATTAAAAGTGCAGTCTCAGGAGCTGGTTCTCAGTATTTAAATTCTGACTGTGTCCCTCAATGAGCTTACTAGATTTCAAAATTATTATTTACCAGTGAGTTATGTGTGCCTTCTATTTTATCTGTTTTTGAATGAGAGAGTCTATAGCAGTTATTCTGTACTTTTTCTACCAGGGTATGTTGGGTGAGTGGGGGGGGAGGGAAGAAGAGAGAACTCTCCTCTTGAGCTCACAGGTCTGCAGATGGAGAGGGGCTGTACTCAAGGACTTTACGCAGGAGACACCTGGGGAGCCACATTCACACCTGAACTGGATGCAGATGATGAGATTTGGGGTTTTAAGTTGATGCTATAAAGGGCTGAGACTTTGGGGAACTTCAAGGGTGATGAGAATATTTTGCAGATAGAGAGACATGACTCCTTGGGTGGGGGCATAGGGAAGTATGTGACAACAGCTCCCAAATGGCCTCCCATAATTGCTCCCTCCTAGGATTTATATCCTATGTATTTCCTTCACACATAGAATTGGGGCTACCCTGTGTGGAGAATTCTATGAATGTGAAAATGCATAATTTTTGAGACCACATCATAAAAGGCATTATAGCTTCTGACTTGGGCTTTTTATTGCTTAGTCTAGCAGAAATTAACATCCATGATGCGAGGCCCCTCAAATAGCCCTATGACAGGTCCTCAGTGGAGAGGAACTAAGGCTGCCTGTCAGCCATGTGAGCGGGCTTCCAAGAAAGTAAATTCTGCAGCTTGGCCAAGCCCTCCCATGACTATGACCTGGTTAAATGTTATACTACAATAATACAATAGCATTGCCCTATAGAAAATATGTACAGAATAGTAGTCTGATGATGTAGAATTATTAAAATAAAAATATAAACAGCTCACCACATGTTTATTGGGCACCTATTTTTGGCAGGTGATATTATAGAATAGGGCATGTTCCCTGCCTTCAAGTGTCCTTTGGCAGTGTCTAAGAGTCAGACCTAGTCACAGGAGGTCGTTAAATGTGCTTAACCAGAGGTATTTATGGAATATTATGAAGTGGATGTCTACATCCAGGAGTTAGAAGGGCTCCCTGGGTAGGTTATGTGCACCTTGGGCCTTGAGGGACTGATGTGATGTCTTCTGCATACAGACCAGGCTAGGTTCTTGTCCACACCGGCTGGGACTAGGAGACTGACTTTATCAGATAAAGTTGGGACTTCAAGGCTTTGCAAGAAGATACTGTTTGAGCTTAAGCAGGACATTTGACTTGCAGAAAAGGGGATAAAGAGTTTCTAGACAGGAGGAACAGCAGAGAGGAAGCTCAGAGATTGGAGCATGCTCAGTATTTTAAGGAAAAGAACGTCCTGTGGATGGAGCACGCGGAACATAAGGTGGAGACGATAGTGGAGAGAGTCAGCCAAAGGCCAGGTGAGTCCTGCAGCAACAGAGCCTGGAGCCACATTACAAAATTTGCACATTTTCTGCATTTCTGAGGAATCACTTGAGTATTTTTAGGTGGATATTTCAAGGTCAGATATGAGTTTAGAAAATATCAGTTTGACCTTGAATGGCAGATATAATCAAGGAAAGCCTCCCCAGCCATGTGGGACTGTGAGTGCATTTAACCTCTTTTTCTTTATAAATTACCCAGTATCGGGCATTTCTTCATAGCTGTATGAAAATGGACTAATACAGAGGAAATGAGATTAAATCCTACCCTAGTAGCTCTGACACCCCTCTTTAAGTGAGCTAGCATGGAGGTCAGATGCCAAAGCAATGAGTACGGAAACAAGAGGACAAGTCAGAGAGGACACAAGGTAACAATAAATGCAATAGTACACTGTGAGAGAGGGAGGAGGCCATATTCTTCTAGAACGGTTGGCTGCTTTTATTGTATAATTGCATAATAGCATATTCCCCTCCATTTCCCAGTAGACGGTAGAGCCGTTTCCTAGAAATTACAGAGCTACTGGTTTTTAGGCTGCCCAGGTTTAAAAAAAACTTTCAAATGGACTAAAGGATTTAACCCATATTTAGAGCTGCTTGATGCCAGTGAATCATCTCACTATCTTGAAAAGGCATAATATGTACATATGTTTTTCTTTACTTATTTGTCCTGAATTTACAAAATAACCTGGGCTGTAGTGGATTTTATGTTTCAATGTTTCTCATTCCTCCCACTTTTCAACGTGAATATTCTGATTTCTTTCTTTCCAGGGTGTGTGTTCATCACTGAGTTCCATTGTGGGAGGCAGAGGTCAGCCTGGTCCAATGCCCTGGGTAAAGACATGCACTCCGAGCAGCCCCCACCAACTCCTCTGTCCACCCTGATTCCATCCAGGACTGTCTCTTCCAAGATAAACCCATCTAGGATGGAGAATTGCAGCTGCTTGGTGGCCTTGAGTGAAAGCCAATGAAAAGTAAAACAAAGCACAAATGTTTATTTTTCTCACTTCGAGGATGATGCCATATTCTAAGTGTTTATGGCAGAAACCACAGCACTGGTCTCTCCAATATTACTAGTGAGTAAGTGTCCAGGACAAGCAATGGAATAATATGGAACAGCTGATGTCAAGGCCTTCCTCAGGATCCTCAAAGCGGTCTTTGAAAAAAGAATCTTAGAGCACAGAGGGCAAAGAGAGACCTCCCATTAGCCTCTTGGGAGGTGCTCCAGTAAATGGATTTTTTTAAAAATGCATTTAACTTTGATTCAGGAAACCTGATATTAAGTTCTAACTATATTAATGGATTTCTGCAGAATCAAAAATAGTCACGTAAGCTGAAAAATTCAAAATTGTGTAAAGGAAATAGTATTTATTTGTAGTGGCCACAACTCAGGCATATAAAAAAGAAACTGCAAGATTACGTGTCTATAACTAAACGGTCTGAAGCCGAGCTCTCATCATGTCAGAAAATGGAATATAGTATGCATCAGGGAAAAACCAGTCATTCATTTTAAAAGGCCCTTTCAGAATCTGCCCCTCCTTCTCCTCAGGGTAGAACTTACATCTCCAGCTTCACAAGGAACCTGTGTGTGGGCTTCGAGGGACAAGCTAGGTCCAAGGAGTTGTACTGCGTCATTCTCACTGCATTTCAGTTGGCCGTCCAGGCAATGCCACTCAGTGTGGGAGGGGACTGCCCAAGAGCAGGAGGCTCAGCTCATCAGGCCAATTGGGCCACGGGCTACCAGGAGGCTAGCATTCACAGAGTAAAGGGTGGTGGACAAGAAGAACGCTACCACGGTGAGGGTGTGCAAGGGATGTGGGAATTTGAGTCCTAGTCCCTTTAACTAGAGGGAGGTTTGTGACACCGCAGACAGGAGCAGTGGTGAGGGAGAAGCTGGCTGGCCCCCATCGAGAGGATGCCACACAGTAAGTGAATTATCAGTATCACTTAAAGAGGGGACTCATGTAGTTTTTTTAATACATGTTAACATTGGATTGTGGAGGAAGGGGGAAACATGCGCACTGAGCATTGCTATTTCTTTTAAAGAAAACGCAATTATCAACTGTACCCCAGTCAAGGGCTAAATGATGCAAGTGTGTCTCTGGCACTTTATATAAATTAAAATTAACAGTAGGTGGAAATCACAGGAACGGCTGTGTCGTCACCAGGAAAAGAGGTGCCAAGCCCACGTTCAGAGTCAATGAGACCCTGGAAGATTCCCAGCAATCAAGGAAGCTGTCAGCTTATTTACTTGGAATCCAGAAGTGTGACTTTGCTTTCATTACAGATAAGGAAGGCATCTACCAGGGACACAGTCACAAATGCTGTCTGGTGTAAAATGTCACAGTGAATGGTCTGTTCTCCCCTGAGACCTTGCTCTGTGGTCATAACTGGATACAGGAATCACTTTGGAATCCTCAAAAGCCCCAAGGCCTTGTGTTAAACCCCACGAGCATTTAGAGTCTCACGACCATGAAGCTGAATGTCAAGAGGAAAAGACAGATTCCAAAAGGGCCTCAAAGTGCCTCCCTGTTTAACTTGGCTGCCAGACAAGTCCGTTCATCTCCAGCAGAACAGAAGCGCCTTTTCAGGGAAGCGTGGCAGCTGCCGGCGGATACAAAGCAGCTCTGGGGTGGCTGAAGTCAGGAAACAAAGGCGGCCCCTCCGAGTGGAATCGCAGGAAGGAAACCTCTGTGGGGCAGCAGGAACAGCACAATCCCTGGAGAAGAGCCTAAGGTGCCCGAGGCCCTGAGACAGGCAGGGTGCGATGCTGGGTGTGTGACCTCAGCCATGGAAGGCCCACCTGCCACCGGGGACTTAGCCGTAGGGCCTGTGGCTGTGGAGGGAAAAGAGCTGGTCACTTGCTGGGGCTGGGAATGGGCAGTGATGAGCACGAGGACAAGAGGACTGTGACAGACACAGAAGGTAAAACCGCTGAGTACAGGCTGATCCACACCTGTGTCCAGGGAGAGGCCTCAAGTGCATTTGGAAATGCAGGAGGGCTTCCGGAAATCCTCACACACTGGCCACATATTCAAGTAGGGTGCTGTTGACTTGATTGTTTTTGCTGGTCCTGAAAATCTGACATGATTTGCGTTTATAAATGGGCGTTTGCAGTTGATGTAGCTATCTTGGAGAAATTTAACAAACAAGACCAGGTCCGCATCCCCACCTGAAAGACAAAGGAAAGCTGTAAAGGCAGGGCCTGCAGCTGCGGCTCACGGAGATCACTGCTCTTTTTACAGAAGTCGTCTCTGTGCTGACTTAAGGGGACACTGCGTCACCTCCAGGGAAAGATGCACTGGGGTCTTGACTTGCCATCAGGGTCCAAATACCCTCATTCTTCGGCCAGAGCATCAAGCACCTGACTGGGCTGGCACATTTGGACAAATCTCCACCTCCTTCCCAGGCCCAGCAGCGTCCGGAGCAGATCTAAGGCTGGCAGGGCACTCACACTGTAAGAACAGAGACTGTTCCCAGCGTCGGGGAGAGGCGATGAGAACACACAAACTCACTGCTTCTAACTGCTTTAGAACCAAGATTCTTTGTTTCATTATTTCACTTCAGGTACATTTTGAAGGTTCCCAGGACTCACAGAAGGACGTAGTGGGTGGCAGGGACACTAGGGGCCTCCCGATGCCGTTTCTAGACACTCGATAAAGTGACGGCCTTGGCTGATAACTCCATCCATGGGGATTTCATCCTCCTCAAAACCAAACAGGGTTTAGACCAGCAGATCTCTGACCTTTGCGGCTTTCAGATGAGAGCCTGGTTGATCATGGCTGGGCTGAATACTGATGATTTCACTTGTTCATCATTCACTCATTCCATGTGTCTCTAGGCCTGGAATGTGCGGGAAGGCTGGGGTAGCAGAGATCCCATGATGTGGCCACAGCTCTCAAGCAGCCTCCACTGAAATAGAGAGACAGACAACCAGTCTTGATCATGTTGATATAATGAAGGTAACTTAGGTTTAACATATATGAGGAAAACGTGACCTCTGCGTGCCACCTTACAATTTGAATCATTTAGGACAGTGGCCATAAAAGAGTCCACACCAAAAACCAGTTAGAATAGCTGGGTACTTTGAGCCAAAGTATCTCTTAACACAGCTCCTTCTGCTTGGGAAGGAGAAGGTATCTCTTAACACAGCTCCTTCTCCAAGGGAAATCAGTAAACAGCTCCTCATATGAACAGGCAAAATTATACTCTTTCTCCCTTCTCTGCTATACTTTTGATGGGTTTTTAAACCCAGAGACAATTATAGGATCCAGTTCAGAAATTAGGACTTCTAAATAGTACCTTCCAAACGTGAAACAAAACCTTAATGAATGTCTGCCAAACGCTCTGAATGACATGTAACATTTTTCCAGCCATCAATTTGTGCATTTCCACATTTCACCATCTCATCGAGGTGTGAGGTGCAGGAGTGAGAACAGGTATGGTTCCGGGGTTTAGTTAATCTTCTCAAGTTCTTTCCTCTGATACATGGTGTCTACAAATTTCATGCTCGGGATTTTTAGTTGGAAATGCAGTTCTGTTTGTTGAAACAAAGGATGCCAGCTCCCACACAGTTCATGCACAGGGCATGTTATGTCCAGCTGGGCATCGAACCTCCCACTGATGGTCAGCCCCAGGAGCACAGCCCCTTGAGATGATTCCAGACAGCGACCTCCTGGAGCTGATGCTGCAGCAGCTGATGCTCAGTTTCCTCATCATCCAGCTCTGCCCTGTGCTGCCTCTGCTGTCCCTCTGGCTTGCAAGCTGCTCTCTGCTGGGCTATCTGCTTATTCTACTGGAGGCATCACCTGCTGTCTGCACAGAGTGAATGAGGGGTGACCGTCACTCAATTCCTTGGGCAAAGGTGGAAGGAAAGACCCCACATTACAGAGAAAATCCATACTCTGCTGTTATCAGATCATCATGGAGAGACTTGAAAGTCAAGGGTAATCGTAAGTGTCCCAGAAGGTCAGGTTTGAGAACCACAGTCTTGCAACAAACAGGGAGGAGCCCTGAACAGAGCAGCATTTGCTGTGCTTAATTTGCCGAGGCAGCTGGAATAGTGGATAGTCCTGGAGGCTGAGGCTTGGGCAGGGCTCTCACCCCATTTACTCCATCAGGGAAGGGCAGGCGAGGTGGGGAAAGGCTGGGGCCCTGCCTCCTATGCCTGCTGTGGGGTAACAGCCAAGTCCTGAAGGCATGGCTCCTCACTCCTAGCCGAGAACACCTTTGGCCTCCCTGGAACCCTGTTCCTGGCTTTTCCCTCCATCAGCTGGCATGAGAATGTTTATCAAGGATTGCTGCTCACACGGCTTTCAGGGGTCCTTGAAGAAATGCTGGTTTCTACGTTGTATTTATTGCAAGAGCAGGATCGCTTGAAACTTAAAGCTGAGGACTGACACGAGACTAAATTGCAAAAGCCATTTCATTCCCAAGTGTCCCAGCAAATACACATCTCAAGTGCCCGATGTGAGAAGCTGTGTGTGTAGAGCTGATACGCGTCCTCTCTAACCCTTACCGCTCCTGTGCTAATGAAGAAAGCTGAATGCAATCACTATGGTAATGAGGTACACCGTGCACCCTCAGCTTCCCTCTGTGTTCAACAGCCTCCGACAGGGCAGACTCCACACGGGCTGAGGCTGGGACCGAAGGCTGATGACTCAGCAGAGCACACAAGTGTGTGTATGTGTATGTGTGGTGACTGTGTGTATGTGTGTGAGAGGGATAGTGTGTATGTATGAGCAAAAGATTGGATGTGAGTGTGTGTCAGATTTCTAGTGCATGTCTGTGATCCTGTGTGACTGTCAATGTACTTTTGTGAGTGTTTTGTGAGAGTGAGGCTGTGTTTTGTGAAAGCATGTGTGACTGTGACTGTGTGTGTGTGTGTTCTGGGGGGATGCAGAAGTAAGAAGGGGATGGAGACAGTCTCTTACATACTTCCCCAGGAAATGTGGACACTGGAATTTCGCCCAGTCCATGGATGTGTGTCTTGCTGAAGCTTTACTCTGCTCCCAGAGGCTTAGGAAAGTGGTATGGCCACCCTTCAAAATGAAAAATGACAGCCCTTTAAACAGCACTCCTGGGGTTCCTGCTCATCCTTGCCCTGCAGGGCCTCAATCTTGGTGGCAGCTCTCAGCTCATGACATGGTTCCCTTATCAATGGAAAGAAAGCCAGGTATAAACGTTGTACAATCTTCTTCTTATTTAATTTTTCAGCCTGTCTTTTTAATCTCTTCAGAAAAAGAAAGAAGAAAGAAAGAAAGAAAGAAAGAAAGAAAGAAAGAAAGAAAGAAAGAAAGAAAGAAAGAAGGGGAAAAAGAGAGAGAGAGGGAGGGAGGGAGCAAGGGAGGGAGGGAGGAAGGAAGGAAGGAAGGAAGGAAGGAGGGAGGGAGGGAGGGAGGGAGGGAGAGAAAATGACAAAATAAAACTTTAGAAAAACATTATTTTTGAAATAAAATGAAATGATTTAGAAAAGTTGACTTGCTAATTTGAGATTCTGCTTTCATACACCTATTAAAGCAACTCAAGCAACAAAATCAGCACAAAAGCACAGAGATTTCTGAATTAGCTGTTTCTGTTTTGCCCTGAAGAAATACCCCATAGCTGGGTGCTGAGAGCTTGTTGGAGGCTCTAACCCGGAGCTTGGCTGCCATTTGCCGGCCTCGAAGGAGGAGCATTCCTCCTCCTCCTCCTCCTCCTCTGTGGAAGGCCTTTCCCAGGAGGTTTTGCAGGGAGCAGGGGGAGGACAGGGCCACACAGCCAGCTCTTCTGCCAAATCTCTCTGAGGAAACAAGTTATGACAGCTTGGGTCCAACAAAACAGTTTCTTTCAATCCAGGACTTTCTGTAGAAGAGGGAAATGTGTTCACTTAGGGGGCAAGCAACCATACAGAAACAGGAAGCAAGCATACAGAAACAGGAAGCAAGCATACAGAAACAGGAAGCGATCATACAGAAACAGGAAACAACCATACAGAAATGGGAAGCAAGCATACAGAAACAGGAAGCGATCATACAGAAACAGGAAGCAACCATACAGAAACAGGCAGACAGACATGATGATGGAACATTCCGTGAACGAGAACCTCAGGGACTCAAAGCTACATCTTCAGGCTTTCATCTTGAAATCTGATTCAAGTTTTTAAAATATTGTCATCTCTTATGAAAATATTCATTAATTTTTGGGAAAACTTACTTTAACCCTGAGCACTGAGGAGATAAGCTCATGTTAGGAAGCTTGCTTACCACAGATTTTTCAGACCCAAGGAAGAGCTTCCAGTGGTAACAGCTCAACACTGGTTGAATTCCTCCACCACTGAAGCTCAGCTAAGGCCCCAGGCAATCCAGGATGGAGATGATTTTATCCTCTACTTTGGCCTTGGTCTTTGGTCCATTCTGTGGCTCTCTACACTGGCTCTGCTGCTGTTCTATAGGGAGACAATCTACAGGGAGAAAGGATGAAGCTGAGTCAGGGAAACTTGTCACTCCTAAACTGTGGCCTGCCTGTGGCATTCTCCTTTCTAGCAAATGAAAATGATACCTGTCCTTCTTATCAAAAAAGACGTTGAAATGATTGAGAAAATTGAAAGAATCGTCTATGATTTGTTACTTTATGGATTTTCACTTTTGTGATCTCCTAGTTTTAAGATTAAAGACAAAGCCAAAGAGAAAATGTCTGGTAGTACTGGGAAAAGCATTTCACTGTCATTTCTAACGTATACAGTGGCCAAGATGTTTTCATTTCTAAAAAGAATGGCATCTGCAGCATAGACTCTTGCCTTCACCTTTACGTGGTGACTTAAGTAGAGACCCGGGATGTCTAAAACCTCTTAATTGAAGACTGTGTGTGTCAGGGGCAAGAAATTTCCAGATATGTGTGATACCTCTGGCAAATTAGCTTAGGCACCTGCAGAAGGCCTCTCTTAATGTTTCTATACCAACATCCACAACGAGGTCCTAATTTTCCTCCAGCCTCAGAAAAGCACCCAAACATTCTGTACTGTTAGGCACGTGTTACAAAGTATCAAGAGGGAAAGAAGATAAAACGGAGATTCCACATTGATAATCAGCGTGTTTTTCATTATTAGGTCAAGTATATTCAGATTATCAAATTTCTGTAATGTTTTGTAATGATCATGCCTCGGATCCAGGGAGAAATCCAGTTTGTTCAATGGAGCTGAGAATAATCGTCTTAGTTTAAGCTGGTTTTGATTCATTATTCATTGAAAAGAAAGCAAGTTGTCAGTTTTTAACAAATGTTAAAACCAATCAGTAAAAAGTAAGTCGGACTTACAAAACGGTCCATTCAGGACTCATAGAATATAGAAGAACTAAAGTGTTTTTAGGCAGGCGCCTGAAAGGTCAAAAAGATTTCATTTCTGGAATGTCTGGAGATTTAAAGCACGAGTGCTAGAAAATAAAACAAATTAAAATTCAATTCAGATATATCAACAACATGAAGCCAGGAGACATGAAGATGGAAAACCAGCAAACTACCTACCTATCGATGAATAATCAACTAGACCTCCACTAAACAGAACAACATTTATTTAAGTAGAAATAAAAATCAAAGTACTTCTTATATTGCTCTTAATATTCCACAACCATTTTAGTTTCTTTTTATATTCACTGGCTTTATATTGTTTTGAAAAACATAATATTGGCTTTCTATATTCTGAAACAAGCAGCTGCATTTGAGAATTTGGGGAGGATATCACATCTTGCTTGCACTCAGGAAAAAAATAACAAAAAACAAAAAATATTGCTCCTGAGGAAAAATTGCTGCTCCTAAATTTGCTGTTGCGTTTTTTTTAGCCAAGAAGAGAAGATTGCTTAGTGGAAGGGAATAGGACAAGGGTTAGAGCTTCAACCGTTCTAAAAGAAATGAAAAAATAGAGTAATTGTAAGTAGTAATTACAAATAATACAAAATACTTAAACTCTTGTTCCAGTAAAAGTGTCTTCTATTTGTAAAGATAAAGTAGAATTTTGAGTTTAAATTGTTGAAAATTAGTCAATGCTGAATTCTTTTTTAAATACATTGAGAAAGATACATGTCCCATTTTGAGTCCATTTATTTTGATGTGCTGTTTCTTAAACCACACATATTCATTTTTATATGTGTATGTATTCTATAAACTATTGAGTAAATATTTTATGTACATTTATAAATAGTACATTTAGATATTTACTACACATGTCCATGCATGTCCATACATGTATATGTAAATATCTGAAAGAAAGATCATTAAATTTTTCTGTGTACTGAACACTGATATTTCAAGTCACCTTTTTGTGTGCTAGGCTGTGATGTAAATGTCTTTGTAAAATCATCATGTATTTATCTATGTCACAAGGAATGTTAGACATTTTTATTAGGGGAAAAAATAACTGCTTAATATGTGAGAAACAGATCTGGCTTTTACTCCTATAGTCTTCCTCTATAATGTAATGGACTACCTTTGGTCTTTTAAAAAATGAAATTCCTTTCTTACCCCTAGATACCACCTTCATTTTAAACTACTAGGGGAAAACAAAATATTGTTGTTTCTATTTTATTTCTGTGTAGTGAGCCAGTATATTTTTAAGAGCATAACCAATATTTGGCTAGAATCAAATCATTCACTGTAGATGATTCTTGCAAACTGGACTGTTGTCTAAGAAGCATATTCTGATCCAAACAAAATAGATGGTTCAGTATCATTTTTGATGCTAAGCTCAACGCTTCAAAAATCTTCACTCAGATCAATGACTGAAGAGCAAAAACGCCCCCGACACACACATCCAACTCCATAGGATGGCTCTGGCTTTTCTCGGCACACAGAGAAACTAGTTTGTAAAAAAACAAAATCCTTAAAAGCCTAAGTGGTTTTAGTTGGTTTAATTAATTGCCAGAGCTGACACCAGAGATAGACAAGTTCTCCTCATCACAGACCTCATTGGAGACAAAGCATTGGAATTAAGGTCAATATTGCCAGCACTGGTTTAAATACTTTTTCTCTTTTTCTCTTTTCTTTAGTACATTCCTTTTTTATAACTGCTGGTAATTTTTGTTCAAAATAAAATGCTGCTTTTTTACTCATTTGCTACAAACTATTTCTAATGTTAAGATAGATTCGGGGCAAATGAATTTAATTTCTTCTCATGCACACACTAGTGAAGGCAAAGTCTTCTGACAAAAGTTTAGCACTAAATGTTATAGGAAAAGAAATCACATAAAGAAAACGACAGTAGGAAATAGTAGATATGAGAAAACCTGCTCTGAACAAACATGGTACATTGATATCTTGGTTTCATTAGCATTTCCAATACTAATGGTAAAACTGTTGTACAAGGCGCCTATGATATTTTGAAAGGAAGTCAGAGGACTCAGGCACAATGGAAAGGATCCTCCACAGGTGGAGGCTGATGCCCTTGGTGTTGGCACTGGAACTGGCATCAGAGACTGGGTCCCAGGGTCCCTGAGGCTCAGCAGATGCTCCTGGGTGTTCACCCAAGGGCATGACATTAGCAGACTGAGGTCATGGTAAGTGCCATCATCCAGGGCAGGGGGAGGGCGGACCTTTGGTACCAGAGTCACTTTCAGGAATGAGAACACATAAACCAGTACATGTGTGACACAGAATGTCCCACTCAGGCGTTGGGTATCAGACGGGCCCCCCTACAATCCACTTATTGCCCCACCTGGGGCTCTGCATCAGTAGACAAGTAAATGGGCAGATGCCTCCCTGGAGCATCACCCTCATTCCTGATGAGGACCAGTGGGGCAGACATGCTGGGCAGTAGATGCCCCCAAAGAGGACAGGGACAAGGCTGAGCAAGCTCACCCAGCTCAGTCTTCCAGAAATCCTGCTCAGGCTGGGGTGAGGTGGCTAAAAAAGGCAGGACTCACACTAGGAGCTCCATTCCCAATGGGAGAATTCAGCTCCATTCCTAGTGGGAGAATCGAGCTGGGTCCAAGGCTTCCCCCATAATGGGCATTAGGGTTAGATGACCCTCACCTTGACCATGACTTAACAGGTCCCCCTAACAGGAGCATTAGGATTAGGTGCCCCTGACCTTGACTCTCACCCACAACTTACAGTCAGTTGGCTGAGAACCTTGCCTGATTCCCACAAGTTTCCCTTCTCTCATACACAGATGGCTGGGGAGGGGGAGGGAAATTAAATATGCAAAATACCTAGCAGATGCTTAAGAAATGAAAGCCAGTATAGAAATTGTCACTCTATGCATGTGCAAGTTTTAATCTCACACCAAATGCATAGTCATTGTGTTTTATTGACAGCTACTCATGCATAAGTGTCTGTCAGCGTGTGGTTACCCCCATAGTGCCCCTCCACTCTGCCTGTCTGTGCAGATGCTGACAGAACCCAAAATTCCTGGGCATAGATAATGGAGCACTTTCAAACAAATGTATGCAAGTGAAACTAGTCTAGAGCCAGATTTCACAGCCCTTCCCCCCACAAAAACTCTACCTTCTTAACGTGAACAAACGTGCTACCTTTCTCCACCTTCCAGTGTGCAACCATGAAGCAGCCCCTTTTATCTGCCCCTACTAATAGATAGTCTCCAGTCACTGGTCCACTTCTGATTTCTGCCCCAGCTAATCCCAAGTAATTCTTCTTAAAATTCAGATCAATTCCAGGATTTCTGCCTGCCACAGTGAAAATCTGAGCCTTGCTTCCCTTCCCAGCTTCATCACATGCCATCACCACCTGAAATTCTGGGCTCAAACCATGCTTGCCTTCAGGATGGGTCCGTTTCTGCCCTTCCTCTGGGCCTTGGTGTCCTCTCCTGTACACCCTGTCCTCCTCCTCTGACCTGGTAAACTTTTACCAGTTTTTGGTTTTTGTTGACCTAACTGGGTATCGTCCATTCTCAGATTAGAGTGACTTTTTCAGGAAAGCATTTCTTCACCTCCTGGTACTAGAACAAGTACTTGTAGTCAAGCCATCATTTCGCATGTGACACTACTCTATAACTTAGTTTTCTGCTGTCCCTCTCACTACACTGGACACTCCTCAAGAACACAGGAATCATTTCATGAGCATTTTCACTGCCGGGCACAGGGAGAACAGGCGTGTCTTGAGTAAACCTTTATCCAATCCACTCAGCATTAAATGAATGAATGAATGAATGAATACATGAATGAATGAATGAGATGTAAGTATGTGACTGTACTTTAGTGACTCTGCTGTTCCCAATCAATATTTCCATTGTTCCAGTCACTGCTTTTCCCATCTGCGGATTATCTATTTACAATCTTTTCCATTCTCCTACTCCGTTTATTCGGATGCCCACTCCTCTATGTGAAATGGCCAGAATAAGACTCTAAGTCAGGGTCACTGCTGGTACATGATGGTACAACTGGTAGATTTCTTAGTGTGAAGATTAAAATTTGCAGAGTCCACTTGGTGAATTCCTTTGAGAATTGTTTCTTTTAGAATTTCTTCCTTGTAGATTTCTCTTCTTTGATACGCTATTTTTAAATCCTTCTCTCTGTATATCATAATTCTCTCTCTCCTTTTGGTTTGATTAATGTCTACTAAGCCTTTCACGTAGATAGCTTCAGTTCTCAGCTATTTAGAACACAGCCAAAACCCAGGAAGATTTCTTCCTTTTGGAAGGACTGTCAGCACCGGGACAGCATGCAGAAGGTGGGAGGAAATGCATGACTTAGACAAGTTGCACAAGGAGAAGGAGGGTGCAGTATCTCCTAAAGCACTTTTCCTTGGTGTTTCCTCATCTCATCTCTCCACTAAATTACAGAGGTAAAGCAAAGCAGTGGAGTGCCCCAAGAAAATGAGCACCTAGGCAAAAGCAAGCAGGAGACAGGATTTCAGCCCAGGTGCTTTGGCCTTCCTGTCTCATTTGGTACCAAAATTGTGCATCTTACACTTGGCCCAGACCAGTTCATCAGTTCCAGTGTTCCAAGATCGACCATTTGGGCCTACACAGAAAATAATGAGCTAAACATGCATTTGTTGGACTTGCCAGCTCTGTCTCCCTGAGGCTTCTACACAGATGTCCACAGGCAGCTAGTGGAGCTTGCAGAGATCCTGGACCTCAGCCATTCATCAGCGTCTTCCCACCATAGAGAATAATAACATCTCTTCTCATGATAAACGATCTTCCCTCACCTAGAACCTTTTATCCCATTTATCTTACCTTGTACCCAAGTTTTTATAGTTGTGTCAGCTGTTTCTCCCTTTCCATGGACCCGTCCATGAACATAAAAACATACTCGATTTCTCACCAACTTAAAAATAATTATTTCCTCAGCTGTATCCTTTCTTCTCCTCCTTATACAGCTGACCTATTTCTCCCCTTCATTCCTGTGAAATTTCCAAAGTTTTCTATAGTCACCATATTTAGTATCTAGTATCCCTTCCCTTCCATTTATTGATCAAACTGCAAATCACCTGTCTTTTTCTTCCGTCCCTCCCTCCCTCCCTCTCTCCCTCCCTCCCTCCCTCCCTTCCTTCCTCCCTGCCTCTCTCTTTCTTTTTCTTTCTTTCTTTCTTGTTGCTTTTTGTGTATTTGTCTTTCCTGTATTGCTTTTTTTTTTTAATTTTTTATTGGATTTTAGGTTTTGGGGTACATGAGCAGAGCATGCAAGACAGTTGCGTAGGAACACACATGGCAGTGTGCTTTTCTTTCCTTCTCCCCTTCACCCACATTTGGCATTTCCCCCAGGCTATCCCTCCCCACCTCCCCCTCCCACTGGCCCTCCCCTTTTCCCCCCAATAGACCCCAGTGTTTAGTACTCCCCTTTCTGTGTCCATGTGTTCTCATTTTTCATCACCCGCCTATGAGTGAGAATATGCGGTGTTTCATTTTCTGTTCTTGTGTCAGTTTGCTGAGAATGAGGTTCTCCAGATCCATCCATGTCCCTACAAACGACACAAACTCATCATTTCTGATTGCTGCATAATATTCCATGGTGTATATGTGCCACATTTTTCCAATCCAGTCTATTATCAATGGGCATTTGGGTTGATTCCAGGTCTTTGCTATTGTAAACAGTGCTGCAATGAACATTCGTGTACATGTGTCCTTATAGTAGAACGATTTATAGTCTTTTGGATATATACCCAGTAATGGGATTGCTGGGTCAAATGGAATTTCTATTTCTAAGGCCTTGAGGAATCGCCACACCGTCTTCCACAATGGTTGAACTGATTTACACTCCCACCAACAGAGTAAAAGTGTTCCTTTTTCTCCACATCCTCTCCAGCATCTGTTGTCTCCAGATTTTTTAATGATCGCCATTCTAACTGGCATGAGATGGTATCTCAATGTGGTTTTGATTTGCATCTCTCTGATGACCAGTGATGATGAGCATTTTTTCATATGATTGTTGGCCTCATATATGTCTTCTTTCGTAAAGTGTCTGTTCATATCCTTTGCCCACTTTTGAATGGACTTGTTTGTTTTTTTCCTGTAAATCCATTTGAGTTCTTTGTAAATTCTGGATATCAGCCCTTTGTCAGATGGGTAGACTGCGAAAAATTTTTCCCATTCTGTTGGTTGCCGATCCACTCTAGTGACTGTTTCTTTTGCCATGCAGAAGCTGTGGAGTTTCATTAGGTCCCATTTGTCTATTTTGGCTTTTGTTGCCAATGCTTTTGGTGTTTTGTTCATGAAGTCCTTGCCTACTCCTATGTCCTGGATAGTTTTGCCTAGATTTCCTTCTAGGGTTTTTATGGTGCCAGGTCTTATGTTTAAGTCTTTAATCCATCTGGAGTTAATTTTAGTGTAAGGTGTCAGGAAGGGGTCCAGTTTCTGCTTTCTGCACATGGCTAGCCAGTTTTCCCAACACCATTTATGAAACGGGGAGTCCTTTCCCCATTGCTTGTTTTTGTCAGGTTTATCAAAGATTGTATAGTTGTATGTATGTTGTGTTGCCTCCGGTGCCTCTGTTTTGTTCCATTGGTCTATATCTCTGTTTTGGTACCAGTACCATGCTGTTTTGATTACTGTAGCCTTGTAGTATAGTTTGAAATCCGGTAGTGTGATGCCCCGCTAAGCAAAAATTCAATTTGCTTAGAATTGACTTGGCTATGCGGGCTCTGTTTTGGTTCCATATGAAGTTCATGCTGGTTTTTTTCAGTTCTGTGAAGAAAGTCAATGGTAGCTTGATGGGGATAGCATTGATTCTGTAAATTACTTTGGGCAGTATAGCCATTTTCACGATATTAATTATTCCTAACCATGAACATGGAATGTTTCTCCATCTGTTTGTGTCCTCTCTGATTTCGTTGAGCAGTGGTTTGTAGTTCTCCTTGAAGAGGTCCCTTATGTTCCTTGTGAGTTGTATTCCAAGGTATTTTATTCTTTTTGTAGCAATTGCGAATGGCAGTTCGTTCTTGATTTGGCTTTCTTTAAGTCTGTTATTGGTGTAGACGAATGCTTGTGATTTTTGCACATTGATTTTATATCCTGAGACTTTCCTGAAGTTGATTATCAGTTTCAGGAGTTTTTGGGCTGAGGTGATGGGGTCTTCTAGGTATACTATCATGTCGTCTGCAAATAGAGACAATTTGGCTTCCACCTTTCCTATTTGAATACCCTTTATTTCTTTTTCTTGCCTGATTGCTCTGGCTAGAACTTCCAGAACTATATTGAATAGGAGTGGTGAAAGAGGGCATCCTTGTCTAGTGCCAGATTTCAAAGAGAATGCTTCCAGTTTTTGCCCATTCAGTATGATATTGGCTGTTGGTTTGTCATAAATAGCTTTTATTACTTTGAGATATGTTCCTCCTTTTACCATTATGTAATGGCCTTCTTTGTCTCTTTTGATCTTTGTTGCTTTAAAGTCTATTTTATCAGAGATGAGAATTGCAACTCCTGCTTTTTTTTTGCTCTCCATTTGCTTGGTAAATCTTCCTCCATCCCTTTGTTTTGAGCCTTTGTGTATCCTTGCATGTGAGATGGGTTTCCTGGATACAGCACACTGATGGGTTTTGGATTTTTATCCAATTTGCCAGTCTGTGTCTTTTGATTGGTGCATTTAGTCCATTTACATTTAGGGTTAATATTGTTATGTGTGAATTTGATACTGCCATTTTGATGCTAAGTGGCTGTTTTGCCTGTTAGTTGTTGTAGATTCTTCATTATGTTGATGCTCTTTAGCTTTTAGTGTGATTTTGGAATGGCTGGTACTGGTTGTTCCTTTCTATGTGTAGTGCCTCTTTCAGGAGCTCTTGTAAAGCAGGCCTGGTGGTGACAAAATCTCTGAGTACTTGCTTGTTCTCAAAAAATTTTATTTTTCCTTCACTTCTGAAGCTCAGTTTGGCTGGATATGAAATTCTGGGTTGAAAGTTCTTTTCTTTAACAATGGTGAATATTGGCCCCCACTCTCTTCTGTATTGTAGTGTTTCTGCCAAGAGATCTGCTGTGAGTCTGATGGGCTTCCCTTTGTGGGTAACTCGACCTTTCTCTCTGGCTGCCCTTAGTATTTTCTCCTTTTTTTCAACCTTGTTGAATGTGATGATTATGTGCCTTGGGGTTGCTCTTCTTGCGGAATATCTTTGTGGTGTTCTCTGTATTTCCTGCATTTGAGTGTTGGCCTGTCTTGCTAGGTGGGGGAAATTTTCCTGGATGATGTCCTGAAGAGTATTTTCCAGCTTGGATTCATTCTCTTCATCCCCTTCTGGTACACCTATCAAACGTAGGTTAGGTCTTTTCACATAGTCCCACATTTCTTGGAGACTTTGTTCATTCCTTTTTGCGCTTTTTTCTCTAATCTTGGTTTCTCATTTTATTTCATTCAGTTGGTCTTTGACTTCAGATATTCTTTCTTCTGCTTGGTCAATTTGGCTATTGAAACTTGTGCATGCTTTGCGAAGTTCTCGTATTGTGTTTTTCAGCTCCTTTAATTCATTCATATTCCTCTCTAAGTTATCCATTCTTATCATTTCCTCATATCTTTTTTTAACTTCCTTAGTTTCTTTGCATTGATTTAATACATGTTCTTTTAGCTCACAAAAGTTTCTCATTATCCACCTTCTGAAGTCTAATTCTGTCATTTCGTCACAGTCATTCTCTGTCCAGCTTTGTTCCCTTGCTGGTGAGGAGTTTTGGTTCTTTCTATGAGGCAAGGTGTTCTGGTTTCGGGTGTTTTCCTCCTTTTTTCGCTGGTTTTTTCCCATCTTTGTGGGTTTATCCGCTTGTCGTCTGCGTAGTTGCTGACTTTTCGATTGGGTCTCTGAGTGGACACCCAGATTGTTGATTATGAAGTATTTCTGTTACTTGGTTTTCCTTCTACCAGCCTAGCCCCTTCGCTGTACGACTGCTGAGGTCCACTCCAGGCCCTGCTTGTCTGGGGTGCACCTCTAGCAGCTGTGGCACAGTGAGGGATGCTACCCGTTTCTTTTTCTGCTATCTTTGTCCCAGGATGATGCCTGCCAAATGTCAGTCTTTTGGATATAGAGGGGTCAGAGAACTGCTTGAGGAGACAGTCTGTACTTTTTAGGAGCTCAGTTGCTGAGCTGTGAGCTCTGTTGTTCATTCAGGGCTGTTAGTCTGCTATGTTTGATTCTGCTGCAACAGAGCTCATTAAAAAAACCCTTTTTTTCTCAAATGCTCTGTGTTGGGGGGTCCGGGCTTTATTTTTTGATGTCCGTTCAGGTGTCCTGCCCAGCTAGAAGGCAGACTAGTCACTGTTTGCCTGCCGAGGCTCCGCCCTGCTGTTGTGTGATTCGCCCTGTTCCTGCAGGCTCTGCTGTGGTCTCTGCCATGCCCTGCGGTGGAGTCTCTTCATTGTAGCATGTTGCCTCGGCAACGGCAGGCTGCGTCAGCAGTGGGCGTGTATCTCAGTAGGGACGGGTTGCCTCAGCAACGGCTGGCTGCGTCAGCAGTGGGTGTGTATCTCAGTTGGGGCGGGTTGCCTCGGTAGTGGTGGACGCCCCTCCCCCACAGAGCGTCTCGGACCGTCTGCTCGGGATAGTTTGAAATCACGGTTTTGTTCGTCCCACTGGGTACCCCAAACGCTCTGTCCCTGCAATCCCCTGGGCTGGCCTACTGTCCAAGTCTCGTTCAGTCTCAAGTCCAGCCCTCTCAAGTCTCAGGTTGCCGGCTCAACAGGGCACCCAGACAAGCACGCCCTGTGGATGCTGGGTAGGGCCGGCTGCCGCCGCCCCAGCTGCCGGCTTCGCCAGGCAGACATACTGCCTGGCGTCCCGTGTCTTTTTTATACTTGGGAGTTTCCCCGTTCTGTGGGCAACAAAGATCAGTCTGGAAATGCAGCTCCGACTCACCTCTTTGCGGATTCAACGAGAGCTCCAATCCTGGGTTGTTCTCACAGCACCATCTTGAGTCCTCTCCCTTGTATTGCTTTTTATATAGAGTCTCCCTGTTTCCCAGGTGGGAGTGCAGTGGCATGATCATGGCACACTGTAGCCTTGAACTCCTGGGCTCAAAATGATCCTTTCATCTCAGCATCCCAAGTGGCTGTGATTATAGGTAAGAGCCACTGCCCCAGCCTCAAACTGCAAATTCTATAATTCCTGCTCTGTCTTCTGACATCATCCTTGCTAAGGTCATCAGTGACCAGTTAATTACTGTCTTCCCTTGGGTTTTCTTTTTGTTTTTCATTCAGGAGGCCTTTACTAATCTAGTTATTAGGTAGTTATTACTAGATTACTAGATCATTTCTCCAGAAGACTGTTGGGAAGATAGGGTAGATGAAAAATCATAGTACCAGATTCCCTGGTTTCTGCCTCTGAGGGGCAAACAGTCATCAGCACAGCCAAAGGGTAAACAAATATTGGCTGCTGTTCTGTGCGGGCTTCTGACCCCTGAGTAACCACAGCCAGGGAAGGGAGGCAGTCAATGATACCAGCTTAATGTCCTCACAAGCTCTCTTTACTAAGGCATAGTGATTTTTAAAAATATTTATTATCTTCCTGTAAGTTTATCCTGCCTGCAGTTCATTTTTGTGCATCTTCCGTTTGGCTTTGGTTTTGAAAACTAGCTTGACGCTTTCGCAGCCAATCCTGCAAGGCTTGGGCTCTCACAGCTGTCGGGGGGCTGAGTCCATGTGTTAATATTAACTTGCAATTATCGTATAGAAGAGAAGTGTGTATGCTGCCAGAAGTATCCGAATATCCTTATAGCAAGACCTGTTTTAAAATTCATTTCATCATGGTTTTTTCCAACTCACTGAACATTTCCCAGAGCAGAAATATATTTAAATGTGATTATTTATTAGAATTACTTGTTCACCACCAAAACACCCTACTTCATTTAATCTGAAATTGACTGCAATTTAAGCTGTAATGCACATCTTTTATGAAATGCTAGAGTGTGAACAAACCTTAAAGAACCACAGGTGTTAAGTGATATTGTGTGAATCACCTCAGCATCTGGGTACTACCTCTGGAGAGACAGCCAGACAAATTCCCATACTCTGGAGATCCAAAGGTATAAATCAGTTAGTGAAAAAATAACTGAAAATCAATTAAAAAAACATTTTTAATCAATTTTATTCTCTCTACTTTCTCTTTTTGGGAGAGAACTGATATATACAGCATTCATAGGACATGACTTCATCACAGGAATAAAAATATTATGGAAAAAAGATACACTTAGATTTAGAAAACCAGATTACTTATTAGATTTCAATAAGCTACTTCGGATAGAGAGTGTCTTAACTTTAACCTTGGTGTTTCTAATAAACCCTGAGTAAAGTACAAAATGAGAAACGCACTGAAGTCTGTGCCAATGAGCCAAAGCTAGAGAGATGAAATCAGAAGTTACCTGGGGAAAACCTCTACCACGAAACCGAGAACACTTTGTGAGAGAAAGAAGAAGCCGGGGTACCAGGAGAGGCCTAGAAGGCTCCTTTCAAAGGATCACTTTATACCAGGAAATGATTCGCCCATGGAGGAAACTAAAGGAAAACCTCATGAAAAAATGCTCATCATCACTGGTCATCAGAGAGATGCAAATCAAAACCACATTGAGATACCATCTCACGCCAGTTAGAATGGCGATCATTAAAAAATCTGGAGACAACAGATGCTGGAGAGGATGTGGAGAAAAAGAAACACTTTTACACTGTTGGTGGGAGTGTAAATTTGTTCAACCATTGTGGAAGACAGTGTGGCGATTCCTCAAGGACCTAGAAATAGAAATTCCATTTGACCCAGCAATCCCATTACTGGGTATATATCCATAAATCGTTCTACTATAAGGACACATGTACACGAATGTTCATTGCAGCACTGTTTACAATAGCAAAGACCTGGAATCAACCCAAATGCCCACTGATAATAGACTGGATTGGAAAAATGTGGCACATATACACCATGGAATATTATGCAGCAATCAGAAATGATGAGTTTGTGTCGTTTGTAGGGACATGGATGAATCTGGAGAACATCATCCTCAGCAAACTGACACAAGAACAGAAATTGAAACACCGCATATTCTCACTCATAGGCGGGTGATGAAAAATGAGAACACATGGACACAGAAAGGGGAGTACTAAACACTGGGGTCTATTGGGGGGAAAAGGGGAGGGCCAGTGGGAGGGGGAGGTGGGGAGGGATAGCCTGGGGAGAAATGCCAAACGTGGGTGAAGGGGAAAAGGAAAGCAAAGCACACTGCCATGTGTGTACCTACGCAACTGTCTTGCATGCTCTGCTCATGTACCCCAAAACCTAAAATCCAATAAAAAATTAAAAAAAAAAAACCTCATAGCTTATCACAGATTTGAAGGCCTCTGTTAGAAGAAGGAGGCAACTTATTTCAGCCTGCTGTAAACTACAAAATGAATTTAAGTTTGACAAAATAAGAATTAATTTAAATTAATGCACATTTTAAAAATATTTCAAAGTCATATTTATTTATTATTTATTCGAGACCAAGTCTTGCTCTGTTACCCAGGCTGGAGTGCAGTGGCACAATCTCAGCTCATGGCAACCTCTGCCTCCTGGGTTCAAGTGATTCTCTTGGCTCAGCTTCACAAGTAGCTGGGACTACAGGCCTGTGTCACCACGCCCAGCGTATTGTTTTGTATTTTTAGTAGAGACAGGGTTTCACCATGTTGGTCAGGTTGGTCTCAAACTCCTAACCTCAAAGGATCTGCCCACCTCCGCTTTCCAAAGTGTTGGGATTACAGGCATGAGCCACTGCCCCCAGCCTCAAAGTCATATTTTTACATGAGCATTAAGCTAGATGATTCCTAAATCTCTGTAGGTCTCTCAGGTCTCTCCAAATTTATGATTCTATCCAACTACAATTTTGGAAGGAGATAATAAAATAGCCAAATACTTTTTTGGGAAAAAAGCAGAGACATGACATGCTATGCTTGACAAGGAGTTGTCAATTGTTTTGGTAAAGGGCCTGATAGTATTTACTATTTGCAGGTCATGCCATCTCCGTTGCAATTGATCAACTCTACCCCTGCAGCAGAAAAGCAGCTACAGTCTATAGGTAACATAGGTGTGGCTATGTTGCAATAAACCTTTATCTACAGAAACAGATTTGGCCTGCAGAAAGAACATAGTTTGCCAATGTAGTTTCATAATATTAAATTGTGTTCTGAACTATACGTAACTATCAGCAGAATCCAAAGCCTGTGGTTGCTTCTGGTACACTCTGGCCCACCTCCCATCTGCAGATGTGGCCTCAATGGAAGCTCAAGGTCCACATCAGGTAAATAACAATCACCTTCCACTCCACTCCTCTCAGCATCACACAGAACCATGGTCAGAACCCCACATTCTGTTCTTGGGTTCAGAGAAAAGGGCACACTGGAGAACACACTCTCATTCCAACGAGACCAACTAAAACGGAGACAGCTAAGCCAGCTTTGCCACCTGAAAAAAAAGTTGAATGAAGATAAGAAGCTGAAGGCAGCCAGTATTATTAGCCCCAGGAGCAAGCACCTAAAAGATATTTTACCTGAATCCAAGTTTCTAACAAATTCTAACATGAAATGATTCCCATTTATATGCATGCCAGTTGCTTGAAATATGGGGGCGGTAAATTTGTTCTCAATATAAGGAAGACCTTGACAAAAATTGGAGCTGCTTCGTAATGCAATTGACCACCTGTGGACATTTCTTTCACTCAGGGTGCTGCGTGAAGACCAAACTAGTGCTCTTAAATTAAACTAACTGAATGGTTTTGATGTTTTTCTCTACTTTTAAATCAACACTTAACGTATTCTGTCATTTTGGATTTCCTTTCTGTTTTCTTGTAATCACGACTTTTATTTTAGATCCAGCAGGTACATGTGCAGGTTTGTTACATGGGTATATTGTGTGACACTGAAATTTGGGGTATGAATTATCACATCACCCAGGTAGTCAGCATCATATCCAACAGGTAGTTTTTCAGCCCTTTTGCCCCTTCCCAACTCCCCAACTTAAGAGTCTCTGGTGTCTGCTCTTTCCATATTTATGTCTAACGCCTAACTCCCACCTGTGAATGAGAACATGCAGCGTTTGCTTTTCTGCCCCTGCATTATTCACTTAGGATAAGGCCTCTAGCTGCATCCACATTGCTGCAAAGGACATGCTTTCCTTCTTTTTTGTGTCTGTGTAGAATTCCATCATGTATATACACCATATTTTCTTTATCCAGTCTACCACTGATGGGCACCTAAGTTGATTTTATGTATTTGCTATTGTAAATAATGCTGTGATGTTGGATTTCCTTTCTAAATTATATAGAGAATTTAAACTTTGTAGCACTCTACTAGGTGAGCCATTATAACCAGAAGCTTTTAAATAATGGCTTATAAAATATAACCATTAATATGATTCAATTATCTAAGGTGGTGACAAAATGAAGTCTAATATCGAGAGATTCCACCAGATTGAAAGCAACAGGTTCTCCACAGGACATTCCATTGCTCAGTTATTTATCCATCACTAACAAAGCCTCATTAAAGGATAATGTAAAAGGTAAACAAAAAACAGATAATGAAGACAATTTAAATGCTCATTCATTCTCCAAACTGCAGTTTCACTACAGAGATATCTGTAATCAGAGACATTTGGATACAGAAAAGTTAACTGAGAAAAAGGTATTTCTGAATAGGAACATCCCACTTTTCCATTTGGGGGATACCTATATAGTCTAGATCCTAGCCAACTTCTTAAAAAGTTAAAGCCATGGGCCTAGCCATATGCAGAAAACAGAAATTGGAACCCTTCCTTACATCTTATACAAAAATCAACTCCAGATGGATTAAAGACTTAAATGTAAAATCCAAAACCATAAAAATACTAGAAGAAAACCTAGTCAATACCATTCAAGACATAGGCATAGACAAAGACTTCATGACTAAAACACCAAAAGCAATGACAACAAAAGCCACAATTGCCAGATGGGATCTAATCAATCTAAAAAGCTTTTGCACAGCAAAAGAAACTGTGGTTAGAGGAAACAGACAACCTACAGAATGGGAGAAAAATCTTGCAATCTACCCCTTGGACGAAGATCTAATATCCAGAATCTACAAGGAACTTAAGCAAATTTACAAGAAAAAACAATGCCATGAAAAACTGGGTGAAGTATACAAACAGACACTTCTCAAAAGAAGACATTTATATGGCCAACAAGTATATTTTTAAAAATCTCATCATCACTGGTGATTAGAGAAATTCAAATCAAAACCATAATGAGATACCATATCACACCTGTTAGAATGGTGATTATTAAAAAGTCAGAAAACAGATGCTGGCAAGGCTGTGGAGAAATAGGGATGGTGGTGGGAGTATAAATTAGTTTTACACTGTTGGTGGGAGTGTAAATTAGTTAAACCATTGTGGAAGACAGTGGGCAATTCCTCAAAGATCTAGAATCAGAAATGCCATTTGACCCAGCAATCCCATTACTGGGTATATACCCAAAGGATTATAAATCATTCTACTATAAAGACACATGCACACACATGTTTATTGCAGCGCTGTTTACAATAGCAAGGACTTGGAACCAACCCAAAGACCCATCAATGATAGACTGTATAAAGAAAATGTGGCACCTATATACCGTGGAATACTATGCAGCCATAAAAAATAATAAGTTCATATAATTTGCAGGGACATGGATGAAAGTGGAAGCTGTCATTCTCAGCAAACCAACACAAGAACAGAAAACTAAACAGCGCATGTTCTCACTCATAAGTGGGAGCTGAACAGTGAGTACACATGGGCACAGGGAGGGAAACATCACACACTGGGGCCTGTCGGAGGGTGGAAGGCAATGGGAGGGGGAGCATTAGAACAAATATCTAATGCATGTGGGGCTTAAAACCTACATGACGGGTTAATGGATGCAGCAAACCACCATGGCATATGTATACCTATGTAGCAAGCCTGCAAGTTCTGCATATGTATACCAGAATTTAAAGTTAAAAAAGATTTTAAAAGCAGGAAAAAAAATCACTGGGCATGGCTCGAAAAAAGTTAAAGCCATGGGAAAAGCAGTGATGTAAAGCCTTAGGGAGCAACAAAAAGGACAGTTTTATATAGAAAAAAATATATTTTACCTTTGGGGAAAACAATGCCAATAACCTGTTGGACAAGGTGGGCATTTATGATGCTCTGGGTAAGTTGCTCACTGTCTGTATCAATCTTCAGATGCTGCCGTAAAGAAGACTACAAACTGGGGTCTTCAACACCAGCTCTGGAAGCTAGAAGTCTAAGATCAAGGTTTCAGCAATGTTGGTTCCCTCTGAGGCTATGAGGGAAGGCTCTGTTCCAGGCCTCTCTTCCTGTGTCTTCATGTTATCTTCCTGCTATTCATGTTGGTCTCTGTGTCCAAATTTCCTCTTTTTTAAAAAAATAAAATCTCAACAGAATTTGTTGAATAACTTCACTTGGAAACTTACATGAAGAACCGATGTCCTTAAAGAATGAATAAATAATGAATTCCATTATGTCTGAGCACTTACTGTTGTTGGCCAGTCCTGTCATAAATCTTAAAACTACCAACACTTCAGATTTAAGTTTGAAAACATGCTACAGATTAAATACATGGTGCAGTGAAATTTAAATGTGAAATCCTCCCTTCTGGACCTCCAGCCTTCCTATCGAGAGTGAAAATAGCGCACTCCCATTTCAGAAGTATATGACAAGGCAACCCTAGTGAGAAACATTTGTATGAAATTGATGGCCTCTTTCCAGGAAGATTCAATCACTAAAATACCTGAAAACTGAATTTGGATGAATTTGAACAAATTTCCTCTTTGTATAACCATACCAGTCATACTGGATTTTATTGGATTTACTCTGTGGTATGATTTGGCTGTTAGCCCACTCAAATCTCATCTGAATTCCTACCTCTTGTGGGAGGGGCTGGTGGGAGGTGATTGAATCATGGGGGCAGGTTTTTCCTGGGCTGTTCTCATGGTAGTGAATAAGTCTCATGAGATCTAATGGTTATTAAAAGAAGAGCTTTCCTGCACAAGCTCTCTGTCTTTGCCTGCTGTCATCCATGTAAGATGTGACTTGCTTCTCCTTCGTGCCACCTTGAATGTGAGGCCTCCTCAGCAATGTGGAACTGTAAGTCCAATCAACCTCTTTCTTTTGTACATTGCCCAGTCTCAGAGATGTCTTCATCAGCAGGCTGAAAATGAACTAACACAGTAAATTGGTGCCAATAGAATGAGGTGCTGTTGAAAAGATACCAAAAAAAAAAAAATGTGGAAGCAACTTTGGAACTGGATAATAGGCAGAGGTTGGAACAGTTTGGAGGACTCAAAAGAAGACTAGGAAAAGTTTGGAACTCCCTAGAGACTTGTTGAATGACTTTGACCAAAATGCTGATAATATGGACAATAAAATCCAGGATGAGGTGGCCTCAGATGGAGATGAGAAGCTTGCTGGGAGCAAAGGTGATTCCTGTTATGTTTTAGCAAAGAGACTGGTGGCATTTTGCCTCCGCCCTAAAGATTTGTGAAACTTTGAACTTGAAAGAGATAACTTAGAGTATCGGGCAGAAGAAATTTCTAAGGAGCAAAGCATTCAAGACGCTACTCGGGTGCTGTTAAAGGTGTTCGGTTTTAAAAGGGAAACAGATCATAGAAGTTTGAAAACGAAGCCTGACAATGCCATAGGAAAAAAAAATCCCTTTTTTGAGGAGCAATTTAAGCTGGCTGCAGAATTTTTCATAAGTACGAGGAGCCAAATGCTAATCCCCAAGACAATGGGGAAAATGTCTCTAGGGCATGCCAGAGTCCTTTGTGGCAGCACCTCCCATCACAAACACAGAGGTTTAGGAGGGAAAAATGCTTTCGTGGGCCAGGCCCAGGGTCCCTCTGCTGTGTGCCGTCTAGGGACTTGGTGCCCTGCATCCCAGCCACTCCAGTCGTGACTAAACTGGGCCAGTGCAGAGCTTGGGCTGTGACTTCAGAGGGTGCAGGTATCGAGCCTTGGCAGCTTCCACATGGTGTTGAGCGTGCCAATGCACAGAAACCAAGAGCTGGGGTTTGGGAACCTCCACCTAGATTTCAGAGGATGTTTGAAAATGACTGGACGCCCAGCCAGAAGTTTGCTGCAGGGGTGGGGCCTTCATGGAGAACCTCTGCTAGGGCAGCACAGAAGGGAAATGTGGGGTTGGAGCTCCATGTAGAGTCCCTACTGGGGCGCCACCTAGTGGAGCTGTGAGAAGAGAGCCACCATGCTCCAGACCCCAGAATGGTAGATTGACTGACAGCTTTCACTACGTGCCTAGAAAAGCCAGAGACACTAAATGCCAGCCCATGAAAGCAGCCAAGAGGAAGGCTATACCCTGCAAGGCCGCAGGACAGAGCTGCCCAAGACCATGGGAACTCACCTGCTGCATCAGTGTGACCAGATGTGAGACATGGAATCAGAGGAGATCATTTTGGAGCTTTATGATTTGACTGCCCCATTGGATTTCTGACTTGTGTGGGGCCTGTAACCCCTTTGTTTTGACAAATTTCTCCCATTTGAAATAAGTGTATTTACCCAATGCCTGTACTCCCACTATATGTAGGAAGTAACTATCTTGATTTTGATTTTACAGGCTCATAGGTGAAAGGGACTTGTCTTATCTCAGATGAGACTTTGGACTATGTACTTCTGAGTTAATGCCGAAATGAGTTAAGACTTTGGGGTACTGTTAGGAAGGCATGATTGGTTTTGAAATGAGGGAACATTCGATTTGGGAGGGGCTGGGGTGGAAAGATATGGTTTGGCTGTGTCCCCACCCAAATCTCATCTTGAATTCCCATGAGTTGTGGGGGGGTGGGCAGTGAGAGGTATTCAAATCATGGGGGCAGGTCTTTCCTATGCTGTTCCCATGATAGTGAATGAGTTTTACAAGATCTGATCATTTTAAAAAGAGGCGTTCTCCTGCATAAGCTTTCACTCTTTGCCTGCGGGTATCCACATAACATGTGACTTGCTCCTCCTTTCCTTCACCATGATTATGAGGCCTCCCCAGCCATGTGGAACTGTAAGTCCAGTTAAACCTCTTTCTTTTCTAAAGTGTCCAGTTTTAGGTATGTCTTTATCAGCAGTATGAAAACGGACTGATACACTCTGTAAAAATTCTCTCCAAATGAGCTCACATTCTGAGGTGGCAGAAATTAAGTCTCCAAATAGCACTTTTTTAGAGGGGATAGAGTTGAACCTATCATACCTTCCCTGGAACATGGAAGTCTCACATTACATCTAAGGATTTTTGTCAGCAAAATAGGGTCTTATTTTTGCTCAGGGCGGTTCATTTCCACACTCTCTCTGGCACATAATAGACTTGACAATGCAGGGTGGCTTCCTGAGCTATGGAAAACCATTTCATCATGTGTGTCCTTGGACATTTGTGATGAGTCTATCAGAAAAATAACGTATAAATCTTCAGATAATTCCAAAGATCTCATGAAGTAAAGTCTGCCTTTGACCCATCAGGAATGACACATGTTCTCAGGGCACTGCAGTTACAGAGTTGGAGCTAACATGCCTTCAAAATCCGCATGCCTGTCACACATGGTGACTGCTTTCAGCCCCTGTAAAATCTTAACTAGATGCCACCTGCACAGCACCATGGAAGAGAGCTCAGTAATAACACGGCTCGACATTTCTCAGCTTCACATGAACAGCAGCCACCCATCAGCAGACAGAAATTGGGAGCTGAAGAAAATGTGCAACTGAGAATCAATATGGGTCTCCTTAAGCAACTGAACTCATTAGGAATTGTCTACGATGACAGCAGTTCATCCCACTGGGCCACGTCAATGTGAGCAGAAACACACCCACACATGCAGAAGGAGCCCCTGGCTAACTCATCGATTAACAGGCCCCTGTTACCAGTCTTTCAACACAATCTTCTATTGGCACTTCCTTTATTTCATTCTATTTTATCTTATTTTTTGAGATGGAATCTCACTCTTGTTAGACCAGGCTGGAGTGCAGTGGTGTGATCTTGGCTCACTGCAACCTCCACCTCCTGGTTCAAGCAATTTTCCTGCCTCAGCCTCCTGAGTAGCTGGATTTACAGACACAACCCACCATGCCTGGCTAATTTTTATAATTTTAGTAGAGACAGGGTTTCACCATATTGGCCAGGCTAGTCTCCAACTTCTGACCTCAGGTGATCTGTCCACTTCGGCCTCCCAAAGTACTGGGATTACAGGCATGAGCCACCATGCCTCACCAGGCAATTCCACTTTTTTGAGAACGAAACAGAATAATCAGAATTTTAAAATATTAGTGAGGACATGATGTCATGTCTTTACAACCATCTCAGATCTTCAAAGAAAATTTTAATGAAGATACAAGTATGTTAATAATTGTATCAAAGCTTATTTTCTTTTACAGAGTTTAGGGCTACAGAATGAGGCACTATTGTGGGATGATTTGTGTCCTCCAATAAGTTATGTGAAGTCCTAACCCTCAAGACCTCTTAATGTCACCTTATTTGAAAATAGGTCTTTGCGAATATCAACTTAAAATGAGGTCATATCACATTAACTCTTTCTGTTTAGAAAAAAAAGTTCAGGGCCGGGCGTGGTGGCTCATGCCTCTAATCCAAGCACTTTGGAGGCCAACGTGGGCGGATCACCTGAGGTTGGGAGTTCAAGAAATAAAAAGTGCAGCTCGCTGCCAGCACTCACTTAATTTTACATAAACACATTCTTTGAGGCTGAAGCAAATCTGACTGGTTTTCAATGTGAAAATAATCCAATCAGAAATCCAATATGACTAGTGCACTTACAATCAAAACATTTCTAAAGAGAATTAACATCAAATGAATCTTTGGCCAACAACCGTTTAAGAATGGTGTTAATGTCATCAGTAGGAATGCTATGTTTTCCAGCATTTGACATTTTCAGCCATCAAGAATTACTACATGTTGTAAATAGAAATGCCACTACTAAAACAGAACGCCATAAATAGAATGATGTCTTTTGTTTCCAAAGTCGATATTCTAGAGTGATGCAAAAGTAGTGATAAAGCTGAGGTATTTCATGGCAAAGTTATCTCACAGCGGGTAAACACTGAATCAGCAAGTGTGCAGGTGAGTACTGAGGCAAAGGGGAAAAGGGTTAAGGGGGCACTAATCCGAGGACTGCTGCCCTTGCATGGCTAGAAAATTTGGACACAGAAACACAGAGAGAATAATGCCCTGTGAAGACATAAAGAGGGACAGACACACAGGGGAGAATGCCATGTGATGACAGAGACAGACCTCGGAGTGCTAGAAGCCAAGGAAAGCCAAGGACTGTTGGCAACTATGAGAAGCCCAGCAGATGCAGGAAAGGAGCCTCCTGCAGACCCCTCAGGGACAGCAAGTCCTTGCCAACATCTTCATCTTGGACTTCAAGCATATAGACCCGTGAGAGAATAAATTTTTGCTGTTTTGAGCTGCCCAGTTAGTGTTCATTTGTTACAGCAATCCTGGGAACCGAATACAGGCACAACAATGTTTTTCATTAAAAAAATAATCATGAGTTCTTCCTGGAGGTAAGTACATAAAAAACACCATGATGAATTAATTACGACTCTTTCCTTGAGGAAAATTTACATTAATGACAGCATACAGTTAATAGAAATATATTTAAAATATACATGTCATACAAACCCTGAGAAAGAAAATTTGGTTGGGGAAATTACACAAAAATCATTACAATGAAGATGGAAAGTCACACTGCTTTTAAAAGATACTTATCAACACAGTTTTATTCTCTCACCTCTGAGCCTTCATTATGGAGAGTGAAAAAGATAAACTGGATTCAAGGCTTCCCATTAAGATTCCCCCAGGAGTCTGAGATTTAGGATTTGGGGCACATATATGTGGGGCAATAGGTGTGGGTGAAAGGAAAAGCTTGTAAGTTAGAATAGCAGATCAGATATCATCTCTAACTAATTCTTCCTGCTTCTAGACGTTTAAGGGAAAGCCAAATCATCTCACAGTAGAGGTTTGCTTCTTCATGGAATCATCACATAGCCCCAAGAGAAACAAAGCATGGTAGTTATGCTGACGTCGGCCTGCCTGTTCCCCATGATGTCTGCTTTCTCTCATCCTGTTAAGGGCCGCTCCTCAGCAGCACGTGGACCTGAGGTGGGGCAGGCAATCACCATGTTCTTTTCCAACAAGAAGAGGAGAATGGCTACAGTGGGAGACATGGCACTGAGAAATCACCCAAAAACATGTATCTGGGTCTTGCCTGAGATTACTATATGGAATTTGAAGGCAGACAGGTTGTCTCTTCCCCGAAAGGATAAGAGATCCGGGGTACTAGTTGCTGTTTGCTCTTAATACGGAGAAAGTCTATCTGCAAACAGAAGTCATGCACAACCAAAGCCATGGTTAAGGAAGAGGCGGAATCCTGTGTACCCTGACCCAGCCACACTGAAGGCTGATCCACCCCTGCACTTCCTGGCCCCATAAGACAACATACCCCATCTTTTCAGTGTGTCTCCTGCAACAAAATGAGCACAGAACTTCACAAACGTGTACCTCTGATAATGAACACAGCCTCATTGGCCATTGCATACCACACCACATTGTTTATACCCTTGCACAGAATCTTATTCTTATGTAAGTATAACATTCCAAATTTTGATGGAAAACCAAATGTATAAATTTATTTTGACCCCTAATTGCTGTCTATCTGTTATGTACCTATCTATAAGTAGGTGCATTTAAATATAGAGATATTCTAGTAACGGAAGGTTAGCGTAACGCTGAAATGCCAATCAGCATAATTTTCTATATAGATGAAACAATTCATTAATAGAAGGAAAGAAAGGCATTAGAGTCTCAACAGTTTAAGAATGGACATTTGATAAAGTCTAACACCTATTAATAATTTGTAAAACATCAGTAAAATAAGAATGTAAGCGGACTTCCTCAACCTGATACAATGCTTCTATAAACCTATATGTAAGATTAGAATTAACGGTGAAACACTGCTTTCCTCTTAAAAGCAGAACCAGAAACAAGGATATTTGCTCTCAGTACATTTATTTATTTATTTATTTATTTATTACATTTTAGGTTTTGAGTTCATGTGAAGAACATGCAAGATAGTTGCATAGGTACACACGTGGCAGTGTGATTCGCTGCCTTCCTCCCCTTCACCTATATCTGGCATTTCTCCCCATGCTATCTCTCCCCAACTCCCCACCCCCCCACTGTCCCTCCCCTATTCCCCTCAACAGAGCTCAGTGTGTAGTGCTCCCCTCCCTGTGTCCATGTGTTCTCATTGTTCAACACCCGCCTATGAGTGAGAACATGTGGTATTTCATTTTCTGTTGTTGTGTCAGTTTGCTGAGAATGATGTTCTCCAGGTTCATCCATGTCCCTACAAAGGACACGAACTCGTCATTTTTGATTGCTGCATAATACTCCATGGTGTATTTTCCTGTCCAGTCTATCATCGATGGGCATTTGGGTTGGTTCCAGGACTTTGCTATTGTAAACAGTGCTGCAATGAACATTCGTGTACATGTGTCCTTATAGTAGAACGATTTATAGTCCTTTGGATATATACCCAGTAATGAGATTGCTGGGTCAAATGGAATTTCTATTTCTAGGTCCTTGAGGAATCGCCACACTGTCTTCTGCAATGGTTGAACTAATTTACACTCCCACCAACACTGTAAAAGTGTTCCTATTTCTCCACATCCTCTCCAGCATCTGTTGTCTCCAGATTTTTTAATGATTGCCATTCTAATTGGCGTGAAATGGTATCTCAATGTAGTTTTGATTTGTATTTCTCTAATAACCAGTGATGATGAGCATTTTTTCATATGTTTGTTGGCCTCATGTATGTCTTCTTTTGTAAAGTGTCTGTTCATATCTTTTGCCCACTTCTGAATGGGCTTGTTTTTTTCTTGTAAATCTATTTGAGTTCTTTGTAAATTCTGGATATCAGCCCTTTGTCAGATGTGTAGACTGCAAAAATTTTTTCCCATTCTGTTGGTTGCTGATTCACTCTAATGACTGTTTCTTTTGCCATGCAGAAGCTGTAGAGTTTGATTAGGTCCCATTTGTCTATTTTGACTTTTGTTGCCAATGCTTTTGGTGTTTTGGTCATGAGGTCTCAGTATATTTATTAAATATTCTATTGGAAGTCCTAGACAATCAATAAGTCAAGAAAATAAAACAGATGCCACAAAAATTAGACAATTTTGAAGGAAGCCTGTAAGAAGGCCCTTTCCCAGATCTCTGATCCTGGCACTCATGCCTTCATCTGATCACCTCTCCTTAAGTATGGACTGGGCTTACCCATCTGATTCTAACAAACAGAATGTAGCAGAAGTGAAAGAATGTCACTATTGATAAGAAGTTCCAAAAAGATGGTGGCATTTGCTGGGCAGCCTCTGGCTCACTCCCTCTGTTAGACCACTAGCTGCTATATCATGAGGCCACCCAGGAGGTCTGCTGAGAGCTCCACATTGCAAGAAATCAGGGCCTGACAGCCACCATATGAATGAGTTTTGAGGCAGATATTCTGAGACCTGGAAACAGCTGAGTATGCTTGGAAGCAGATATCCCCCAATCCGAGTTTAACCTTCATATGAGACCACAGCCCCAGCTGGCTGTCTGCGTGCAACCTCACGAGAAACGTTAAGCCAGCTAAGCCACATCCTCATCCATAACCCACAGAATCTCTTAGATTATAAATATGTCATTTTATGCCAAATTATGTCATTTTATTTGAGGTAATTTCTTATGCAGCAGTAAAACAGGTAAGTATATCACTGTCTTTATTTGCAGAACATATGACTTCTATTGAAAGAAACAAAGGAATCTATGAAAGAGATCCTAGAATTAATACATGAGTTTTGCAAGGTCACAGGATGCAATATCAATTCTATTTTTATATACTGTCAACAAAAAAAGAAAGTAAAAAAATAAACATTTGGAGGAGAATTAAAACCATAAAATACTTAAGGACAAATTGACCGACCTATGTGCATAATACGTAAATAGAAACTATACAATATTACAAAAAAGTTAAAGAAACCTTAAATAAATTAAGAAATATATCATGTTAAAAGATGAAAAGGATCGATAATGTTATGATGTCAATTCTCTCAAAATTACCTATAAATTCATATGCAAGTCTACAAATGTAATCCACCACAGAAACAGAACCAAAGACAAAAACCATATGATTATCTCAATAGATGCAGAGAAGGCATTTGCCAAAATTCAACAGCCCTTTATGCTAAAAACTCTCAATACATTTGGTATGGAAGGAACATATCTCAAAATAACAAAATGTATTTATGACAAACTGACAGCCAACATCATACTGAATGGGCAACAACTGGAAGCATTCCCTTTGAAATCCAGCACCAGACAAGGATGCCCTCTCTCCCTACATCTATGCAATATATTATTGGAAGTTCTAGCCAGAGCAATTGGGCAAGAAAAAAAAATAAAGTGTATTCAATTAGGAAAGGAGGGATTCAAATTGTGTCTATTTGCAGATGACATGATTGTATATTTAGAAGACCCTATCATCTCAGCCCCCAAACTCCTGAAACTGATAAGCAACTTCAGCAAAGTCTCAGGATACAAAATCAATGTGCAGAAATCAGAAACATTTCTGTACACCAATAACAGACTAACAGCCAAATTAAGAACGAGCTGTGATTCACAATTACTACAAAGAGAATAAAATACCTAGGAATTCATCTAACAAAGAAGGTAAAGGACCTCTTCAAGGAGAACTACAAACCACTGCTCAACAAAATAAGAGAGGACACAAGTAGATAGAAAAACATTCCATGCTCATGATTAGGAAGAAGCAATATTGTGAAAATGGCCATACTGCCCAAAGTAATTTATAGATTCAACAATAGCCCCATCAAGTTACCAATGACCTTCTTCACACAACTGGAAAAAAAACAGCTTAAACTTCATATGGAACCAGAAGAGAGCCCACATAGCCAAGACAATCCTAAGCAAAAAGAACAAAGCCTGAGGCATCATGCTACCTGATTTCAAACTAAACTACAAGGCTACAGTAATCAAAACAACATGTTAGTGGTACCAAAACAGAGATATAGACCAATAGAACAGAACAGAGGCCTTGGAGGCAACGCCTCCATCTACAACCATCTGATCTTTGACAAACATGACAAAAACAAGCAATGGGGAAAGGATTCCCTGTTCAATAAATGGTGTTGGCTAGCAGTGTGCAGAAAGCAGAAACTGGATCCCTTCCTGACACCTTACACTAAAATTAACTCCAGGTAGATTAAAGACTTAAACACAAGACCTAATACCATAAAAACCCTAGAAGAAAACCAAGGCAAAACCATTCAGGACATAGGCATAGGCAAGGACTTCATGACTAAAACACCAAAAACATTGGAAACAAAAACCAAAACAGACAAATGGGATCTAATTAAACTCCAGAGCTTCTGTACAGCCAAAGAAACAATCATTAGAGTGAACCAGCAACCAACAGAATGGGAAAAAAATTTTGCAATCTAGCCATCTGGCAAAGGGCTGATATCCACAATCTCCAAAGAACTAAAACAGATTTAAAAGAAAAATAAAACCATCCAAAATGGGAGAAGGATATGAACAGACACTTTTCAAAAGAAGACATTTTAAGGCCAAAAAACATATGAAAAAATGCTCATCATCACTGATTATCAGAGAAATGCAGATCAAAACCACATTGAGATACCATCTCACGCCAGTTAGAATGGTGATCATTAAAAAATCTGGAGACAAAAGATGCTGGAGAGGATGTGGAGAAATAGGAACACTTTTACACTGTTGGTGGGAGTGTAAATTAGTTCAACCATTGTGGAAGACAGTGTAGCGATTCCTCAAGGACCTAGAAATAGAGATTACATTTGACCCAGCAATCCCATTACTGGGTATATACCCAAAGGATTATAAATCATTCTACTACAAAGACACATGCACACGAATGTTCATTGCAGCACTGTTTACAATAGCAAAGACATGGAAGCAACCCAAATGCCCATTGATGATAGACTGGACAAGGAGAATGTGGCACATATACACCATGGAATACTATGCAGCCATAAAAAATGATGAGTTCATATCCTTTGTAGAAACAGGAATGAATCTGGAAATCATCATTCTCAGCTAACTGACACAAGAACAGAAAATCAAACACCACATGTTCTCACTCATAGGCGGGTATTGAACAATGAGAACACAGGGACACAGGGAGGGGAGCATCACACACTGGTGTCTGTTGAGGGGGCCAAGAGAGGGACAGCAGGGGGGGTGGGGAGGTCGGGGAGGGACGATATGGGAAGAAATGCTAGATGTGGGTGATGAGCAGCAAACCACATTGCCATGTGTGTACCTATACAACAGTTCTGCCTGATCTGCACATGTACCCCAAAACCTAAAGTACAATTTAAAAAAAAAGGGAAAAAGAAAAACAAATTACCTATAAATTCAATAAACTTGATGTCAAACTATGATCAGGCTTTCTTAACAAACTTAACAAGCTGATTGTAAAATTTATATGAGAATTAAATGACCTAAAATTAGCCAAATGTTTAAGAACTGGAAGGAACATTGATTGTAATATTTCACTGTTATAATTTCCTTTTCACTCAAATGCTGCATAAAAGTTTGTTTTGTTTTATTTTGTTTAGATTGATTTTTTGTGGTTCTGTCTGCATGATGATGTTTAGACCTAACATCATTTCATAGTGAAAGCTGTAGGCAAAGAATAGAATATGGCTAGAAAGATTTATGACTTAAAAATCTACTGTAATTTTATAGTTTTAATTATTTCACAAAAAGAAACTTTAAAATCTGTATACTGTATATGTATTACTTATTATAGTGCTATATATAATTCAAGACATGACTAGTGCATTTCTGTAACAAATTTTTTAAAGGAAGAAAATACTCCAGAATCAGAAATGTTCCAAAAAAGGGAAGTTATTGATTTTTCAAATACTAACCCTGGGCAAGTCTAACTGTGGGCATCTTTTAGTAGTTCTCCCATATATGATCTCTTATGGGCTGAAAATGTGCTCCTCCAGACCTTCATATTCCTAGAGCATTACTTTTTTCAGGGTACCTCTTTCTAAGAACCCCTCTCCTAATTCTCTGCACACAGTCTCTTATGCTTTTGGTCATCTATGTGGCATTTTATTATTTCTATCAAAGCAATGGGATACGTTTTTATGTAAATGATATAAAAGCATTGTCTGAATAATAACATATTTAAAAATATTTTAAGTATTATATTTTTCTACTGCAAAGGAAAGTGTTCACAGTCAGATTTTCTTTACATCTTAGGCCATAGGAAATGGATTTCTGTACTCTCTACACCACCACCTGCCCTCCAAATGTATCTAGCATCCCTTCCTAGTTTCTTTAGCCCTGAATTGGCCTGTTTTGTGACACCTTTCCTGCTCCTCTCTGGAATATGAAATTTCCTAAGCCTCTGTGGTAATATTGCTCTATTTTTAAGCTGCTAACTGAGCAGTCATGCAGTCGTGTTACAAAATTCATTGTGAGATTTTATGCTTTCTTTCTCCCCACTTCACTTCCTTCTTCGGTGTGGGTAAAGCTCTCTGCAGTGTTGTACCCAGTGTCCTAGTTATGCCACATTCTCAGCAGATGGACGGCCCCAGATGCCAAGTGCTCCTGCCTCCCTCATGCAGTGATCCTCTATGCGCAGGTATCTTGAGAGGTGGAGGAGCCTTCAGGGCCTTCTGATTCCTGCTCATTTTCTTACAGATCAAATGCCCAAGCTGCATGTAATCTCTACTTGTTCTGTTCTCATTTTTTCCCAACTGGAACTATCGAAAAAGGTTGCTGTGGGGTCAAAAAATAATGAGTACACATAGTAGTAAAATTTGGACAAATAAAGTTTTCTTAAAAAATTCATATTCCAGTTCTTCCTGCAGTTTCTTTTTCCCCTCAGGACTGAAGCCAGAGTGGTTATACATTCCTGCCTGATGCCCTCCCTGGCAACTCTCTCCTGGTGTCCACTTCTGTGGACTGTTGGTCCTCACACTTCCCTATGACCTTCTGAATTCGCACCAGAAAGTGGCCAGGTAGCCTGGTGAACTGTGAGACTGTTGGATTTTTATCAAACTGTCATATTCAAGGGTATCTCTATTTTGACCTTCATCAAAGAGTAAAACCATCCAGCCACTGCTGGGTTCTGAGCAGAGAGAAATCTATGCCTTCTTCTCTTCTCCCTAGACGACTACATTCTTGTGACAGTCAGCTTCTTGATTCCTGGACCAGAGCATGGGACATAAGGTTAAGTAGATCAAAAAGGGAAATCAGAGGTTGAATGCATTTAACAATTGCTGTGTTGAACCATTCCTTTTAGAAACTTGTTGTCCAAATCTTATCTAAGGAGACTGACATCCTTTCAGCATCTGAGACTGCAGCACAAATGTTAAGGATCCAAGGAGTAGGAATAAGGAATAAACAAACCAACATGCTCCTCTCTGCAAGGTTGTAAAGGGCAGCTGCAGAATCCTTGAAATGCCCATCCATTCATACCCCTGTTCTTCTTGCAACACCTTTCTCACCAGCAGGATTGGCCTGATAACTTGCAGGGTCTAGTGCAAAGTGGGAAGTAAGGCCCTTGTTTAAAGAAGTAATACAAAAATTCAACATCATGACAGAAAAGCATTAATGCAAGCACGGAGTCACCTGCAATGCACATGTCACATTCCCATGAAGTTGATCCCACCCACTAGTCAGCATAAGAGAAGACCTCCCAAGAACAAAGCAAAGCTTTCTGCTGTCCCATGTATTGTTCACCTGCCAATCTGTTTCAGGCATTTTTTTGGCATTAAACAAGTTGATCCCCTTATGTTTTCTGAATTTTTACCTACTGTACATTGTCAAATGCATTCATCTCCATTTGGGTAAAGAGATAACTGATGCAAATCTTGCAATACCACAGACTTTCCAAGGTTCTTGCTGTAGTCTGCGTATTTGTATTGCCCTAATATTCACATTAATATTCACATTCTGCTATTCTAAGCCCCCAGTTGATAATATTGGAGGTGGGGACTTTTGGAAGTGATTACGTTATAAAAGCAGAGCCCTCATGAATAGAATTCGTGCTGTTATAAGAGAAGCCTAAAGGAGCTCCTTTACCCTTTCCACCATGTGAGGAGACAGTGAAAAGTGTCCTTTAGGAACAAGAAGTGACCACACTGAAACTGCCCCTGCCTTGATTTTTATCTTCACAGCCTCCAGAACTGTGAGAAATAAATTTTTGTTGTTGATAAGTTTCCCAGTCTAAGATTTTCTGTGAAAGCAGCCTGAATGGACTAAGTATCTTCCTTCATCAAAGATTCTCCCTTAATTGCCTGTTCACCTGCAGTAAGAATATCATCATTGTTTATCAGCCACAAGGAGAGCTGAACTCTAAACATAGTGCTCTGGAAACCCACCCTGCCTGTCTTTGAGAGTTTGGATACATCTCCCTCCTTTGTACTTTCTTGGCACAGTCATTGCAAAACAGGGGTGATTGCCACATGTTTCCAGGTCCTCCCTGAGTACACAGTCAACTGTTGAGGATGTTGAGAGATGTCAGCATCACCCAGAGCATTAGCCTCCATCACACCTGAGTTAGAAATAAGCACTGCTCCTGCTTTTAGTGAGCCTTAGCAAGAAAGCAATTTTCTGTCCAAGAGCAATGTTTCTCAAAATCTTCTCCCTTAAACTATCTCTTGGGGAAAAGAGTAAGAAATGGACCACTGGCATATGAAAATGTCGGTGCAGGAACAGGAAAAGTAAAATTCATATTTAAATCTTCATAATTTACCTGTAAAAGTCATGTGGATGTCCATGGACACAGAAAGGGGAGTACTAAACACTGGGGTCTATTGGGGGGAAAAGGGGAGGGCCAGTGGGAGGGGGAGGTGGGGAGGAATAGCCTGGGGAGAAATGCCAAATGTGGGTGAAGGGGAGAAGAAAAGCAAAGCACACTGCCATGTGTGTACCTATGCAACTGTCTTGCATGCTCTGCTCATGTACCCCAAAACCTATAATCCAATAAAAAATTAAAAAAAAAAAGTCATGTGGATGTTTATGTTACTATCATATTATTTATAAAAACAATACTTTTAAGTAATGCAGAAACTTTCACTACATAATTTGTAAGAAAAATTGCTGATATATTACTTTCCTGTATTTTCTGACAAGTGTGTCTATCTTTTAGAAATAGGAAACCAAAATGTGAACAAGTCTGAGAGTTAAAATTTCTAGGGGGGGACCCTGTTATATGGGAGTTCCCACACTTTTTTGAGCTTTACGTTAAGAGATGTTACAATAAATACTGGAGAAAAATCTTCTTATACTTCCAGCAGGGAGAGAGGAAAATGGACCATTTTCAAACAGGGCAGAACATTCTGTTTTTCTTAACAAAACCTGCCCTCAGAAGAAACTAGCCAACCCAATTTTAACCTGCTGGAGTTTATCAGAGCCTAGCTGACCTCGGGGGGGAAAAAGACTCAATTTCAGCCCCCTTCTAGCCATTCTGTCCTACCTAAGTGGAAAAAGGGTGAGACATAAAGATTGAGACCTAATTGCAGGACTATAGAATGCATCCCCTCCCACCACAATTTACCACCACATTGCTAAAGGCAGATTTATAGCAGTTTATTTTACCAAGAATATCATATCCGATTATCAAGAAAAAAATTATAATACACATTAAAAGACAAAAAGTACAGTTCAAAGAGATAAAACAAGCATCAAAGCCAGACTCGGCTATGGCAGGGATGTTAAAATTATCAGACCAGAAATTTGAAATGATGATAGTTCATATTCTTTTTTTTTTTTTTTTTTTTTTTGAGACGGAGTTTCGCTCTTGTTTCCCAGGCTGGAGTGCAATGGCGCGATCTCGGCTCACGGCAATCTCCACCTCCTGGGCTCAGGCCATTCTCCTGCCTCAGCCTCCTGAGTAGCTGGGATTACAGGCACGTGCCACCATGCCCAGCTAATTTTTTGTATCTTTAGTAGAGACGGGGTTTTACCATGTTGACCAGGATTGTCTCGATCTCTTGACCTCGTGATCCACCCGCCTTGGCATCCCAAAGTGCTGGGATTACAGGCGTGAGCCACCACACCCAGGTGATAGTTAACATTCTAAGGACTCTAATGGATAAAATAGCTAGCATGCAAAAACAAATTCAGCAGAGAGATGGAAATAATAAGAAAGAACAAAAGAAGAAATGCCACAGAGCAGAAACAATGCAACAGTAATGAAGAATACTTGTATTGGCTTATTAATACAATAGCCATGATTAAGAAAAAAATAATCTCTGAGCCTAAGAATTTTTCAGTAGAAACTTCCAACACTGGAGAAAAGCAAAAACAAAGAAAGTCTGAAAAAAAAAAAAATTTATTTTATGGAAGAGGGAGTCAAAATGGCCTACTAGACAAAGCCAGGAGGAACATCTGCCACTGAGAGACCAGAACATCAGGATAACTGTCACACTCTGAGAAGACCTTCAGAGAAAAGTCATTGCAAGTAGATGAAGGGTGGATGCAGATGCTGGACTGAAGTAGGGGTGAAGCTGGGAACCCCACAGGGGGCTACAAAGCACCGGGACTCTCCTGAACACCAATGACTCCTGTGAAAGAGGTGAGTTGAACAGATGAAGAGTGGTTTGCTTTCACCACAGACCTCTAGAATCCTAACAGCAGGAGTCTCTGTAACACCCACAGAAACTTGAACCAGCAGGCAGAACTGCTTAGAGAGGTGTACAGGCAGAGCTCCAGGCAGTGTGAAATCCAGAGTGTTTGGTGCAGGAGCACTTGCAGTGTAGCATGGCCCAGGATGCCCATCCCACAAGGCTCATTTTGCTCCCTTAGGAGACTTTAGGCAAATTCAGTTTTATAATTAAAGAAGAAATAAGATTCTTTTCAGATAAGCAAATGCTAAGGAAATTTGTTACCACTGGACCTGCCTTACAGTAAGTCCTAAAGAGAGTGCTAAATATTGGGGCAGCGGGGAAGACTGTTGCCAGCTGCTATAAAAACACACTCAAGTACATAGAGCAGTAACAATATAAAGAAATTACACAAACAAGCATGCACAGTAACCAGCCAACAACATGACAACAGGATCAAATCCACACATATCAATACTAACTTCGAATATAAATGGGCTATATGCCCCAATTAAAAGACACAGAGTGGTAAGTTGAATAAAGAAGCAAGACTCAACAGTATGCTGTCTTCAAGAGACCCATCTCACATGCAGTGACACTCATAGGCTCAAAGTAAAGTGATGGAGAAAAATCTACCAAGTAAACAAAACATGGGGAAAAAACTGGGGTTGCTATTGTAATTTCAAACAAAGCAGACTTTAAGCCAACAAAGATAAAAGAAGACAAAGAAGGCCAGGCACGGTGGCTCACACCTGTAATCCCAGCACTTTGGGAGGCCGAGGCAGGTGGATCACAGGGTCAAGAGATCGAGACCATCCTGGTCAACATGGTGAAACCCCATCTCTACTAAAAATACAAAAAATTAGCTGGGCATGGTGATGTGTGCCTGAAATCCCAACTACTCAGGAGGCTGAGGCAGGAGAATTGCCTGAACCCAGCAGGCAGAGGTTGCGTTGAGCCGAGATCGCGCCATTGCACTCCAGCCTGGGTAACAAGAGTGAAACTCCGTCTCAAAAAAAAAAAAAAAAAAAAAAAAAAAGACAAAGAAGGGCATTACATAAGGGTAAAGAGTTCAATTCAACAAGACCTAAGTACTCTAAACATACAAGCACTCAACATAGGAGCACCCAGATTCATAAAGCAAATTCTTAGAGACATATGAAGAGACTTAGATAAACACACAATAATAGTGGCAGACTTCAACACCCTCCTAAGAGTATTAAACACATTATCAAAGCAGAAAAATGGCAAAGATACTCAGGATCTGAACTCAACACTTGACCAAATAGACCTAATAGACACCTAAAGAACTCTCTACTCCAAAACAACAGAACTATACCTACATAATCAACTACATAATTGGACACAAAACAATTTTCAACAAATTCAGGAAAACCTAAATTATCCCAACCACTATCTCTGACCAAAATACAATAAAAATAGAAATCAGTACTAAGTAAATCCCTCAAACCATACCATTACATGGAAATTAAACAACCTATTCCTGAATGCCTTCTGGGCAAATAATAAAATTTAGACAGAGATTGAGAGGTTCTTTGAAACTGATGAGAATAAAGATACAACATACCAGAATCTCTGGGATACAACTGAAGCAGTTTTAAGAGCAAAGTTCATAGTGCTAAATGCCCACATCAAAAAGTTAGAAAGATTTCAAATTAACACCCTAACATCACAACCAGAGAAACTAGATAAACAAGAGTAAACCAACCCCAAATCTAGCAAAAGTCAAGAAATAATCCAAATTAGAGCAGAAATAAAGAAAATTGAGACATATAAAATCATACAAAAGATAACAGAATCCAGAAATTTGTTATTTGAAAGAATTGATAAGATAGCCCACCAGCCAGACTAATAAAGTTAAAAAGAGAAAAGCTATACAAACAATTAGAGATAACAAAGGGGTCATTAAAACCGACCCCATAGAAATACAAAAAACCCTCAGAGACTGCTACTAATACCACTGTGTATACAAGCTGAAAAATCTAGAATACATGGATAAATTCCTGGACATTTCTTGTGGGAAAGTAAATTAGTTCAGCCATTGTGGAAGCAGTTTGGTGATTTCCCAAGGAACTCAAAGCAGAATTATCATTTGCTCCAGGAAGCCCAATATTGAGTATACACCCAAAGCATATAAATTTTCTACCATAAAGATGTATGCACATGTATGTTCACTGCAGCACTATTCACAAGAGCACAGAAATTGAATTAACCTAAATTCCCATCAATGGATACTGAATAAAGAAAATGTACATATACACCTTGTTATACTATGTATTTATAAAGAAAAGAATGAGATTATGTCCTTTTCCGCAACATGAGTGGAGTTGAGGGCTGCTATCCTCAGTGAATGAACATAGAAACAGAAAACCAAATACTGCATGGTCTCACTTACACATGGAAGCTAAATACTGAGTATATGTGGACACAAGAAAGGGAACAAAAGACATCAGGGACTACTTGAGGGTGTGGGGGAAAGGAAAGTAAGGCTTGAAAAACTACCCATTTGATATTATGCTTATTACCTGAATGATAAAATTATCTGTACACAAAATCCCCATGACACACCATTTACCTTATATAACAAACACGCATAGTTACTTCTGAACCCAAAATAAACATTTGAAAATTAATTAATTATTTTAAAAACAGACCATTTAAAAGCATTAGGACAACTGAAAACTGTGATATGTATGCAATGGGAAAAGCAGAAGAAGAAAGACAGAAACATCATATATATGCAATAATAATGACTGAGATTTTTTCCCCAAATTGTCAGATACAGATATTAATCAACAATATAGGTAATCACCAGATTTTTAAAAATTACAAAAAACTATAGGTAACATCATAGTAATGGTGAGAAACTTGAAATTTTTCCAGTGAGATTAGGAGCAAGGTGAAAATGTTCTTTCTCAGCACTGCTTTTCAACATTATACTGGAAGTCCCAGCTAAGAAAGTAATACAAGAAAAAGAAATAAAATATGTACTCATTGGGAAGGAACAAATAAGATTGTCTTATCACAGATACATGATCATCTGTGTAGAATATTTGAAAAAAAAAGACTCCTAGAACTGATAAACAACTTACAGAAGGTTTGCAGAATACAATGTTATTACAAAATCAATCACGTTGCTGTATACCAGTGATGAATGTTTAGAATTTGAAATTAAAAACACAATAACAATTATATTAGAAACCACACAAATAAACAGATATAAATCTAACAAAATATTTACAAGATCTTTATAAAGAAAATTACAAAATTCAAGCAAAAGAAAACAAAGAAAAAGTAAATAAATGGAGAGGTATTCCAGGTTCATGAATAGAAAACTTGTTATCTAAATGCCAGTTTTTCTTACCAAAGTCTATAAATTAAGTGCAATTTCAATCAAAATGCCAACAAGTTACTTTTTTTTTTATTATTGGCACACTAGTTCTAAAGTTTATATGGAGAGGCAAAAGACCCAGAATAGCCAACACAATATTGGAAGAGAAAAACAAAGTTGGAGGATTGAAGCACCAGATTTCAAGATTTATTTTATAGCTCCAGAAATCAAGGCAGTGAAGTATTAGCCTAAGAATAGACTGATAAAACAATGGAGCAGAATGCAGAGTTCAGAAATAGAGCCACATAAATATAGACAACTGATCTTTAACAGAGAAGTAAAGACAATACCACATGGGGCAAATGCAGTCTTTACAATAAATGATGCTGAAACAACAGGACATCTACAGGCAAAAACAAAAACAAAGACCCTGAATCTAGACAGGCATTACACTCTTCCAAAAAATTAACCTGAAATGAATAGCAAACCTAAACATAAAATCTAAAACCCCAAATCATAAAACATAATACAGAAGATTAACTAGACTATCGTGGGTTTGGTGATGATTTTTCAGATACATCACCAAAGGGACAACCAATGAAAGAAAAAATTGATAAACCATAATTTATTAAAACTAAAAGACAAGAGAATGAAAAGGTAAGTCATAGATGGGGATAAAATATTTACAAAGTGTAAAATATTTACACCTTTTCCCCAAAAAAACCTACTAAAACTCAACAATATGTAAACAAACTACTCAAAAATGGGCCAGGCTGGGCGCGGTGGGTCACGTCTGTAATCTCAGCACTTTGGGAGACCAAGGTGGGCAGATCACAAGATCAAGAGATTGAGACCATCCTGGCCAACTTTGTGAAACTCTGTCTCTACTAAAAATACAAAAATTAGCTGTAATCTCAGCTACTGGAGAGGCTGAGACAGAAGAATCATTTGAACTAGGGAGGCAGAGGTTGCAGTGAATCAAAATTGCACCACTGCATTCCAGCCTGGCCACAGAGCTAGACTCTTTCTAAAAAAAAAACAAAGAGCCAAAGGCCTTCCATACATCTCATCAAAGAAGATACACAGATTGTAAATAAGCATATGAAAAGATGCTCTATGTCATATGTCATCATGGAAATGCAAATTAAAATAACAAGATTCCAGCACATGCTTATTATGACCAAAATCCAAAAGAGTGACAAGACAAATGCTGGTGGAGAGGTGGAGCAACAAGTACTTTCATTCATTCCTGGTAGGAAAAATGATACAGCCACTTTGGAAGACAGTCTGGTGGCTTCTTGTAAAATCAAACATACTCTTACCATATAATCCAGCAACCATATTTCTTGGTGTTTTTACAAAGGAGCTGAAACTTTATGTTCACACAAAAATCTGCACTTCGATGTTATAGCAGTTTTATTGATAATTGCCAAACCCTGCAAGCAACTGAGATATTCTCCAGCAGGTGAAGGGATAAATAAACTGTAGTAGGTCTCGACAACAGACTATTATCCAGAGCGAAAAATTAGCTATTGAGTTGTGAGAAGACAGAGAAAACCTTTTTTTTTTTTTTTGAGACGGAGTTTCATTCTTGTTACCCAGGCTGGAGTGCAATGGCGTGATCTCGGCTCACCGCAACCTCTGCCTCCTAGGTTCAAGCAATTCTGCCGCCACAGCCTCCCGAGTAGCTGGGACTACAGGCGTGTGCCACCATGCCCAGTTAATTTTTGTATTTTTAGTAGAGACGGGGTTTCACCATGTTGACCAGGATGGTCTCGATCTGTTGACCTCGTGATCTACCCATCTCAGCCTCCCAAAGTGCTGGGATTATAGGCGTGAGCCACTGCAGGTGGCCAGAGAAAACTTAAATATTACTTCATGAAAGAAGCAAGTCTGACATTCTGGAAGAGCCTATACTATGGAGGTCGTGCACAGCTCTCCGTGGTTGCTAGGTTAGTGGGGAGGAAGGAATAAATAGGCACAGCACAGGTGATTTTTTGGGCAGTGAAGCTACACTGTATGATACTATAAGAGTGGATATATATCATTATAAATTTGTTCAAATTCATAGAGTGTACAAGGTCAAGAGTGAACTCTAATGTAAACTATGGAAGTTGAGTGATAATGATGTGCCAATATAGGTTTATTAATTACAACAAATCACCATTCTTTGGAAGATGTTGATAAAGAGGGAGGTTTTGCATGTCTAGGGATAGGTTCTATATGAAAAATCCAAGCATCTTCTATTAAAACTGCTCTAAACAATTTAAGTCTATTAAAACAAGATTTTGAAAAATTCTGGGATTACTTTTCTTTATTTCTCTTACTAGGAAAAGATATTTTAAATGATAGGTCAAAGATCCATTTATCAGTCAATTATACTTTAGTATGAATAAATATAGAGCTTTATATATATATATGTGTATGTGTATGTGTATGTGTATATATGTATCTATATATATATATATAATATAAATTTGCACTTTAGGTTCTTCAGGGGTCAAACTAGAAGGCATATTGCCTTGTATCCTGAGGGGAAAAAAATAAGCAAAAATAAGGTGTTCATTCCTTGAATAAATAGAAAGGTCTGCCATTTATTATAAACATATGTGGGCATGTGTCTTTATAATAGACTGATTTATAATCCTTTGGGTATATACCCAGTAGTGGGACTTCTGGGTCAAATGGAATTTCTATTTCTAGATCCTTGAGGAATTGCCACACTGTCTTCCACAAAGGTTGAACTAATTTACACTCCCACCAACGGTGTAAAAGTGTTCCTATTTCTCCACATCCTCTCCAGCATCTGTTGTCTCCAGACTTTTTAATGATCGCCATTCTAACTGGTGTGAGATGGTATCTCAATGTGGTTTTGATTTGCATTTCTTTAATGACCAATGATGATAAGCATTTTTTCATATGTTTGTTGGCCGCATAAATGTCTTCTTTTGAAAAGTGTCTGTTCATATCCTTCTCCCACTTTTTGATGGGGTTGTTTGTATTTATCTTGTATATTTGTTTTAGTTCTTTGTAGATTCTGGATATTAGCTGTTTGTCAGATAGGTAGCTTGCAAAAATTTTTTCCCATTCTGTTGGTTGATGATTCATTCTAATGATTGTTTCTTTTGCTGTGCAGAAGCTCTTAAGTTTAATTAGATAGCAAAGACTTGGAACAAACCCAAATGCCCATCAAAGATAGACTGGATAAAGAAAATGTGGCACATATACACCATGGAATACTATGCAGCCATAGAAAAGGATGAGTTTATGTCCTTTGCAGGGACATGGATGAAGCTGAAAACCATCATTCTCAGCAAACTGACACAAGAACAGAAAACCAAACACCACATGTTACCACTCATAAGTGGGTGTCGAACAATGAGAACACATGGACACAGGGAGGTAAACATCACACGCTGGGATCTGCTGGGGGTTGGGGGCCTAGGGGAGGGATAGCAGGGGGTGGGGAGATTGGGGAGGGATAACACGAGGAGAAATACCTAATGTAGATGACAGGGGGATGGAGGCAGCAAACCACCATGGCATGCATGTACCTATGTAACAATCCTACAAGATCTGCACATGTACCCCAGAACTTAAGGTATAATAAATAACAGTAATAAAAGAAAGTTCTACCATTTATTTGGGCAGAAAGTCCTAATTTTTAAAGTACTGTGACTGAATACATTCATGTTGAGAAGAAGCATTTCTCCAGATTTTCATACTTACACTTCTCATTGTCCTCTTCTGAGACCTTGAAGTATTAATTAAATTTATAACCAATGACAGAAAATGAGAAATCATGCTGAATAAATAAACATAATTTTATATCTGAGGATTGGTATATCTCATATATAGTTCTATTTAGGGTTGAAAACTCAGTGCTTGAGGTCATTCATTCAAATCCTCTGCATTATAAAGTGATAGTCATTACACAATTTCTATTATATAATATAACATAGAAAATGCATTTTGTACAAAAAAACTTTCTCTTTTCTTTAATGTCTTGGTTATCCTAGTTATTTAATTGTCCATTTTTTTCTAAAGATTTGAATCCAATTATAATATATATTACCAATATGTATATAACCCAATTGTAATACATATATATGTGGGGGGTATATATATATATATATATATATATATATATATATACCCACACACACACACACACACACACACATATATATATGTATATGATGTGTACACATATATATATATATATATATAAAATTGGGTTATAGGGTATATATATACCCACACACATACATATATACATATATATACCCACACACATATGCATATACCATATAACCCAATTTTATATATATATATCTACATATAACCCAATTATATATACACACACATACATACATACATATATGTGTATATATATGGTGTATATATATACAAAATTGGGTTATAGGGTATATATATACTCACACACATACATACATATATATATACACACATACACACATATGCATATACCATATAACCCAATTATATATATATACACATACATAAATATGTATATATGTATGTGTATATATATATGGTGTATACATATACAAAATTGGGTTATAGGGTATATATATTTATATATATACACCCACACATATATATGTGTATATATATACCCACACATATATATGTATACATATATATACACACACATATATGTGTATATATACATACCATATAACCCAATTATAATACATTACATCTATGAAAGAATTTCAGGCAATTTTTCTATTTCATGGGGTTTTACTAACACAAAAAATATTGATATGCATTGGGGCCATTAGAATAATACAATAACATTTTAAGGTCAGACTAAATTAGCTCTTCAAAATTAAATGTGCTTTTGCTGTTATTCATTTGCTCAACTCTCCTTCCGTTAATTAGTCCTGCTGTCTTCACTCAAATCGATACCCCTTCCCATCTACTCTAAATTCTTATTAGCAAAGTGGTTTGGCCATTACCTAGTGCACAGTTAACAATATTTATTCATATGTTCGGATGTAAGAATAAACACTTATGAAAAATTTAAAGTTTAAAAAATTATTCCTTGAAAGTATATCTTTTTCCCAGATATAGTGCATAGATTTTAAAAAGGCACAAGCTCTGATAAAGCATTTAGGAAGTTCTTGAAACATAGTAAGAATAGGACTTAAAAAACAAAACAATTAAATGTTTGAATTGCATCAATCTTTGTGAAAATGATTCATAAAATGAGATATAAGATATTGAGAACTGTGTCAAGAAAAACTACAGGATAAAAATGTTAGGTACTCTTTTACATCCATTTCCGTGGCTGTTTAAGAAATAGCTGCTATAGCCAGAGTGAAATTTAGAAGTCAGTTTCCTCATGGCTGCTGCATATCTGACGTAGCCACTTATCATTATAAGAGCATAAACAAATGATTATTTGAAAAAAACGTGTATTTCTGAATGATTGTCAGAGGAGCTCAGGAGGAGAAAAAGCAGCGTCACGGGGGCTAAATTTGAGGGGTCCTCAAGGTGTGCTGCATGTTAGAATTACCTGGAGAATTTTAAAGGTAACACTGGTTGAGTCTGTCCCAGAGACCCTGATGTGATCACTGCAGGGAAAGCTGGGATGTAGCATCATTAAAATTCTCCCTAGGTGATTTCAAGGCGAAGAAAGTTTTGAGGTTTATATTTAGTTTAGTCCACATAAATTGAAGAGTCACATTCACTGGTCTGTATATTTTCTTGTTCTAAAGTCAAGGCTCAAACGAAGCTGCCATTTATGACTGGATTTTGGCAGAGGTCTTCTGTGTCCCTCGTCCACTGTTCTCATCTGGCTGAGAGTCGTTTCCCAGAATTGAGCTTCTCACGCTTTTGTGGGCTTAGGAGCCACCTGGGGATTCTGTTTCAGAAGATCTGGGGTGAGGCCCACACCTCAGCATATCTAACAAGCTCCCATGAGATGCTGGGCGGATGCTCCAGGAACCACATTTTGAGTGGCCAGTAACTAGAATTCATTTGCTTAATAATTCTTAATTCCAAACACTATTAAATTTTCTTTTGAATGCATTTGTATTGTGAGAAGAGGAGAAAGATTCAATAAGCTATCAATATATAAACATCCTCACTAATTATTATGTGGATGCTGTGCTTTCTTATTATGGGAAATGTAAATATATCAACATTCTCATTAAGTTCTGTCATTTGTAAATCAAATTAACAGGCCAGCTTTCTTGCCTGAGAATTCTGATATTACCCATTTATTAGTTCTATGTGATGATATACTATACTATGATAACTAACAGAAATTTCAGTACACAGACTCACATATGCAAAAAACCATACTTTTATTTTTCTGTGTTGCCACTTAGTAAGGACTCTGAATTACCAATTAGCCAGTAGAAAGTTGAGTGCCAGCTCTTGGCCAGAAGCTGGGGTGGAGGAGGTGGGGTGCAGCTTTGAGTGCTAAAGCCTGTCCTACAGCCTTGGACCATCCTCGTGTCAAGACCCCAAGAGTTGGGAGGTGGAAACTAAGGGTTTATCAGTCCACGAAACAGTATGCCATAACCCAGGAGCTACAGGCATGGGACAGAGGGCTAACTTCACATGCATATGCTTTGATTAGCTGATTGATTTACGATGCACCATGGGGAACATCCACTTTAATTGCAGACATATAAGATAATATTCTATAAAATCAACAATACGGTGGCCATATTTCATCTATGAGCTCTTGGCCAGTTTCCACATAGGAGAATATTCATATGCAAAGGATTTTGATGAAAGATTAAAAACAAATAAATATCCTCACACTATGAAAGTGCTAGTTCCGACAGCCTCCTGACGATGCTTCTACCATTTTTTTTGTTTGTTTGAGACAGAGTTTGCCTTTGCTGCCCAGGCTGGAGTGCAGTGGCGCAATCTCACCTCACTGCAACCTCCGCCTCCAGAGTTGAAACCATTCTCCTACCTCAGCCTCCCGAGTAGCTAGGAATACGGGTGCCCACCATCATGCCTGGCTAATTTTTGTATTTTTAGTAGAGATGGGGTTTTACCATATTGACCAGGCTGATCTCGAACTCCTGATCTCAAGTGATCCACCCGCCTTGGCCTCCCAAAGTGCTGCGATTACAGGCATGATCCACTGCACCCGGCCCCTTCTACCATTTTTAATAAAACTCTCTAATTGGATACATTTTAATATGTTATCATTTAATTTTCATCTTTTAAGTATTTCCCATTCATATAACTTTCTCCTTTTTTAAACTATGTTTTCGTCTTTTAATTTGGAAGGCATGTTTCTGTATATGGCAGATATTTGTCTTAATTTGTCTATTGTTTTAAATCTTTAATGATAAAAGTTTCTTTTAATTTAAAATTGAATTAAATTGCCTATTTCTACTCATGTTTCAGTGCCTTAGCCTGCTTAGAAAATCTTTCATTACCATATTACAACATAGAAAGCTAACTTTTCTTCTAGAATTTTTGTTTTAACATGTAGTATTTAAATCTTCCATCAATCTCTAATACTTGTTTCCCCACCTTACAGCAGCATCAGTTATCCTCATTCTTTCAAGTCTTTCTAGTCTTAATATTTTCACTTGCATTTCTGAGGTTTCTAACCACCCCTTCTTAAAGGAGAACCACACTTTGTCAGAGAAGGTTCTGAAAATCACCCACTGACATACGGGGCAGATTAACAAAGTGTTAAACAGAGATGAGAACATTTGGAAGGGGTAAAAGGAGGATCAGAGGAGTCTCAAACTCTAAGGAGCTTGAGATCAGTCTTTAACCCATCGATGCCTAGTGTCCCATTATTGGAACGCTACGCTTGTGGGAGTTGTTGATATCCTACTGTTCAAGGTCATTGCCAAGGTCTGATTCTTCACACACAAAAAATTGCAGCCTCTGGCACAATTTGGGAGGAGAAGACCTCTGGAAGAAAGAGCAAAAGAAAGGAACTTACGGCAGCTTCTCCAGCAAGTAAATATAGTTTACTTGCTAGAGAAGCAGAGATGCGAGATCTGCTCTCTGAGTTGTTTAGTTTCTGGACTGATGAGTGTGGGGTGTGAATGGACAAAGGGAAAGATGAAGAGAACTGTGAGATCAGTTTTAGAGAATCTTAAATGCACAATTAACTATTTCAGCTCATTTTACAGGCCAAGGACAATCACTGAAGGATTGCAAATACAAGATAATTCTTGCTGCGGGAAGCAAGTCTAGTAGTGCAAAACCTGACTTTAACATGAGAGGACAATGAATTCACAGCTTCCATGTCACTAATTCCTTCAATTTGCACATGACAGTCTGAACTCAACTGGCATTAAAGAAGTAGAAGACATACTTCCTACCGAAAATGAGACATGATCTCCCAGGAGAAAGATATGCACGAAAGACAACAGTACAGGGTCACCTGAAATAGGTGCCAAAAATGAGACATGCAAGTAGTCACAGGGCTTGAGAGAACAAGGAAACTTCTGCTCAAGAAAACGAAGGGAGAATTCACGGAAAGGGAGAAATGAGTGCATGAAAGAAATCATTTCAAAGAGGTTGATGAATAGATGATAGAAAGACAGACAATGTATCAAACATATTAGATAATATCTTTAATACATATTTGATATATCTAATGCGTATGTAGATAGAGAAGAGAAAAAAGTTATAGAGGAAACAAAGCTAATGACCTATTTTAACAATCACCAGTTTTTAACTCAACTGGAATAATGGGGTCCAAATAGATAAATTGAAAGGAGGCTCTAAACGGCCTTAACAGCCCAATTAGGAAAACCTAGCTCAATAACCACATGACCTAAGGGTCTTCGTCTTCTGTCTTCAGGGGTCATCCCTTTCCAAGTCATAAATGGGAAGAGAGAAGAGTGTATTGTATGATGCTCTAGCGATATCTCCTCTACTCCTGCCCCTCAGGTCCACAGCCCCTCCCCACCTCACTTCCCTCCTCCCCAGTGCTGCTGCTGCTGCTGAGAAACTCACTCCTCAGCAGAGATAAAGGTAGAGAGGCCTCACCTGTCCCCACCATTCTTCCTTTACTGCCTGTAGCACCACCGACCCAAGGCTTTACATGTGGGGCAGCATTCATGGAAGTGTGGGGTCTATTTGACCCAGGACAATTTCCTGGTTCCAAGAAGATGCTTTCAAGAAGCCAAGCCCTTTCAAGGCATTTTCCTTGCAGGTCAGCTCAAGTTCTACTACTCTACCTTGTTCACAGTGTCCATGGCTATCTGAGAAAGGACACCTGCCCAAACCTCTGATGGGTCAGTCTTTACCCACCTCTCTGGGAATGGCACTTAAAACTCACGGTGGTGGCTTTGCCCATGAGCCATCTCCTCTCCGAAAAGTACATGTCAAAACTTTGGTATCCCTAGTACCAAGAATGTTCCAGGAAGGGTCGTAATCCTCTCTGATTCCAGCAGCAGAGCCCAGGGTTGCACAGACAATCCTTGAAACAAGTAATAGGGGGACACTGCAGGTTTTTAACCAGGGATGGGGCGTGACCAAACTGGGACAAAGCAGAAGAATTTCCAAGTTGCAGTGTGCATCACAGGCTATCAGAAACATGTTTTGGAATGAAGTGATTTAGGAGACTGTAACCATGGAGCAGAACTAGAATGAGCCCCAGCTGGCCCATCTGGAATTCAGTAGACTCACTGGAGCTACAGGTGGTGATATTGAGAGTCACGTCATGAAGACCCCGCAGATCACTGTTGGGAGCAGGAACCACTCACCTATGCATGGAGATTCATCTCACTCACCTATGCACAGACACTGGCTGCTGACCCAATCCTGCTGTGGCCTCTCTGTCACCTGAGGGCCACTGGCCCAGACCAGGCAAAGGCCTTGGACCCCACTCCTGTCTGCTGCACCTGCACAAGTTCCTCGTCCCAGTGACACTTGGTGTCCATGTGCTCATCCCTTCCTAGCATTGCTAAAGGTGGCTGTTTCATGAGCCTAATACATCTCTTGACCAATGTGAGAACACAGGCACCATTTCTGGCTTATCTGGACCTGAACACTTCACTCAGTTGTTAGAGGAAACGACACGGTCAGACAATGTTCAGGTATTACACAAGAAGGCAGGAAAAAATAGAAAAAAAAAAGCAGAATAAACAGAAAAATAAAATGTCAGACTTCTCTATTTTTTCTTTTTTCTTAATCCTCATATCTAGAGGACACAACCATAGCATTTGATCAGTGTGAAAAATCTTGAAATTTTTGGTTTTGTTTTTGAACATCTGTTTTGAAAGTGACTTTTGGGAGCCAAGGACACACATCGCACAGGGACCTTCTGTGAGAGGAGCCACATCCATTTGATTCATTTTGGCCTTTGCTTGCAAGAATCTAAATAACAGTCTAAAAAATAAGTTTTTCAAAAGTCATGATTTCTTATTAGTCAAGTAAGAGACATAACTAGCATTTTCTTGTGGGCAGAAATGCATATGAGCAAGAAGCACTAACTTCAGGCTGCCCTGGAGATCACAGAGCTTGAGGCTTGGTTCCCATAGAGACACTGCCCGCCTCTCACCTGAGGCACATTCATGACGGTTAAGATGAACTGTTGCTTTTGTACTTGGGTCCTTGGGTAGACACCATCACAGAGAGCCAGCGCTCCTGAATTTACACAGAAAACCCATGTGACGATAAAACATTCAGAGATTTTGGTTTACTTTGTTTCTTGGCCCTGAACATTGAAATATTTTCTAAAACTTCCCAGGTGACAATAAAGTCCATCTAGGATTATAACTTTCTGATTTAACGTGAGATAGGTACTTAATGGCAAGCAACTCTTCCAAAGACTTTTCTTTTAAATCAGTCCCCAAACTAATTTTAAAAATAAGGCAGGGAAATTCTGATTTGGGGAAGACAGAGTAGACATACTATTTTTCTATTTCTCCAGCTGAGTATAACTAAAGACTCCAGACAGTGTATGTCAAGAAACATGGAAAGACTTTGGAGGCAGCACAGCTAGAGAGCATCAGCACCAAGGAAAGACACAGTGATGAGTTCCCTGGGTTTTCTTTTTGTCTCATAAATCTGAGACTGGGATGTAAAGAAGCCAGCATTCAAAAAACCTAAAAGGCATAGAAACAAAGCACCCCAAACAAAGCCTGCTCTCTCCAACCAAAGGACCAGGAAAGGGATAGTTTAGTAGGACTGAAAACTCTTAAATGATAATTACTCTACTACAAATACCACAGAAAATACTGCAGCACCACACCCTCCTTCTCCAGCAAAGACCTAGACTGCCACCCTTGCCAGGCTGTAAGGAGGTGTCCCACACCAGGGCAGAGAAGATCAGAGAAGGTTGAGTAGAGATTTTCATCTCTGCCAAACAGTAAGGGACTCCCCTATGGTGAAAGTAGAGATCATGGGGGAATCAGAACTTCCAATCTTATCTGATGGCACCAAGATGGCTCTTCCTCCTTACTGACATGGTAAAGAAGGCTGTGTGGGAAGTCACAATGTTCACCAGCAATAATGGTGATGGTGCTGTGCACTTCTACAGTCAGCGAAAGCAAAAGCCGTATGTGAAGTGATAATGAGGCACCTCTTCTACTTCCCAGCCACAGAGATTTAGCAGAAAGACTGGAGTCCTAGTCTCATCCCGTATTGGCCTCTCTTTTTTCACTATTTATCATGGCAACAGAAGCCAAGTGGAAAATCTTTATTTCCAGCCCCACCAGGCAGCACTGAGAAGGTACTGCTTTCCCTGCTGAAGTGGTAGCAGAGGATACCTACTAAAACAAACTTTAAATAAGAACCAGAGTCTTACAGCATCATACCCAAAATATTCATAGTTCATTTAAAGTTATCTCATGAAAAGAACCGAAAAGAAGCAAATGTGAATGAGGGGAAAAAAAAAAAAAAGAATTGTAAAACAGCCAACATGAAAATGTTTCAAAAGCAATGACAAATGTGCTTGAAACCATGATAATACTAAAAGCCTCAGGAAAAAAAGTGAAGATATAAAGAAAAAAAGTTTTAGACATGTAATTCAATATGACAGTTTTCTTTTGAAATGGATGTATCGATGGTAGAATAGAGAGAACACAGGAAAGAGTCAGACAGCTTGAGCATAGAGCAATAGAAAGTCCACCCACTTTGGAAGAGAATAAACGAGCAGAGCCTCAGGAACATGTGAGACTATAACTAAATCTCTAACACTCATGTCTTTGGAGCTTCAGGAGGAGAGGAGAAGGGCGAGTGGAGGTAAAAAGTTTTTGTTTTTCAAAAAGGCTATATTTTCCCAATTTTGGCAAAAGAAAAACATCCATAGATTTAAGAAGCTAGGTGAATCCCAAAGAGAATAAATAAATATAAAAATGCACACCAAGACACATTATAATCAAACTGCTGAAAACTAAAGAAAATCCTCAAAGCAAAACCTTACAGTGATTCATTTCTCACTAAATGACAGCAGCCTTTTAATCAAAAAACATGGATACCGGGAGAAAGCAGCACTTTGTTCAAATGTTGACAGAAAATGGCTCATTCAGGATTTACCATCCAGCATCTCAGGAATTAAGATGAAATAAGATATTTTTAGATGAAGGGATTTGTCACCAGCATAGTTTTTCCAAAATAATGACTAGAAGAATTCATCTAAGGAGAAAGGAACTTGTAAAAGAATAAATCTTAGAAAATCGGGAGAAAAGAAAGAACACATTAAAAATAAAAGATGAGAAATGTAAAGTGTTCATGTATTACACAAGAGGACAGGAAAAATAGAAAAATAAAAGCAGAATAAACAGAAAAATAAAATGTCAGACTAAACCACAACATAATCACTATATAAAATATTAATAATTTTATTAAATTGTACTACATATAAATGGTCTAACTGCATTACTTCAAAGACAAAATTTAGAAGCATGGATTAAAAATATGACATAACTATATGCTATCTATAAGATATTACCTCAAATATAAGAATACATGATAAAAGTAAAAAAAAATGGAAAAAGATATGCCATGCAAACAAAAACTCAAACTGTGAGTGGATAGATTAATATAATATAGAGTAGACTTCATAGCAAAGAAAATTATAAGGACAGAAAGGAACATTATATAATGATAAATTCATCGAGAAGACATAGCAATTCTAAATGTGTATGTGCCAACAGCAGAGTTGCAAAATGTATAAAGCGAACATCAATAGAATCAAAAGAATTAATAGAATTAAATTGTAGAAAACTACAAATGCGCAGTCATAGTTGGAGACTTCAACACTCCTTTCTCAACAATTGTTAGAGCAATTAGACCAAAAATCCGCAACGATATAGAAGAATTTAACGTCATTCACCAAAGAGATCTAATCAACATTTGTAGGACATTCTACCCCACAACAGTAGAATACGAGTTCTTTTCAAATGTCAATCAAATATACGCTAAGAGACCATAATATAGACCATAATATAACCCTTAACAAAATCAAAAGAGTAAAAAATCATAGAGGGTTTTCTCTAACCAAAACAGAATCAAACTAGAAACTAACAAAAAGAAAGGAAAATCTCCAAACGCTAAGAAACTAAAGAACACTTTTGTTTCTGATTTTGAGACAAAAACTAGCTGTCTCCCAGGTTGGAATGCAGTGGCAGGATCACAGCTCACTGAAGCCTCAAACTCCCTGGCTCAAGGGACCCTCCCACCTCAGCCTTCTGAGTAGCTGAAACTACAGGTGTATGCCACTATGCCCAGATAATTTTTTTTTCTTTTTTTATATGTATTTATTTATTCGTTTATTTTTGAAATAGAGTTTCACTCTTGTTGCTCAGGCTGGAGAGCAATGATGCAATCTTGGCTCACTGCAACCTTCGCTTCCCGGGTTCAAGCAATTCTCCTGCCTCAGCCTTCCAAGTAACTGGGATTACAGGTATATGCCACCATGCCTGGCTAATTGTTGTATTTTTAGTAGAGATGAGGTTACTCCATGTTGGTCAGGCTGGTCTTGAACTCCCAACCTCAGGTGATCGACCCCTGTTAGCCTCCCAAAGTGCTGGGATTACAGGCGTGAGCCACTGCACCAACTTCTTTTTATATTTTTTATAGAGAGGGTCTTGCTATGTTGCCCAGACTAGTCTCGGAGTCCTGGGTTCAAGTAATCCTTCCACCTCAACCTCCAAAAGTGTTGAGATTACAGTCATGAGTTGCTGAAGCCTGGCCAGAACACATTGCTATATGACTCAGATAATTAAAAAAAGATGAAAATGAAATTTAAAAAAACACATTGAACTGAATGAAAGTAAAAATATATTTGAACTAGTTGGAAAGAGCTAAGGCAGTGCTGAGAGGAAAATTTATACTACTAAATCTTATATCAGAAAAGGATAAAAATCTCTTTAGCTATCTAATTTCCTACTTCAAGAAACAGGAAATAGAATAAAATAAACCCAATGCAAGCATAAGGAAGAAATAATAAAAATAAAAGAAATCAATACAATCTCAGAGAAGCAATAAAGAAATTCAGTGAAACAAAAAACTTATTTTTTAACAGATTAATACAAGTGGTAACCTCTAACAAGAAATAATGAAAAATACAGAGGAGACACAAATTAACAGTATCAGGAATGAAACAGCAGAAATCATCACAGACCCTGAAAACACTTGTAGGATAATAAAAGAATGCTATGAACAACTCTACCTACATAAATTTGGCACCTTAAAAGAAATGTCTTAATTCTTAAAAAATAAAGCTACTATAACTCAAGGAATAGAAAATAATTTGAATTGCCCTATAACTATTATGAAATCTAAATACATAATTTTAAATGTCTCCCCCCAAAAAGAAAGGTCCAGATTTCAATAGTTTCACGAGAGAATTTTACCAAATGGTTAAGAATTAATATACATCCTACACAATCTCTTCCAGAAAATAGAAGCAGGATAACACCCAACTCATTCTATGAAGCCAGAAATACCTTTATACCAAAACCAAATACATTACCATAAATGAGTAGTACACATCAATCCTGTTCATGGATATAGATGCAAAAAATAGCTGAAAGAATTTAGCAACAGATAAAGTGAATTACATCCCATGAATAAGTGGAATTTGTTCCAGGTGTTCCAGAGAGGTTTAGTATTCAAAAATTGATCATGAAGCAGAATGCCTACAGATGTGTCAGAACCCTGAGGATTTAATGATTTCACCAGAAGCCCTGAAATTTTAAGGCAAACCCAGATGGCCCAAGCATCTAATCACTCACAAATTTTCAACATGTAAACCAAAGGGGTTAAACTGGGATATCTTTAAGTTCTCTGCCAACATGCATTTTGGATTATCTGTGTGATTATCATTAGAGACATTCACATATATGCATCTTCTCCACCCTCTTCCCAGGCTATGACAGAGCTGAACTTCTTCTCCCCTTGTGGATGTGGCATGTAACTTGCTGTGGCCAATGGTATGTGAATGGATGAGGAATATTTTACTACAGGTTACAGGCTTTCAGGACCAATACATGACTTGCCCCGTTTCCTTTTACCTACTATGGCAATGGTGAAAACATGCACTGAGTTGAAGCTTTTGTCAGTGTAAACCTTGAATAACTATGAATGGCAGATCCCACCTTGGAAAAGCAGTGCAAATTGAAAATTAACTTAGCTATTTTTAGCCACTGAGATTTTTAGGATTATTTTACTTTAGTAAAACAGTTAATTCTGTTATCTTATAATGCAACTTCTGAAACTTAAAATATTTAGTGCTGACTGAGAGGGATTTGGGATAATATAGGATGATAACTATGATTGCAAGAGGATATTTTATTTATTAAAAAATAAATAGATTTTTAATGTGTGGCAAATATAAAAATCTACTTAGGACTTCACTCGGTCAGTGAGATTTATAGATTTCAGTGTGTTCCTAAATTTTCTTACTGTGAGGCTGAGAACTGACAATTTTACCTTCTTTTGGAAATATGTCTCTAAAGTGACAGCAGACAAAGCTGTAGTGAGAGCTAATTTTGCAATTCAGTGGTCAGTGAATTAGACTTCAAGGAGAGACTTCAAGAAGGAGAAGGTTCATAGAAATACAATAAAGTCAATTTTCCCTTTTGGGATTATTTTATTAGGTTTAACATTCTATACTTGAGATTGATTATTAGCCAATGCTTATGGCAATGAATGAGTTAGATGACATTCAATGAGATAATAAGCCAAAAAATTACACAAATAATTAAAATAGAAGGTTATTTAGCACAATGTCTTGCTAATGGAAATACATTCCCAATAAAAATAATTATTACATAACAGCGGCATCTATTTAAGGCTCTTTAAGCCTAGAGATATAACATATCCACCAGAGACAAATAATCTAAGAGAAAAAATTAGACACTATTTCTAAACAGTTTCCAGGTTCTGAAATTGTAGGAATCTAACTGGGAAGAAACTAACTTTTTCTGAAGGGAGAATCAAAGCCTCCCTAAGTATGTCTCCTGGCTACTGTCATCCTGGCCTGACTTGAATCAAAATCACAAGTGTCCTGTGTCTAGACAAGTCTTTCTATCAAAGCTCTACGTAGTGTTCTTGTCATTTCTTATATTTTTGCCTCTGGGTCATGTGTTATAAAGCAGGACATTGAAACACTAATAAGTCTTTGGCTGAACTTTAGAATCACAGCAGCAACAGCAGCGAACATACCCTGCCTTTGTTTTCCTTCTTGTGCTGAAGATACTAAAATATTCTTAACTGCCAGAGCTAAGTCAGAGCTCTAACTTGTCTGATAACTTAAACTGTATCATTCTTTTTTACTATTCTTAACATTGTGTACTTGCATTGAAGAATTACACGGTAAAACAGATGGAAAAACTCTCTTCGATATTGTTGAGAAAGATTTAGGAGCAAAAGTAATAGTCTGTGAGGATGTAAAGTTTGAAGCAATAGTAGACAAGATAGAAAACATGAACACACTTAGGAGATATTGGTAGGATTCTGAGGGCTGAAGTGCAAATACAGTTTCTTGCTCAAGGTCAGCTAGACAAAAAGTCTTAGCCTTTTAGTGGAAGGCTGAGATAATCACTACTGGGATGTTATTCAACCACTAATGTCTTGGTGAAAACCCAAATGGAATTTCTGCAGAAAAGTCTGGTGAAGGCTATTTCACATATTTGTTACAGATGACCAGACATGTCTTGATTTGGGTATGTAGCTCTTCTGTCTATGCAAGCCACATGTGAATCACATGTTGGGTCTTGATGCTCATCTAGACCTTCTATGTGCTAGGACTCGGGATAGAAACATCAACAAGGCATGGCTATTACTTATAGCTTACTACTAAGACACCAAACAGTTTGCCCTTAAAAGCAAATTCCTCCATTCTTTTCATAGCTTAGCAGAAAGATGGTTCAGCCGGTAACATTTTCTCAACAAACGAACAGGCTATCAGACACTGTCCGCCCTTCCTGAAAAAGCCACTTCTCAAACTAGGCATTGTCTACTGGTAATAGTCAAACAAGTGTTCCCTATTTTTGACCTTATAAATTTGAAGAGTATCGAAGGGATGAAGGCCTTGTATACTGCTAGGCTGGCCATCACAGGGTATGAAGGCTAAGCTGCGGGATGGTGAGAGCCCATGGATGTATATTAGATTTCAGTTCCTATGGTCCTTCAGTGAATCTCATGTTCTGGCATTCCTATGTGCTGATGGTGTCTGACAGTGATCCCAATGCAAACTCAGGAGGGACAAAGAGAAGTAAACGACCAACCCAGAGGGTGTTAAGGTAAAGTAAAAGCAATATTCTGCTCTTACTGACTATGAAAACAAAGGCACTGATTTCATCTGCAGTCCATTAGATGATTTCATGGAAGGTATGGTCATCAGGCTGAGCCCTGAAGGACAAGTAGAACTGGATAGAGCCAGAGAGGAGACACTGGGGTTGACAAAGGGGATTTGAGAAGGGTGTTATGTGCTTGGTTGGTACTATGATCTGAGTGGGTCCCCCTAATATGCCTATGTTAAAACTTAATCACCAAGGCTGGGAGTGGTGGCTCACCCCTGTAATCACAGCACTTTGGGAGGCTGAGGCAGGTGGATCATGAATCAGGTGTTCGAGACCAGACTGATCAACATGATGAAACCCCAGTTCTAATAAAAATACAAAAATTAGCCAGGAGTGGTGGTGCATACCGGTAACCCCAGCTACTTTGGAGGCTGAGGCAGGAGAATTGCTTGAACCCAAGAGGTGGAGGTTGCAGTGAGCCAAGATGCCACCCCTGCACTCCAGGCTGGGTGACAAAGTGAGACTCTGTCTCCAAAAAAAAATAAATTAATTAATAATATTAACAGATGGAACTTCTAGGAGGTGATTAAGTCATGAGAGTAGAAGGCAAGTAAGTGGGATTAGTGATCTCATAAAAGGCACAAAGGAGCGATTTATCCCTTCCATTTCTTTTGCCATGTGAGAAGACCTAGACAGCACCATCTATGAGGAATGGTTCTTCTCTAGACATCAAATCTGCCAGTGCCATTATATTGGACTTACCAATCTCAGGAACAGTTAAAAATAAATGTCTATGGTTTGTAAATTACCCCGTCTGGAGCACTTTATTGTAGCTGCCCAAACAGACTAACGCAGGTAGTGAGAAACCCTGTGGAGTTGGGATGTATGTGTTCTTAGTAGATTGGCTCTTTGCAGAGAGCAAGGGGCACAGGAAATAAAATCTGCATTGGTTTAAACCACAGCCCTCCTGGGAAAACTCATGTCAATAGGACAGTTATCAATAGGAAATCCAGAACAGCTGAAATGCATCTGAGATCTGTTGGAATATTTTTTCACTTCATGATGGTTTGCCACTTCTTTAAAGCATTGCCTGGAGCTCCTAAATACTGCAAGCACTTTGATAAACATATATTTATTTCAATGGACCCACTTTAGTAACCATTTTCATAATTTTGTTTAGTATTCAGCGATATTAGATAGATCCTACTTCTCACAACAATTGGATTTGTAAGGTCTAGGGTTGGAATTTGGTGGTAAAGTATGTCAAGTCATCAGCATCAAGGGAGAAAGATTAGTCTCCGTTAGAATTTCTAAGAAAACACCTATGTTCAAACACCATATAAAATACACCATTTCTCTATGACGTTGCATACACAATGGTAAATTTAGTAACACTTATGGATGTCACTGTTAGCAGCACACAGGAAAAAAATATAAAAGGTTACCCAATTACTTCATCGTAGCTTTTTCTCAGAAATGCACATGGCATTAACATAAGTTAGAATTTTAAATTTCAAGAAAAATTCTAGAAGTCAGGTGTTGACAGCTGTAGGTGTCTGAAAATAAAAATCTTAAAGACTTGAGGAGAAATGCCAAATGTGGGTGAAGGGGAGAAAGGAAGCAAAACACACTGCCATGTGTGTACCTATGCAACTGTCTTGCATGTTCTGCACATGTACCCCAAAACCTAAAATGCAATAAAAATTTTTTAAAAAAATCTTAAAGACTGAGGTCAGGTCAATAATATAAATTTTACAGGAGAATGCAATTTGAAATATTCTAATTTCTGCAGATAGAGCATGAGTTGGTTAGAAAAAGCGGGGGTGTGGGGATCACTCCTGCAAAGGGCCCTTGACAGGACCCTCGCCATCTTGAGCTTGAGCCCATACACGTTTCTCCTCTCCTGCAGGCTGTTGAGCTAAGGGGAAAAGAGGAAGTCTGGTTGCACTGATTTTATAAACATCAATCTTTGCCTCTGACATTTGCAACAGAATGGCTGAGCTCAGGCCTTGTGGTCTAATGAGACACTGTATGGTTAGACATTGTGTGCCTCCTAGTTCCTTCTCTGCACAATAACTCTATGACTTGGTTTACCTCTGCTAACTCAATCATACTGTTTGCATATAATCCTATATGAATAGGCAAGGTTAGAATGACATTTGGAAAGGTCCAGCTGTACCTTGTTAACGATCTTACTTGCTTGTTTGACTGATTTTAGATAAACATATGTTTAGATTTATGACCCTCTTTTGCAAACTTTATTGTCCCTTTGCTGTACACCCTATGATTAAGAGTCATACTTTCTGTACCCCTTTTCTTGTGATTTATGTTCTTGATTTTATTTCAAGATACAATGGAATGTACGTCACTCCTTAAACACTGAAAGGTATATAACCTATAGTGTGCACAAATAAACTCGCTGCTCCAGCATTGCCTGGTAGTCCTCCAGACCCCACTCTCTATCTTTTCTTCTGCACACTCCCTCTTCCAGGTTGAGAACGCTTAAGTTGGGCTGAGTCTCTCCACTGGTCGGAAGCCCCCTGGCAGACGTGCCGGACCCCCACACAGGGGCATGCTTATCACATTAAATTAAATATGGGTGTAATGTTCCTTGTCACACTAATTTCAACTGCTTTAATTTTTTAAATACACAGGTGACTTTGACCTTCTCAAATATCCATTCTCAGAAGTTGGGGTAACTAGTTTTCCTAAATGGGCACTAGTAGGGTGAGAGGTAAGCATTATAACATTCACCCCAAATTTCTGTAAACAATTTTCAACCTAGAATTCTGCATACAGCTTTTTTAACATGAAGATGAAAAAAAAAGACATTTTAGACAAAGCGAAAACAATGCATTGTCAGTCCTTTGTATGAAAAAAAGCTTAAGAAATTTCTTCAGATTGAAGGATAATAACCTTCATGGAAATTTGCATCTATATGAAAAGAGTAGAACAATGGAAATAGTAGTTAAAAATTAAATGTATCAGAATTAGAAACATTTAAAAATCAATAATATTCTTAAACTTTTTAATCTTAAAATACCTTTAACTTGTAGAAATCTTTTGGTATTCACAAAGGTTCACAAACAGCTTTTGTTTAGATAATTATAGCTGCTAATACATTTAACATATTAGAAAAGAAAACAGAAATATATTAAAGATAACAAGAATTCCATACATGTTTTAAAAATCATTTTAAATAAATATCACTGTCTTTTTAAAACAACAAGAAAATGCTAGCAGCAAGAATGACACTGTATACCTTTGAAAATTTCTTTTTTTATTTTTATTTTTTTTTGGAAATTTCTTTAATGTCTGACTTAAGAGGAGGCAGCTAGATTCTCCCATTTTTGCATTCAATCTGTTACAATACCATATGTTATCTAGCCTCTGACAATGCAAATATATGCTGTGATGGCATGAAAGTAAAAATGTAAATAAGGTATTCTGAAAATAGTTTCAACCTTATAAACAACAGAAAAGAGTTTTAGGAATTTCAAGTATCACAATATAAAAAAATTATTTTAGATAAAAATAAACAACAACAATAATAATATACTTTGGAGTTTAAAGCATATGTAGAAGGACAAAAAGCATATAGAATGAGAAGGAGAAAACTGAAGTACAATTTTACAATGTTATTACACTCTGCCAAAGCATTATAATGCAATTTAAAAACTAATTATCACGGTGGCTCACGCCTATAACCCTTCACCTTGTGACGGGTGGATAACAAGGTCAAGAGATTGAGACCATCCTGGTCAACATGGTGAAACTCTGTCTCTACTAAAAATACAAAAATTAGCTGGGCATGGTGGTGCATGCCTGTAGTCCCAGTTACTCGGGAGGCTGAGGCAGGAGAATTGCTTGAACCCAGAAGACGGAGGTTGCGGTGAGCCAAGCAGCCTGGGTAATGAGAGCTGAACTCAGTCTCAATAAAAATAATCATCATCATTATAAGTCAAAAGTGTATACTAAAACTCTATAACAGCCATACTAAAAACAGTATAAAAGGAAGAGAGTCATGCTTAATAAACCAAGAGGGAAGATAAAAATGGAATAACCAAAAGTTAATCACTTGGTACCCAAAAAAAGTAAATAAAAAGAAAAAAAGAAACAATAAACAGAGTACACAGAAAATAAATGGCAAGAAGAAAGGTTAAACCTCAAAATAGTAGAAATTGCATTAAATAAAAATTATGTCAAAAGTCCAGTTTAAAATATACACAGTAAGTGAGAATTGTAAAAAGCAAGGTATTAAAACAACACTTTGAGTATGAGATAAGTGTTCTATATAAAACACTGCAAAAAAGTATACAAAAAATAGATGTACATATTAATATACATACTAACTATAACAAACTGCAAAGCTATACTCAGATTAGATAACATTTTCAAGACAAGTATAAAAGATACTAAGTAATGATAAATGTTAATAAATCAACAAGATTAAATGCTTTATATTTGTATATGTACACCTATTGCAGAGCTCCCACATACATGAAAAAGATGTCAAATAAAAGTAAAAAGATCCAAGTCTACAATGGTAGTGGTAGATTTTAACAGTTTATCTCAATTGTCATTGTACATTAGACCAAAAACAAGCAATAAGGATAGAAAACATCTGAATAACTCAGTAACACTATCAACTAAAGTGAGCTAACTGACCTTTATGAAACACTTTCACCCCCCCAAAAAAACAGAATATGCATTTAATTGCACAAGTAACTATATCACAGTTTAAAATAAATTTAAAAGATTGAAATTACATAGTATATGCTCTCTGACCAAACAACACCTAAATTAGGATTCACCAAAACTATCTGAAAATTTTCCCAAATATTTGCTAGTTGAACAACAGAATTCCAAATTATAGGTGGGTCAAAAAGTAAATCACAAGGAACATTAGAAATATTTTAATAAATGGAAAATAAATTAATACATAATAACTGTATGGAAAGCAGCCAAAGCAGAACTTAGAAGAAAATAATATCTTTATCTCCTTATATGAAGAAAATAAAAGATTTAAATAAGTGACCTAAGTTTATATTTTAATAATCTAAAAGAAGAAGAGCAAGCAAAATGTGAAGTAAGTAGAAGGAAGAAAATTGTAACATAAGAGCAGAAAAAAATAGAAAATAAGCAGTAAAAAACAATAAATAATTTCTGGATTGGCATGTAGGCAACTTGCAGGTCATTACCCCATTCCAACAAGTAAAACCTAAAGAAACAGAAAAATCACCAACTCTTCTTAAATCCATCCTAGAAGTGAGGTAACAGGGCAAGTGCTGTCCCTAATATTGTAGAGACAGACAGATAAATACAGAGAATACAAACTTTCCAGATCAGAAGCTCATTAGCAGAAACCTCTGTAGGAGCTGATACTGGCTTAGAAATATACAAACTATAGTTGACAAATTTCTAGAGATTTAGAATGAGCAAGGCTGAGACAAGGAAAAACAGTCATGGGGGCCTCCCATATTTTTGTGAGTTTTATTTCCAAGACCTCTGCCATTGTTCTCTCCCTAAAAAAAAAAATATATTCCCTTCTGTTTCAGGCAGGGGTAAAAGCAAAGGAACCACTGTGCAATGCTGCAAGGCATTCTTTCCTATTTAACAAGGCCAGTCCTGAAAAGAAACTATCATAGGCACAGGCTAATCTACTGGACTACTATCAGAGACTGACTCACCTGGTTAAAGGTAAATACCCAACTTGACCTCCTTCTAGCCATCCTGTACCCTCTTAAGGAAGAAAAAAATAAAAACCTCTAAAAAGCACTTTTGAAGTTCATAGCCCAGAGGCGTAAGCTAACTAAAAGACTGAGAACTAATAATGAAACTATAAAAAGATTTGCCCATACATTACCATTACGTTATTCAAAACCTGTTTGCCACAGTTCCTTTCACACAGTCTATTATGTCTGCTTTTCATGAAAAACTACAGGGTATACTAAAAGGTGGGGAGGGAGTCACTGTTTGAAGAGACAAAACAAGCATCAGAACCAGACCCAGATATGAAATGAATGGTGGAATTGTCAGATGATGAACTTAAAACAACTATGATTAAAATTCTGAGGGCTCTAATGGGTAAATCAGACAGCAAAAACAGAAGGGCAGTGTAAGCAAAGAGATGAAAATACTAAGAAAGAACCAGAAAGAAATGCTAGAGATGAGAAACACTGTAGCATATAAAGAATGTGCCCATTGGTAGACAGGATACAGCTAAGAAAAGAATCTCTTAGTTTTATGTTATATTAATAGAAGCCTGCAAAACTGAAAATCAAAGAGGAAAAAAAAGGCTGAATAAAATGAGCCAAAATAAAATTCTCAAAAGAGAAATAAAGGAATAGAAGAAACAGGTGATACATTAATGCCTAAGAATTTACTCCAAATTAATGTCTGAGAACAAGCTACAATCCAGGCAGCTCAAAAAACAAGCATGATAAATAAATTTAAAAACTCTACACCTAAGTACATTACATTCAAACCGAAAAAATTAGTGTCTTAGTCTGTTCTTAGGTTGCTAATAAAGACAAACCTAAGACTGGGTAATTTATGAAGGAAAGACGTTCAACTGACTCACAGTTCAGCATGACTTGGGAGGCCTCAGGAAACTTACAATAATGGCAAAAGGGGAAACAAACACATCCTTTTTCACATGGCAGCAGGCAGGAAAAGTACTCGCCAAAAGGGGGAAAGCCCGTCATTAAACCATCAGATCTCATGAGAACTCATTATTACAAGAACAGCACAAGGGTAATTTTCACCATGATTCAATTACCTCCCACTGGGATTTTCCCAATGACACATGGGGATTGAGAACTGCAATTTGAAATGAGATTTGGGTGGGGACACAGCCAAACCATATCAGTTAGATAGATTTTTTAAAAAATGAAAGACACCAGAGGAAAAATTATCACCTTACATATAGAGAAGCAAAAGTAAAAATTACATTAGATTTCTCAGAAACCAGGCAAACAATAAGACAGTGTAGTAAAATATTTAAAATGTTGAAAAAACCCATCAAGCTACAATTTTGTACTCTGAGCAATTATCCTTCAAAAACAAAGGAGTCTAAATGTTTATCTTTTTATATCACGTATTCCTTCACAACATATCATAACTTTAGTTATTTCTTAATGTTTTGACTTTTAGCCTCTGTACTAAAGGTATGAATGATTTACTCACCACCATTACAGTACTACAGTACTCTAAATTTAACTATATATTTAACTCTACCAGTGAGTTTTATATATTGTTATATTCTTATGATATCATCCTTTTGTTTTAACTTAAACAACTCTATAAAACTTTTTATGTAAAGCAGCTTTAGTGGTGATGAATTCCCTTAACTTTGGCTTTTTGGGGAAAGACAATGTTGCTCTCTCATTTCTGAAGAAAAACTTGGCTGAGTATAGCATTCTTGGTTGTCAGGTTTTTTTGTTTTTTCTTTCAGCACTTTGAAAATATCCTTAAATTCTCCTCTGGCCTGGAAGGTTTCCTGAGAAATCCCTGATAATCTAACAGAAATTCATTTATATGTGACACGGTTTTTTTCCTTCTTGCTGCTATTAAAATGTTCTCTTTGCCTTTGACTTTTTATAACTTGATTATAATGTGATTAAATCTGTTTGGGAACCTCCAGGCTTTATGAATGTGAATTTTATATCTCTCAAGACTTGCAAAGTTTTTAACAATTGTTTTATTAGATAAGTTTTCTGTTCCTTTATCTGTCTCTTCTTCTTCTAGAACTCCCATATGGCAAAGAAGTGTTCATTTAATCATGTCGCAAAAGTCCATTAGGCTTTCTTCACTCTGTTTCATCTTTATTTTTTCTTTTATTTTACCCTAAGACTGAGTAATTTCAAAGGACCTGTTTTCAAGTTTACAGATTCTTCTGCTTGAGCTAGACTACTGTTGAAGCTTCCTATTATATTTTAATTTAATTTATTTATTTAATATAGTCATTCATTTTTAATAATTCATTTCTTTAGCTTCAAGGTTTCTGTTTTATGATACCTATCTCTTTGTTAAATTTTTCATTAACATCATGAATTGATTTTCTTGTTTCCTTGAATAGTATAATATCTGTATTCTCTTGTATCTCACTGAATTTCCTTAAGCATATTATTTTGAATGACTTTTATAAGTTTCTGTTTTAGGGGGCCAGTTTCCAGAGAATTGTGTTTCATTGGTGGTGTCATATTTTCTTTTTAAAAGATATATTTTTAAATATATTTATTTATTTTCTTATTTTTATAGAAATCAGGCCTTGCTATATTTCTCAGGCTGATCTCAAACTCCTGGCCTCAAGTGATCCTCTCACCCTGACCTCCCAAAATGTTGAGATTACAGAAATGCACCACTATGCCCTAGTCAGTTTTCTTGAAATTTCATATTTTTATCTCTCTCTAGTGATATCTGCATATCTGAAAGAAAGATCCCACATAAATACACTAACAGTATGCCTCAAGGAACTAGAAAAAGAACAACTAAACCCAAAGTTGGCATGAAAATGGAAATAATAAAGATCAGAACAGAAATGAAGTAAATGGAGAGTTTAAAAAAGTAGAAAAAAATAGAAAAATTAATTTTTGAAAATATAGTTGAAACTGGTAGACCCTTAGCTAGACTAAGAAAAAGAGAAAACAATGCTCAGATAAGACAGATATGGAAGCATTGCAACAGATGCCTCAAAAATAAAAAGGATTATAAGGGACTGTTATGACCAATTCTATGCCAACAAGTTAAATAACCTAGAGAAAATGAATAAATCCCTAGGAAAATATCACTTACCAAAAAAATCAGGAAAAAATAGGAAGCCTGAAATGACTGGTAATAAATAAAGAGACGGAAGAAATAATTGAAAACTTTCCAATAAAAACTCACTAGACCAGATGGCTTCATTACTAAATTCTACCAAATATTCAAAGAATAATTAACACCAATACTCCTTCTTCCAAAGAACAGAGCAACAGAAAATACTTTTAAAAACATTTTGTAATGCCAATATTACCTAGATATCTAAGCCCAAGGTATATCAAGCAAAGAAAATATAGTCGAATATATCTGATGAACATTGAAGCAAAATTTCTCAATGAAATATTAGCAAACCAAACTCAACAACACATCAAAAGATTATACATCAGGACCAAACGGGATTTGTTTCTGGGATGCAAGACTAATTTATCATATGGAAATCAATAAATATGACACATATTAACAAAATGATTAATAAAAACTACATGATCATCTCAATTAATGCAGAAGAAGCATTTGACAAAGTTCAACATCCTTTCTTGATAAAAATATTCTCTTTATATCTTCAAACTATCATACATAATTTTTATTAATAATTACTATAATTGGTGTTATAAAATTTCAAACAACTTTGTTTCCGAATTTTTGTACACATCTACTACAAATGTTCTTTTTATTTCAATTTTCATTTTTTGTTTAGTTTTTAAATTATTATATATTTATCATATTATTCTCTATTGAAAATCTCCCCCTGACATAGGATACATCCCAAATGTTATATATAACACATGTGGCCATTTATGACATGACCTTATTTTCTACATATTATTTTGGTTTTGCCCTTTCTTGCCTTGTTTTTCCTATGCAAGTCTTACTACTCAACACTGTTATGGGTGCTATTAGCCAGCTTCAAAACTTTTCAAAGTCTTGAAGTCATACAAAGTCATATATTATCTAATAACAACAAATTAAATTAGAAATAAGACTGATATCTGAAAAATATCCCAAATATTTGGAAATATTTTGAAATTAAACAACATAGTTTAAAATAATCTATGGATTAAGAAAAAAAAGCACAAAGGACATTAGAATATTTTAGATGAAATGACAATTAAAACATGCCAACATTTGTTGGATACAGCTAAAACAATGCTGGCAAGAATCTTTATAGTACTAGAAGCTTACACAAAAAATGGAGGCCAAATGCAGCGGCTCATGCCGTTAATCCTAGCACTTTGGGAGGCCAAGGCAGGCAGGTCACCTGAGGTCAGAAGTTCAAGACCAACCTGACCAACATGGTGAAACTCCAACTCTACTAAAAATACAGAAATTAGCTGTTTGTGATGGTGTGTGCCTGTAGTCCCAGCTACTCGGGAGGCTGAGGCAGGAGAACTGCTTGAACCTGGAAGGCAGAAGCTGCAGTGAGCTGAGATGGCACCACTGCCCTTCAGGCTGGTCAACATAGTGAGACTTTGTTTCCAAAAAAAAATAAAAAGAGATGGAAACGATATAAAACTAATTACTACAAAAACCTAGATGGAAAAAGTTACTTAATAAATTAACTGAAAAGCATGTAGAAAGTAGGATAAAACAAAAATACACATGATTGATCAAAAATAAAATGGACAAATAAGAGAAAAATCAATGAAACTAAAGCTAGTTCTTTCAAACAATCAATGAAATTCATAAGCCTTTAGTTAGAATGATTAAGAAAATAGGAGAAAACACAAATTACTAACATCAAGGATGAGAAACAGGACATTTTTACACATTCTACAAATATTAAAATAATAATAAGGGAATGTTGTGAACAAGTTTATGCCTTATATTTGATAATTTAGATGAAATAGAGAAATGTCTTAATATATTTCTATATTAAGTTGACACAAACAAAAATAGAAAATCTCAACAGTCTCTTATTTCCTAAAGGATGCAGGTTTCTGACCTCTCTGATCTACCACCCTCCTCCCACTTTCTCCAGTTAACTCTGCTGCCCCAGCTCAAATCACTAATCTCAGTTCTGAAAAATTAAAGACTCATGTTCCTCAGTGGAGCTAAAGCAAAAAGCTGCCACCCCATCCTCATCCTTCTGAAAGTCCGTACAAGAACTTCAGACTTTCTAAAATAAAATGAAGACCTTTAGTTATCAGATAGGAATTGAGGGTTGTGATGCTTTATTATTTCCTGGGTAAGCTCTCAAATCACCAAAAAATAAGTAAATAATGAACACCTGACATTTGTTTCTTATTAATACATTCTTTCACCCACACATAGGAATGTGTGTGTGTGTGTGTGTGTGTGTGTGTGTGTGTGAGATCTACCAGAATCTTTGCATCTTTTTCTCTATTTTTCCTCCTTGACAGATTCTGATTTTGTTGAACATAACGCTCCCCAAGCACCCTGAGTAATTTACCAGCAGCTGATTGCACCCACCTTCCTTCCTTCCTTCCTTCCTTCCTTCCTTCCTTCCTTCCTTCCTTCCTTCCTTCCTTCCTTCCTTCCTTCCTTCCTCCATTTGCTCAGTTAGTATGCGCCAGGCACCAACATGCTTCAAATTTGTATTAAATATTAACTCAATAAAATTCCTAATTTCAGGTATGGCCCATAGTCATTTGAAAAAATCAAATTTAACTCATCTCTGATATTTGTAATTGGCTGCAAAGTAGAGATGACAGTTTAGGGCAATTGGATATAAAGAGATTCACCACTGGCTGCAGATGAAATTTCTCCACATTCTCCCAGGAGAGTGCCCAGAACAGTCAGCTTCATGCCCAAGTAATAATGAGGCATCTTAGCAGCCCCCACCCTCAGGGAACCAGCCCTGGGAAAACCTCAACTGTAGACCAGAAAGCCAAGAGGGGAGACAGAAAGCCTGAGTCCTTCACGACTCCACTGAGCAATGGGACCTTTCAGCAACGCTAGCAACACCTTGGGTCTCCAGAGCCTGAACCCTGGGCTTTCTTAATGCTCAACACTGTTATGGGTGGCTTCGTGCAACTGAAAATACCACAGATGTCTCACAAACGAGAGAATCAGGTCTTTCTGTGCTTTAGCCCTTCCTTGGTTTTAACACTCAAAACGGTAAGAAAAATCATTTCACGGGACTCAATTAATATGTAAATGACTGGCAATACCCACATGAAGTCCATTATAATTAAATTTATCATGCTCCCAGCCAAGTCTGATTCATTATGAGGAAGTCAGTTTTCAGATGGTTTTGAATTAAAACTAGAATAAAATATTAGTCTCTAATTCCTTCTCATAAAGTACTATTAACGGTCAGCCAATCGCAGTGATTTAAATAGCACTCCATTTGGAAGTCAAGCCAGAGGAAACCCCCTACAGAAGTAAAAGAAAATGAAATAACTTGATGTGTGCATAGCCCTCTTTTAAATTGCATGGAGCAAAGTTCCAAGAGGAATATGTTTATATTATGATGTCACAATATGTTGATTCCTGTTTGGTCAGCGTTCCAAGGAACTTATTCTACAATCTTACTTCCCAGAGTCACTGGAGAAAACTGTTATCTGTGGAAGGAATGCTGCGTTAAGAAGTTGTTTCTATGGATCTGTTTGAAGAAATTAACTGAAGCATAGCAAACCAAATTCTGTCTCTTAGGTCTTTATATCCTGAGCAAGTGACTTCAGATGATGGGCCCAGATGGTGAATGGATTATTCCTGGAGGCAGTGATGATGATGTGCTGGCCAAGATCCTCCCATGCCATGACCTTTGGTCTGCTCACCACTGTCCAGCCCACCTTGATGCCTGCTCAGTTTCCAAGCACTGACTTTCAGTTTTTCCTCCAAGCACATGAGAGAATTCCAGTAAATCCCATTTTTTACTAAGATGGTCAGAATCAAATTCCACTGTAAGTAACCAGAACGTAATTTCGACCGACATTCAGGCTTCTCCCTTTCTCGTATTCTCAGAGAATAATTATCATCTTGCTGGCATTCCAGTACTTTCTTCTGTACTGTAATGGGAGTAAAGAGGGAGGAAGAGAAGTTTTACTGGTGTGCCCAAGGAGCATCATGGCAAGTAAAGTTGATCCTGGTACATCCAACTGGGTAAGACAATTGTTTTCATCCCCACCATTTCCACTATGCACCTGGTCTTGTGACATCTCACTCGAACAGTACCCTCGGATATTATAGTAAGATTTGAACCTGATGGCTTTGAAGCTAGTCAGTCCTATTTTTAACTTCAACCTTTGCCCTTCATAGTTTTGTATTCTTGACATCTCTAATTCTCCTTTCTTAAAAATGTATATGTTACTGAGCTTGCACATTATTGAAGAAAATGAGAGATGCTGGAGGTAGCAACTGGGACATCTGTGTGCACCCAAATGGTACATATCATCGTCATCACGAAAGTGCTCCTTCTTCTGATCTCTCCCACTCCGGTCTTGCTATACACTAATGCCAGAGGAACCGAAGTCATATTACTCTTCTGCAGAACAGCACAACCGTAGAAACTCATGGTTTGGAGCTAACAGGTCTGCTTTGAAATCTGAACCTGACAACTTTCAGCAGAGTGAAAATTCAAGCATCAGTGGGGTTCAAAAGTTGTCTATTACCAATTAGCACACATTTAACATATTTTAGCTTCAACAACTTTTCTGTGAAAGGTGTATAAACTTACCCTTCTCAAGATTTGTGAGAGTTGAGTTAGACAGTATTCTTAATACCCAGAGCCTTTATTGACTCACAGTAAGTGTGTAATTTCCATTCATTTTCTCCTTCTCCTCTTTTTCTTTTCTTTTTTCTCCTTCTATTCTTCTTTAAAAAATAATAGAAAATCCACTCCATTAGTCCTCAAATTCCTGCTCTACTTGATTCTTAGTCGGTTCATGCTGCTATCACAAAGTACCCAAGACTGTGTAGCTTGTAAACAACAGAAATGTATTTCTCACAATTCTAGAGGCTGGAAGCCCAAGATCAGCATGCCAGCAGGGTCAAATTCTGATAAGAGTTCTCTTCTGGGCTGCTGACTGCTGATTTGTTATTGCTGTCTTATGTGATGAAAAGCATGAGCGAGCTCTTAGAGGCCTTTTTTTTTTTAAAGCACTTTTTATTTGAGGCAAATAGAAGTCTTGCTGAAAGGATTACAGTTCCAAGCAGTCAAAACTCAGCTGTTAGTGGCACCATTTTGACTTGGCAGATTTTGCTCCTCTTTGGTCAGAAAAGGGTATTCAGGTTGTACTTTCCCCAGTGAGGCAAAGATAATCTTTTAAGACCATAAATACCATTCATGAGGGTTCCACCTTTTATATGGTTTGGATGCTTCTCCCCTCCAAATCTCATGTTGAAATGTGGTTCCCAATGTTGGACATGGGGCCTGATGGGAGGTGAATGGATCATGGGGGTGGATCCCTCATGAATGGTTTAGCACCAACCCCTTGGTAACAAGTGAGTTCTCACTCAATTCACGTGATATCTGGTTGTTTAAAAGTCCCCTTCACTCTCTCTTGCTCCCTCTGGTCTCCCCTGTCCATGTGGTATGGCAGCTCCCCTTTGGCCTTTCATCATGATGGAAAGCAGGCTCCCTGAGGCCCCCACCTGAGGCAGATGCCAGCGCCATGCTTCCTGTACAGCCTGCAGAGCCATGAGCCAACTAAATCTCTTTTCTTTATAAATGACCCAGCCTTGGGTATTTCTTTATTATGATGCAAGAAATGACTAATACAACTTTCATGGCTTCATCACCTTGCAAGGGATCCATCTTCTAAAATTATCACCATGAGAGTTAGAATTTAACGTATGAATTTGTGGGGGACACAAATGTTCAAACCACAACTGTTCGGCTCCAGTTTAACCTTCCACCTCACTTTGAAATTCCCTCACAATGAGTCTGCCTTTCTCTCTGGAGCCACTTCTGTGCACCTTCCAATCTCCATGCATCATGCTCATCATCCTTGCCTCTGTCCTTGCTTCTCTCCCTCCCTGGACGGCTTTGTCCCACCCTTGGTACCCACAGACCTTGGCAACTCAGTTTTCAGCCTGCGTCTTCACAAAGTTCTCTCCCTACTGCAGCCTCCATGAGGTCTCCCTTCACTGCTGAGCACACTCTGACTGTATTGCTCTTCCTCAAAGATCATCTTGCCCTCACCTGCTGTCCCACAGTCAAGGACATTAACTCACTTTCAGGTGTCTGTTTTCTCACTGTCTGGACAATAGGCTTCTTGCAGGAGCAAGGGAGTCACAGTATTACACCCTCTCACACAGTGGCCACAGCAGCTTAGGGCCCCTCTCTACTCACTGATGTTTTCACTCCTCATCTCTGCCCCAATGGGAGACTGGATAAATTAATTCATCTTCTCTTTGATAATTGGACAGAACAATAAATATTAAAGATGACATAATTGAAAAAGACAAATTTTATAAATTTAGTTATGTAATTTATAAATAAAAAATGAAATTATCAGATGAATATTAATCCTCATCCTTTTTATTTTCAGAACATAAATTATTATACAAATGAACCAATGAAAATGAATATTTGGGACATCTTCTGGCTTTTTAAAATTTCAATAAAATTTTTGAGCAACAGTGTTCTAAGTTCTTAAGTGGTGATTTCTGAGATTTGGGCATTTTTATGCACTATTTATCACTTTGTGATTAGAGAGGCTGTAAGCACTGTTACTAGAACACAGTGAATCTCAGCTCTGCAACTTGCCAGGCATGGAATGCTGGCAAGGAGGATCTCATCCCACCAGCCATCTGGGTAGGAACCAGTTAGCATAATCTGGGATGCAAGATGAAAGTGGTATGAGGGTGCTTACCCTTCCAATTCCAAACTCCATGCTTGGGACCAAGACTCTTGTTTAGGTGAGGGAGACTGGGAAAAGGGGTTTCTCTATAGGCCTGTTGAGGCCCTCATGCTTTTATTCTCTAAAGCCACTTGTAGGCACTTGATTAATCTGAACCAGCTGAGTGATGTCCAGCATCTGCAGTTCAGGCCAATGTGACAAGTAGTGATTCACTGGAGAGGGGGTTTTTGATAAAATAGCCTCACAACCATAATTATCCATAAAAATATTACCCCATATTGACACTATGTCAGTGTGGAGCAGCACTCCCATCGGAATGATGATAAATTATCAAGTTAACTTGCCACATTCTTTGGATGCTGATGAAAGATGCATAATCACAAAGGACTTTATGACTCACAGTAATGGCAACAGCAGGATTATTGGCACCACAGTCCCACTGGCACCTAGAGCCACAAATCCCACTGGGTAATTCAGAAGTCCAAGTGGAGCTGCACGGGCAATGGGGTGTACAAGAGGAGAAAAACTTTGAGTTTATGGAATCTGCTACTTCTGTGTAAGCTGTAAGCAAGCCCAAATTTTGTCAGAGAAAAATCACTTTCAGCCAGAACCATGTAGTACATTCTTGGCTGCATATTCTCACTTTTAAAAATTGCAAGCTGCATAAACAATCCTGAGAGGTGGTACAGGTGAAAGAACTGTGAGAGCACTGAGATTTTGGACCACACAGCAAGATACGTAAGCGTAAGAAAGACCCGTGGTTAGCTACCTCCCAACACTGTCCACCAGGAAAATGCTGATTCGCCCACCATATGCCAAAACTTACCCATGGCCAAATCATTTAGCGGCCAAAACAGGACAAGACTTTATTGCAGAGATTCTTTTTTTTTTCATTGTTGGAGACAAAAGAAATGGTCATTTGATTAGTTTTAAATTGTAGAAAATGAAAAGCAAAATGGCCCAATTTAAAGATATTTACTGCAACATTGACACAGAGTAACTAAATTTATTCCAAATCTTGTGAAATAACAATTATTGGAAAATGTGTTGCTTAGTTACAATTATTATTCATATAGCATGAGTTTACCGGCAGACTGAGTCTGAAAACAAACCATAATGTAATAACTTGTAAGAACCAACTTGAGAAGTCCCAGTTTAGTAAAACGTAATCACACCTGGATTGTCATGAGATACTGTGCCTCAAAATAGTTTATATATCAAAACGGACAAGCAATTGTTTTATCTACATATTGTTATTGAATATTTATTGATATGTAAATATTGAGGAATATATCTCATAACTAACGAAAAATTTTAAAGCACAATTAGAAATTATGACATAAATGTTTTGATCAATTTTGTAAATACTATAGTTTGAATATATCTCATAACTAACGAAAAATTTTAAAGCACAATTAGAAATTATGACATAAATGTTTTGATCAATTTTGTAAATACTATAGTTTGAATATATCTCATAACTAACGAAAAATTTTAAAGCACAATTAGAAATTATGACATAAATGTTTTGATCAATTTTGTAAATACTATAGTTTTATAAAGGTGACATTTATAGCTTAAAATAAATTCTAAATGCAGTACGGTCAGATGTGTGACTTTGAAAATTGTATATGTAAATGTTAACATGTTTGATACTAGTAACAGGGAGGGCAGATAACGATATGTTCATAGCTACGTAGCTGTGAATCAGTAAACATGAAACCCTTCCCCGGAGGTCCTGCAGAAATCTGGCTGACTCTGTTCAAAAGCACAGAATAGTACCTTTTGTATTTTAGTAAAAAGGAGGCAGTAATACCATATGACATGTGAGTACACAGAACATACCAGATACTGTTCTAAGGATTTTATAAATGTGATAGGCAGAATAAAAGATCCCAAAGATATTTACATCGTATTCCCTGTCAATATGCAACCGTACATGGCAAAAGAAACTTTGCAGATGTGATAAAGACAAGGCCGTTAAGGAAGATTATCCTGAATTATCAGATAAGCCCAGTGAAATTAGACAGTTCCTCCCATATAAGAGGAAGGCAGGTTGGACACCAGCAAGATGGCAAAATAAGACTTTTGAGTGCTCACTCCCCCATAGAAATATCAATTTGAGCAACTATCCACGCTCAAAAATACTTCCAAAACAGCTAGTGAAACCAGGTGAGAAATTATAGCACTTAGGTGTAGCTGTAAATAACAAAGACTCACTGGAAAGCAGAGTAAAGACAGTATTATATTACCTGCATCACCCTTCCCCAAACCCCTGGCAGCACCATGTGAAGAGAGATATTAATATCATCTTTGAAAAAGTGGGAAGTGAGCATCAGACTTTGCCTCAACCTTAACACCAGGGCTGCTCCCATAAAACCCAGCACTGAGCAGGTCCCTATGGCCCAAGATGCCAGGCCTGTAAGCTCAGGCTGAGCCTTGAGGCCAACCAGTTCCAGACTAGATCCTATGGCCAGGCTCTTGGCCTTGCCAATGGGCTCAGTCCCTGGACCCACCCCTCTGCCAGGCTGGCATCCATGGACCCATCCTCCAGGGAGGACCCTGTGGATACAGACTCCAGGTGTACCCAAAACCAGGTGAGCCCCTTTGGCCTCAGGATCTAGGCCTACCCCAGATTCCAGAGCCAGGTCAGTTTATAGAGCCCCAGGCTTTGGTTGCACCCCAGTAGCACCAGGCTTCCTTAATGAGAGGTGGGTCCTGGTAGACCCAAACTCCGGCAGACTGAGGGTCCAAGCCTATCTCACTAGACCTCAGTAGTGGGCTGATGCCCATAAACCCAGACTCCAGGACCAACCTTGTGGACTCAGGTTTCAGGCCAGCCAGGACCCAAGCAAGCTTTCATGAACCTAGCCTCCAGGCTAGCACCTACACACCCAGCCTTCAGAATAGACCCCATGAACTCAGGCTCCACAATGTGCAAACCTGTTGTAAATAACAAAAGCTAAAACAATAAGGAATCAAAGTACACTACTAAAGAAAGCTATCCAATCACGAAGATAGCAAAAGTAGAAGAAAGGAAGAAAGGACTTACAAAACAATTAGCAAAATGGCAACAGCACTTATCAATGAGCATCTTAAAAGTAAATTGATTAAATTGTCAATTCTAAAGACAAGAATGACTGAACAGATAAAAGAAACAAAACCCTGCTCTATAATGTTTACAAGACATTTTCATCACCTTTAAGGAAATACATAGACTGAAAGTAAAGAGATGAAAAAATATATTTTACACAAATGGAAATCAAAAGGGACTGGGGGTAGCTAAACTTATAACAAATAAAAATAAAAACCCTAACATTACACCACAAGGACCTAGAACAAAAAACAAACTAAGCCCAAGGACAGTAAAAAAATGAACACCATATCAGAAATAAATGGCACAAATACTAGAAAAACAATACAAAATGTCAGTAAAACTTTGAGTTGGCTTTTTGTAAAAACAAAATCAACAAACTTTTAACTAGACTAAAACGGGGGGAATAGCGAATAAAACTGCAAATAAGGAAGAGATATCACAGTTGATATTATAAAAATACAAAGACTCATAAGAGGTTACTAGAAACAATTATGTAGCACCAAATTGGATAACCCAGAAAAAACTGATGAATTCCTAGAGGCATACAACCTACCATAAGTGAATCATGAAGAAACAGAAAATCTGAACAGACTAATTAGTGGGGAGATTGAATCAGTCATAAAATGTTTCCTATCAACAAAAAACCCAGGACCTGTTGACTTCACTGTTGAATTTTATCAAACATTTAAATGACTAATATCAATCTTTCTCAAACCCATCAAAAAAAATTAAGAAGAAGGAATATGCCCAAACTCATTTTACAGAGCCAGCATTATTCTGATAGCAAAGTCAGACAAAGATACCACAAGAAAAGAAAATTGCCATACATGATAGCTCATGTCTATAATCCCAACTCTTTGGGAGGCCAAAATTAAAGGATCATTTGAGGCCAGGAGTTCAAGACCAGCCTGGGCAGCATAACAAAATCCTATCTCTACAAAAAAAAATCTTTTAAAATTACCAGGCTTAGTGACACACAACTGTGGAACCAGCTACTCAAAAGGATGAGGCAGAAGGATCACTTGAGCCTGAGAGGTTGAGGCTATAGTGAGCCATGATCATGCTACTGAACTCCAGACTGTGCGACAATATGCAACCTTGTCTCAAACATAAACAAAATTAATTAAGTAAAGTAAAGTAAAAAGAAAATTATAGGCCAATATCCCTGAGGAACATATGCAAAAATCTTCAACAAACACAAGCAAACAAAATTCAACAGCATATTTTTAAAAAGTCATTCACCATGTTCACATTAAATTTATTCCAAGAATGCAAGGATGGTTCAACAAATGCAAATCAATAAATGTGATACACTACATTAACAAAATTAAGAACTGTGATTTTATTATATTTATATATTGGTTTTCATTCACAGTTCCACTTGTATTTCCTGTTGTTTCTTAAGTGACTAAAACAATAAACATATCTTTTGTAAAAGTATTCGGCATTTTGTCATTGTTTTGAAGCAGCTATAGAACAGCTTTAGAGCAATGAAGGTGAAAGATAATCTTTAGTTATAATTTTAGGACATTTCGGCCTCAGAAGCAGGCCTCAGAAAACAAAACCTTTCTTTGATCTTCTCTTGCTTTTCTCTTGCTGCATTTTCTCCCCAGGACAGGCCATAGAAACTAAAATATGCTCTAATTTTTCTTTGCCTTTCTGTCTTGGAGCTGGTCATAAAGAAATTCTCTGACCTTCTTTGTCTAACTGTAGGTCATAAGACTCTCATTCCAGGAAGAGTTCTGCTCCACACACTAGAGGAAGGAATGCTGCACAGAGAGGCCAAGAAGGATCTGGACAGGTCTTGCTGTGTTTTCCCACTCCATCTATTAGTAGTAGATCATACCCTTTTGTCCAATCACAGCCCTACACAGTGGTTCATCTTTAATCGGGCCTATCCCATGAAGTCTCCGTTAACGGCCAAAAGGACAGGGTACAAAAAGTTTCTGGGCAGTTAAGCTTTTGAGATTTGCAGAAAGGTGAACTAGAACTCATCCACAGAGCAGGAGTGTGGCATACCCCAGGTCTTTGGAAACAGAAGCTGCTGTGCTCCAATGCCTTTTCAGGCATTGCCCTGTACTTTTCTTCATCTAGTTGTTTACTTTTATCTTTTAAAATGTTATTTAAATAAGCCAGTAAATTAAGTAAGTGTTCCTGAGCTAATTAGTCAATTTAGCAAATTAGTGTCTAAATTGGGGTTGTGGGAATCCCTACTTGAAGCACTTGAGAAAACTCAATATG